>NC_072447.2:60808750-61487500 GCF_028878055.3 Symphalangus syndactylus
TATTTTTACAGGATATTCCTAGGTAAATGAAGGAGCCTTCAGTTGTAAATTTCAATTACCCCAAAATGTATTTGCTACATTTTGTTGTTTGAAGTATTACCTCTTAATCTTCTTTGTTAATTTTTTTCATTTTGTCTTATATAGTCCAGTTTTCCAAGATAAGCTCAGTCTTTTTTCAGATGTCACCTTTTTACCAATACTTTTTCATTAAATTATGAAAACTGCTAACTACTGTCAGTGTGTTTTTTATTTTGGCATATTGGTTACACATGTTCCTTTTATATTTAAAAAATTATATTCACTGAACAAAACAGATAGTATGGGGAGAGGGAGGAGGAAGAGGAGGAATTGAATGTTTAGAAGCACACATTCAACATTCAAGTCAATACCGGGGACCCAGGAGAACTCTGGATACTTGAACTTTACCCAGAAATCATGATTTTATCAGACTGTTAAGACAAAGGCCTTAGGATCATCATAAAACATCACCAGAGAGAGAGATCCTATCTAAAGTGACAAGATTGAAAAGGCTTCAGTCAGGCATCTCTGTTTGGAGTCTTGTGAGTATGTTGATGTCATGGGGTTATGTGGTCTCAAGGGGGGCTTTTAGGCATTATAAACATTTTCATGATTGAAAAATGTACTTGCCAAAGGTCATTGGGTAAATCAGTAGTGAAGATAGGTAAAAGGTGAAGTTGGTTTTCTCTCTCTCTCTCTCTCTCTCTGCTAGAGAACTGAAACTACAGGTATACCCTGTTATAGCCAAGAAAAGCTATTGAGTTTATACTAATGTGTACATTTCCAATGGGAGATGAATCTTTGTCCTTGTGTTGAAGCAACTTTAAATTCAGAGGATAAGCCAAAGAATGCACAATCCTGGGTTATTTTCCTTCTAGGACTTTAAAATCCTCAGTATGCTTGCTGACCTTTCAGAATTGGGGAAAAGTACATGGTAGAAGTAAAAACTTATTTACCATGGAATAGCTTTCATGTGATATTTTCCAAAAAATCTAACTTATTTATAAATTTTATTAGATTTTCACAACCTTAATTCAGCTATTTTCAAGTTTTATATTAATAGCAGCAATTGTGTGGTTTTTTTTATTCTTTTAACAACCATGCAAGCTTGGATTTTTTTAAGTAATTTTTAGTTAATAAAGACCCACCCTGAGGCTGTCACTTCTATGTGGGAGCTTTATAACAATCTAGCACTGTAAAAGAAGTTTCTTTGAATACGGTTAATTTTATTATACAGATTGGAACAAATTGCATGACCTGAAGATGTGAGGATAGTTGTTCTTCAAATAAATCAAGGTTAAGGAGGATCAAGCCCCAGACTAGTGTCCCCTACTCTATGTAGTCACTGATGATCTTTTTTTTTCTTGAGTTGGGGTCTCGTTCTGTCACCCAGGCTGGAGTGCAGTGGCATGATAGAGCTCACTGTAACCTCCAACTCTTGGACTCAAACAATCCTCCCGCCTCAGCTCCAGAGTAGCTGGGGACTACAGGAGCATGCCACCATGCCTGGCTACATTTTTCTATTTATAGAGATGGAGTCTCACTATATTGCCTAGGCTGGTCTCAAACTCCTGGGCTCAAGCAATCCTCCCGCCTCGGCCTCCCAAAGTGCTGGTATTACAGGCATATTAGCCACGATGCCTGGCCACTGATGATTTTTTTTTAGGGTCTCAGAGCATCCATCATTTCTCATTTTGTTAAGATGGATTTGGATGTGAGCAGTCCAGCCTCAAGGCTTGAATGCCCCAAGCTTTAAATTTCTTTCCCCTCCTCTCACTACTTCCACTCTTCTTCTCAATTTTATTTATTATAACTGAATATCAGGTTATAAACAAGGTGGAAAGATGGAATTGGTCTGTTCAAGCTCTACTGATTACAGTGAGTTATCTGAATTGGGAGGCCATTTGCAGAACCACTTTTTGCTCAACATTGCTTTCTAAAGTATTGCCATAATGTAATGACATTGCTTTCATGCACCACACGTGGAAATGGATCTCGTTATTTTATAGTCATTTCTCACATGAGAAAACTTCATTCGAAAAATTGCTGAAATTTTGAAAATTATAATCACTTCAGCCTCACAACAGAAAGACACTTCAGGTTGAACCAGTACCATTTTAGATCTTTCAGCTGCTGCTTAGGGAAAAAAACATTAAATACATATTCCTGCTTCAGATAAGCCTGGCATAGGTGCCAGTGTTCTGGTAACAGATTTTTCCTCTCTTCACCTTAACTTTTTTTTTTAATTTTTTTTTTTGCACACAAAATAAACATTTTCTAAAAGTACATACAAACAAAAAGATGCATATCAAACATATTAGGAAGGTTGCCCATGGGAAGACGGGGAATAGAAATGGAGGGTGGGAATTAAAGAAAATAAATGAGAGAGGGACTTTGTATGGATCAATGATAATAACTCAATCCTCTATTTGACAAAGAAGAAGGAGAAGGAAGAGGAAGAAAAAGTGGGATAAAGGATCAGAAAGGGAGGAAAATAGAAAAAATTACAGTACGACTCCAGGGTAGACCTGTTTTGTTGTCGCTTGGTTGGTTGGTTGGTCAGTTGTATTTTTCATATGTTTCGCCATGTTGGCCAGGCTGGTCTCGAACTCCTAGCCTCAAGTGATCAACCCGCCTCAGCCTCCCAGAGTACTGGGACTACAGGCGTGAGCCACCACGTCCAGCCCCCACATTGCTTCTGGCCTCTGTGGTAGACCTCCCAGATGAGGCAGCTGGGCCGAGGCGCTCCCCACATCCCAGACGGGGCGGCCAGGCAGAGGTGCTCCTCACTTCCCAGACAGGGTGGCCGGACAGAGACGCTCCTCACTTCCTAGACGGGGTGGCAGCCGGGCAGAGGCGCTCCTCACTTCCCAGATGGGGCAGCCGGGCAGAGGCGCTCCTCACATCCCAGACGATGGGTGGCCGGGCAGAGGCGCTCCTCGCTTCCCAGATGGGACGGCCGGGCAGAGGCGCTCCTCACATCCCAGAAGGGGCGGCCGGGCAGAGGCGCTCCTCACTTCCCAGACAGGGCGGCCGGGCAGAGGCGCTCCTCACTTCCCAGACGGGCCCCACTTCCCAGACGGGGCGGCAGAGGCGCTCCTCACTTCCCAGACGGGGCGGCCGGGCAGAGGCGCTCCTCACATCCCAGACGATGACAGGCCAGGCAGAGACGTTCCTCACTTCCTAGACAGGGTGGCGGCTGGGCAGAGGCGCTCCTCACCTCCCAGACGGGGCGGCCGGGCAGAGGAGCTCCTCATAACCCAGACGATGGGCAGCCAGGCAGAGACGCTCCCCACCTCCCAGACGGGGCGGCGGCCGGGCAGAGGCTGCAATCCCAGCACCCTGGGAGGCCAAGGCAGGCGGCTGGGAGGCGGAGGCTGCAGCGAGCCAAGACCACGCCACCGCACTCCAGCCCGGGCAACACCGAGCACCGAGTGAGCGAGCCTCCGTCAGCAGTCCCAGCACCTCGAGAGGCTGAGGCGGGCAGACCATTCGAGGTCAGGAGCTGGAGACCAGCCTGGCCGACATGGCGAAACCGCGCCTCCAGCCAAAGGAGAAAAACCAGGGAGGGGTGGTGGCGCGCGCCGGCAATCGCGGGCAGCCCGCAGGCCAGGGCAGGAGAATCACGGGAGCCTGCAGCGAGCCGAGTGTACTCTAGCCTGGGCCACAGAGGGAAGAAAAGAAAGAAGAAAAGAAGAAAGCAAGGAGGAAGGAAGGAGGGAAGGAGGGAAGGAGGGAGGGAGGGCCACCTTAACTTTTCTACTTTACAAAACTGAATCTCTGGTTAATTCTTTCCCCTCCCCCTAGCTCTGCAAACAAAGGTGGCTCTAGGGGTTAAGCAACAACGGTGTTCACAAGGTGGTGGTTAGCTGTGTGCAGTACTGTGGCCACTCAGTCTTTTCAGTCATATTTGCCTTTAAGGACAACAATGAACAAGATCAGACAGTGCTGCCTGCATCTTTGGGGCAGAATTTGTGCCCGTGTCTTGTCCCCCAGTCCTTAAAGATGGACTGAGAGCTGCATGAGCAGTTTCAAGCTAAAGGTCAGTTTCAAGACAGCTACTTGGGGCCGGGCATGGTGGCTCATGCCTGTAATCCCAGCACTTTGGCAGGCTGAGATGGGGAGGATCGCTGGAGCTCAGGAGTTTGAGACCAGCCTCAGCAACATGACGAAACTCCATCTTATAAAAAAATAAATAAAAAATAAACCTTGGTCAGACAAGCCAGGAAACTTGTTTGGGACCAGTCAAGCCTTCAAATAATAAAAGTTACAATATTCATCAAGCCCTTAACCTATGGCAGGCCTTTTGCTAAGCCTTTTACGTGGGGCTACCTTATATTTAGTTCTCACAACAACCATATGAAGATAATGCTATCAGCTGCATTTGATATGTGAAAACTGAGGCCAAATGTTTAAGACAGTTGTTCAAAGCTAGAACCTGTGAGGTTGCCTCTACAACTCGTACTTTTAGTCACTTTGCTTGACTCCTGTGCCCAAAGTCCCCTCTCTAAACACTCTTACTCCGTTTCTTCCTGAAGAAACCAACCTGAGTTGGGGTTTGGTCATAAGGATTCTGTACCACTTGATCCGTGACGCCTGGACAGAGCTGATTGGACCACAATTAGTCGTCTAACACAAAGTCAGTTTAGAGGTTCACATCCAAAACACAAGTCACACAAATCTGAACAGTACAGACCTCACTAGGTCCTGGTGGATTTGCCTTCTCCGTAGCTAATCTAACTTGCAACTGGGCATAGTAAAGATAAATAATGGCTCCCCAAAGATATCCACGTCCTAATCCCTGGAGCCTGCGAATATTCTACCTTGCATGGTAAGAGGGGTTTAGCAGATGTAATTCAAGTTAAGGGCTTTCGACCCCAACCATTACACATGTAACAAACAAGCACATGTACCCCTGACTATAAAATAAAAATTCAAGGGCCTTAAATGGGGAAGTTATCCTGGATTATCTAGGTGGGCCCAACCAATATAGTCACAAGGGTGCTTATAAGAGGGAGGCAGGAGGATCCAAGTCAGTAGTAAGAGATGTGACAATGGAAGCAGGAGGTTGGAATGATACAAAGAAGAGCCATGAGCCAAGGAATGCAGACAGTCTCTAGAAATGGAAAAAGACAAGAAACAGACCCCACCCCAGAAGGTTTTCAGAAACAACTCAGCCCTGCCTACACTGTGATTTTAGACATTTGATCTCCTGAACTCTTAAGAGAATACATTTGTGTTGTTTTAAGCCACTAAATTTGTGGTAATTTTTATAGCAGAAATAGAAAACTAATACACTAGGCATACTACAAGTGCTCCTTACCCTTTCGGGGGAGTGTTCCTTTCCCAGTGTGTCCATCTCTGCTGTGATACTCTAGGTTGGTCCTGTACTTTCGTTAGTTGAAACTCTTTTCATTAAATGGAAAACCAGTGTTTTTTTCGATCAATAGAATCCTCCCCTAGAGAAATTAGTTTTCTCTTTATCACCCCATCCCCCCAACACTTTTTCCAAGGTAGCCTTTGGTACTTCTTAGGTAGCCTTGGATAATCCTCCATGGGCCTGCTGGATCCACCGTGGCTGAATCTGGCACTGCCTGAGGAGTTGCCCATAGGTTTGTATGGTCCTGTTGTCTGAAAAACTGTCCTGGGGAAGTAGAAATAATTCCTTGAGTGTTACTTCACGGGGGAAGTCATAGAAGGCACATGTAACTCATTATGAGAAATGCTTTCGTTATCAGAGCCTCCTAAAAGGAAGTGAATGGCCTGAGAGTTGAGTTCTTAAACACCCCAGATACCTGAGCCAAGCTTGGAGGTTAAAGAATGCAACTCTATGCTACCTACAAGGAGCCCACTTTAAGTATTGGCTGGGTGCGGTGGCTCACGCCTGTAATCCCAGGAGTCGGGGAGGCCAAGGCGGGCGGACGACCTGAGGTTGGCAGTTTGAGACCAGCCTGACCAACATGGTGAAACCCCGTCTCTACTAAAAATACAAAATTAGCCGGGCGTGGTGGCACATGCCTGTAATCCCAGCTACTCGGGAGGCTGAGGCAGGAGAATCGCTTGAACCCAGGAGGTGGAGGTTGCAGTGAGCTGAGACTGTGCCATTGCACTTCAGCCTGGGCAACAAGAGGGAAACTCTGTCTCAATAAATAAATAAATACATACATACATACATACATACATACATACATACATACAAACATACAGGCTGGGCGCGGTGGCTCACGCCTATAATCCCAGCACTTTGAGAGGCCATTGTGGGTGGATCACCTGAGGTCAGAAGTTCGAGACCAGCCTGGCCAACATGGTGAAACCCCATCTCTACTAAAAGTACAGATAGCTACTAAAAGTATGGGCACGGTGGTGCGCACCTGTAGCCCAGCTACTCAGGAGGCTGAGGCACGAGAATCACTTGAACCCAGGAGGCAGAGTTTGCAGTAAGCCGAGATTGTGCCGCTGCACTCCAGCTTGGGCGACAGAATGAGACTCCATCTCAAAAAAAAAAAAAAAAAAAAAAAGGAGATAACCTGAATAGCTCTTTATTATTAAATAAATTGAATTTGCAGTTAAACTTTCCTTTGAAGAAACTCTGCCCAGATGACTTCACTGGTAAATTCTAACAAGCTCTTAAGAAACAGGTAATACTCATTATACATAAACTCTTCCAAAAAATTGGACAGGAGAGAATACTTCTCAACTCATTCCATGAAGCCAGCATTACCCCGATACCAAAACCAGACAAATACATAAGAAAACTAGAGACCAATATCCTTCATAAAAATTAATGCAAAAGTGGCTGGACATGGTGGCTTATGCTTGTAATCACAGCACTTTGGGAGGGCAAGGCAGGAGGATCACTTGAGGCTGGGAGTTCAAGACCCAACCTCGCCAAAATGGTGAAGCCCCTGTCTCTACTAAAAATACAAAAATTAGCTGGGCGTGGTGGTGGGTGCCTGTAACCCCAGCTGCTTGGGAGACTGAGGCAGGAGAATCGCTTGAACCCAGGAGGCAGAGGTTGCAGTGAGCTGAGATCATGCCACAGCACTCCAGCCTGGGTGACAGAGTGAGACTCCCTCTCAAAAATAAAAATAAAAAAATGCAAAAGTTCTTAACAAAACGTTAGCTAATTTAATCGAAGAATATATCAAAAGTAGGATTTATCCCAGACATGCAAGGTTGACTTAACATTTGAAAGTCAATCAATGTAATTTACCATATCTCAATAGATACATAAAAAGCATTTGAGGCTGGGTGCTGTGGCTCATGCCTGTGATCCCAGCACTTTGGGAGGCTGAGGTGGGTAGATCGCTTGAAGCCAGGAGTTCGAGACCAGCCTGGCCAACACAGCAAAGCCCAGTCTCTACTAAAAATACAAAAATTAGCCGGGCGTGGTGGCAGGTGCCTGTAATGCCAGCTACTTGGTAGGCTGATGCGTGAGAATCGCTTGAACCCTGAAGGCAGAGGTTGCAGTGAGCCAAGATTGTGCCACTGCACTCCAGCCTGGGTGACAGAGTGAGACTCTGCCTCAAAAAAATAAAATAAATAAATAAAAACACTTAAACATTTCACAGTATCTACTGCTGATAATAGTGTTCAGCAAACTGTGAATAGAAGCTGAATAAAGGATATCTACCCAGAACCTTATAAAGGACACCTACAAAAAACCCTACAGTTGGCCAGGCACATTAGCTCACACCTGTAATCCCAGCACTTTGGGAGGCCGAGGTGGGAGGATCACTTGCGCCCAGGAGTTCCAGACCAGCCTGAGTAACATAGTGAGACCCCATCTGTACAAAAAAATTAAAAATTAAAAAGTAGGGTGTGGGAGCATACCCTCAGATCATTAGATTTTTTTCCTATAGTATGAACTCCTTATACATTCTGGTTATTAATCCTTTGTCAGATGGGTAGTTTGTGAATATTTTCTCCTATTCTGCAGCTTGTCTCTTCCCTTTGTTGATTGTTCCCTTTGCTGTGCAGAAGCTTTTTAACTTCATGTGATCCCATTTGTCCATTTTTCTTTGGTTGCCTGTGCTTGTAGGTTATTACTCAAGAAATCTTTGCCCAGGCTAATGTCCTGGAGATTTTCCCCAATGTTTTCTTGTAGTAGTTTCATAGTTTGAAGTCCATTTTGATTTGATTTTTGAATATGGTGAGAGATAGGTTTTTTTATTTTTAATAGAGACAGAGTCTCATCATGTTGCCCAGGCTGGTCTCGAACTCCTAAACTCAAGCAATCCTCCCACCTTGGCCTCCCAAAGTGCTGGGATCATAGGCGTGAGCCACCATGCCCAGCCAAAACCACTACTTTTTGCAAGATGCTATTAATAGACTGAAAAGAGAAATCACAGAGTGGGAGAGAAGAATTTCAAAGTAATTATGCTGAGCCAGACAAAACAGAATATATACTGTATAAATATAATCCCAGGTACAAAAAAAACTACAAAATAGGAGCAAATGTAGAGTGACAGAGAGCAGACCAGTGGTTGCCTGGGGGTTAGGAGCAGGGAAGGGTGGGAGGAAGGGATAATAAAAGGGCAGGAGGAAACTTTTGGGGGTGGCCAGAATGTTCATTATCTTGGTGGTGGAGATCGTTCTAGACATGTATACATATGTCAAAACTAATCAAATTATACTCTGGCCAGGCGTGGGTGACTCATCCGTGTGATCCCAGCACTTCAGGAGGCTGAGGCAGGAGGATCGCTTGAGCCCAGAAGTTCAAGACCAGTCTGGGCAACATAGCAAGACTCTGTCTCTACAAAAATTTTAAAAATTAGCCGGGTGTGGCAGCATGCATCCGTGGTCTCAGCTACTAGGGAAAATGAGTCAGGAGGATCACCTAAGCCCGGGAGGTCAAAGCTGCAGTGAGCTATGATCACACCACTGCACTCTAGCCTAGGCAACAGAGTGAAACCCAGTCTCAAATTTAAAAACAAACTAATCGGCCTGGAATCAGGAAGTTTTACATGGCCTCTTGACGGGTAATGATTGGCCTTCAGCCAGGTTCCATAGACACAAAGTTGCCCAAGCGTCATCATTACAGCCCATGAACATTCTCATGGGGTCTTCCAAGTCTAAAACTGCAAGTCTTTGATACTAAATACCTGTTTCCTTCATGTGTTCCTACTATAATGTTCTCCATATGGCAAAATTTCTCTAGGGTCAATTTGAAATTACTGCGGCCACATTGGGGAACTTTTGAGATGAACAAGATTGTTCATTTAAGAGGCATCTTAGAACAAAGAGTGAAGAAAACCTTATTAGGAGATTATTTGGTTTTGCCTAAAAGAAAAATTATTTTGGGGGTAGGTGATCCCCCCTCCTTTGTTTCCACATTTTAAGGATTAATGAGTGGTAGCTTTAAAATTCTTTACGCAGATAAAACTGTCAAAGGCCCAAGTTATTGTCTAAACCAATAACTTGGTTTTGACAATACTGTACTCTGTACTCTGTCTCCCTCCCCACTCCCCAGTGTGTTTGTCAAAATGGTCTTTCTGTATTTATATATTCTTCCCTGTCCTTCAAGAAAGAACAAAATTAGCCTTTTATTATGCTGATGCAAAAGTAACTGCAGCTTTTGCCATTAAAAGTAATGGCAGTTCCTTTTGCACCAACCTAATAAATGATAATTTCATATTTGTCTGAAGCTGGCTTTTTGTTGTTGTTGTTCCTCTCCCTCTCTTTTACTCCCTTGGGAAACGTTAAAGATTAACTGATCAAAAAAAAAGAAATTCAGGGCCAGGCGCAGTGGCTCACACCTGTAATCCCAGCACTTTGGGAGGCCGAGGCAGGTGGATCATTTGAGGTCAGAAGTTCAAGACCAGCCTGGCCAACATGGTGAAACCCCGTCTCTACTAAAAATGCAAAAATTTGCCGGGTGTGGTGGTGGGCACCCAGCTACCTGGGAGGCTGAGTTAAAAGAATCCCTTGAACCCGGGAGGCGGAGGTTGCAGTGAACCAAGATCACACCACTGCACTCCACCTTGGGCAACAGAGCGAGACTTTGTCTCAAAAAATATATATTTAGTTGTTATGTGTACACTCTAGAAATATCTAGTCCGGATAAACTGTCAAAAGTGTCTAAAAGAAGGAAACAAAAAGTTATTGAATGTGTTTCTTTTGAGGGACACTAGAAAGTATATTTAACACAATAGTCTTTGTTATTATACTTATGAAAAAATAAGAAAAGAATTTAATTTCAAGATGAAGAGCTTTCAATTATGATTGAAGGTCTTTAAAAACAGTTTACCATTTTAAAGTAATGTCAGAACAATATTTTTGCTTGTACAAAAATCAGGATTAAATTACTTAAGCTTTCTAAATTTCCTACACTGGTTTATGGGTTAAGTAAGTTACCTTTGTTTCTATAACTTCATATATATATGAATGACTGAAAGGAATAATACTAACAGGTGTCTTTTAAAATAGTTTAATTTTATGAAAAAAAAATTTTTTTTGAGACAGGATCTCACTCTGTCACCCAGGCTGGAGTGCAGTGGTGCAATCATAACTCACTGCAGCCTCAACCTCCTGGGCTCAAACGATCCTCCCACCTCAGCCTCCTGAGTAGCTGGGGCTACAGGCATGAGCCACCAGGCCTGGCTAATTTTTTTTCTGTTTTATTATATTTTGTCATTCTGCACCTTCGTGAAATAATTTTTGTTGTTGTTTTTGTTTTTGTTTTTGTTTGTAGATACAGTGTCTCCCTATGTTGCCCAGGCTGGTCTCAAACTCCTGGGCTCAAGCGATCCTCCTGCCTCAGCCTCCCAAAGTGCTGGGATTACAGGTGTGAGCCACTGCACCCAGCCTGAAAAATTCTTAAATTTCTACAAATCATAAGGATTTAATGTATCGGCTAAAATTGAAATCTCTAGATCCTAACGTTAAGACTTAAGATAAAAGATTAAGTTCATTAATAAATAATCTTTGGACACACTCAGTTTCTGAGTAAGGAATAGATAGAAAACACTAGTCACTGAAGGTGATTTTTTATTCTCATTTCCTAGAGTGGCACGATCCTTATCAACTGTCAATTCAGAAAAATTACAGAGAACTGGCCAGGCATGGTGGTTTACACCTGTAATCCCAGCACTTTGGGATTACAGGCGTAATCCCAAGGCGGGCGGATCACCTGAGGTCAGGAGTTCGAGACCAGCCTGGCCAATATGGTGAAACCCCATCTCTACTAAAAATAAAAAAAAAATAAAAAATAAATTGCCAGGTGTGGTGGTGCACACCTGTAGTCCCAGCTACTTGGGAGGCTGAGGCAGGAGAATCGCTTGAACCTGGGAGGTAGAGGTTGCAGTGAGCCGAGATTGCACCACTGCACTCCAGTCTGGGTGACAGAGCGAGACTCTGTCACAAAACAAAACAAAACAAAACAAAACAAAAAACAGAGAACTCTTGGAATTCGAAAACCACAATAATCAAAGCTCTTAGAAACCCCTTAAATTTCCATAGCCTCAAGTATTGCCATTATTTTTCATGGCAATAAGATCTGCACCCCCCTCAAAGGATTCACAAGTTATCTGCTTCTACGATAATAACAGGTTTCCCTATGCATTTGGAAAGTATTCCCAATGCTAGACTCCACTCTATTACAGGCTGATATGACTCATTACTGCAGGGGACTCCTACAATACCTCCAGCTTTCTCACCAACAGGTATAAACTGCATTTTCTTTTCTGTTTGTTTTGAGACAGAGTTTGGCTCTGTCTGTCGCCCAGGCTGGAGTGCAGTGGCCCAATCTCTGCTCACTGCCACCTATGCCTCCCAGGTTCAAGTGATTCTCCTGCCTCAGCCTCCTGAGTAGCTGGGATTACAAGCATACGCCACCACACCCGCCTAGTAAATTGCGTTTTCAAAACCCCCACCTCAGCAGCCTCTGCAGGATCTCAAACCTGAAGGTTTGGTTTTCTGAAAAGACATCAGAGAAAAACTACTTGAGTCTCCATGGAAAAGACCTTATCAGGGACTGTTAGCAACTGGCACAGCAATAAAACTCCAACGGGACACTTAAGTTCCCGTTTCCCAACTTAAAAGATATACATCAGTTTATCCTGATTCCTGGATGTCCATTCCATCGGGACACTTTAAACTAAGACGTTCTTAGAAGCGCTCCAGAAACTGCTGACTGCAGAAGTGGCCAGCTTCAACTCAAGGTTAATTTTCTGATTCTTCAGCAGCCCTTTTCTTTCCCTTCACTCTCCTGCTCATCTTGCCTATTGTACTTGACACTCTCTCTATGATACTAACAGATGAAACGGCTTCTCAGTGTGTTCTCCCTTATCCTCATCCTGTGACTTCTGAACCCTTACAATCCCCTCTCACTTAAGAAAAAAACACAGCCTGGGCAACATGGCAAAACCCTCTCTCTACAAAACAAGTACAAAAATCAGCCAGACTTGGTGGCATGTGCCTGTAGTCCCAGCTACTTGGGAGGCTGAGGTGGGAGGATCACTTGAGCCCAGGAGGTTGAGGCTGCAGTGAGCCGTGATCGTGCCATTGCACTCCAGCCTGGGTGACAGAGCAAGACCCTGTCTCAAAAATAAATTAAAAAAAGAAAAAACAAAGCATCCTGATAGGTTTTTCTCAGAGCATAGCTACTGCTCTGAATTTAACTGTTTGCTGACAAAAAATTAACCATTCTTCCTTAAACACTACAGAAGGTACATTTCCTTTAGTAAGCCCCTTCTGGTTAAGTTTCCCTTGCATCATTAACCCCAAACTTTGGTCTTATAAAAACTGGCCAGGCACAGTGGCTTACGCCTGTAATCCCAGTACTTTGGGAGGCTGAGGTGGGAGGATTGCTTGAGCCCAGGAGTTCGAGACTAGCGTGGCCAACATAGTGTGATCCCCATCTCTACAAAAAATAAGAAAAAAATTAGCCAGAGGTGGTGATGTGTGCCTATAGTCCTAGCTAATCACAAGGCTGAGATGGGAAGATCGCTTGAGCCCAGGAGGTCAAGGCTGCAGTAAGCCACCGTCCTGCCACTGCACTCCAGCCTAGGTGACAGAGCAAGACACTGTCTCAAAAAAATTTTTTTAGAGGGTGGGGAGACTAACCTTTGTCCTACTACAGACAATTTTCTTGGAGCCACCTGTAGATCAGCAAAATCCTGGTAAATGGTGAAGATCAGAAAATCATCGATTCATGTCCTATGGCCTTTACTTAATCTGACCTTGGACAAAAGGGTAGATTAAGAAAGAAAAGCAGTCTGTGACATCCAAAATCCACCATGGCACCCACAGCTAGGCCTTGGCATTCTCCTGCTGAACATGAACAATTTCAGAGATCACCAACATCAGACAAGGCCATTCTGGGACTGCAATGGATCAAGACAAAAACAAGATTAATCATAGACTGACCAAATGACAAAAATGGTCTGGACATGATGGCTCATGCCTGTAATCCCAGCATTTCAGGAGGCAGAGGTGGAAGAATCACTTGAGCCCTGGAGTTCGAGACCAGCCTGGACAACATAGGGAGACCTCGTCTCTACAAAAAATTAAAAATTCAGGCCGGGTGTGGTGGCTCACACCTGTAATCCCAGCACTTTGGGAGGCCGATATGGGCAGATCACGAGGTCAGGAGATCGAGACCATCCTGGCTAACATGGTGAAACCCTGTCTCTACTAAAAATACAAAAAATTAGCCAGGCGTGGTGGCGCATGCCTGTAGTCCCAGCTACTTGGGAAGCTGAGGCAGGAGAATTGCTTGAGCCCAGGAGGCAGAGGTTGCAGTGAGTGGAGATCACACCACTGCACTCCAGCCTGGGTGACAGAGAGAGATTCCGTCTCAAAAAAAAAAATTCACAAAAATGACTCAACATCGCCCCATCCTGGCTCATCTGAGTGAGGGCTACTTGTTCTTCAGCCCATTCTCCTTGTCTTCTAGATGAAAATTAAAATGCCCAATCATGAAGTCACCCCTACTCCCTGACAGCATTCAATCCTTGGACTCGCCCCAAAATCACATCACCTAATACAAGGCCAAATTCTACAGTAGTTTTTTTTTTTTTTTTTTTTTAATTTTTGTTTTTTTGAGACAGAATCTCGCTCTGTCACCCCAGCTGGAGTGCGGTGGCACGATCTCCACTCACTGCAACCTCCACCCACCAGATTCAAGTGGCTCTCCTGCCCCAGCCCCCCAAGTAGCTTGGATTACAGGCATGCGCCACCACACGTACTAATTTTTGTATTTTTTGTAAAGACAGTGTTCCCTATGTTGGTCAGGCTGGTCTTGAACTCCGGACCTCAAGTGATCCGCCCTCCTCTGCCTCCCAAAGTGCTGGAATTACAGGCATGAACCACTGTGCCTGGCCTATAGTAGGTTCTTTCTAACAGCCTGTTACTGAGATGTCCCAGAGTACCCCGTGGTGTGTGTTCTCCCTCCTCACTGTAAAGAGTCAATGAACCCAGATTTGTTTGACTGCAGGTGGTCTGCGAATAAACAGCACTTGTAATAAAAGATCCCGATGTACCCTCAGAGAGCTCCTGATAAAGCAGGAGAGACAGATAAACCAATGGATCTCAGTGTGGTGAGTAATGTAATAAAACATAAAGAGGCGCTCCTGGAAGAACAATAGGTCAGAGAGCCAGGAGGGTCAGTGAAGTCTTCCTGATGGAGGGGACATTCAAGTGACTCTTAGATAGAAGTTAATCCAGTGCAGAAGGGAGCATTGGATTAGTGGTCAGAGAAAAGTGTTGTAGGCAGAGGGAATAGCAAGTTCAAAGTCAAGAAGCAGAGAACATGGCTAGAACATGACAGAGGTCAAGAAGGGACTCCCCACAAGTTCGAAGAGCCTTGTGTGCTCGGGGTCCATTGCAGGGTGCTATGACTACACTGTATTTTTTAATTTTATTTATTATTATTTTTTGAGACAGTGTCTCACTCTCTCGCCCAGGCTGGAGTACAGTGGCATGATCTTGGCTCACCGCAACCTCCGTCTCCCGGGTTCAAGCAATTCTCCTGCCTCGGCCTCCCAAGTAGCTGGGATTACAGGCACGTGCCACCATGCCCAGCTAGTAGAAATGGGGTTTCACCATGTTGGCCAGGCTGGGACCTCAAGTGATCCACCTGCCTCGGCCTCCCAAAGTGCCGGGATTACAGGCACAAGACACCATGCCCAGCCAATTTTAAAAGATTCATAACCACATATTATGATCAAAGTTAACAAATCAACATTCGTTTGCCTGCAGATGCTGAGGATACAGCATCACTTTTGTAGCATTGCCAAAAAGGCATAGCCTGAATTAACCATGAGGAAAAATCAAGGAATCCCAAATTAAGGGACATTCTACATTTTGAATTCCAAAAACGTCAATGATGTCAGGAAACAAAAATAAAAGTCTGAGGAGCTGCTCCAGGTAAAAAGGAACTAAATGCAGCTAAATGCAATGCCTCACCCTGGATTGGGTTTGGGCATGAAACATCTTTTTTCCTTTTATTATAAAGGACATTAGTTGGACAATTGGTGAGACTCCAATAGATAATCCTGTATCAATGTTAATTTACCTGATTTTGACCATCGTGCTGTATTTATGGAAGAGAATGCCTTTGCTTTCAGGAAACACACACTGAACTACAGTATTTAAAGGTAAAGTAGCATCATGTCTGCATCTTGCTCCCAAACTGGTCAGAAAAAAATTATATAGCTTCCTTCCTTCCTTCCTTCCTTCCTTCCTTCCTTCCTTCCTTCCTTCCTTTCTTTCTTTCTTTCTTTCTTTATTTCTTTCTTTCTTTCCCTCTCTGGCCCAGGCTGCAGTCTACTCGGCTTGCTGCTGCCCGCGCCGCGGACTCCCTGGGACTGCCGGCGCCCGCCACCGCTGCCTGCCTTTTCTCCTTTGCATGCAGGCACGCGTTTGCCATCTTGGCCACGCTGCTCACCAGCTCCTGACGCCGAGTGCTCTGCCCGCCTCAGCCTCCCGAGGTACTGGGACTGCAGACGGAGTCTCGCTCACCCAGTGCTCGGTATTGCCCGGGCTGAAGGGCGGTGGCGTGGTCTGGCCTCGCGGCGGCCTCTGCCCCCCGGCCGCCTGCCTTGGCCTGCCAGGGTGATGGGATTGCAGCCCCTGCCCGGCCACCGCCCCATCTGGAAGGTGGGGAGCGCCTCTGCCCGGCCGCCCCGTCTGGGAGGTGAGGAGCACCTCTGCCCGGCCGCCCCGTCTGGGAGGTGAGGAGCGCCTCTGCCCGGCCGCCCCGTCTGGGAGGTGAGAAGCGCCTCTGCCCGGCCACCCACCGTCTGGGAAGTGAGGAGCGCCTCTGCCCGGCCACCCACCGTCTGGGAAGTGAGGAGCGCCTCTGCCCGGCCACCCACCGTCTGGGAAGTGAGGAGCGCCTCTGCCCGGCCACCCACCGTCTGGGAAGTGAGGAGCGCCTCTGCCCGGCCACCCACCGTCTGGGAAGTGAGGAACCCCTCTGCCCGGCCACCCACCGTCTGGGAGGTGAGGAGCGCCTCTGCCCGGCCACCCACCGTCTGGGAAGTGAGGAGCGCCTCTGCCCGGCCACCCACCGTCTGGGAAGTGAGGAGCACCTCTGCCCGGCCGCCCCGTCTGGGAAGTGAGGAGCGCCTCTGCCCGGCCACCCACCGTCTGGGAAGTGAGGAGCGCCTCTGCCCGGCCACCCATCGTCTGGGAAGTGAGGAGCGCCTCTGCCCGGCCGCCCCGCCCGGGAAGAAGTGAGGAGCGCCTCTGCCCGGCCGCCCCGCCCGGGAAGAAGTGAGGAGCGCCTCTGCCCGGCCGCCCCGCCCGGGAAGAAGTGAGGAGCGCCTCTGCCCGGCCGCCCCGCCCGGGAAGAAGTGAGGAGCGCCTCTGCCCGGCCGCCCCGCCCGGGAAGAAGTGAGGAGCGCCTCTGCCCGGCCGCCCCGTCCGGGAAGAAGTGAGGAGCGCCTCTGCCCGGCCGCCCCGTCCGGGAAGAAGTGAGGAGCGCCTCTGCCTGGCCGCCCCCGTCCGGGAAGAAGTGAGGAGCGCCTCTGCCCGGCCGCCCCGTCCGGGAAGAAGTGAGGAGCACCTCTGCCCGGCCACCCATCGTCTGGGAAGTGAGGAGCGCCTCTGCCCGGCCACCCACCGTCTGGGAAGTGAGGAGCGCCTCTGCCCGGCCACCCACCGTCTGGGAAGTGAGGAGCGCCTCTGCCCGGCCACCCACCGTCTGGGAAGTGAGGAGCGCCTCTGCCCGGCCACCCACCGTCTGGGAAGTGAGGAGCGCCTCTGCCCGGCCACCCACCGTCTGGGAAGTGAGGAGCGCCTCTGCCCGGCCACCCACCGTCTGGGAAGTGAGGAGCGCCTCTGCCCGGCCACCCACCGTCTGGGAAGTGAGGAGCGCCTCTGCCCGGCCACCCATCGTCTGGGAAGTGAGGAGCGCCTCCGCCCGGCCGCCCCGTCCGGGAAGAAGTGAGGAGCGCCTCTGCCCGGCCGCCCCGCCCGGGAAGAAGTGAGGAGCGCCTCTGCCCGGCCGCCCCGCCCGGGAAGAAGTGAGGAGCGCCTCTGCCCGGCCGCCCCGTCCGGGAAGAAGTGAGGAGCGCCTCTGCCCGGCCGCCCCCGTCCGGGAAGAAGTGAGGAGCGCCTCAGCCCGGCCGCCCTGTCTGGGAAGTGAGGAGCGCCTCTGCCCGGCCGCCCCGTCCGGGAAGAAATGAGGAGAGCCTCTGCCCGGGCGCCCCATCCGGGAAGAAGCGAGGAGCGCCTCTGCCCGGCCGCCCCATCCGGGAAGAAGTGAGGAGCGCCTCTGCCCGGTCACCCATCGTCTGGGAAGTGAGGAGCGCCTCTGCCCGGCCACCCACCGTCTGGGAAGTGAGGAGCGCCTCTGCCCGGCCGCCCCGTCTGGGAAGTGAGGAGTGCCCCTACCCGGCCGCCCCGTCTGGGAAGTGAGCAGCGCCTCTGCCCGGCCGCCCCGTCCGGGAAGAAGTGAGGAGCGCCTCTGCCCGGCCGCCCCGTCCGGGAAGAAGTGAGGAGCGCCTCTGCCCGGCCGCCCCGCCCGGGAAGAAGTGAGGAGCGCCTCTGCCCGGCCGCCCCGCCCGGGAAGAAGTGAGGAGCGCCTCTGCCCGGCCGCCCCGCCCGGGAAGAAGTGAGGAGCGCCTCTGCCCGGCCGCCCCGCCCGGGAAGAAGTGAGGAGCGCCTCTGCCCGGCCGCCCCGCCCGGGAAGAAGTGAGGAGCGCCTCTGCCCGGCCGCCCCGCCCGGGAAGAAGTGAGGAGCGCCTCTGCCCGGCCGCCCCGCCCGGGAAGAAGTGAGGAGCGCCTCTGCCCGGCCGCCCCGCCCGGGAAGAAGTGAGGAGCGCCTCTGCCCGGCCGCCCCGCCCGGGAAGAAGTGAGGAGCGCCTCTGCCCGGCCGCCCCGTCCGGGAAGAAGTGAGGAGCGCCTCTGCCCGGCCGCCCCCGTCCGGGAAGAAGTGAGGAGCGCCTCAGCCCGGCCGCCCCGTCTGGGAAGTGAGGAGCGCCTCTGCCCGGCCGCCCCGTCCGGGAAGAAATGAGGAGCGCCTCTGCCCGGGCGCCCCATCCGGGAAGAAGTGAGGAGCGCCTCTGCACAGCCACCCATCGTCTGGGAAGTGAGGAGCGCCTCTGCCCGGCCACCCACCGTCTGGGAAGTGAGGAGCGCCTCTGCCCGGCCGCCCCGTCCGGGAAGAAGTGAGGAGCGCCTCTGCCCGGCCGCCCCGTCCGGGAAGAAGTGAGGAGCGCCTCTGCCCGGCCGCCCCGTCTGGGAAGAAGTGAGGAGCGCCTCTGCCCGGCCGCCCCGTCTGGGAGGTGAGGAGCGCCTCTGCCCGGCCACCCATCGTCTGGGAGGTGAGGAGCGCCTCTGCCAGGCCACCCATCGTCTGGGAGGTGAGGAGCACCTCTGCCCGGCCACCCATCATCTGGAAAGTGAGGAGCGCCTCTGCCCGGCTGCCCCATCTGGGAAGTGAGGAGTGCCTCTGCCCGGACACCCATCGTCTGGGAGATGAGGAGCGCCTCTGCCCGGCCGCCCATCGTCTGGGAAGTGAGGAGCGCCTCTGCCCGGCCACCCATCGTCTGGGAAGTGAGGAGCGCCTCTGCCCGGCCACCCATCGTCTGGGAAGTGAGGAGCGCCTCTGCCCGGCCACCTATCGTCTGGGAAGAAGTGAGGAGCATCTCTGCCTGGCCGCCCCGTCTGGGAAGTGAGGAGCCCCTCTGCCCGGCCGCCCCGTGTCTGGGTAGAAGTGAGGAGCTCCTCTGCCTGGCCGCTCCGTCTGGGAGGTCTACCACGGAGGCCAGAAGCAATGTGGGGGCTGGACGTGGTGGCTCACGCCTGTGGTCCCGGCACTCTGGGGGGCGAGGCGGGTTGATCACTTCGGGCTAGGAGTTCAAGACCAGTCTGGCCAACTTGGCGAAACATGAAGAATACAACAGACAAACCAACCAACCAACTCAATGACAACAAAACAGGTCTACCCTGGAGTCATACTCTAATTTTTTCTATTTTCCTCCCTTTCTGATCCTTTATCCCACTTTCTTTTTCTTCCTCTTCCTTCTCCCTCTTCTTTGTCAAATAGAAGATTGAGTTATTATCACTTATCCATATAAAGTCCCTCTCTCATTTATTTTAACTCCCACCCCCATTTCTATTCCCCGACTTCCCATGTGCAACCTTCCTAATATGTTTGATACGCATCTTTTTGTTTGTATGTATTTTTAGAAAATGTTTATTGTTTTTGTATGCAAAAAAATTAATTAAAAAAAAAAAAAAAAAAATTATATAGAGATGTATATGTAAATAAGAGAGAGAAAGGTAAAGCAAATGTGGTAAACTTAATATTTGGGGAATCTGGGTGAAGGGTAATCATGAATTTTTTCTATTATTCTTGCAGCTTTTCTGTAAGACTGAAATTTTTTCTAAATAAAGGTACTCCTCTCAGCAAAAAAAAAAAAAAAAGAAAGAAAGAAAAAGAAAAAAAAAAGCATATAGCTTTTGTTGTTGTTTGTTTTTAGAGACAGGATCCCACATCCCACTCTGTCACCCAGGCTGAAGTGCAGTGTCGCTATCACGGCTCACTGCAACCTTGATCTCCCAGGCTCAAGCGATCCTCCCACCTCAGCCTCCTCAGTAACTGGGATCACAGCAACCATGCCTGGCTATTTTTTTTTTTAATAGAGATGAGATCTTGCTGTGTTGCCCAAGCTGGTGTCAAACCCCTGGCCTCAAGTGGTCCTCCTGCCTCAGCCTCCCAAAGTGCTGGGATTACAGGGGTGAGCCACGGTGCCCAGCCTAAAAAGCATATAGTTGAACAACCTCTGTGTGTCAGCACTGTGGCGGGACCCAGGGAGGTGAGGGTGAATAAGATACATCCCCTCCCCTGCAAGACTCACAGTCTAGCAGGTCATTTTGGCAGCAGATCCACAGGGATGAGATGAGGCCTCCGAGAAGATGAAGACAATCTGGGCAAGAAATGGGGAAAGCCTGAATGAATGAAGGCAGTGCCAACATAGAAGGACATGAAAGGGACAATTCCATGACCTGGTGACTAACTGGACTTGAGTTAGCGACCAAGAGGAGGCTCACGAGGTGTCAGGGCTTCTTGCACAGCCCACTGGCTGCACCACAGCCCATTTCCCAAGACAGAGTGCTCAGGAGGTTGGTGGGAAAAGATGTGATTGGTTTGGGACAGCTCAGTTGAGCTGCTGGCCTGTATCCTGGGGGTGACATCTGGGCTGAGATAAGGTTAGGGAGACATCAGCACTGAGGAAGTAGAGGAAGAGAGTTATTTTTGTTTGTTTGTTTTTGAGACAGAGTCTCACTCTGTCACCCAGGCTAGAGTGCAGTGGCACAAACACAGCTCACTGTAGCCTCAACCTCCTGGACTCAAGTGATCCTCCTGCCTCAGCCTCCTGAGTAGCCGGAACTACAGGCATGCACCACCACACCCAGAAATATATATATATATATATGTGTGTGTGTGTGTGTGTGTGTATGTATGTATGTATTTGAGAAGTAGTTTCACTCTTGTTGCCCAGGCTGGAGTGCAATGGCACAATTTCAGCTCACTGCAACCTCCACCTCCCGGGTTTAAGCAATTCTCCTGTCTCAGCCTCCTGAGTAGCTGGGATTACAGGCATGTGCCACCATGCCCGGCGAATTTTGTATTTTTAGTAGAGATGGGGTTTCACCACGTTGGTCAGGCTAGTCTCAAACTCCTGAGCTTAGGTGATCCGCCTGCCTCAGCCTCCCAAAATGCTGGGATTACAGGCGTGAGCCACCGTGCTTGGCCAGTTTTTGTTTTGTTTTGTTTTGTTTTTTGCTTTTTTTTTTTTTTTTTTTTTTTTAATTTTTAGTAGAGACAAAGTCTCACTTTGTTGCCAGGTTCATCTCAAACTCCTGGGCTCAAGCGATCCACCCTCCTCGGCCTCCCAAAGTGCTGAGATTACAGGCCTGAGCCACTGTGCTGGCCCTGGCCATTTTTTTTTTAATATCGGTTATTTAGAGAAAGCCTGGACCCTCAGACGGCAGGACCAGGAATACATTTAGGCTGAGAATGGGGTTGTGCAGCTGAGTGTTGTTGAGGAATGTGTTTTCCATACGATTTGAAAATGAAATCGAGCCTTTCCTCTTCCCCCACCAAAAATGTTTTTTGCAAGAGTTGGCCTTCAGCCACCAGGGTCTTCTCCACTAGGATGGAGAGGAGCTTTGTTCTTTCCTTTTTAACCTGTTTGGGTTTAACCGTCCCAGTCTTTCTCTGTTCGGCATTTAACAACTTTTCTTGGTTGAAGTAAGAGGTAAACTAGCTATTCGTCCAAACTCCAAAGCTCAGGTTCACTGGGCCGTAAGCCTGTACCCACCATCCCCGTGCCTGCCAGGGGCGGCTTTGCAGGATTCTTCCAGCCGCGGGGGACGGGGACGGGGACAGGGCGGGGTCCTAGGCCCTTGCTATCCACCTGCCAAGCGGCCGGGTCCCGGGAGGCGTTTCCCGTCCCCTCGGCCCGCTGCCTGACCTTCGAGCCGCCTGAGAAGTCTCCAGCCTGGCGAGTGCCCGAGCCAGGCCGGCCTCCCCGCCCCCTCCCTGGAAAGGAAAGGCCCCTGCGACAACAGAGCCAGACCCGCTCGTCCCGATCTCCCAGAAGGCGACTGACAGCTGACTGCCAGAAGGAGATCTCGCCAGAAGGAGACTGACTGCTCTGTGCCCACCCGGGGACCTGGGCCCGTTCAGCCGGGCTGGCTGGTGCGCCCTCTGCAAAGCCTGCGCCAGGGAGGAGGCAGGCTCAACCTTCAGATTCCTAGGGCCTCTCTGTCGCTGTCGCCGTCGCCGTCGCCCGAGGTCCCAGCGACTCTACCAGATTGTTGTGGAGGCCTCTCACCCGCACAGGTACCCCGGGGGCAGCGCGGGCACCTGAAGCCCCATCCCCGCTCCCTGCTGCCCAGCCACCCCTTTTTGGCCACGGGCCGGGCCTAAATGGAACATTTGGCACCCCCGTCCCCTCCCCACCGGCTTCTACGAGCATGGGGTTAAAAGTCGCTATTGCAAAAGTCGTGCCTCTGATCTTGAGCCTTATCTAAGACTGATAGGATGAGGGCCTTTGGAGTCTGAATACTGCCCCCCCTCCCCCCGCTTCCCCCCCCCCAGACAAGGTCTCAGTCTGTCGCCCAGGCTGGAGTGCCATGGCCCAATCTCGGCTCACTGCAACCTCCTCCTCCCAGGTTCAAGCGATTCTCCGGCCTCAGCCTTCCTAGTAGCTAGGACCACAGGCTCGAACCACTAAGCCCGGCTAATTTTTTGTATTTTTTGTAGAGACGGGCTTTCACCATGTTGCCCAGGCTGGTCTCAAACTCCTGATCTCAATGTTCCTCCCACCTCAGCCTCCCAAAGCGCTGGAATTACAGGCACAAGCCACCGGCACTGGCCTGAGCCCATTTTTAATAGCCAAAAAACATTTCAAGTGCTGCCGCAGATGCGGGCAGTTTGTATTTGGGACCAGTTTGGGCTGTGGTTTTTTTGTTTTTTTGTTTTGTTTTGTTTTTGTTTCTTGTTTTTTGAGATGGAGTCTTACTCTGTGGCTCAGGCTAGAATGCAGTGGTGCAATCTCAGCTCACTGCAACCTCTGCCTCCCGGGTTCAAATGAGTCTCCTGCCTCAGCCTCGTGAGTAGCTGAGATTACAGGCACCCGCCACCGTGCCCAGCTAAATTTTTTGTATTTTTAGTAGAGATGGGGTTTCACCATGTTGGTCAGGCTGGTCTTGAACTCCTGACCTCATGATCCATCTGGCTCGGCCTCCCGAAGTGCTGGGATTACAGGCGTGAGCCACCATGCCCGGCCTGTGTTTCTTTTTTAAAATGTAGTTTATTGAAGGAAATATTAGATCAAACATTATTTTTCTTTTTTCCCCCTCTATTCAGTTGCCCACCATGTGTAGGACCACTTACTTCAAAGCAGATAGCTACCCTGGGAGAAGGATGAAGATGCAGGCCCTTTTTATTTATTTATTTAGAGACAGGTTCTCGCTCTGTTGCCCAGGCTGGAGTGCAGTGGCATGATCACTGCTCACTGCAGCCTCCATCTCCCGAACTCAAATGATCCTCCCACCTCAGCCTCCCGAGTAGCTAGGACCACAGGCATGTGCCACTACACCTGCTAATTTTTTGTTGTTTTGCAGAGTCAGGGTCTCAATATGTTGCCCACACTGGTCCCAGACTCCTGGGCCCAAGCAATCTTCCTGCCTCAGCCTCCTAAAGAGCTGGGATTACAGGCCTGAGCCCCTGTGCCTGACAAATGCAGGCAGTGTGGATCATTCCTGGAGACCGCCTACTCAGGGCAGAGGTACAGAAAGAAAAGATTGCTCTTGAAAGTTGACTGTCTTTCCTCTCCCACATGGGATTCTTATCTGATTTTTTCTCCTTTTCAGATAATTTTTCTCTGTCTTCTCCCAGTTCACTGGTCATGGTCTCTGGCCTAAAGTCCCAGCATAGAATGTTCCTCTCCTGTGGAGTCCAACACTCTTTGCCAAACTGGCACAGTGTCTTCCTGGGAAGAAAGAAATCACTGAGGGGCTGTCAGTTCCTGCCAGGGTGGTTCGATGCTGTCCTTTTCTCTACTCCTTCCATGGTCTGCATTGGAAAATGCGTGTTAGTTCAAATTCAGCGAGTTCTCATTGGGGTGAACATAGTCCTAAAAATGCAGTTCATAAAAATCAACCACACAGAGAAGAAAAATAAATAAATCAGTAAAGCAGCTCAGAAAAATGCAGGTGTGGAGGGCCCTGGCCTCTGCACCCTCATAGAGGGGCTCAACAGCATCAACAGAAGGGGAGGGAGCAGAAGGTGCCCTGTAGACACCCAGAGGGGCCACCAATGAGCAAACTGCCGGCTCCCTGACCCGCCCTGGGGCCCAGGGTATTGACATAAAGGATGGCCTTGCACTATTTCAACAGCCAGTTCTCTGAGGGTCACAAACACCAAGGAGTGGAGGTCAGAGTGTCACTTTTTTGTTTTCTTTTTGAAAGATCATTTGAGAAACACGTCACTGGTAAGTTGGTTGAAGATGTTTCACGGTCTCTTATCAGCTCTTTTCTTTTGCCTATGTGTCTCTCCCTGTCACATTGCATATCCTGCTCTGATCTGGGGGATGTGTATCCAGCCTTGCCAGTTCTTAGCCAGGTGTTTTACTGTATTTGTTCTGTGCAATGACCTTTCACTCACCTCTGTTACCTTCAATAGATCTCCCCCGCGACCATGTCTTCCATTAAGATTGAGTGTGTTTTGCCGGAGAACTGCCGGTGTGGTGAGTCTCCAGTATGGGAGGAAGCGTCCAACTCTCTGCTCTTTGTAGACATTCCTGCAAAAAAGGTTTGCCGGTGGGATTCACTCACCAAGCAAGTACAGCGAGTGACTGTGGGTAAGGATGAAAGCTAGACTCAGATCAGCCAGCTACCTTTTCCCAGGGGAGGGGCGGTCACCACGGCACCCTTCTTGTTAAAGCACACGGAATACACTTTCATGCTGTCTGTCCCCACTCTATATCCTCCCACTTTGATCCAGGGTTTAATTATGGATGGTCAATACTTTCCTCTTCCTCTTTGAATGAGGGGCAACATTCCTAGTTTTTTTTTGGGGGGGGTTGTTTTTTTGGTGTGTTTTTGGTTTTTGTTTTGTTTTGTTTTGTTTTGTTTTTGTTGAAACAGGGTCTCACCGTGTTGTCCAGGCTGGAGTACCATGGTGTGATCACGGCTCACTGCAGCTTTGATCTCCTGGGGCTCAAGGGGTCCTCCTGCCTCAGCCTCCCTAGTAGCTGTGACTACAGGTGTGTGCCACTATGTCCAGCTAGTTTGTATTTTTTGTAGAGATGGTGTTTCACCATGTTGCCCAGGCTGGTCTCAAACTCCTGGGCTCAAGAGATCCACCCACTGCGACCTCCCAAAGTGTTGGGATTACAGGAGTGAGCCACCACGCCCAGCCCATTCCCAGTTTTGTTTGGATGCTGGGGCACTCTAGTTCCTGTCTTTCCTTAGTACCTTCAGATAACCATGGAAAGTTAAAGACCCAGTTATCTGCCTTGGGTCAGGCCAAGACCTTAATTTTCAAACAAAACAAAACAAAAACAGATGCCTCCCTTCTTTGAAAGTGAAAACTAGCTGTTGGATGTATAAAGCATCAACCAGGACCATCTTTGTTTACTGCACAAAATAAAATTCATGATGGAATTTCATGTGCATTTGAGTGTGATGCGTTTATGGCCCTGTGAATTCTAAAGAAGGGATTTATCACTTTCTATGGCCCAAGGGAATGGGCTTGATGTAATTACTGATAGAGAAAGAAGTTTCTTGTTTTCACTGAGCCCATGGGAAAAAATATCAGGAATTCCTATAATCTTGGGACATTCTTTCTCAACCCAGAACTGGGACCTCAACTTTTTTTTTTTTTTTTTTTTTTTTGAGACAAGGTCTGGCTCTGCCACCCAGGCTGGAGTGCAATAATGCAAACATGGCTTACTCCCAGGCTCAAGAGATCCTCCCATCTTAGCCTCCTGAGTAGCTGGAATCACAGGCACGTGCCACCACACCTAGCTAATTTTTTTTTATTTTTTATTTTTTGTAGAGACAGGGTCTCCCTATATTGCCCAGGGTGGTCTTGAACTCCTGGGCTCAAGCAATCCTCCTGCATTGGCCTCCCAAAGTGCTGAGATTACAGGTGTGAGCCACCACGCCCAGCCTTAAACTTCTTTATTTTTAAATGAAAGGGAACAACTTTTTAATTCACCCAGAAGTGTGACTGTGGTAAAGTGACTGTGACCTCTGAGGGTAGAATGGGGATGGGGTCCCCTTGCCGTTTCTAGTCTCTTTTGCAGCAGACACACATGCCAACCTGTGATCTGAAAAACCCATCCCCCCCCACCTGCCCCCAACCCATGGAAAAAGCTGTGGTGTCAGCAGTAGCTTAGACAGCTACCAAGAGAAGTCTCAGACTGCAGGTTCGGATCCCCAATGAGAATGTGTCCTACACATTCCCTGGGACCCGTGATGGCTCCAATCAAAGTGTGAGCAGGACTTTGAGCTAAGGATAACTCCTGAAGCTCCCATTATCTTACACTGAATGGGTGCTTAGGAAATGTTTTCAAAATCTATTCTGATAAATTTATTTCCTGTGACCACTCACCACAGCAATCAATCTCTCCACTTAAAAATAAAATAAAATAAAATTTAAAAAAAAAAAGCTCTCTTGGCCGGGTGCAGTAGCTCATGCCTGTAATCTCAACACTTTTGGGAGGCTAAGGTGGGTGGATCACTTGAGGCCAGGAGTTCAACACCAGCCTGACCATCATGGTGAAACACTGTCTCTACTACAAAAATTAGCCAGGCATGGTAGCACAGCCTGTAGTCCCAGCTACTAGGGAGGCTGAGGCAAGAGAATCCCTTGAACCCGGGAGGCGGAGGTTGCAGTGAGTCAAGATCATGACACTGCACTCCAGCCTGGGCAACAGAGCAAGACTCCATCTCAAAAAAAAAAAAAGTTTTCTTATACATGGAAAAATATTAAATGAAGAAAACCTAAAATTTAAAAACATAAAATATAGTAATATAATGAAGAGATGTGATTGTACTATCTCTGCATCTACATTTCTATCTGTTTATTATTTTTTACCATGCTTACTCCCAAAAAAGGATCTGAGAAACAATTTGCAATTAAATACATATAAAATAGAGCCCCTTAGAAAAGACAAATCCTGGGCTGGGCATGGTGGCTCATGCCTAATATCCCAACACTTTGTGAGGCCAAGGCGGGTGGATCACCTGAGGTCAGGAGTTCGAAATCAGCCTGGCCAACACGCTGAAACCCCATCTCTACTAAAAATACAAATAAAAATTAGCCAGGGGTGGTGGTGCATGCCTGTAATCCCAGCTACTCAGGAGGCTGAGGCAGGAGAATTGCTTGAAACCAGGAGGCAGAGGTTGCAGTGAGTTGAGATTGCACCATTGCACTCCAGCCTGGGCAACAAGAGCAAAACTCTGTCTCAAAAAAAAAAAAAAAAAATGCAAATCCTGGATTGGAGAGGGAGAGAGATGTCACAAAACCTAGTTGCTGTAACTAAACTCGGTTTGTGTCTCTGAATTTTCTGGAGCATTTTCTGGCAAAATGGGGCATCACTCACTCTGTGATGACTGTCCCGGTGCCCCTAGATCAGAAACTCCTCCTCTGAACTGGATGTGGCACCTGCCCCATATCATGGCCACTGTGCTTTCACTTCTCTGCTTTTCCCACTAGACTGGGAGCTTCCAGAGGAGTTGGGTTTTATTCACGTTTCTATCTATTGCTGCCCAGATCAGCACACAGAATTCATACTCAACAAATGTACTAGGTTACATAGCCTTCCCTACTCAACAGAAGGAAGAGAGCGCTCCCATTATCACGAGAGCTGGGCTCCCACTCTAAGAGATGCCAGGTAGCACAGTGACTTCAGTGGGCTCAGTGGCCTCAGCCACTAAACTGGTACTGTTTTTTAACTGTTGCTTTACCTCTACAGATGCCCCAGTCAGCTCTGTGGCTCTTCGCCAGTCAGGAGGCTATGTTGCCACCATTGGAACAAAGTTCTGTGCTTTGAACTGGAAAGAACAATCAGCAGTTGTCTTGGCCACAGTGGATAACGACAAGAAAAACAATCGCTTCAATGATGGGAAGGTGGATCCCGCCGGGAGGTACTTTGCTGGTAAGATTTCTTAATACCTACTTATTACCGAGCCTTGGAGGAAATACTTTTTTTTTTTTTTTTTTTTTTTTTGAGACGGAGTCTCGCTCTGTCACCCAGGCTGGAGTGCAGTGGCGCAATCTCGGCTCACTGCAAGCTCCGCCTCCCGGGTTCACGCCATTCTCCTGCCTCAGCCTCTCAGAGTAGCTGGGACTACAGGCACCCGCCACCACGCCCGGCTAATTTTTTTGTATTTTTAGTAGAGATGGGGTTTCACCGCGTTAGCCAGGATGGTCTCAATCTCCTGACCTCGTGATCCGCCCGCCTCGGCCTCCCAGAGTGCTGGGATTACAAGCGTGAGCCACCGTGCCCGGCCTGGAGGAAATACTTTGACATACAAAGTTCTCACTACTGACCAGGGTGGTGGCTCCTGCCTGTAATCCAGCACTTTGGGAGCCAAAGCAAGTAGGTCGCATGAGCCCAGGAGTTCGAGACCAGCCTGGGCAACATGGTGAAACCCCGTCTCTACCAAAAATACAAAAAATTAGCTGGGTGTGGTGGCATGCATCTGTGGTCCCAGCTACTCAGGAGGCTGAGTTGGAAGGATCATCTGAGCCCAGGAGGTTGAGGTTGCAGTGAGCCAAGATCGTGCCACTGCACTCTAACCTGGGTGACAGAGTGAGACCCGGTCTCGAAAAAAGAAAGAAAGAAAGTAAGTTAGTTAGTTCTCACTACCTCAAAAGTGTTATTTATAATGAATCTTGGGTTCTTCTTTTATTATTGCCTGAGTAAGTTGTAGCACACACACAAAAAAATCCTATGATAAAATCTTCATTTGCATTTCCATCTCTAGCAGAGACTAAAATCTGTATGGTATTTTGGTGGTTTAAATGAGTTTTAAATACAGGGGTTTTGTTGTTGATGTTTAAATCAGAAATATTTTCAAATTTACAGAAAAAATAAGAATAGTACAGGCCAGGCGTGGTGGCTCACGCCTGTAATCCCAGCACTTTGGGAAGGTTGAGGCGGGCAGATCACGAGGTCAGGAGATTGAGACCATCCTGGCTAACGCGGTGAAACCCCATCTCTACTAAAAATACAACAAATTAGCTGGATGTGGTGGCAGGCGCCTGTAGTCCCAGATACTCGGGAGGCTGAGGCAGGAGAATGGCGTGCACCTGGGAGGTGGAGCTTGCAGTGAGCTGAGGTCGCGCCACTGCACTCCAGCCTGGGCAACAGAGCGAGACTCTATCTCAAAAAGAAAAAAAAAAAAAAGAATAGTACAAACAACACTTGTATACCTTTTACCCAGGTTCACCTATTGCTAACATTTTGTTCCATTTGCTTTATCATTTGCTGTCTGTATATATCTAAACAAATTTATCTCCAGAGTCCTTTATTTAAAAAAAAATAGAGATGAGATCTCACTATGTTGCCCAGGCTGGTCTCAAACTCCTGAGCTCAAGTGATCCTCACACCTCTTCCTCCCAAGTGCTGATTACAGGTGTGAGCCACTGCACCCGGCCTATCTCCAGAATCATGTGAGAGTAGGTGGCATGTATATCCTATGTGCCTTTACCCCTAAAATGCTGCAGTGTGAATTTCCCAAGAAAGACGACATATTCTTACATGACCACAGTTAGAGTGATCAACTTAAAGAAGTTTAGCATTGACACAGTCATTTTATCTGATATAATATCTAAATCCCAGTTTTGTCAATTGTGCAAAAAGTGTTCTTTCTCACATTTTTCCCTCCAGCACAGGATGCAGTCTAGGCTCATGGATTGCATGTCCTTTTCATATCTCTTTGATCTTTTTTAAAACTGGAACATTTTCATAGCTTTTTTTGTTTGTTTTTTATAACATTGCCATTTTTGAAGAATACAGCCAGCCCTACCCAACTCCCCCCTTTTTTAATAGGGCATTCCTTATTTAGTATTTGTCTAGTGTTTGCTTGTGATTAAGTTGATGTTATACATTCCTGACTGGAATACTGCATAGATAATGTTCTGTTCTCAGGGTAACCCATCTGGAGGTACACGATGTTCGTGTGTCCCCTCGTTAGTGATTTTGATCACCAGGTTAAGGCCCTGTCAGATTTCTCTACTGCATAACTATTTTTAATTGCAATTTATAAGCAATTTGTGGGGGTTGTTAGTTATCTATTGCTGGATAACAAATTACCCTGAAACTTAGAGGCTTAAAATAAGAAATATTTATTATCTCAGATGGTTTCTGAAGGTCAAGAATCTGAGTGCAGCTTAGCTGGATGGATCCAGTTCAGGCTACAGTCATAAGACTGTAGTCAAGATTTCCGCAGGGGCTGCAGCCTCGGAAAAGGCTGGATTCCCTGAAGAGGTCTGAAAGATCCACTTCCAAGCTCATTCATATAGGGGTTGGCAGGAGGCTTCAGTTCCTTAGCTGGTGGGTCTCTCCACAGGGCTGCTCAGGACATGGCTGCCCCTAGAACCAGTGATAACAGGAGAGAGAGAGAGAGAGAGAGAGAACGCATGCACCCAAGATCCAAGATGGAAGCTAGTCTTTAACCAATCGAAAGTGACATACCATCACTTCTGCCATATGCTATTGGCCACACAGACAATGACAGAGGGAACTATCCAAGGGTGAGAATGCTGAAAGGTGGGAATCATTAGGGGCTATCTTGGAGGCTGGCTACAACATGGGGAGATTCTCTAAGTCCACACAAATATCCTGGTCCTCATCAAAATTTCTTCTTTAACTTTTACATTCATTGATGATTCTTTCTTGAACCAAAGTTTACTATGATGGTTGCAGAATGACTTATATGCAGGTTTAAAAGAATTTCATCTACAGTTTTAAATTAGATACTGCATTTCACATATATTTCTCATCATAATAACCTTCTGAGTTAGCCAAAGTTGATTCTCCATCTCTACTATTCCCACCTTCCCACACTGCCGCCTCACATTGTTGGCCCTGCTGTCCTGGCCCTGTGCACGTTCAACATGGAAGGCAGGAGAGGTCAGAGCAGCTGACTGTAGACTGCTTCCCATCTTCCTTGACTTTATACAACCACAGATATGGTCTGGGACAGGTTGAAAGATTAAAGATGAGAATCTGTTGGAAGCCCTTCTGCAGTAATTTCTGCAGGATAAAGATACATGATTGGATATTTCACCTCCTGGTGAAATTGATTTTCTCTCCCTCTTTTGAGTAGAAGTTGACAGTTCTGTGCTCGCTTCAGCAGCTCATCTACTAAAATTGGAACGATACAGAGAAGATTAGCATGGCCCCTGCACAAGGATGACACGCAAATGCATGAAGAGCTCCATATTTTTTTTTAAAGTTTACAGTTCTGAGGCACTCTGTGAGACAAAAATAAAGATGGCCTCCAAGGCCCGCATTCTTAGCATGGAGTCTCTGGGCCATCAGGAGACCTCTTAAAATTGTAGGTGTCTTTGTGGGTGTAACTATTAGGTATTACTATAGTATTCTATAGTACTAATACCAATACTATAATATTATACTTATAATAATATATAGCTTTACTTTACATATTATAATATATAATTTTAAATTATATATTATAATATAGTATTATAATTATATAAGTATATACAATATAATTATATTATAATATATTAATATAATTATTAATTGTATAATATATCATATATTATTAATTATATAATATATATTATATATTAATTATTATATAATATATAATATGTTATATATTATATATTATATTATATATAATTATATAATTATATTATAATACTATAGTATTCTGGCAGATGCATAACACTAGTACACTAGTATATACCTGTTAGGTATATACTAGTGCTGTGCATCTGCCAGAAGCACCTGAGACTCTTTCTCAAGAGAGGTCATAGCTCTTGGCAGGTGCTTGGAGGTGCCCCAGGCCCAGAAAAAGGTGGGGTTATCTTATAGTCTAGATGGATTCTCAAGGTGATCGCACCCTGAATATATCACCACACCCAAGATCTGACCTGTCTATGCTTGTTATTAGATAATGAAGCCAGGGCTCTAGATTATTCTGTCCACCAAGGAAGAGGCTTTCCAAGCAGCAGGAGATTCACATGCATGTTCCAGGCCTCTTTTTCTGTGAGGCAGATAATGTGCAGGGAGAGTCATGAAACAAACCCAACTGCCCTAGAGCAGGAAACTGCCGAGGGAACATCCTTCTCCCCAGGGAGGGAGGATTGATCCTGTCTTGCTTGCTATTCAGGCTTCCCATCTACATTGTCTCTTTGGCATCTGTGCCATCTCATTTTCAGCATCTGTTGATTCTCTTTTCCTGTGTGAGTTGAGATTTCCATGTTTCTTTGTGTTGCCAAGTAATCTGGGGTTGTGTTCTAGACATTTTGAATATTATGAGGCCCTGAGTCTTGTTGAAATCCTTTGGCCGGGCGCAGTGGCTCAAGCCTATAATCCCAGCACTTTGGGAGGCCGAGGCAAGTAGATCACTTGAGCTGGGGAGTTTGAGACCAGCCTAGGCAACACAGTGAAACCCCGTCTCTACAAAAAAAATAAAACAAATGAGCCAGGCATGGTGGCTTACTCCCATAGTCCCAGCTGCTCAGAGGCTGAGGTGGGAGGAATGCTTGAGTCTGGGAGGTTGAGGCTGCAGTGAGCTGTGATCACGCCACTGCACTCCAGCCTGGGCAACAGAGCAAGACTCTGCCAAAAAAAAAAAAAGAAGAAGAAGAAGGAGACGGAGAAGGAGAAGGAGGAGGCTTGGCATGGCAGCTCATGCCTGTGACCCCAGCACTTTGGAGGCCAAGGCAGGTGGATTGCTTGAGCTGCTTGAGCTACTCGGGAGGCTGAGGTAGGAGAATCACCTTAGCCTGGGGGAGGTCAAGGCTGCATGAGCCGAGACTGCATTACTGCACTCCAGCCTGGGCAACCAGAGCAAGTCTAGGAGTTTGAGACCAGCCTGGGCAACATGGCAAAACCCCATCTCTACTCAAAATACAAAACAACAACAACAACAACAACAAAAACCTAGCCTGGCGTGGTGGTATGTGCCTGTAGCCCGAGCTACTCAGGAGGCAGGTAGGAGAATCGCCTGAGCCTGGGAGGTCGAGGCTGCAGTGAGCCATGATCGCGCCACAACACTCCAGCCTGGATGACACAGTGAGACCCTATCTCAGAAAAAAAAAAAAAAAGAAGAAGAAGAAGAAGAAGAAGAAATCCTTTGAAGAATGTTGTTATAGTTGTCTTAGTTGTCTTAGCAGGCAATGTGTATGTGTAGGTTCAGGCCACAAGTTCCAACCTGTTTTTTATTAGATGTTATTAGGATCTGTCCCACACGTGTGCCACTCAGTGGTCAGTCTGGGACCCAGAAGGAGCTCTATCAACTGTGCTCTCAATGTCTTCAGTAGGCTAATTTGAATCCAATTCATGCATGTAAAAGTCCAAGTTGGGGGTGAGCCTAGGAGATCGTAAACAGCTTAACGGGGTTGGGTTCCTGAGCAACTGCCCTTTCACTATCTCTCAGTCATTTCCAGTTTCCTGGAGCTCTCCTTTTCATTCCTCCAGCCAGAAACCACCCATTTCTATGACTGTGCTGCCTCTGGGGCCAAGCAGCAAGAAGGACAGAGAAAGAGAATATAAAAGCAGCAGTATTCGCCGTCACCCTTTTGGGGCTACAGTTTCACCCAATGGAGACGAATGTCTCCTTCCCTTGGAGTTTGCATTCCTACAGTTTCCTGCTGCTGGCCATTCTCTCTGCCATTGCTATCCCTGCTGCAGAATTGTCTGGGGACTGGTGCATGAGAGAATGGAGAAAAAGGAGTGGAAAATAACCTAGGGATTTTCTCCACTCTCTCTGAACTTCAGGAGTTTCTTTTTCTGCTCCTTGAGCCAGATCTAGGGGGTTCCTCTTGGATCTCTGTCTGCACCACAGTGCACATTTCCAGATTTCAGGATGCATTGAGCTCAGTCTGGCAGATACCAGAGAAGAAAATGAAGAGCTCACCATCAATTCCATGGTACTTCCAAGTCTGCTGTTCTTCCCTGAGCTACCTGCTAATATTTGCTTTTTAGAGTTCTAAGATGGCCGTGCCATGTATTTTATCCAGGTTTTATAGCTGTGCTCAGTGGGAGAAAAGGAGGTTCGTGCATGTTTACTCCTTCTTATCTTGAACCAGAACCGTTAGGCACAGTTTTAATTTGCATTATATGCAAGGTAATTGTCATTATATATATATATTATATATAAAATATATATAATATATATATATATGGCCCACATTGGAATTGTATAGTGAGTTCCTTTGATTTAATCACTGGAAAGGATCCCTGGTGAGAAAGGTTGGTGTCGTGCATGGGGCGAGTTGCTATGGGGCAGAGCTCAGTGCTCTTTGGTTTTTGCAGGCACCATGGCTGAGGAAACAGCTCCGGCAGTTCTTGAGCGGCACCAGGGGGCCCTGTACTCCCTCTTTCCTGACCACCACGTGAAAAAGTACTTTGACCAGGTGGACATCTCCAATGGTTTGGATTGGTCGCTAGACCACAAAATCTTCTATTACATTGACAGCCTGTCCTACTCCGTGGATGCCTTTGACTATGACCTGCAGACAGGACAAATCTGTATGTATTTTTCATTATTTGTCTCAGTGCTGCCACTATTGTTTTCATATGTTTATGACTAGCAAGGCGCCTCTCCCTCGCCTCGTGTGAAGAAGTCTTTACTCAAATGGAGAGATTTCTGATGCTACTGTTCCAATATAGTAACGATAGCAGACTTGACTGTGCTGCCAGTCAAATCATGGCCCTCAACATATTTAAATATGGCAAGAGTTTGGCATAATATGGATAGATCTGGGGAAGCTAATAAAAAATAATTAACACAAATATGGATAGATTCTCAATCCTTTTCCTTGCCATCATCACCAGAAAGAGGTTCACTGCAAAAGAGACCCTATTCTACCAGGAGGTGCCTAAAGGCAGATAATACTTAATGGAATATTGGCTCAAAAGAGCAGAAAACTTGAGGTTTTTGATTGCTATTTCTTGTTTGTACTTTAGTTAACCATAGGCAAGTACTCAGAAGCTAATTACCAACCTTTCAAAATGGAAAAGCAAAAAAAAAAAGTAATTGCACGTTGTCCAACTCCATCAATACGCTTGAAAGGAGCCATAGTTGGAAACTGGGAGAGAAGGAATTATTTAGAATCTAGAAGGGAGTCCTTGAAACTGTTTCATGAAAGGTGCCAAACCTTTTATGAAACAAAAGAGCAACACTAATAATAAAAATGACTTGGAAAAAATATCCCCAGAACTCTGCATGCAGATTTAATCAGAGGCAAACTATTCTGGTGCAGATGTTTTGCTTTGAAATATGTAGTGTTTGGGAGGCTGAAGCAGGAGAATCGCTTGAACCCGGGAGGCAGGGGTTGCAGTGAGCTGAGATCCCGCCACTGTACTCCTGCCAGGCAACAGAGCGAGACTCCGTCAAAAAAAAAAAAAAGAAAGAAAGAAAAGAAGAAGGAAGAAAGAAAGAAAAAGAAAGAAAGAAAGAAAGAGAAAGAAAAGAAAGAAAAAAGAAAGATGTAGTGCTTTTTTTTTATGACTGTTTTTACCCATTGTCATTCTACATAGTTTTAACATTTTTCCATTATATCTCAATCTGATGACTGTAGTGACCTGGACTTTGTAGTATAAAGTTCTGGATTTTGATATTTGTTTTTTGTATACCGAGGTTACCCCCTATTAAGGGCACCTAGTTGGTTTCTGAGTGCCCCTCCTGCCAGAAACAGGCTCTTCTAATATTTAGTCTTGAATTTGGAGCACTCAGTCAGGCAGAAAAAGAACTCATATATCTTGCTAGTTTTTGTGCTTGGACTGTTCACGTGGTACCATTAAGTTGCCTTGCGGATCTCAAGAGTTTTGTAACTGAAACAGCAAAGGTCTAACCACATGCTGACATGTACTTGACATAGACATGCAGGGCCCCAGTTCAGGTCAGCTTCAAAAAGAACTATTATTGGTATTTTAGTAAGAATTCTGCTTTCTTTTTTCTCTCTCCCTCTGAATGCTTAAACAGATATGCCTGTGCCCAAACAAAAGACAATGAATCCATCCCAATCATGTGGTAAAAATCCTTTGTTCACATGCCAGACACTGGATAAGCTGAAGTGATCAGTATTTATAACCAGCTTGAGAGCTCTCTGTTTGATTCTCAGCATTTAGTGGCCTGTTGTTTTGTTGTGGTTCTGTTTTTGTTTTTGCCTTTTAACCATAGCCAACCGCAGAAGTGTTTACAAGCTAGAAAAGGAAGAACAAATCCCAGATGGAATGTGTATTGATGCTGAGGGGAAGCTCTGGGTGGCCTGTTACAACGGAGGAAGAGTGATTCGTTTAGATCCTGTGACAGGTAGGCCCGCAGCAAAATGAAAAATCGTTTCATGGCTAGGCAGAGATATAGCCCGAAAGTTACAGTCAGAATTTCTTTTCCTGTAGAGGTGTGTCTTTTTGCTCAAAATTAATTGTCAGGGAAAGTAGATTAAATATTAAATGCACAGATGAATCCTGACCTCCACAGTCTTCTTAGATCTTCCCTAGAAACAATACACAGGTTGGAAATTGCTACAACTAAACTTTAAATAAAATATTTGGTGGTCTAGGGAAAAGACTTCAAACTGTGAAGTTGCCTGTTGATAAAATAACTTCATGTTGCTTTGGAGGGAAGAATTACTCTGAAATGTATGTGACCTGCGCCCGGGATGGGATGGACCCCGAGGGTCTTTTGAGGCAACCTGAAGCTGGTGGAATTTTCAAGGTGATATGGCTATTTCTTTTATTTTGGGGGTGGGTGGGGGATCCCCTGTAAGTAACTGAGTGATTGGCACTTTTGCATACTTCCAAAGCATAATCCTATTTAGCATGTTAAGCTCATCATACTAGACTGAAAAACATTTTATTTCAGTTTTCTAGAGAGTAAGTTATCTGAAATCCAAGATGATGTGTTTAGCCTACTTTGTACATTACTTTAATTTTTTTACTTCCTGTTTATTGAAATTCTTCAGATCAGTAGAATGAGCTTGGAAAACCAGTATTTACAACATGCCTAGAAGATCAGTTGACTGTTTTGATGTCTTAAGGATTTTTCAGAATTTAAACATCTTTTGGCAGCAGAATAAACACTGATAAAAATCGTAAAGCTTTTGAGCTGAAAAGAAATACATAATGTAGAAACCCCTTTCTTGGCAGGCGGCAGATGATAGGACTAATCCAGTTTTAAATCTAAGTTAGTCGTAAATGATTGCTAGTTGAATTATAAACTATATGAATAATTGGGTTGGACCATAAATATCCAGTCAGGTAATTCCTTTTTATGATAGGAAATAAAACAAAGACAATAGGTGGCTAAGTATATTACTACAAATCATAAAAATGCTTTTGAAGAATACTTGTGAATTACCTTTCACCTGAGATTCCCTCTTTTCTTTTTCAACAGATAACTGGTTTGGGGGTCAAAGGAATTGCTCCCTACTCCTATGCAGGATGAGGACAGGTCTTCTTTCCTGCCAGAGGGAGCGCTGAAGACAACTAGAGAATTCTGGGCCTGAAATTTCAATCTAGTTAGAAAGAAAAATGAGGCAATGATATTATTAACAGCGTTAAGTTTTAATTTACAACTTTTAAAAGGCAGAGCATTGTTAACAAGGGGTGACAAGTGGTTTTGATAACACACTTATAAGGCTTTCTGTAAAAGTACTATAGAAGGGCGAAGAATCGTTCAACTGTCAATCAGCCTCTTGATTCTTTGTAAATTGCCAAGGTGGGTGGGTACATATCTCTTCTTGATTCTGCATTTCATACTTAACTATATTAAAACTTCAAGGAACAATAAATAGTAACCTGGTAATGACCTATTATGTTCCTTTTTATTTTCATCGTAATCTGATAAAATATGCCACAATGCTAACTAACCTGCATAGATATTTCACTTCCTATATGTTATTTTACAAACTAAAATACGGCTGGAGGGTAAGACTCAAACATGCTGTCAAAATCCATGGTTCCAGCTGCCACCTACTGGATGTAAAAGTAATATGTCTCTTTGGAAAGAATACTTATTTTAAAAATAGCTTTATTGAGTTATAATTGGCCTGTACATATTGAAAGTGTACAATTTGACAAATTTGTCACATATATACATTCATGAAACCAACACCACAAACAAGATAATGAATCTATCCACTACCCCAAAACTTTTCTTGTCCTGTCATAATCCTTTTCTTCAGCCCCTCTGCCTGCCTGTCCCCCCCTCCCAGGAAACCACTGATCTGCTTTCTGTCACTATAAATTAGTCTTAAAATTAGGTAGTGTGATTTCTGTAACTTTGCTCTTTTTCAAAATTGTTTTGGCTATTTTAATTCCTTTGACCTTCCATATAAATGTTCAAATCAGCTTGACGATATCTACAAAAGAAATCCAGCTACAATTTTTTAACTGGAATTGCTTTTTTTTTTTTTTTTAGACAGGATCTACTCTGTCACCCAGGTCGGAGTGCAGGGGCGCGATCATGGCTCATTGCTGCCTCTACCTCCCAGGCTCAAGCAACCCTCCCACGTCAGTCTCCCGAGTAGCTGGGCTGAGACTGCAGGTGCGTGCCACTATGGTCATTTTTTCATTTGTTTGGTTGGTTGGTTTTTTGGATTTTTTGCTTTTCAGAGACGAAGTCTTGTTATGCTGCCCAGGCTGGTCTCAAACTGCTGGTGATCCTCCTGCCTCGACTTCCCAAAGCTCTGGGATTACAGGAATGAGCCACCATGCCAGGCCTGAAATTGCTTTAAATCTGTAAAACGATTTGGAGATAATTGACATCTTTACTATTCTGAGTCTTATCCATGAACAGGGCATGTCTCTCCCGTTATTTAGGCCTTCTTCAATTTTTGTCATCAGTGTTTTGTAGGTTTCAGCATACAGATCTTGTACATGTTTTGTTAGATTTATATCCACGTATTTCACTTTTGGGAGCTATTGTAAATGTTATTATTATTATTATTATTTGAGACAGGGTCTTGCTCTATGGGCCAGGCTAGAGTGAAGTGGCACGATCATAGCTCACTGCAACCTTGCACTCCTGTACTCAAGCGATCCACACACCTCAGCCTCCCAAAGTGTTGGGATTACAGGCGTGAGCCACCACACCCAACCTTATTATTATTTTTTGGATTTGTTTCCAGTTGATCATTGCTTGTTTATAGAAGTGTGATTGGCGTTTATAGGTTGACTTTGTATCTGATGAGTTTGCTAACCTCACTAATTGGTTCTAACAGTATTTCTGTAGCTTCTCTGAGATTCTTTGGGTATATAATCATGTCTTCTGTGAATAGAGACAATTTTATTTCTTTCTTTCCAGTTAGTATGTTTTTATTTTTCTTGCATTATTACACTGGCTAAGATTGCCACTATTATGTGAATGGAAATAGTAAGAGTAGACAGCCTTGTCTTGTTCCCAATCTCAAGAGAAAAGCATGCAGTCTTTTATTATTAAATATGATATTAGTTATATGTATTTTTGTGGATGGCCTTTCTCAAATTGAGGAAGTTCCCTTCTCACGTACTTTTCTGCATTTATTAATGTGATTATGTGGTTTTCCTTCTTTAGACTGTTAATATGATCAATTCTTGCATTCCTGAGATAAACCTCTCTTGGTCATGATATATTATTACTTTTATATGTTGCTGAATTCCATTTTCCAATATTTTGTTGAGGATTTTTGCATCTACTATCTTTTGTCTATGGTTGACATCAGGGTAATTCTGGCCTTATAAAATGAATTGGAAAGTATTCCTTCTTCTACTATCTGGAAAAGAAAATGTATAATTATTATTATTCTTTAAATATTTGGCAAAATTCATCAGTGAAACCGTTTGGACCCGGAGATTTCTTTTTCAGAAGCTTTTTAACATTCCTTAATAATTATAAGGCCACTTGGGTGGCTTATTTAATTTTGGTGAGGTCTGTTAGTTTGTGGCTTCCAAGGAATTGATCCTTTTCATCTAAGTTGTCAAATTTATGTGTGTAGAGTTATTCATAGTATTTCCTTATTATCCTTTTAATAATGCCTGAGAGGTTTGTAGTGATATCCCCTTTTTTTACCTGCTATTGGTTATTTGTGTCTTTTTTCTTTGTCAGTCTTGCTAGAGGTTTATCAGTTGCATTGATCTTTCAAAGAACTAGCTTTTGATTTCATTTTTTTGATTGTCAATTTCATTGATTTATCCTTTTATCTTTGTTATTCCTTCCTTCTGCTTTATTCTGATTTATTTTGCTCTTTTTCTAGTTTCTTAAATTGGAATCTCAGATTATGGATTTGAGACATTTCTTCTGTTCTAAAATAGCATTTAATGCTATACATTTTCCTCTCAGTACTGCTCTTTCTGCAGCCCACAAAGTCTGATATATTGTATTTTCATTTTTGTTAAATTAAAAATATTTTCTAATTTCCTTGGAGACATTTTCTTTGACCCATGGATTATTTAGAAGTGTGTTTAATTTCTAAATGATTGGAGATTTTATTATTATCTTTTTGGGTATTGATTTCAGGTTTAATTCCATTATGCTCAGAGAGCATATTTTTTATTTCAGTTCTTTGAAATTCAAGTTTGATTTGTTTTTTTGTTTTTGTTTTGAGATGGAGTCTCTCACTCTGTTGCCCAGGCTGGAGTGCAGTGGTGTGATCTTGGCTCACTTCAACCTCCACCTCCCGGGTTCAAGTGATTCTCCCACCTCAGCCTCCTGAGTAGCTGAGATTACAGGTGCCGGCCACCAAGCCCAGCTAATTTTTGTATTTTTAATAGAGACGGGGTTTCACCATGTTGACCAGGCTGGTCTCGAACTCCTGACCTTGGCCTCCCAAAGTGTTGGGATTACAGGCATGACCCTTTCTCCTTCATGTTACAAGTGTATTATATATTCTGTATACATTGAAAACTCATCAATGTTAAAAATTTTTGCTTTGAACTGTCAAGCATGTTTTAAAGAACTCAAAAGCACAATAGTCCATTATATTTACCAAGATGTTTACGATTCCGGTTCTTCTTCCTTCATTCCTGATGTTCCAAGTTTCCTTCTTGTATCCTTTTTGTAGTTTAAAGAACTTCCTGGCTGGGAACGGTGGCTCTTGCCTGTAATCCCAGCAGTTTGGGAGCCCGAGGCAAGAGGATCACCTGAGGTCAGGAGTTGAAGACCAGCCTGGCCAACATGGTGAAACCCTGTCTCTACTAAAAATACAAAAATTAGCCGGGCATCATGGCGGGGGCCTGTAATCCCAGCTACTCAGGAGGCTGAGGCAGGAGAATGGCCTGAACCCGGGAAGTGGAGGGAAGTGAAGGTCGCAGTGAGCCGAGATCGCACCACTGCATTCCAGCCTGGAAAATTCGATTTAAAAAAAAGAAAAAGAAAAAGAAAAAAAGGAACTTCCTTTAGCAATTCTTTTAGAACAGGTATCCTTTAGCAATTCTTTTAGAACAGGTATCCTGGCTATGAATTCCCTTAGTTTTCTTTTCTTTCATATGAGAATGTCTTTATTTCACTCTTTCATATGAGAATGTCTTTATTTCACATGAAGGCTATTTTCACTGGATATGCAATTCAGGGTCAATAGTTCTTTTCTTTCAGCCTTTTGGCACTCTAAAAGTGTGTAATTTCCTTCTGTCTGTCTGAGTCTGTTTTGTATTGCTGTCATAGAATACCTGGGTCTGGGTAACTTACGAAGAAAGAGATTTATTTGGCTCACAACTCTGGTGGCTGGAAAGGTTAACAGCAGGGTGCTGGCATCTGCTTAGCTTCTGGTGAGGGCCACGTGCTGCGTCACAAGATGGCAGAGAAGCCAAAGGGGTAGCAGGTGCATGTAGAGAAACCAAACACAAGAGACAACCTCACTTTATAACAACCCACTCTCATAGGAGCTAATGCATTTCGGAGAGAAATAATCCATCAGAACTAATCTAGTCTCACGAGAAAGACATTAGTGTATCTTAACAACCTAATCATCTCTTAAAGGCACCATCTGCCAACATTGCTGCACTGGAAACTAAGGTTCCAATGTGAGTTTTGGTGGGGATGCTCAAACCATAGCACTGGCCTTCACAGTTTGTGATGAGAAATCCACAGTCATTGAAATCACTGTTCTCCTACAGGTAATGAGCCATTTTTCTCTCACTGCTTTCAAGATATTTTATTTTGCCTTTAGTTTTCAGCAATTTGATTATGTGTCTGGATGTGGATTTCTTTGGCTTTATCCTGTTGGGGGTTTGCCCATCTTCTTGACTTTATGTCTTTACCTAACTTGGAAAGTTTGGGGCCATTATTGCTTTAAATATGTATATTTTTTGAGACAGGGTCTTGCTCTGTCACCCAGGCTGTAGTGCAGTGGCACAATCACAGCTCACTGCAGCCTTGACCTCCTGAGCTCAAGCAATCCTCCCACCTCAACCTCCCAAGTAGCTGGGACCACAGGCAAAGGCTACCACGCCTAGCTTTTTTTTATTTTTTTTAATTTTATTATTATTATTATTTTAGAGACAGGGTCTCCTTATGTTGCTCAGGCTGGTCTCAAACTCATGGGCTCAGATGATCCTCCCACCTTGGCCCCCACCTGTAGTGCCGAAATTACAGGCTTGAGCCACTGCCTTCACCCGGCCTCAAATATTTTTTCTGCCCCACACTCCTCTCTTTCTGGGACTCCAATAGCTTGAATATTAGACTTTTTGTTGTTGTCCCACAAGTTCTTCAGACTGTTGTTGTTTTTCAATCTTTGTTTTCTCTGTGTTGTTCAGGTTTAATATTTTTTATTGATCTATCTTCAAGTGCACTGGCTCTTCACTCTGTCATCTCTATTCTGCTGTTGTGCCTACCCAGTGATTTTTTAAAATTTTGTCTTTCAGTTCCAAAATTTCCATTTGGTTAGTCTTTGTGTCTGCTCTTTTCTATTCCAATACTTTCCATTTTAATATTTGTTTCAAGGATGATTGCTCATTCAATCATTTTTATAAAGCTGCTTTAAAGTGCTTGTCAGATTATTCCAACATCTGCATCATCTCATTCTTGGCATCTACTGGTTGTTGTTCCCCCATTTGAATTGAGCATTTCATTATTCTTTGCATGCTGAGTAATTTTGGATTGTATCCTGGCCATTTTGAATATTATGTATTCATAATACATAATATGGGCCTTGTTTAAATCATATGAAGAATGTTGATACATTTGTTTTAGCAGGCAATCTATATGGTTAGGTTCAGGCCACAAATTCCATCCTGTCTTCTGTTGGTATGGGGTTTTTTTCCATTCAGTTTTTACAGACTTTACAGTGTTATTCAGGTCCATCCCATTGTGTACCACCCAGTAGTTAGTCTAGGACTTGGATGGAGCATTAGCTCAGTTCACAGTCTTTGGTATATAAATCAGGATCCAATCCATGCACATGAGGTCAGGAGCTGGGGAAAGCAATGTCATAAAGTTGTTTATGAATTCCTGGGCTCCAACCTAACCTACAAAGGCCATTTCATTGGAGGTCTCCAAGGTACCAGGTGGATATGATAGCCCAGGCTGGCCTCCTCCTCCCCATCCCCAACCCTCACTGTGGCCTACTAGTTGTCTGATCTCTACTTGATTCTTTTTCATCCCCATTTCTCAAAAGAGGGTATTGAGAGAGCAACAGGGCTGGCACAGAGAGGCTCCCAAGGCTCCAAAGAGAGTATAGAGGTCTTTATTGAGGACCCTCAGAAGACCAGGGATGATCTGAAGCCTAAAATAGGGAACCTTCTCCCACCTCAACAGAACTGGCTAGCCTCCTAACCCAGTCACTTCCAGCCCATTTCTCAATCAAGGTAGAGGGGAGAGGAGTGGAATAGTTCCAGGGAGCTCCAGGGGCCACAGTGGTGTGTTCTGAGAAGTCTGAGGAGGAGATCACGAGGAATTACAGGTAATCCGAGGCCCCCAGTGTGGCTGTCTTGCCCTCTCTGGAACTCCTGGACCTGGGAACTCAATCTAGTGCGGCACAGGCTCTAGCTCCACTCACCAGTGGTGGAAGCCTCCGCCCTGACAAACATTAAAGCCCAGCACTATCTGAGTCCTTTTTGGCCAATTGTCTAAATGGACATCTAGTCAACCAAACTTCTAAAAGGAACAGTTGGTTGAATCAAGACATCTGGTCAACCTGTGAACCCAGACTTATGGTCAACCCCCACATCAGAACATCTTATCAAACCACAAAGCAGGCCATCTGGTCAATCTGACTTACCAAAAGGCAATGTGCCGTTGTTCCTGAGGGTCCCTGCACGTTTGTGCTAGGCATGCCAAGAATGCAAGTCCCTGACCACTCTTTACACAGGCAGTGACTGAGTGAGCTCCCTTGAGAAATCAGGTAATATCTCCTTCCAGACAAAAGCAGAGCTTGTCACTGCTCATTATGAAAGCAATGAATACACCACATTCAGTGTACCTCTCCTATAACACAACCCCACTATGTGTGCACACATGCATCTAGGCCCATCTGCATACCCCTCTGAGACCTGGGGGCATGGCAAACCAGCCCAAACATCATGCTGATACTCTGGCTACTGCTTTTGCTGTGAATAGTAACATCCTTTATCTCTGACCAAGGAATCTCTTGTCTTCTGCTTGCCTCCATGATATAAGACATCTTGTTGGCTTCAAAATAGGGTAAAACCTCAATCCCTTTACAGTTCTAGACATTGATTCTCACCCATCAGACACTGAGTTTAGGGTCCTCAGGCAGGCACTAACACCAGACTCCTCACACCAGACACTAAGTCCTGCCTTCCCCCTGCCAGATACTATGTCGCCTACTACTAGGTCCCCAATTCCCCCTTCAGAAGCGAACTCCACATTAATAGCTCTAGGACCTAAGTCCTACTTTATGCTTCAAGGCTGAGTCTTGCCCCATCTTGCCAGAAAGCAAGTCGGGATCTCTGCTTCCAGAGGATAAGTCCCAATTTATGCCACCAGCACTAGGCTCCCCGAATCCCCCTCCAGGGACCAACTCTCCTCCACTCCCCCTACAGATGCTAAATTCTGATTTCAGCTCCCAAGTCTAAGTCCCCACTTCATAGTCCTGATATGAAGTCTCTAATTTTCTCTGCAGAGGCTAAGTCCCAACTGTCATAAGCAGTCACTGAAGCTGTCTTACCACTCGACCTCAGCCTGGGGATTTTGTGACCCCATTTCTCATGCAGGGGAGAAAGGAGAAGAGAGGGATTGGCAGAGGTAGCCCTGGAGACTTCCACAGAGGATGCACAGTCCTTTTAGAACAGACCTAAGGGAGGCCGGGCACAGTGACTCAACGCCTGTAATCTCAGCACTTTGGGAGGCCAAGGCAGGCAGATCACCTGAGGTCAGGAGTTTGAGACCAGCCTGACCAACATGGTGAAACTCCAGCTCTACTAAAAATACAAAAAAAATTAGCTAGGCATGGTGGTGGGCGCCTGTAATCCCGCCTACTTGGGAGGCTGAGGCAGGAGAATCACTTGAACCTGGGAGGCAGAGGTTGCAGTGAGCCAAGACGGCACCATTGCACTCCAGCCTGGGCAACAAGAACGAAAATCCATCTCAAAAAAAAAAAAAAAAAAGAAAAAGAAAAACAAGGAAAAAAAGAAAAAAAAAGAAAAAGAACAGACCTAACGGAAAGCAGGAACAATAAGAAACTCTGAGCAGGGATCCCCGACCCTCTGTGTCTGCCTGGTCTTTACATAATAACCCAGGCACCTGGTGGCCCTATTTCTTGGGTAAAGGAGTTTGGACTGACATGGGAAAATCCCCAGGGGCTAACACTAAGGGTGCCCAGTCCCTTTAGGGAGGACCCACTGGGGAACAGAAGCAAAGCCAAACACCAGTACATGCTTCCCCAACACAGGTGGCTAGACATATAACCTGATTCTGGGCACTTAGTGGCCCCATCTCTTGGGCAGGGAAGAAAAGAATTGGGGAGAATGGCACAGATCAGCCCTGGGGTTCTCCGTGGTGAGTGCGGTGGCCTTTCAGGAGGGGTACTACAGGAACTGAGGGCATCTGATATCCCAAGAAGCCTCCCTACCCACTCCATGCAGCCAGCCGGCTTTCCAATAACTACCAGGGACTTATGGCCCAGTTTATCACATGGAGGAGGCCGAAGAGTGATGGAACCCCATGGGATGACCCCAGTGGCCACTGTGAAGGGGGAAGGGAACTTTCAGGGAGACCTTCTGCGGAACAAGGGCTCTTTGAAACCCCGTCTGGGCTCCATCCTCTCCACCCAATTGGCCACCTGGAATCGTCCTGGTCACTCTCTGACACCATGGTCTGGAAGCCAGATTGACTTGCTCAACCCCCAGGGGCTTCTGCATAAAGTGCAAAGGCCTTTCTGAAGGTCCCCTCCAGATACCTATCTCTAGGTATCCAAAAGCCCCAGATCAAGCTCCTCACACCTCAGGAGGCTGTTTTGGGGTTTTTTGTTTGTTTGTTTCAATACAGGGTCTTGCTCTGTTGCCCAGGCTGGAGTACAGTAGTACAATCTCAGCTCACTGCAGCCTCAAATTCCTGGCCTTAAGCGACCCTCCTGAGTAGCTGGGACTACAAGCGCACACCATCATGCCCAGCTAATTTTTATATTTTTTGTAGAGATGTGGTCTATTCATGTTGCCCAGGCTAGTCTTGAGATCCTGGCCTCAAATGATCCTCCTGCCTCGGCCTCTCAAAGTGCTGGGATTACAGGTATGAGCCACTGCACCCGGCCAAGACTAACTGTGTGAACCCCACCCCATGGCTTTCCAGCTCCAGCTCTCAGAGAGAAGTAGGACAGGCTTGCTGGTCCTTTCGAGGCTCCCATGGAGAACAGGCATGCTGGGCTCCCAGGCTCCTTCCTCAACAATCAGCAGGACTAGCACCAGCAACCTCTGGAGGTTATAGAGGCTTTTTTTTTTCTTTTTTTTTTTTTTTTTGAGACAGGGTCTCGCTCTGTCGCCCAGGCTGGAGTAAAGTGGCGCAATCTCGGCTCACTGCAACCTCTCTCTCCCAGATTCAAGCAGTTCTTGTGCCTCAGCCTCCTGAGTAGCTGGGATTACAGGCATGCACCACCACACCCGGGTAATTTTTGTATTTTCAGTAGAGACAGGGTTTCTCCATGTTGGCCAGGCTGGTCTCAAACTCCTGACCTCAGGTGATCCGCCTGCCTCGGCCTCCCAAACTGTTGAGATTACAGACATGAGCCACCATGCCCAGCCAAATTTTTGTATTTTTAGTAGAGATGGGGTTTCACCATGTTGGCCAGGCTAGTCTCGAACTCCTGACCTAAGGTGATCCACCCACCTTGGCCTCCCAAAGTGCTGGGATTACAGGCATGAGCCACTGCGGCCAACCAAGAGGCCTTTTTGAGGGATGACCCAACATCCAGGGCTGGTCCCTACCTCTAGACCAAGCTCCTCCAACTGCAGCAGGTTAAGCATGCTATTTCAGCCCAGCCTTGACTCAGCTGGGAGAAATCAGATAGCAGCTAGAATGACTTCATGAACACCTGAAGGCCTCCACAGTGAAGAAAGAAGCCTTTTAGGAGAGATTACAGTAGACCAGGTTGGGGGTGGGGGGCATCCATCACTGCATACTGTGCTTCCCTGTATGCAGATAGCTTGCTATTTCGCATAGTCCCAGTTGTCCTCCAATCCCCATTCATAACATGGGGACATCAGAGAGGAGCGAGACCAGCACCAGAAGTTCCCACGGATCTGTGCAGAGGGTGCAGAAGCTGTTTGTGAGGGACATCTCTGGGAAGTTCATAACAGCCAACACAGAGTTCAGAGGCCTTTTAGAAGAGGTCTTCCATGGACTGGGTGCAGTGGCTCACGCCTATAATCCCAGCACTTTGGGAGGCCGAGACGGGCAGATTACCTGAGGGCAGGAGTTCAAGACCAGCCTGGCCAACATAGTGAAACCCCGTCTCTACTAAAAATACAAAAATTAACCAGGCGTGGTGGCACACGCCTGTAATCCCAACTACTCGGGAGGCTGAGGCAGAAGAATCGCTTGAACCTAGGAGGTGGAGGTTGCAGTGGGCCAAGATTGTGCCACTGCACTTCAGCCTGGGCAACAAGAGCGAAACTCCATCTCAAAAAAAAAAAAAAGAAGAGGTCTTCCATGGAATGGAACGAGGGTGATCCAAATCCCCTGGATATGCTCCTCCAATCCCAGCTGCAGTCAGTTAGTTAACCAACCTCAAGTAGGGAACCCCAGCCCTGTTTCTAACCCACACGTAATTCTGGCCCTAACCCTGAAATTGAACAACTGAACATTGACCTCAACTTAAACGTAACCCTAACACTAATCCTGACCATGAACCTGACCCTCCCATTAATTATAATCCTAAACTGATTATAAACCTGACTATAAACCTGAATGCTAGGCCAGGCATGGTGGCTTATGCCTGTAAGCTCAGCACTTTGGGAAGCCAAGGTGGGCAGATCACTTGAGGCCAGGAGTTCAAGACCAGCCTGGCCAACATGGCAAAACCCCCATCTCTACTAAAAACACACAAATTAGCTGGGCGCAATGGTACACGCCTATAATCCCAATTACTAGGGAGGCTGAGGCAGGAGAATCACTTGAACCTAGGAGGTGGAGGTTGCAGTGGGTCAAGATTGTGCCACTGCACTCCAGCCTAGGTGACAGAGCAAGACTCCGTCTCAAAAAATAAAAAAATAAAAATAAAAATAAAACCTTAATGCTAACGCTGACCATAAACTAGATCCTAAATATGACCTGGTCATGACCCTGACTTTAACCATAACCCCTAACTTAACCATAAACTTGATCTTTACCCTAAACATATCCCTAACCATGAAGCTGACCCTGACCTAAACCTAACCAGAACATTGACCATGACCCAGAACCTGCCCTAACTCTAATCCTGACCATGATGCGAAACATAACCCTAATCTTGATACTGAAAATGAACTTAACTCATCGTGACATCGATTCTGAAATTGATACTCAAACTCTGACCATGAACCTGACCCTCATAATGAAATTAACTGTTTCCTGGCCAGGCGTCTTGCCTCACGCTTGTAATCCCAACACTTTGGGAGGCTGAGGTGGGCAGATCGCTTGAGCCTAGCCGTTAAAGACCAGCCTGGGCAACATACCAAGACCCCATCTCTATTTATAATTTAAAATTTAAAAAAAAAGAAATTAACTGTTGCCCTGGTCCTGAATCTTACCTTGATCCTAAACCTAACCATAACCCTAACACTAACATTATCCCTTAACCTAACCTTCATGCTGGCTTTGTAGGAAAATGTGTTATTCTGACTGATCTTGTTTTTTTGTTTTGTTTCGTGTTTGTTTGTTTGTTTGTTTGTTTTTGAGACGGAGTCTCACTCTGTAGCCCAGGCTGGAGTGCAGTGGCGTGATCTCGGCTCACTGCAACCTCTGCCTCCCAGGTCCCAGTTGAAGCAATTCTCCTGCCTTAGCCTCCCAAGTAGCTGGGATCACAGGCTTGAACAACCACGCCTGGCTAGTTTTTGTATTTGTAGTAGAGACGGGGTTTCACCATGTTGGCCAGGCTGGTCTCTAACTCCTGACCTCAAGTGATCCACCCGCCTCGGCCTCCCTAACTGCTGGGATTACAGGCGTGATCTGTAATCACGTGCCCAGCTGTGATCTTGTTTTCGTATATACTGTTTATAATAACAAGATTTCTGGCTAGGTGCGGTGGCTCATGCCTCTAATCCTAGCACTTTGGAAGGCCGAGATGGGCAGATCACTTGAGGTCAGGAGTTCAAAACCAGCCTGGCCAACATGGTGCAACCCCGTCTCTACTAAAAATACAAAAAAAAAAAAAAAAAAATAGCCGGGCGTGGTGGCAGGCACCTGTAATCCCAGCTACTCGGGAAGCTGAGGCAGGAGAATCACTTGAACCCGGGAGACAGAGGTTGCAGTGAGCCGAGATTGCACCACTGCACTCCAGCCTGGGCCACAGAGCGAGGTTCCATTTCAAATAATAATAATAATAATAAGCCAGGCGCGGTGGCTCACGCTTGTAATCCCAGCACTTTGGGAGGCTGAGGCGGGCGGATCACGAGGTCAGGAGATCGAGACCATCCAGGCTAACACGGTGAAACCCCGTCTCTACTAAAAATACAAAAAATTAGCCGGGCGTGTTGGCGGGCGCCTGTAGTCCCAGCTACTTGGGAGGCTGAGGCAGGAGAATGGCGTGAACCCGGGAGGCGGAGCTTGCAGTGAGCCGAGATCGCGCCACTGCACTCCACCCTGGGGGACAGAGCAAGACTCCGTCTCAAAAAAAAATAAATAAATAATAATAATAATAATAATAATAATAATAATAATAATAATATTTTCTCCAATTAGCCATAAGAAGTTACTTTGAGAAGAATGTGTTATTTTGGTCTTTTCGCTGAGCTTATTCTCACAAATACTCTGATTTCATCTAAATTTATTCTAACTCACAATAAAAAGTTACTTTGGGACCAGGCACAGTGCCTCACACCTGTAATCCCAGCACTTTGGGAGAACAAGGTGGGCGGATCACCTGTGGTCAGGCGTTCGAGACCAGCCTGGCTAACATGGCGAAACCCGTCTCCACTAAAAATACAAAAAAAAAAATAGCCGGGTGTGGTGGCACGTGGCTACTTGGGAGGCTGAGGCTGAGGCATGAGAATTGCTTGAACCCGGGCAGCGGAGGTTGCAGTGAGCCAAGATCGTGCCACTGCACTCCAGCCAGGGCGACAGGGCGAGACTCTGTCTCAATTAAAAAAATAAAAACAAAGAAAGAAAAGTTAACTACTTTGGAAGAAGAATGTGTGATTTTGGCCAGGTGCAGTGGCTCATGCTTGTAATCCCAGCACTTCGGGAGGCCAAGGCGGGCGGATCACTTGAAGTCAGGAGTTCGAGACGCGCCTGGCCAACATGGTGAAATCCTGTCTCTACTAAAAACACAAAAAAATTAGCCAGGCATAGTGGCACATGCCTGTAGTCCCAACTATTCCAGAGGCTGAGGCAGGAGAATCACTTGAATCCAGGAGGCAGAGGTTGCAGTGAGCCAAGATCATGCCACTGCACTCCAGCCTGGGCAAGACTGTCTCAAAAAAAAAAAAAAAAAAAGGAAGAAAGAAAGAAGAAAAAAAAAGAAAGAAAGAAGAAAAAGAAAGAGAAGAAAGAAAAGAAAGAAAGAAAGAAAGTAAAGAACGTGTGATTCTAAGCACATTTTTACTTATAATGCTTATGCTTAGACTAATCTAAATTTGCTCAAACTTTCAAGAATTGGTTTCCTTGCCAAAGAATGTGAGGTTCTGAGCTTGTTTTAAGACATGCTGCTTCTTTTCATCTAATTTTGCCCTAACTCACAATGGGAAATTACTTTTGAGAAGAATGTATCATTCTAAGCTTGTTTTCACTTATATTGCTTAATTTTACCTAGAGTTGCATTAAGTCACCATATGCAGTTATTTTTTAGAACTATGTCTGATCTTGTGCTTGTTAGTACATATACAGCTTAGTTTCATCTTCACATACTCTTAACTCTCCATAAGATACTACTTTTGAGGAAAAAAATTGTGATTCTGAATATTTTAAAATAAAGCTCTTAGTTTCACCTAGATTAACTCACTATAAAATTTTATTTAGGGAAAATATGTGATTCTAAGTTATTTTATACATAAATTGCTTAATTTTGCTAGATTTATTCTAACTCATATTGAGAAGTTACATTGGAGCAGAATGTGTGATTCTGAGCTTGTTTTCACATCAATTACTCAGTTTCATTTAGATTTACTTTAATCAGTTAAGAATTTTTTAGGGCCCAAGTTATTGGAAAGTAAACTGCTTGACTGGGCGCGGTGGCTCACACCTGTAATCCCAGCACTTTGGGAGGCTGAGGCGGGCAGATCACAAGGTCAGGAGATCCAGACCATCCTGGCTAACATGGTGAAACCTTGTCTCTACTAAAAATACAAAAAATTAGCTGCACGTGGTGGCAGGCGCCTGTGGTCCCAGCTACTCAGGAGGCTGAGGCAGGAGAATGGCGTGAACCCGGGAGGCAGAGCTTGCAGTGAGCCGAGATTGCGCCACTGCACTCCAGCCTGGGTGACAGAGCGAGACTCTGTCTTAAAAAAAAAAAAAAAAAAAAAAGGCCGGGCGCAGTGGCTCACACTTGTAATCCCAGCACTTTGGGAGGCCGAGGCGGGCGGATCACGAAGTCAGGAGATCGAGACCACGGTGAAACCCCGTCTCTACTAAAAATACAAAAAATTAGCCGGGCGTGGTGGCGGGTGCCTGTAGTCCCAGCTACTCTGAGAGGCTGAGGCAGGAGACTGGCATGAACCCGGGAGGCGGAGCTTGCAGTGAGCCGAGATCGCGCCACTGCACTCCAGCCTGGGTGACAGAGCGAGACTCCATCTCAAAAAAAAAAAAAAGGCAAACTGCTTAGTCTCATCTAGATTTCTTCTAAATCATATTGAGATACTGAGAGGCTATACTGGAGAAGAATGTATGATTCAGATTTGATTGTCCCAAAGATGGACTGGGATCAGATTTACCCTCCCACCTGAAACAACCAAATAAACCAAAAAAAATAAAATGCATGAAACAACAGGTTTTGAACAATGGACAGCAGGCAACCAAGGGCTGAGAGATGGGAAACAAATGAGATGAAGAGTCAACGATTCCCCAGTTTACTGCCTTTTTTTATTTTTTGAGACAGGGTCTTGCTATGTTGCCCAGGCTGGAGTGCAGGTGGCATGATCACGGCTCACTGCAGCCTCGACCTCCTAGGCTCAAGGGATCCTCCTGCCTCAGCTTCCCGAGTAGCTGGGACTACAGGCGTGCACCATCACATGCAGCTAATTTTTTTTTATTTAATTTTTAGTAGAGAGAGCATCTCCCTATGTTGCTCAGGCTGGTCTCAAACTCCTGGGCTCAAGTGATCCTCCTGCCTTTGTCTCCCAAAGTGCTAGGATTTAGAGGCGTGAGCCACCACACCCGGAAGACCAGTTTGCCCCCTTGAGAAAGTGTTCAGGCTATGGCACAAGATGGGAGAACTGAGGTAGAGCCCACCTGACTCCCTGAGTTGAGGATTTGGAGGTAAGACTTCCGGGAGATCAAAATAGCTAGAGTTGATAGAACAGAGTACCAGAAAGCAAAAAGCTACACAAAGAGTGTGATGGTTAATTTTATATGTCAACCTGGCTAGGCCTTGGTACCCAGATATTTGGTGAAACATTATTCTAGATGTTTCTGTGAAGGTAGTTTTTAAATGAGATTGACATTGAATCAGTAGACTTTGAGTAAAGCAGATTACCCTCCATAACGCACACGGGCCTCATCCTATCAGTTGAAGGCCTTAATAGAAAAAGGCTGATCTCCCCAGAAGAGGGAATTCTGCCAGGAGACTGCCTTCAGACTCATACTAAAGCATCGGCGCTTCCCTGGGTCTCCAGCTTGCTGGTCTACCTTGAAGATTTTGAACTTTGCCAGCCTCCACAATCATGTGAGCCAATTCCTTAAAATCTTTGGGGATGAATAGATAGATAGATAGATAGGTAGGTAGGTAGATAGATAGATATAGATACATATATCCTAATGTATCCCATTGGTGCTGTTTCTCTGGAGAACTCTAATAGACAGAGAACCCTGGAGATCTGAAGAGCATACCCTTCAGTATTCAAAAGAGTACTTACTGATCAGTATATGCATGTGAGGAAACTGCCTGGGGCCAGGGAGAGAACATCTGAAAGGATTAGAGGGAATAGTGCCTCATGCTCACACAGAGCCAGTAATAGTGCCTGCTCCCACCAGTCAGATTGGAAAAAAATGCATAATTCATGAGGTGTTGGGTAGAGTCCTCAGGAAGGTCTTTTCTCAGTTGTGGAGAATAATTAGCCCTACACAAAGCACTGCTCAAGACTCCATCAAACAGATCATAAAAGCTAGACCTTAAAGGATAAAAATATTTCCAAGGAAACTTAACTGCAACTCAACAAAGTTCAAGAAGATTTATATTGAATACAAAAATATCCAGCACCCAAAAAGAAAAAAAATCACAATGTTTGACATCCAATCAAAACTTAATAGGGCCGGGTGCAGTGGCTCATGCCTGTAATCCCAGCGTTTTGGAAGGCCTAGGTGGGTGGATCACCTGAGGTCAGAAGTTCGAGACCAGCCTGTCCAAGATGGTGAAACCCTGTCTCTACTAAAAATACAAAAAAATTAGCCAGGTGTGGTGGCACATGCCTGTAATCCCAGCTACTTGGGAGGCTGAGGCAGGAGAATCGCTTAAACCCGGGAGGCGGCCATGTCAGTGAGCCGAGATGGCACCACTGCACTCCAGCCTGGGCAACAGAGTGAGACTCCATCTCAAAAAAAAAAAAAAAAAAAAAAAGAAAAGAAAAACTTAATGCGGCCAGGCACAGTGGCTCATGCCTCTAACCCAGTACTTTAGAAGGCTGAGGAAGATGGATTATTTGAGGCTAGGAGTTCCAGAGCAGCCTGGGCAACATAGCAAGACCCTGTCTCTACAAAAAGTTCAAAAATTAGCTAGATGTGGTGGCACATGCCTGTAGTCCTAGGTATTCAAGAGGCTATTTGGAAGGATTGCTGGAACTCAGTAGCTCAAGGAGGCAATGAGCTATGTGATGGCACCACTGCACTCCAGCCTGAGTGACAGAGCTGACCCTGTCTCTAAAAACAAACAAACAAACAAAAAACTTACTAGTCAGGCCGGGCATGGTGGGTGGCTCACGCCTGTAATCCCAGCACTTTGGGAGGCCAAGGCAGGTGGATCACGAAGTCAGGAGTTCAAGACTAGCTTAGCCAACATAGTAAAACCCCGTCTCTACTAAAAATACAAAAATTAGCTGAGTGTGGTGACGGGCACCTGTAATCCCAGCTACTCGGGAGGCTGAGGCAAGAGAATTGCTTCAACCCAGGAGGCGGAGGTTGCAGTGAGCTGAGATCGCACCACTGCACTCCAGCCTGGGCGATAGAGCAAGACTCCATCTTGGGGGAAAAAAAAACTTACTAATCACGCAACAAGGCAGGAAAATATGAAGACAACAATCAATCAATGAAAACCAACGCAGATTTGATGCATAAATTAATTAGCAGAGAAGGACATTAAGAGTTATTAAAGCTATGTTCCACAAGTTCAAAAGAGTTCAACAAGAGACACAGAAGATATAAAAATGACCCAGTGGTGCGACATTTTTGAAAGAATGAATTTTAAAAACTGTCAACCTAGGGGGCAAGATGGCTGAATAGAAGCCTCCTGATCATCCTCTTCACAGGAATGCCAAATTGAACACCTATCCACACAAAAAAGCACCTTCATAAGAACCAAAAGTCAGGTGAGCAATCACAGTACCTGGTTTTAACTTCCTATCACTGAAAGAGGCACTAAAGCCTTCCTTCCTCCCTCCCTCCCTCCCTCTCTCTCTTTCTTTCTTTCTTTCTTTTCTTTCTTCTTTCCCTCTGTGGCCCAGGCTGCAATCTACTCGGCTCGCTGCTGCCCGCGCCGCGGACTGCCTGGGACTGCCGGCGTGCGCCACCGCTGCCTACTTTTTCTCCTTTGGCTGCAGGCACGCGTTCGCCATGTTGGCCACGCTGCTCGCCAGCTCCTGACGCCGAGTGCTCTGCCCGCCTCAGCCTCCCGAGGTACTGGGACTGCAGACGGAGTCTCGCTCACCCGGTGCTCGGTGTTGCCCGGGCTGGAGTGCGGTGGCGTGGTCTGGCCTCGCGGCAGCTTCCGCCTCCCAGCCGCCTGCCTTGGCCTACCAGGGTGCTGGGATTGCAGCCCCTGCCCAGCCGCCGCCCCGTCTGGGAGGTGGGGAGCGTCTCTGCCCGGCCACCCATCGTCTGGGAAGTGGGGAGCGCCTCTGCCCGGCCACCCATCGTCTGGGAAGTGAGGAGCGCCTCTGCCCGGCCACCCATCGTCTGGGAAGTGAGGAGCGCCTCTGCCCGGCCACCCATCGTCTGGGAAGTGAGGAGCGCCTCTGCCCGGCCACCCATCGTCTGGGAAGTGAGGAGCGCCTCTGCCCGGCCACCCATCGTCTGGGAAGTGAGGAGTGCCTCTGCCCGGCCACCCATCGTCTGGGAAGTGAGGAGCGCCTCTGCCCGGCCGCCCCGTCTGGGAAGTGAGGAGCGCCTCTGCCCGGCCGCCTCGTCTGGGAAGAAGTGAGGAGAGCCTCTGCCCGGCCGCCCCGTCCGGGAAGAAGTGAGGAGCGCCTCTGCCCAGCCGCCTCGTCTGGGAAGAAGTGAGGAGCGCCTCTGCCCGGCCGCCCCGTCTGGGAAGAAGTGAGGAGCACCTCTGCCCGGCCGCCCCGTCTGGGAAGTGAGGAGCGCCTCTGCCCGGCCGCCCCGTCCGGGAAGAAGTGAGGAGCGCCTCTGCCCGGCTGCCCCGTCCGGGAAGAAGTGAGGAGCGCCTCTGCCCGGCCACCCCGTCTGGGAAGTGAGGAGCGCCTCTGCCCGGCCACCCCGTCTGGGAAGTGAGGAGCGCCTCTGCCCGGCCACCCACCGTCTGGGAAGTGAGGAGCGCCTCTGCCCGGCCACCCATCGTCTGGGAAGTGAGGAGCGCCTCTGCCCGGCCACCTATCGTCTGGGAAGAAGTGAGGAGCGCCTCTGCCCGGCCGCCCCGTCTGGGAAGAAGTGAGGAGCGCCTCTGCCCGGCTGCCCCGTCTGGGAAGTGAGGAGCGCCTCTGCCCAGCCGCCTCGTCTGGGAAGAATTGAGGAGAGCCTCTGCCCGGCCGCCCCGTCTGGGAAGAAGTGAGGAGTGCCTCTGCCCGGCCGCCCCATCTGGGAAGTGAGGAGCGCCTCTGCCCGGCCGCCCCGTCTGGGAAGAAGTGAGGAGCGCCTCTGCCCGGGCGCCCCGTCCGGGAAGAAGTGAGGAGCGCCTCTGCCCGGCCGCCCCGTCCGGGAACGCCTCTGCCCGGCCACCCATCGTCTGGGAAGTGAGGAGCGTCTCTGCCCGGCCACCCATCGTCTGGGAAGTGAGGAGTGCCTCGGCCCGGCCGCCCTGTCTGGGAAGTGAGGAACGCCTCTGCCCGGCCACCCATCGTCTGGGAAGTGAGGAGCGCCTCTGCCCAGTCACCCATCGTCTGGGAAGTGAGGAGCGCCTCTGCCCGGCCACCTATCGTCTGGGAAGAAGTGAGGAGCGTCTCTGCCTGGCCGCCCCGTCTGGGACTGCCATTCCTGGGCAAGTCCTGGTGCTGTGCTGGGCTTGGAGCCAGTGGACTTGGACACACAATCCAGTGAAACATCAGCTGGGGTGGCCAAGGGAGTGCTTGAGCCACCCCTCTCCCAACCCCAAGCAGTGCAGCTCAAACCACTGAAAGAGATTCCTTTCCTCTACTTGAGGAGAGGAGCAGGGATAGTAAAGAGGACTTTGTCTTGCAACTTGGATGCCAGCTCAGCCACAGTAGAATATGGCACCAGGCAGAGTCCTGAAGCCCCCGTTCCAGGCCCTAGCTCCCAGATGACATTTTTCAAACTTTTTTTAGAAGGAGTCTCCTTCTGTCACCCAGGCTGGAGTGCAGTGGTGCGATCTCGGCTAACTGCAAACTCTGCCTCCCGGGTTCAAGCAATTCTCCCTGCCTCAGCCTTCCGAGTAGCTGGGATTACAGTCACGTGCCACCATGCCTGGCTAATTTTTGTATTTTTAGTACAGACGGGTTTTCACCATGTTGGCCAGGCTGGTCTCAAACTCCTGGCCTCAAGTGATCCGCCCACCTCGGCCTCCTAAAGTGCTGGGATTACAGGCGTGAGCCACCGCGCCTGGCCCCAAATGACATTTCTAGACACACCTTGGGCCATAGAGAACCTGCTGCCTTGAAGGGAAGGCTCTAGTCCTGGTATAATTCAACATCTGCTGACTAAAGAGCCCTCGGGCCCTGAATAACAAACAGCGGTACCCAGGTAGTACACCATGGGCCTTGGGTAAGACCCTGAAGCATGCTGGCTTTAGGTGTGACCCAGCATATTCCCTGCTGTGGTGGCCACAGGGAGAGACCCCCTCTGCTTGAGGAAAGGAGAGGAAAGAGTAAAGGGGACTTTGTCTTGCAGTTTATGTTCCAGCTTCACCACACGGGGGTAGAGCACCAAATAGGCTCTTGGGGTCCCTGATTCCAGGCCTTGGCTCTTAGACAACATTTCTGGACCTTCCCTGGGCCAGAGGAAAGCCCACTAGCCTGAAGAGTGAGTTGTAGGCCTGACAGCATTCACAACAAGCTGAATAAAGAGCCCTTGGGCCCTGAGTGAATAGCAATGGTAGCCAGGCAATATTTGCCAAAGACCTGGGTCAGTGTTGGCCACGGAGAGAGACTCCTTTGCTTATGGAAAGGGGAAGGAAGAGTGGGAATGACTTTGTCTTGTGGCTTGGGTGCCAGCTCAGCCACCATAGAATAGAGTACCAGGTAGATTCACAAGGTTTCTGTGCCCAGGCCCTGGCTCCTGGATGGCATCTCTAGGCCTGCTCAAGACTGGGGAAACTTGCTGCTCTGAAGGGAAGGACACAGGCCAGGCTGGCATTGCCACCTGCTCATTGTAGAGGTGGCCTTGAGTAGACATTAGTGGTAGCCAGGCTGGCATTGCCACCTGCTCATTGTAGAGGGCCTTGAGTAGACATTAGTGGTAGCCAGGCAGTGGTTACCATGGGCCTTGGGCAAGACTCAGTGCTGAGCTGGCTTCAGGTTTGACCTGGTGCAGTCCCACTGGTGGTGGCCACCGGGGTGTTTGTGTCACCTCTCCTCTAGCTCTAGGTGGCTCAGAACAGAGAGAGAAACTGTGTGTTTGGGAGAAAGTAAAGGAAGAGAACAAGAATGTTTCCCTGGTAATCCATAGGAATCTTTTGGATCTTATCCAAGACCACAAAGGTGGTACCTCTATGAGTCTGCCAGAGCCACAGTGTTATTGGGCTTGGAGTCCCCCCAATGCAAATATGGCTTCGATGACAAAAAACATAGATCACAATACCCAAGTCCCTTTGGATGCCTGGAAAGGCTTCCCAAGAAGGATGGGTACAAACAAGCCCAGGATGCAAAGACTGCAGTAAATACCTAACTCATCAATGCCCAGACAAGCATCATGACCACCCAGGAAAACATGACCTTACCAAATAAACTACATAAGACACCAGGGACCAATCCTGGAAAGACAGAGATATGTGACCTTTCAGACAGAGAATTCAAAATAGCTGTCTTGAGGAAACTCACAGAAACTCAAGATAACATAAAGAAGGAATTTAGAATCCTATCAGATAAATTTAACAAAGACATTGAAATAATGAAAAAAGAATAAAGCAGAAATTCTGGAGCTGAAAAATGCAATTGACAGACTGAAGAATGCATCAGAGTCATTTAATAGCAAAATTGATCAAGCAGAGGAAATAATTAGTGAGCTTGAAGACAGGCTATTTGAAAACACATAGTCAGAGGAGACAAAAGAAAAAAGAGGCCAGGCGTGGTAGCTCACGCCTGTAATCCCAGCACTTTGGGAGGCCGAGGTGGGTGGATCACGAGGTCAGGAATTCAAGACCAGCCTGGCCAAGATGGTGAAACCCCATCTCTACTAAATACACAAAAATTAGCCAGGCCTGTAATCTCAGCTACTCAGGAGGCTGAGGCAGGAGCATCGCTTGAGCCCAGGAGGCAGAGGTTGCAGTGAGCTGAGATCGCGCCATTGCACTCCAGCCTGGGCAACAAGAGTGAAACTCCATCTCAAAAAAAAAAAAAAAGACTAAAAGATGAGCCAATTGAAAATGATAACTACGACAGCATTTCAAGACATAGTACAATAAGATATAAATAGGAACAACAAAAAGTTAAAAAATGAGGGATGAGGCCGGGCGTGGTGGCTCACGCTTGTAATCCCAGCACTTTGGGAGGCCGAGGCGGGCGGATCACGAGGTCAGGAGATCGAGACCACGGTGAAACCCCGTCTCTACTAAAAATAGAAAAAAATTAGCCAAGCGTGGTGGCGGGCGCCTGTAGTCCCAGCTACTCGGAGAGGCTGAGGCAGGAGAATGGCGTGAACCCAGGAGGCGGAGCTTGCAGTGAGCTGAGATTGCGCCACTGCACTCCAGCCTGGGTGACAGAGCAAGACTCCATCTCAAAAAAAAAAAAAAAAAAAAAAAAAAAAAAAATGGGGGATGAGGTTAAAGTGTAAGAGTTTTATTAGTTTTCTCTTTGCTTGTTTGTTTCTATGTTTATATCATCAGTGTTACTTTGTCATGAGTTTAAAATAATGGGTTAGAAGATATTTGCAAGACTCATGGTAACCTCAAATCAAAAAACATACAACAGATACACAAAAAATAAAAAAGCAAGAAATTAAAACATACCACCTGAGAAAACCACCCTCACTGAAAGGAAGATAGGAAAAAGGAAAGGAGGAAGAGAAGACCACAAAACAACCAGAAAACAAACAACAAAATGGCAGGAATTGATAAAGCTCAACATCCCTTCATGATAACAATCCTCAAAAAACTGAGTGTAGAAGGAACATACCTCAACACAATGAAACCATATATGATAGACCCACAGCTAGTGTCATTCTGAATGGGAAAAAACTGAAAGCCTTTCCGCTAAGACCTGGAACAAGACAAGGATGCCCACTTTCACCACTGTTACTCAACATAGCACTGGAAGTCCTAGCTAGAATAATCAGACAAGAGAAAAGAAATATGGCGGGGCAGGATGACTCACACCTGTTATCCCAACACTTTGGGAGGCCAAGGTGGGCGGATCAACTGAGGTGAGTTCAAGACCAGCCTAGCCAACATGGTGAAACCCCGTCTCTACAAAAAATGCCAAAAAAATTAGCTGGGTGTCGTGGCGTGCGCCTGTAATCCCAGCTACTCTGGAGGCTGAGGCAGGAGATAATCGCTTGAACCCGGGAGGCACAGGTTGCAGTGAGCCAAGATCAAGCCACTGCACTCCAGCCTGGGTGACAGAGCGAGACTCCGTCTCAAAGAAAAAAAAGAAAGAGAGAGAGAGAGAAAGGAATAAAGGGCATCCAAAGTGGAAAGGAAGAAATCAAATTATACTTTTTTGCAGATGATCTGAGCTTATATTTGGAAAAGCCTAAAGACTCCACCGAAAAACTATTAGAACTGATGAACAAATTCAGGAAAGTTGCAGGATACAAAATCACCATGCCAAAATCAGTAGCATTGAGACCCCCATCTCTACAAAAGCATAAAAAAATTAGCCAGGTGTGGTAGCACATGCCTGCAGTCACAGCTATTTGGAGACTGAGGAAGGAGAATTGCTTTAGCTCAGGAGGTTGAAGCTATAGTGAGCCACACTATAAGAAATCTTACAGAGGCTGGGCGTGGTGGCTCATGCCTGTAATCCCAGCACTTTGGGAGGCCGAGGCGGGCAGATCACGAGGTCAGGAGTTCGAGACAAGCCTGGCCAATAAGGTGAAACCCCATCTCTACTAAAAATACAAAAATTAGCTGGGCGTGGTGGCATGCGCCTGTAGTCCCAGCTACTCGGGAGGCTGAGGCAAAATAATCGCTTGAACCCAGGAGGCAGAGGTTGCAGTGAGCCGAGATCACGCCACTACACTCCAGCCTGGCAACAGAGCAAGACTCCGTCTCAAAAAAAAAAAAAAAAGAAATGTTACAGAAATGCATCAAGCAAAAGGAAAACTCTCCAGTTGTAAATAAATAAATGGTAATTATGTGGATAAACATATGCTTTTTCTATTATTTAAATATATTTAAAATATAATTGGCTTCTTAAAGTTTACAACATATATAAAAGTAGAATGTATTAACTAATAGCATAAAGGTTAAAAGGAGAGAGATTCCTTCCTTCCTTCCTTCCTTCCTTCCTTCCTTCCTTCCTTCCTTTCTTTCTTTCTTTCTTTCTTTCTTTCTTTCTTTCTTTCTTTCTTTCTTTCTTTCTTTCTTTCTTTCTTTCTTTCTTTCTTTCTTTCTTTCTTTCTTTCTTTCTTTCTTTCTTTCTTTCCCTCTCTGGCCCAGGCTACAATCTACTCGGCTTGCTGCTGCCCGCACCACGGACTGCCTGGGACTACCGGCGCCCGCCACGGCTGCCTGCCTTTTCTCCTTTGGATGCAGGCACGCGTTCGCCATCTTGGCCACGCTGGTCGCCAGCTCCTGACGCCGAGTGCTCTGCCCGCCTCAGCCTCCCGAGGTACTGGGACTACAGACGGAGTCTCGCTCACCCAGTGCTCGGTGTTGCCCGGGCTGGAGGGCGGTGGCGTGGTCTGGCCTCGCGGCAGCCTCTACCCCCCGGCCGCCTGCCTTGGCCTGCCAGGGTGCTGGGATTGCAGCCCCTGCCCGGCCGCCGCCCCATCTGGAAGGTGGGGAGCGCCTCTGCCCGGCCGCCCCGTCTGGGAGGTGAGGAGCACCTCTGCCCGGCCGCCCCGTCTGGGAGGTGAGGAGCGCCTCTGCCCGGCCGCCCCGTCTGGGAGGTGAGGAGCGCCTCTGCCCGGCCACCCACCGTCTGGGAAGTGAGGAGCGCCTCTGCCCGGCCACCCACCGTCTGGGAAGTGAGGAGCGCCTCTGCCCGGCCACCCACCGTCTGGGAAGTGAGGAGCGCCTCTGCCCGGCCACCCACCGTCTGGAAAGTGAGGAGCGCCTCTGCCCGGCCACCCATCGTCTGGGAAGTGAGGAGCGCCTCTGCCCGGCCGCCCCGCCCGGGAAGAAGTGAGGAGCGCCTCTGCCCGGCCGCCCCGCCCGGGAAGAAGTGAGGAGCGCCTCTGCCCGGCCGCCCCGCCCGGGAAGAAGTGAGGAGCGCCTCTGCCCGGCCGCCCCGTCCGGGAAGAAGTGAGGAGCGCCTCTGCCCGGCCGCCCCGTCCGGGAAGAAGTGAGGAGCGCCTCTGCCCGGCCGCCCCGTCCGGGAAGAAGTGAGGAGCGCCTCTGCCCGGCCGTCCCCGTCCGGGAAGAAGTGAGGAGCGCCTCTGCCCGGCCACCCATCGTCTGGGAAGTGAGGAGCGCCTCTGCCCGGCCACCCACCGTCTGGGAAGTGAGGAGCGCCTCTGACCGGCCGCCCCGTCTGGGAAGTGAGGAGCGCCTCTACCCGGCCGCCCCGTCTGGGAAGTGAGCAGTGCCTCTGCCCGGCCGCCCCGTCTGGGAAGTGAGGAGCGCCTCTGCCCGGCCACTCACCGTCTGGGAAGTGAGGAGCGCCTCTGCCCGGCCACCCACCGTCTGGGAAGTGAGGAGCGCCTCTGCCCGGCCACCCACCGTCTGGGAAGTGAGGAGCGCCTCTGCCCGGCCACCCACCGTCTGGGAAGTGAGGAGCCCCTCTGCCCGGCCACCCACCGTCTGGGAAGTGAGGAGCGCCTCTGCCCGGCCACCCACCGTCTGGGAAGTGAGGAGCCCCTCTGCCCGGCCACCCACCGTCTGGGAAGTGAGGAGCACCTCTGCCCGGCCACCCACCGTCTGGGAAGTGAGGAGCGCCTCTGCCCAGCCACCCACCGTCTGGGAAGTGAGGAGCGCCTCTGCCCGGCCACCCACCGTCTGGGAAGTGAGGAGCGCCTCTGCCCGGCCACCCACCGTCTGGAAAGTGAGGAGCGCCTCTGCCCGGCCACCCATCGTCTGGGAAGTGAGGAGCGCCTCTGCCCGGCCGCCCCGCCCGGGAAGAAGTGAGGAGCGCCTCTGCCCGGCCGCCCCGCCCGGGAAGAAGTGAGGAGCGCCTCTGCCCGGCCGCCCCGCCCGGGAAGAAGTGAGGAGCGCCTCTGCCCGGCCGCCCCGTCCGGGAAGAAGTGAGGAGCGCCTCTGCCCGGCCGCCCCGTCCGGGAAGAAGTGAGGAGCACCTCTGCCCGGCCGCCCCGTCCGGGAAGAAGTGAGGAGCGCCTCTGCCCGGCCGTCCCCGTCCGGGAAGAAGTGAGGAGCGCCTCTGCCCGGCCACCCATCGTCTGGGAAGTGAGGAGCGCCTCTGCCCGGCCACCCACCGTCTGGGAAGTGAGGAGCGCCTCTGACCGGCCGCCCCGTCTGGGAAGTGAGGAGCGCCTCTACCCGGCCGCCCCGTCTGGGAAGTGAGCAGTGCCTCTGCCCGGCCGCCCCGTCTGGGAAGTGAGGAGCGCCTCTGCCCGGCCACTCACCGTCTGGGAAGTGAGGAGCGCCTCTGCCCGGCCACCCACCGTCTGGGAAGTGAGGAGCGCCTCTGCCCGGCCACCCACCGTCTGGGAAGTGAGGAGCCCCTCTGCCCGGCCACCCACCGTCTGGGAAGTGAGGAGCGCCTCTGCCCGGCCACCCACCGTCTGGGAAGTGAGGAGCGCCTCTGCCCGGCCACCCACCGTCTGGGAAGTGAGGAGCGCCTCTGCCCGGCCACCCATCGTCTGGGAAGTGAGGAGCGCCTCTGACCGGCTGCCCCGTCTGGGAAGTGAGGAGCGCCTCTACCCGGCCGCCCCGTCTGGGAAGTGAGCAGTGCCTCTGCCCGGCCGCCCCGTCTGGGAAGTGAGGAGCGCCTCTGCCCGGCCACTCACCGTCTGGGAAGTGAGGAGCGCCTCTGCCCGGCCACCCACCGTCTGGGAAGTGAGGAGCGCCTCTGCCCGGCCACCCACCGTCTGGGAAGTGAGGAGCGCCTCTGCCCGGCCACCCACCGTCTGGGAAGTGAGGAGCGCCTCTGCCCGGCCACCCACCGTCTGGGAAGTGAGGAGCGCCTCTGCCCGGCCACCCACCGTCTGGGAAGTGAGGAGCGCCTCTGCCCGGCCGCCCCGTCCGGGAAGAAGTGAGGAGCGCCTCTGCCCGGCCGCCCCGTCCGGGAAGAAGTGAGGAGCGCCTCTGCCCGGCCGCCCCGTCTGGGAGGTGAGGAGCGCCTCTGCCCGGCCACCCATCGTCTGGGAGGTGAGGAGCGCCTCTGCCAGGCCACCCATCGTCTGGGAGGTGAGGAGCGCCTCTGCCCGGCCACCCATCGTCTGGAAAGTGAGGAGCGCCTCTGCCCGGCTGCCCCATCTGGGAAGTGAGGAGTGCCTCTGCCCGGACACCCATCGTCTGGGAGATGAGGAGCGCCTCTGCCCGGCCACCCATCGTCTGGGAAGTGAGGAGCGCCTCTGCCCGGCCACCTATCGTCTGGGAAGAAGTGAGGAGCGTCTCTGCCTGGCCGCCCCGTCTGGGAAGTGAGGAGCCCCTCTGCCCGGCCGCCCCGTGTCTGGGTAGAAGTGAGGAGCTCCTCTGCCTGGCCGCTCCGTCTGGGAGGTCTACCACGGAGGCCAGAAGCAATGTGGGGGCTGGACGTGGTGGCTCACGCCTGTGGTCCCGGCACTCTAGGGGGCGAGGCGGGTTGATCACTTCGGACTAGGAGTTCGAGACCAGTCTGGCCAACTTGGCGAAACATGAAGAATACAACAGACAAACCAACCAACCAACTCAATGACAACAAAACAGGTCTACCCTGGAGTCATACTCTAATTTTTTCTATTTTCCTCCCTTTCTGATCCTTTATCCCACTTTCTTTTTCTTCCTCTTCCTTCTCCCTCTTCTTTGTCAAATAGAGGATTGAGTTATTATCACTGATCCATATAAAGTCCCTCTCTCATTTATTTTAACTCCCACCCCCATTTCTATTCCCCGACTTCCCATGTGCAACCTTCCTAATATGTTTGATACGCATCTTTTTGTTTGTATGTATTTTTAGAAAATGTTTATTGTTTTTGTATGCAAAAAAAATTAATAAAAAAAAAAAAAAAAAAAAAAAAGGAGAGAGATAAAGGTATAATATTGTAAGGTTTTTTAATACTACACATGAAGTGATATACCCCTTGAAAGTGTACTCTGATAGGTTAGCAATGTATACTATAAACCCTAAGGCAACCACTAAAGCAAAAAAACAAAGACTTATAGCTTATTAGACAACAAAAGACATGAAATAGAATCATAAATGTATTTAATTGATCCAAAAGGACACAGAAAAAATTTAAATTTGGAACAAAGAACAGACGGGACAAATAGAAAACAAATAGGAAGGTGATAGAATCAAACCTAACTACCACATCAATGTGATATTAAATGTAAGTGGTTTAAACACTCCAATACAAAGGCAGACATTGCCAGACTGGATAAAAAAGCAAGACCAATCTCTGTGCCCCCTACAAGGAATGCACTTCAAATACAAAGAGACTAATTTAAAAAAGTAAAAGGATAGAAAAAATATATCATGCTCATATTTTCAAAAACCTTGGAGTGACTATTAATATTGAAAAAGGTCAATTTCAAGGGTAAAGAAGGTCAAGAAGATATTAAGATCCTTAACATTTATAGCCTGAAAACAGAGCTCAAAATGCATGAAGCAAAAACTGATAGAACCGCAAGAAGAAATAGACAAACCCACAATCATAGTTGGAGCTTTCAATAAGCCTTCTTGTTTTTCTTGTTTATTTGTTTTTGTTTTGTTTTGTTTTTTGTTTCTGAGATGGAGTCTTGCTCTGTTGCCCAGGCTGGAGTGCAGTGGCGTGATCTCGGCTCACTGCAACCTCCGCCTCCCAGTTTCAAGCGTTTCTCCTGCCTTAGCTCCCTCAGTAGCTGAGATTACAGGTTTCCACCACCATGCCCAGCTAATTTTTGCATTTTTAGTAGAGACGGGGTTTCTCCATGTTGGTCAGGCTGGTCTCGAACTCCTGACCTCAGGTGATCCGCCTGCCTTGGCCTCCCAAAGTGCTGGGATTACAGGTGTGAGCCACCTTGCCCGGCCTCAATAAGCCTCCTTTTTTTTTTCTTTTTTCTTTTCTTTTTTTTCTTTTTTTTTTTTTTTTTGAGATAGAGTCTCACTCTGTCACCCAGGCTGGAGTGCAGCGGCGCGATATTGGCTCACTGCAACCTCTGCCTCCTGCCTTCAAGCAATTCTCGTGCCTCAGCCTCCCGAGTAGCTGAGATCACAGATGTGTGCCACCATGCCCAGCTAAATTTTTTTTTTTGTATTTTTAGTAGAGATGGGGTTTCACCATTTTGGCCAGGCTGGTCTCGAACTTCTGACCTCAGGCGATCTGCCCTCCTCGGCCTCCCAAAGTGCTGGGATTACAGGCATAAGCCACCACACCCAGGCAATAAGCCTTCTTAATAATTAACAGAATAAGTAGTCAGTCAATATCAGCAAGGACATAGTAGACATGAGCAACACTGCTAACCAACTAAACCTTAATAACATTTGTAGAATACTCCTTCAACAACAGCAGAATACACATTATTTTCAAGTGCACATAGAAAGCTTACAAATGTATATTCTGGGCCATTGACAGGCCTCAATACATTAAAAAGGACTCAAGTCAAATGAGAAATATTCTCTGACCACATTGGAACTAAATTTGAAATCAATAACGGAAAGATTCTTGTAAAATCCCCAAATAAAGGGCTTCTACAAAAATCCTACATCTAACATCATACTTAATGGTGAAAAACAATGCTTTCCTCGTAAGATCTGGAATAAGACAGGAATATCTACACTTACCACTTCTCTTCAATATTGTAACCAAAGTTCTAACTGGTTTCACCAGTGAATTCTAGAAAACATTTAAAGAGGAAAAAAACACTAATCCTAGGCCAGGCACAGTGGCTCACACCTGTAATCCCATCACTTTAGGAGGCCAAGGCGGGAAGACTGCTTGAGCCCCAGAGTTTGAGACCAGCCTGGACAAAACAGCAAGACCCCATCTCTACAACAAATTTAAAAATTAGCCAAATGTGGTGGTGCACACCTGTGGTCCCAGTTATTCAGGAGGTTGAGGTGAAAGGATTGCTTGAGGCCAGGAGGTTGAGGCTGCAGTGAGCCATGTTCACACCACTGCACTCCAGCCTGGGTGACAGAGTGAGAACCTGTCTCAAAAAAACATAAAACACCAATCCTACACAAACTTTTCTGGAAAAGATATCACAGACCTGAGGTTGCACAAATAGTATAAAGAGGAATTTATTGCATCAGAAATAATTTTATATGAAGGAATGTGTCCTCTCTTTCTGGACAAACTCATCTTTTCCCAAAGTCTCAACAACCATCCACTTTTATTTTTCCTGAGATGGAGTCTCACTCTGTCACCCAGGCTGAAGTGCAATGGCATGATCTTGGCTCATTGCAACCTCCACCTCCTGTGTTCAAGCGATTCTCATGTCTCAGCCTCCTGAGTAGCTGGGATTACAGGCACCTGCCACTACACCTGGCTAATTTTTGTATTTCAGTGGAGACAGGGTTTCACCATGTTGGCAAGCTAGTCTAGAACTCCTGGACTCATGTGATGCACCTGCCTCGGCCTCTCAAAGTGCTGGGATTACAGGCGTGAGCCACTGTGCCCAGCCACAATCATCCACTTCTGAACGTGCATCCCAGGCCCCTCTGCAGAGCCCAGACACATATATCCAATTGCCTACTGGATATTACCAATGGGATATATATATATATATATCCAGAATGTATTTTTTCTGTCCATTGGCACTCCATGAGGGCAAAGACTTTGCCTGTCTTGTTCTCACCTGTATATTCAGTGCTCAAGATACACAGTAGATGACTAAGAGTTTAGTTCCTATTCAAGAAATACCTTCCCACAAAGAAAATAGTGAGCCCAGAGGGCTTTGCAGTTGAGTTCTACAAAACACTCAAGGAACAGATTACTTTAGTACTGCATAAGCTCTTACAGAGAAGAGGAAAAAAGAGGCTTAAATCTCCAATTCATTTTAAGAGGATAGTGTATTAGCTCCATAGACGTGCCATTATAGACTACCACCAGCTGAGTGGCTTAAAACAACAAAAATTTATTCTCTCACAGTTCTGGAAGCCGGAAGTCTGAAGTCAAGGTGTCTGCAGGGCCGTGCTCCCTCTGAAACCTGTCGGTGAATCCTTCCTCTCCTCTCCTGGGTTCTGGTGGTTTGCCAGCAACTTTTGGCGTTCCTTGGCTTGCAGCTGCAAAACTCCAATCTCTGCCTCCGTGGCCACATGGCATTCTCCCAGTATGTTTCTGTCTTCACGTGGCCATCTTCTTATAAGGACATCGTCCTAACTAATTACATCTGCAACAACCTTATTTCCAAACTTTACATAAGATCATATTCTGAGCTACTAGGGGTTAGGACTTCAGCATCTTTTTGGCGGGGAACACAATTCAACCCATAAAAGACAGCATAACAAACAAGGATCACTTGAGGCCAGGAATTTGAGACCAGCCTGGGCAATATGGTGAGACTCTGTCTGTAAATAAATAAAAATTTAGCCAGATGTGGTGGCATGCACCTGTAGTTCCAGCTACTGGGGAGGCTGAGGTAGGAGGATCACTTAAGCCTAGGAATTCAAGGCTGCAGTAAGCCGTGATCGCATCACTGCACTTTAGCCTGGGCAATAGAATGAGACCCTGTCTCTAAAAAAATAAAAGTAATAATAAAATTTTTTTAAATAAAGAAAATTTTCAGGTTTATCTCCTTCATGAACATAGCTGCAAAAATCCTAAATGAAATACTAGTAATATATAAAAAGGTTAATATATTATAAACAATAAACAAGTTGGGTTTATCCCTGGAATACAATGTTAGTTTAATATTGGAAAATTAAATAATGTAATTTACTTTTTTTTTTTTTTGAGGCAGAGTCTCGCTCTGTTGCCCAGGCTGGAGTGCAGTGGCATGATCTCAGCTCACTGCAACCTCCGCCTCCCAGGTTCAAGTGATTCGCCTGCCTCCCAAGTAGCTGGGACTACAGGCATGCACCAACACACCTGGCTAATTTTTTGTATTTTTAGTAGAGAGGGGGTTTCGCCATGTTGCCCAGGCTGGTCTCGAACTCCTGGTCGCAAGTAATCCACCTGCCTCGGCCTCCCAAAATGCTGGGATTACAGGCATGAGCCACCTTACCCGGCCAATTTACCATATTTACAGATTAAAAGAGAAAACTCTTGTGGTTGCCAAGAAAGACACAGAAAAAGCATCTGACAAATCTTAACATCCATTTATAATTTTTTTAATTAAAAAATTAGCCAGGTGTGGTGGTGCACACCTGTAGTCCTAGCTACTTAGGAGGCCAAGGGGGGAGGATCACTTGAGCCTAGGAGGTTGAAGCTGCAGTGAGCTATGATTGCATCACTGCACTCCAGCCAGGGTGACAGAATGAGACCATGTCTTAAAAAAAAAAAAAAAAAAAAAAAAAGCTGAGCATGATGGCTCACACCTCTATTCCCAGCATCCTAGCCCTTTGGGTAGCTGAAGCAGGCAGATTGCTTGAGTCCAGAAGTTCAAGATCAGCCATGGGCAACATGGCAAAACCTCGTCTCTACAGAAAAAAAAAAAATTAGCTGAGCATGGTGGTGTGAGCTTATCCTACCTACTTGGGAGGCTGAGATGGGAGGATCGCTTGAGCCCTGGGAGGTCAAGGCTGCAGTGAGCAGTGAGCAATGATGGCGCCACTGCACTCAAACGTGGGCAACAGAGCAAGACCCTGTCAAAAAAACAAACAAACAAAAAAACTCCTATCAAACTAGGAAAAGACAGGAAGTTTTTTTAACATGATAGTCTCCACAAAATATGTTCTCAATGGGAAAAGTTGAAAGACTTTCCTTTAAATCAGGAAAAAGACAAGGGTTCTAGCATCAATATTGCCATTCAACATTGTACTGAAATTAGCCGGGCATGGTGGCAGGCATATGTAATCCCAGCTTCTTGGGAGGCTGAGGTGGGAGAATCGCTTGAACTCGGGAGGCAGAGGTTGCAGTGAGCCGAGATTGCACCACTGCACTCCAGCCTGGGCGAGAGTAAGACTCCACCTCAAAAAACAAACAACAACAAAAACCACATTGTACTGAAGATTCTAGCCAGTTCAGGAAAACTAGAAAAAGAAACGAAACTTTAAGAATGAGTAGTCTGTGGAGGTCAGTGATTGTGGAGGGCAGGGGCATCTGTGAGGCTCAGGTCAAGAGCTCAGGCTGCAGGATGACAAAGTCAGGGTTACTTAAAATAAAGCTCCTGAATATTTCAGTGCACATCCTGGGCAACCTACACTGCCTACCCTCTGCTGACAAGATTACAAACTTCTCTGCTGACAAGATTACCTACCTAGGCCGAAAACCAGGAGATCTGTCCTAGGACTGTCTCCATGTTAGCCTTTCTCTGAGTCAAACTGTGAACCTGATAGGACACGTGAAGGTCGGATTTGTCCGAGGGAGTGGAGGTACCTCACGGGACACATGGAGATAGGATTTACCACAGAGAGGTGGGGGAGCAGCTGCCCTGCAGCAAAGCCAGTCCCCATTCACACTCTCCCCACCTCTCACCTTGCAAGTCCTGAATCCAAAGGGGTGTATCCCAGTGTGTTACTGCCCCTATTCCCACAAATCTTCTATGGCTTTGCACTATGGAAAGGATTTTCCACAACAATACTAGGACATTGTATATATTATATACTATATATATTACAGTATTATATAGCATATGCATTCTATATTATCTCCATTTTCTAGATAAGGAAACTTCTGAGGCTCAGAAGGAATCAGAAACTCGACCAAGTTCATACTATGTTAGTAAGCAGTAGAGCTATGTACCAAATAAATGTAGGTCTGAATCTAAAGGGAGACTATTACCTAAAAAATCCAACTCTGTGCTTTCCTGAAGACCCATTCCCTCCTGCCTGGGGCAGTTGTTTCCCACAGGGTCCTCCAAAGTCTCCAAACAGTAATCACACATAGGCCCAATCACTGACCCTCCAAGAATCCAATTAAGGAACCAAAGAAACCACAATCAAGGCTGGGCACTGTGGCTCATGCCTGTAATCCCAGTGCTTTGGGAGGCCAAGGTAGGAGGACCTCTTGAGGTGAGGAGTTTGAGGCTGCAGTGAGCTATGATTGAACCACTGCACTCCAGCCTGGGTGACAGAGCAAGAAAGAAAGAAGAAAGAGAAAGGCCGGGCGCAGTGGCTCATGCCTGTAATCCCAGCACTTTGGGAGGCTGAGGTGGGCGGATCACTTGAGGTCAGGAGTTTGAGACCAGCCAGGCCAACATGGTGAAACTTCAACTCTACTAAAAATACAAAAATTAGCTGGGCGTGCTCGCTTGAACCCAGGAGATGGAGCTTGCAGTGAGCTGAGATCGTGCCACTGCACTCCAGCCTGGACAACAGAGCAAGACTCTGTCTCAAAAAAAAAAAAAGAGAGAGAGAGAAAGAGAAAGAATGAAAGAGAGAGAAAGAAGGCCAGGCGCGGTGGCTCACGCTTGTAATCCCAGCACTTTGGGAGGCCGAGGCGGGCGAATCACGAGGTCAGGAGATCGAGACCATGGTGAAACCCCGTCTCTACTAAAAATATAAAAAATTAGCCGGGCGTGGTGGCGGGCGCCTGTAGTCCCAGCTACTCGGAGAGGCTGAGGCAGGAGAATGGCGTGAACCCGGGAGGCGGAGCTTGCAGTGAGCCGAGATTGCGCCACTGCACTCCAGCCTGGGTGACAGAGCGAGACTCCGTCTCAAAAAAAAAAAAAAAGAGAGAGAAAGAGAAAGAATGAAAGAGAGAGAAAGAGAAAGAATTAGAGAAAGAAAAAGAAAGAGGAAGGAAGGAAGGAAGGAAAAGAGAAAGAAGGAAAGAAAGAAGGAAGGAAAGAAGAAAGAAAGAAAGAAAGAAAGAAAGAAAGAAAGAAAGAAAGAAAGAAAGAAAGAAAGAGAAAGAAAGAAAGAAAGAAAGAAAGAAAGAAGAAAGAAAGAAAGAAAGAAAGAAAGAAAGAAAGAAAGAAAGAAAGAAAGAAAGAAAGAGAAAGAAGAAAAGGAGGGAAGGAGGAAGGAAGGAAGGAAGCACAGAGTGTCACTCATCACTGGCTCACACAAACACTACCACTATGGCCCCTCTCCCAATGACTGACAGCCACAGACCCTCAATCAGTAGCTTCAAAGGCCTCCAATTATTAATTACCTCAGGATTTGAATCCCTGGAGCCTCATCCTGACACCACTGGCAACCAATCACTGATCTTCCAAAACTGTCAGTGGCCAGACCATAGAGACTGTCAGAGCATAAAGAAAAATCCCTCCACTGTTGATTGTCAGGGTCTGCGAAAGGTCTGAGACTTCACCATCTTACAAGCTAACATGTTTTAGAGATGCTGACAGAAAACATGAGACTCCTGAGGCTGAGACAAAGGATTTTTCTGCTCCTGGGACAGCAAGCAGCATGCACGTCACGTGGGCACCTGCTCCCCATGTCCTCCAAGTCCCACAGGAGTGATGCAGAGGGTCCCTGGTGGACGTTGCACACACAATAGGTTTACATCACAGCCAAGAAACACTGAGCGTGGGCGATCCAGCCTGTTTTTCGCCCCAGAGGGAGACATTGCCTCATCCCACAGGGTTGCTTGCTGTCATCACAACCCTGAGAAATGGCTGGGGTAATCAGTGATTGGGGCCTTGTATCTTTAGGCAGCTACAAAGTAGTAAAACTAAGGCCAGGTTACTATACGCTACAACCCACACAAAGGAATTTAGACTGATGCGCTGACGTTTGGTGCACTGTCAATAATTTAGGGGGCAATACATGGGCCCCAAAGCAAACCCTGTCCCAGTGAAGAGACATTCTGTTTCCTACTGTTCCCCCCATATACAAATATACCATCCAAAGGGGAACAGTTCATTTCACTTCAGCATTTGTTGTTCAACTTGATTAGACTCACCATTACATTGGTTTGGTAAAGTGTTATGAGCAGTAGTCTATTCAGGCTGCTATAATGGAACACAATAGACAGGGTAGCATATAACCAACAAGTTTATTTCTCACAGGTCTGGAGGCTGGAAGTCCAAGATCAAGGTGCCAGCAGATTTCTGCATCTGGTGAGGGTCCACTTCCTGGTTCACAGATGGCCATCCTCTCACTGTGTCCTCACATGGAGAAAATGACAAGGGAGCACTCTAGGGCCCCGTTTATAAGGGCACTAATTCCTTTCATGAGGGCTCTGCCCTCAAGACCTAATCACCTCCCAAAGGCCCTACCTTCTAATACCTTGGGGCTTAGGATTCCAACATATGGATTTTTGAGGTAACATAAACATTCCACCTATAGCAAGTAGCATCTTAGTGCTTGTACCTAAATCTCTAAACATGGCATAATCCAAGGCCACTTGGGTGCCAGGAGAAGCAGATGAATTTGGATCAATCAGATCTAAACAAGGTTGTGCTGGCCCACGTATGTCTACAGGTATGAGGGAAGCCTGTGTTCAGGAGCTGCTGTTGATGGCATCAGGCACAGCAGAGTAATTCAGGAGCAGCTGTGCTCACATGCTTTTTTCTGTTTTTGTCACCCAAGGACAGTGATGGCAAACCTAGCAGCAGGTTAGATTGCCAGCTTCACCTGCTGCTTGACTCCAGCAGACCAGATGATTATTTTGTTGGACTGCGAGTGCTTGATCTAGGGGACAAAGAGAGCATTCATTGTCTCCCCATCTTGCACGTCTCAGGGTCTAAGATATTCCCACCCTGTATTAGTCCATTTTCACACTGCTATAAAGAGCTACCTGAGACTGGGTAATTTATGAAGAAAAGAGGTTTGACGTGAGATTTGGGTGGGGACACAGAGCCAAACCAACCATATCACTCCCCAAATGCTCTCCTTCCACATCTCATGAAATCAATGTATCCCATCCCAGAGCCTGTAACTTCGCTTTTTCCCGGTCATCCCCTATTTGTACCCAGACCTTTCATCCAGAAGGGTCAAGTACAAGAGGGCCAAAGGCATTTTTATAAAATGTCTTCTATCTTACTCAGTGTGAGCTGCTGTATGGGAACTTGGTGAGTGGTGTACTCAATCAAGTGGTCATTGTCATTAGGATCTAGGACCGTGTCCACCCAACAAGAGAATTCAGGTGACTGACCAGAATTAAGTTTAAGTCCGAGCCAGGCACGGTGGCTCACGCTTGTAATCCCAGCACTTTGGGGGGCCAAGGTGGGCAGATCACCTGAGGTCAGGAGTTCGAGACCAGCCTGGCCAACATGGTGAAACCCAGTCTCTACTGAAAATACAAAAATTAGCCAGGCGTGATGGTAGGTGCCTGTAATCCCAGCTACTTGGGAGGCTAAGGCACGAGAATCACTTGAACTCAGGAGGCAGAGGTGGCAGTGAGCTGAGATTGCGCCACTGCACTCCAGCCTGGGCAACAGAGAGAGACTCAGTCTCAAAAAAAAAAAAAAAAGTTTAAGTCCCCTAGGGCTCTTTTGGGCTGGGCTGCTGCCTGGAGGGTTACCAACTAGGCTAGCCTGAGACCTGTGATTACTGTTAAAGGAAAGAAAAATACATCACGTCCAGGAATGGCCAGGGCAGAATTCCAAATGCCTCTATAGCCCACCCCTTTTGTCCTGACCATTATCTGAGGTACCCAATGGGAGATAATCCCATTCTTGGGACAGCCACATTTAGTGACCAAACTGCCTTACTAAGGTGAGTGGACCAGGAGAAGGAGAGAGATAGGTTCTGCAATCCTTTTGAGTTCATTTTTGAGGAGGCCATTTCAACGTTTAACGATATCAGATACCTGCCCATGGTAGGGCACATAGAACATCTATGGAAGGCTTTGACTACTGGCCCATAGTTGGGTGGCCTTTGCAACAAAAGGCACGCCACTGTCAGGCTGCAAATGGTCTGTGTCAGAAACATAGAGTCCTTTACTTTGTGCCCAGTCTATGATGGTGGATGCACTGCCATGTTCAGGGGGCAGTGAACCAGAAGTGCATCAGCTGTTTGATTCCAGTCGGCCTCATCAGAGAATAGGCTCTTACTATGGGCGTCTACATGGGTGACCCAGACTGACCAATTCCACCAGTAGCTCTCTACCCGCTTATCTGTTAAAAAGGCATATGATGTTTTAAAACGTTTGAAAGTCTCAGCTTTAGAACAGTTTAGCTTTTCCACTAACTATCTATTACTGATCTCCACAGACCCCAATATTGTCCCTGGAACCCTCCCATCACTCACCCCAGAAATCTTCTATCAGAAACACCCGTCCTCCATCGTAGCCTCTCAGGCCTAAAATCTCAAATCAAATTCCAATCCTAGGCCAACTCCCCAACCCTAAGACTGCCTTTTCTGGGGTGGCTCTTTTTTCACAGGTGCAGTGAGGCCATTGTTTCTGTACAGCGTGGAAAATCTAAACTGTTCTAAATCTGTGACTTTCGAATTTTTTAAAGCATCATATGCCTTTTAAAAAACAGATAAGCCCGGGCGCAGTGGCTCACGCCTGTAATTCCAGTACTTTGGGAGTCCGAGGCGGGTGGATCAATTGAGGTCAGGAGATCGAGACCAGCCTGGCCAACATGGTGAAACCCCGTCTCTATTAAAAATACAAAAATTAGCCGGGCGTGATGATGGGCGCCTGTAATCCCAGCTACTCAGGAGGATGAGGCACGAGAATCGCTGGAACACGGGAGGCGGAGGTCGCAGTGAGCCAAGATCGTGCCACTGCACTCCAGCCTAGGCGACAGAGCGAGATTCCGTCTCAAAAAAATAAAAAATATAAAATAAAAAACAGATAAGCGGGTAGGGAGCTACTGGTGGAACTGAGTTTCCTCTTTTTTTTTTTTTTTTTTTTTTGGAGACGGAGTCTCGCTCTGTCACCCAGGCTGGAGTGCAGTGGCGCAGTCTCGGCTCACTGCAAGCTCCGCCTCCCGGGTTCACGCCATTCTCCTGTCTCAGCCTCTCCGAGTAGCTGGGACTACAGGCGCCCGCCACCACGCCCGGCTAATTTTTTTGTATTTTTAGTAGAGACGGGGTTTCACCGTGGTCTCGATCTCCTGACCTTGTGATCCGCCCGCCTCGGCCTCCCAAAGTGCTGGGATTACAAGCGTGAGCCACCGCGCCCGGCCTGAGTTTCCTCTTTAAGGGAAATGAGGACAAGGACAAGATCCCGTCTTTTCTGCACTCAGTCGCCCCGCCCCCTACTCAAGCAGGCATGTTTACTGGATGATTAGAGGGTCAGTCAAAGCAAGGACCAACCCCCTACTGCCAAAAGACACGTACTACTCAAGGGCCCCTGACTCAGACGTTCTCACTGGTCGGAAATGCCATCAATCAAGTTTCAATCCCCGCCCTCTTCTCGCGGAAGAACTGTGTGTCCTAACCTCTCTCTTACCTGCTGTCAATGACAGGCCTGCTGTCAATCGGCTCCGCATCCTCTAGTTCTGCACATCCCGGGCCATCAGAGCAGGAACTTTTGATCGGTCCGCCTGCCGTTTTTTCACCTATAGAGCCCACCTTCTAAAGGTGTCCAAGCTGCTCCAAAGAACAATTGATTAACCCAACGGCTGTCTTTGGCCCTCAGAACTGTCACACTTGGCTCCGCCTCTTCCCGGACATCATCTGTTGCACCAGAGACTGGCGGGCCTGGAAAGAGGCTCTGAGCCCATCCCCGTTTCTTTGTTGGACCCTGTCAGGTCTCTTGTTCAGTGCCCAATGTCAGTCGGGTAGGGAGGCAGTGGGGCAGTCTTGGTTCTCATCCCACCCCGGAGTCTCTGCGCAGCCACAATTCAGGAAAACAATCTGGAGGCGGGTTCAAAACACTAAGATTGATTGAACGCGCTGATGATTTGGTTTTCTCCTATAGCGCTTTGGTAGTGGCTTTTATCCAGACCGCCCCCCACCTCCGGAATGAATCCTGGTATAGAAATGTTACCATATGTGTGCGTGTGATTGTTTTAAATATATTTAAATTTGATAAATCAAAAGCCTTTTTCAAGGTCAGATCCCAGACCGACTCTTCTGGCCCCCACCCCCGCTTTTTTTTTTTTTTTTTTCCAAAATGAAAGCTTTCCCAAAGAGGCCACGTTTGTAGGGCTAGTGGAATTTTTTGGAAAAGGGAGAAAGCGGATTCTAGATGAGGACAATGGTGGCCCAGAAGTCGTTATGACTTAAGAGTCTTGGCAGAGGCAGAGGCTGGGAAAAGCGAGCAAAGAGTGTTTTTCATTTAGGTGGCATCTGTACGAATCCTAGTTTGGAAAGGTGCGAAGGTTATGTACCTTTGTTTTTAATATTTTGGCTTTTTAATTTTCGGTTTCTTTTTTTCACTTAGTTTTTATCTTCGAAGTTTAATTTTGCTGTTTTTTTATTTCATATTCTTAAAAATTGTATAATTAAACAAATTTTATTGCTACTGGCTTTTAATTAATTCATTAATTAATTTTGAGACGGAGTCTCGCTCTGTTGCCCAGGCTGGAGTGCAGTGGCACGATCTCAGCTCACCACAACCTCCACCTCCCGGGTTCAAGCGATTCTCCTGCCTCGGCCTCCCGAGTAGCTGGGACTACAGGCACGCACCACCATGCCTGGCTGATTTTTGTATTTTTAGTAGAGATTGGGTTTCGCTATGTTGGCCAGGCTCGTCTCGGACTCCTGACCTCATGATCCGCCCGCCTCGGCCTCCCAAAGTGCTGGGATGACAGGCGTGAGCCACCGTGCCTGGCCTTACTTATTTTTAAAGCAAATTCTTCTAGATCCTGAGTTTCTGGCTTTTTAAATTAAAATTACAAGAAAATTTATTCCTCTGGTGTTAACAGGTCTGGAGACATACATTTATGATGCTTTGGACCTATTGATAATCTGTAGAGTACTTTATTCATTAATTATTTCATTTTAAAAACCTTGCTTTATATATCCCCAGAATACTAAGGCCTGGTGGGGAATATCTTATAATTAATGGTTATTACTAATTATTAATAATAACCATCAATGAAAGTAAGATAGAAACTGTTAAGAGATTCAGTTAAGTACTGTGTAATTTTGTGTTGATTATATCTGCCAGTAATATTCATCATGCATTGCATAGAAGTGGGATTGTCTCTTTCTTTTTCTCCACCTGGTTTGTGAGAAAATTGTGAGCAATTTTGCACAGGGAAGATTCGATGTCTAACATTTATTGACTGCTTGTATGTACCAGGAATAATTCTAAATGCCGATCATGTGTTATTTTTTTCTCTTTTTTTTCTTTTTATTTGTCATTCTAAATGCCCTTCATGTATTGTCTCATTTAATCCTCACAAATAGACACATTTATTCTCCTCATACTACAGATAGGGAAACATCCATAAGTAGCAGAGATGGGATTTGAACTCAAGCCGTCTTAAGGACTGCACCAGAATGGTGTTTTTTGTTTTCTAAAATGGGGGCAATAATACATGTAAAGTGATTAGGACATATAGTTAGCTCTGAATACATGGCAGAACTTACTGCTGTTATGGCCTTGTTTAAGGCTCCCAGCCACCCTGTGAGTTAGGGATCAACATGATCACCCTTTTCTACAAGAAGAAACAGGTTCTGAGAGAATAAATGACTTGCCCAAGGCCGCTTGGTGCATGGTCTAGCTGGGCTCATGCTGTGGTCACTTTCCTGCTATAAACCCTTCCCAAGTTCCACACCCTACTCTGGATAAACTCTTGGTGCATCAAGGCTTTTGATTCATAAAATTTCAATATATTTCTAAGCTGGGTATGGTGGCATGCACCTATAGTCCCAGCTTCTCGGGGGGCTTAGGTGGGAGGATTGCTTGAGCCCAGGAATTCAAGTCCAACCTGGGCAATATAGCAAGAACCCATCTCTAAAAATAAATAAATTTCTAAACACACACATGTCAAACCCCTGTGTGATCTGGCCCCAACCCACCAGTCCTGCCTTATCTTAGTGGGTTTAGGGGTTTTTAAAATTTATTTTTATTTTATTATTATTATTTCAGTAGTTTTGGGGGAACAGGTGGTGTTTGGTTACATGAAAAAGTCCTTTAGTGGTGATTTCTGAGATTTTGGTGCACCCATCATCCGATGTAGAGTTTTTTACCCCTCACCCCTTTCCCACCCCCTCCCCCCAGTCCCCAGAGCCCATTGTATTATTCTTATGCCTTTGGGTCCTCATAGTTTAGCTCCTACTTGTAAGTGAGAACAGGGCAGACACGGTGGCTCACGCCTGTAATCCCAGCACTTTGGGAGGTTGAGGCGGGTGGATCAATTGAGGTCAGGAGTTCCAGACCAGCCTGACCAACATGGCGAAACCCTGTCTCTACTAAAAATACAAAAATTAGCCGGGCCTAGTGGTACACACCTGTAATCCCAGCTACTCGGGAGGCTGAGGCAGGAGAGTCGCTTAAATCCGGGAGGCAAAGGTTGCAGTGAACCGAGATCACGCCACTGCACTCCAGACTGGACGACGAAGCGAAACTCCATCTCAAAAAACAAAACAAAACAAAAAAGTGAGAACATACGATGTTTGCTTTTCCATTCCTGAGTTACTTCATTTAGAATATAATGATTTTTAAAAAAAGAATATAATAGTTTCTTTCCTTCCTTTCTTCCTCCTCCTCTTCTCTCTCTCTCTCTCTCTCTCGCTCTTTCTCTCTCACTAAAATAACCTAATTTATTTTTTTTAATTCCCAGTACCATGTCTTAAACTTATGAGTAAGGAAAATAACAATTGTTATTCGGGGTGACGCCCGAATCCTCACTGCTAATGTGAGACGAATTTTTGAGCTGGTAAAGGTCGCCCCTAAGGTGACCAGCCTACTTTGCAGGATGCCTAGGAGTCGCGATCTGCCTGACACCTTTACACCTAAAAAGTAGACTGGGGGCTGGGCGCGGTGGCTCACACCTGTAATCCCATCACTTTGGGAGGCTGAGGAGGGCGGATCACGAGGTCAGGAGATCGAAACCATCTGGCTAACACGGTGAAACCCCGTCTCTACTAAAAATACAAAAAGAAATTAGCCAGGCGTGGTGGCGGGCGCCTGTAGTCCCAGCTACTCAGGAGGCTGAGGCAGGAGAATGGTGTGAACCCAGGAGGCAGAGCTTGCAGTGAGCCGAGATTGCGCCACTGCACTCCAGCCTGGGCAACAGAGTGAGACTCCGTCTCAAAAAAAAAAAAAAAAGTAGACTGCGGCCGGGTGCGGTGGCTCACACCTGTAATCCTGGCATTTTGGGAGGCCGAGGTGGGCGGATCACTTGAGGTCAGGAGTTCCAGACCAGCCTGACCAGCATGGTGAAACCTGGTTTCTACTAAAAATACAAAAATCAGCTGGGTGTCATGGCACACACCTGTAATCCCAGCTGCTTGGGAGGCTGAGACATGAGAATCACTTGAACCCCATAAGCAGAGGTTGCAGTGAGCTGAGATTGTGCCACTACCCTCCAGCCTGGGTGACAGAGCAAGACCCTGTCTCAAAAATAAAAAAATAAAAAATTTCCCAGTACCATGACCATAACTAAAAGAACACCATGCCTAATGCAGTTTGTGTGTGATATGCAAGGAAAACATTTGGAGAGTGAGTAATAAAAGGGGATTGGAATTTTAAATAAGGAAAGTCCACTTTGAGAAGTTGATGTTTACCAACGACTTGAAGGAGATGAAGGAGTTGGAAAGAAAATAAAAAGACAAGACTGGCTGGGCACAGTGGCTCTCACCTGTAATCCCAGCACTTTGGGAGGCCAAGGCAGGGGGACTCCTTGAGCCCAGGAGTTCCAGACCAGCCTGGGGAACATAACAAGACTATGGATTAGTCTTGTTTAGAGTTTCGTTCTTGTTGCCCAGGCTGGAGTGCAATGGCACGATCTCAGCTCACTACAACCTCCACCTCCTGGATTCAAGCAATTCTCCTGCCTCAGGCCTCCCAAGTAGCTAGCATTACAGGCATGTGCCACCACACCTGGCTAATTTTTTCTATTTTTAGTAGAGACGGTGTTTCTCCACGTTGGTCAGGCTGGTCTTGAACTCCCGATCTCAGGTGATCCACCCGCCTTGCCCTCCCAAAGTACTGGGATTACAGGTGTGAGCCACCACACATGACCAAAAAAAAACTTTTTTTAAAAGAACAAATAATAATTTGGGGTAATGATAATAGCTAAATAAATAAGTAAATATATACCACCTTTTTTTTTTTTTTTTGAGACAGGGTCTCACTCTGTCGCCCAGGCTGGAGTACAGTGGCACAATCACGGCTCACTGCAGCCTCGAATTCCCGGGCCCAAGCAATCCTTCCACCTCAGCTTCCCAAGTAGCTGGAACCACAGGTGTGCGCTACCACCTGGGTAATTTTTTAAATTTTCAGAGACGAGGTTTTGCCACGTTGCCCAGGCTGGTCTCGAACTCCTGAGTTCAATCAATCTATCTGCCTTGGCCTATCAAAGTGCTGGAATTACAGGCATGAGCCACCATATCCTGCCCCACCACCTTCAATAACAGAGCCAAAACTTCGAAGTAGTGACTGCCAGGGTTCCAAAACCACCCTCCATCTTGGGGTCCACAATTTGAACGTTCCCCAAACCATTGTCCCACAATCTCATTTTTGAATAAGTTTTTTTTTATTTAAAAACTTCCATGATTACTGTATTAATATGAAAATTAATTCATTCAGCCAGCCAGTGTTTATAAACAGCTAATCTGTGTCAAACAATGTTGTAAGCACTCAGATTAATCCTCTCGATATCCTTACGAGGTAGTTAATATCATTAGCCCCAGTTTACAGAGGGGGAAAATAGGAGTATGAGGTCACACATTTAGTATGGAGGAAGCTGGGATTTGAACCAAGGCAGTATGGCTCCAGGGGATGTTCCCCTAACCCCTGTGTTAGACTGTCTTGAAAGTTTTCTTTCAAAGTTCTCTCTTCAATTAGACACTTCCCTCAGATCTTCATCAAACGTCATTTTTAAATTTAATTTTTTTTTTTTTTAGAGATGGGGGTCTTTCTCTGTTGCCCAGGGTGGAATACAGTGGCAGGGATCATAGCTGACTGCAGCCTTGACATCCTGGGCTCAAGGGATCTTCCTGTCTCAGTAGCTAGGGCTACAGGTATGTGCGCACATACAAACACATATACACAAATACTATATTCTTCCCTGCTTCATTTTTCTCCTCAACATATATCACTATCATATATTTTACTTTTTTTTTTTTTTTTTGAGGCAGGGTCTCACTGTGTCGCCCAGGCTGGAGTGCAGTGGCACAATCTCGGCTCACTGCAGCCTAGACCTCTGCGATCCTCCCACCTCAGCCTCCCGAGTAGCTGGGACCACAGGCACATGCCACCATGCTTGGCTAATTTTTTGTATTTTTAAAGAAATGAGGGTCTCGCCATGTTGCTCAGCCTGGTCTTGAACTCCTGAGCTCAAGGGGTCTGCACCCCTCAGCCTCCCAAAGTTCTGGGATTACAGGCATGAGCCATGGTGCCCAGCCTGTATTTTACTTATTTAGCTATTATCATTACTCCAAATTGTTAATTGTTCTTTAAATTTATTATCTGTCCCCCACACTGGAAGGAAGCTCCAAGAGGGCAGGAATTTTTGCCTGTTTTATTCACTGCTGTATCCCTGTTACATAGTAGGCACTTGATCAATATTTGTGAGATGAATGAATAAATGATTGAATGAACAAATGAATCCTTCTTCACACTTATGTATAGGTAATGGTTGTTGATTCCCAGCTGCTTTGCCTGGATCCTGTGCCTTCAACTGGCCCTGGATTCACCCCTCTGACTCACATGTACTTGACCTCTAAAGTATTGGCTCTGCTTACGAATACTAACATTTAAAATTGGAATCAGGCCAGGCGCGGTGGCTCATGCCTGTAATCCCAGCTCTTTGGGAGGCTGAGGCGGGTGGATCACTTGAGGTCAGGAGTTTTAGACCAGCCTGGCCAACATGGTGAAACCCCGTTTCTACTAAAATTACAAAAATTAGCCCGGCGTGATGGTGCTCAACTGTAGTCCCAGCTACTTGGGAGGCTGAAGCACGAGAATTACTTGGACCCAGAAGGCAGAGGTTGCAGTAAGCAAAGATCACACCACTGTACTCCAGCTGGGACGACAGAGTGAGACTCTGTCTCAAAAATTAATTAATTAATTTAATTTAATTTAATTGGAATTAAGGCTGGTCGCGGTGGCTCACACCTGTAATCCCAGCACTTTGGGAGGCCAAGGCAGGTGGATCGCTTGAGCCCAGGAGTTTGAGACCAGCCTGGGCAACATGGTAAAACCCTGTCCCTACTAAAAATACAAAAAATTAGCCAGGCATGGTAGTGAACAACTGTAGTCCCAGCTACTCTGGCAGCTGAGGCACAAGAATCGCTTGAACTCGGGAGGTGGAGGTTGCAGTGAGCCAAGATCATGCCACTGTACTCCAGCCTGGGCAACAGAGCGAGACTCCATCTCAAAAAAAAAAAAAAAAAAAAAGGCCGGGGCGGTGGCTTACACCTGTAATCACAACACTTTAGGAGGCTGAGGCGAGCAGATCACAAAGTCAAGAGATCAAGACCATCCTGGCCAACATGGTGAAACTGTCTCTACTAAAAATACAAAAATTAGCTGGATGTGGTGGCGCGCACCTGTAGTCCCAGCTACTCGGGAGACTGAGGCAGGAGAATCGCTTGAACCTGGGAGGCAGAGATTGCAGTGAGCCGAGATTGCGCCACTGCACTCCAGCCTGGTGACAGAGCAAGACTCTGTCTCAAAAAAAAAAAAAAAATTGGAATTAGACCAACTCAACTCAGGTGAATTTTTACTGAGCAACTTTGAACCGGAGTGAATTCTCCTGAGCCAATTTAATTCCTTGATCAATGCCATACAGTGGTGCAGTTAACCCAAAACCAATTTTGGCTGTTTTCATTTCTCTGAAGTTATTTTCATTGTGATCATTTTCTGGTTAATTTTTACAACAATGATTCAATCCATACATTGATTCTCTTATCTGTGTCAAATTCAAGCAGTAACAGTTTCCCTCAGATAGCTCCTTGGCCTCAGGCTGCTCCTTGACCATCTCAGGCACATACATTCTTGCTTCTGGAACTTGGTACTGATTGTTCCTTCTGCCAGAAATGCTCTTGCATCTGTGTAGTTCATTTCTGGCTTCTTTCACATTTTTTTCCTTCAAGTAATCACCTTTGCTGACTACCCTATTTAAATTCAGGTTCTCCCCTCCCCCCAACTCCCTGACACCCCCCTTATCAGATTTATTTATTTATTTTTGGGATAGGGTCTTGCTCGGTCACCCAGGCTGGAGTGCAGTGGCCCGATCTCAGCTCACTGCAACCTTCGCCTCCCGGGCTCCAGCGATTCTCCACCTCAGCCTTCTGAGTAGCTGGAATTACAGGCATGTGACACCATGCCCAGCCCAGTTGCCCAGGCTGGCCTCAGGCTCCTGGCCTCAAGTGATCTGCCCACCTCAGCCTACCAAAGTGCTGGGATTACAGGCATGAGCCACCACACCCAGCCCCTGGATTTATTTTTAACTTAATCCATACTTATCACTTCCTTACATACATATAATACACAAATTGTGCTGTTTATTTTCTGTCTCTCCCAGCTGGAATACAGGCTCCATTAAGGCGGGCATTTTTAAATCTTTTGTTCCCTGCTGTATCCCCTTTGCCTGTAACAGTGCCTGGGCAGGAGGATTGCTTGAGTCCAGGGTCCAGGCTGCAGTGAGCCATAGTCACGCCACTGCACTCCAGCCTGACCAACACAGCAAGACTCTATCTCAAAACAAAAATAAAAACAAAACAACAGGAACAGTGCCTAGGACCCTGTAGGCACTTCAATAAATATTTGTTGAATGAATACCTCCTGTCATTCTGAGCTTTATTTGTGGACAGTTTCCATTGAGTCTAATATTTCAGGATCAAAATTTGCAGGTCCACATTTTGTTGAGAACATCGAAAACTTCCATCAATTTTCCCTCAACGCAATTTCAGGTTCACAGTTTTGGCTGCTGTCAGTTTATTCTGTGGTGCTTATGTTTATTGGTAATAGTCACTGTGAATCTGGTAAGATGTTCTGTTTTTATTTTCTGGGTAATGTCCTATTAGATTGAAGGATAAAGGAGGCTGGTATCCGTTATGTTGGCAGAACAAAGTTGCATCCAAAATATGAAAGTTCAAAGGTCCCTGGGGTCGAACAGTAAGGTGCAAACATTGTGTTAAGGTCTCTGATCACTCACACCAGCCTCTGCCCTCATCCTGGGAAATTCCTAAGGGCAGGGACCCTAATATCCGCCAGTGCCTGGCACACTGTTGGAGCTTGGCACTCAGTAGGCACTCCCTCCCTCTTCATCCCAATGTGGTGCTTAAAAGGTCAGTCATCCCCAGCCTGGCCAACATGGTGAAACCCTGTCTCTACTAAAAAAAATACAAACAAAATTAGCCGGGCGTGGTGGTGGGTGCCTGTAGTTCCAGCTACTCAGGAGGCTGAAGCAGGAGAATTGTTTGAACCTGGGAGAAGGAGGTTGCAGTGAGCCGAGATCGTGCCACTGCATTCCAGCCTGGGCAACAGAGTGAGACCCTGTCTCAAGAAAAGAAAAAAAAAAAGGTCGGTCATCCGCCAGAATGGCTGCAGTGAAAAAGATGGGAAATGCCGAATGATGGGGAGTCACCTCTGGGAAAGTGTAGATTGGAAAATTGGCATGACTTAGCAATTCCATTCCTAGGTTATATACCCAAGAAATGAGTATATATGTCTATCAAAAGATGTGTACAAAAATGTTCACAGAATTAGGCCGGGCGCGGTGGCTCACGCTTGTAATCCCAGCACTTTGGGAGGCCGAGGCGGGTGGATCACAAGGTCAGGAGATCGAGACCATGGTGAAACCCCGTCTCTACTAAAAATACAAAAAAATTAGCCGGGCGTGGTGGCGGGCGCCTGTAGTCCCAGCTGCTCGGAGAGGCTGAGGCAGGAGAATGGCGTGAACCCGGGAGGCGGAGCTTGCAGTGAGCCGAGATTGCGCCACTGCACTCCAGCCTGGGCGACAGAGCGAGACTCTGTCTCAAAAAAAAAAAAAAAAAAAAAAAAAATGTTCACAGAATTATTCTTAGCCAGGCGTGGTGGCTCATGCTTGTAATCCCAGCACTTTGGGAGGCCAAGGCAGGTGAATCACTTAAGGTCAGGGGTTCGAGACCAGCTTGGCCAACCTGGTGAAACCCTGTATCTACTAAAAATACAAAAATTAGCTGGGTCTGGTGGCTCACGCCTATAACTCCAGCTACTCGGGAGGCTGAGGCATGAGAATCACTCGAACCCAGGGAGGTGGAGGTTGCAGTGAGCCAAGATCACACCACTGCACTCCAGCCTGAGTGACAGAGCAAGACTCTGTCTCAAAAGAAAAAAAAATTCTTAATAGCCCCAAATATAAAACAACTCAAATGCTCAGCAACGTCAGAATGGCTAAAGTCTGGTCTGGTCATACAATGAAATAGAATACAGCAATGAGGATGAACAAACTACTCATGTATGTGACGATGTTGATCAGTCTCACAAACATACAGAATGAAAGAAACTGGACACAAAACCAGACCAAAGTAACCTGACATTGTTAGAAGTCAGGAGAGTGGCTACCTTTGGTGGGGAAGAGGGAAGACCTGAAGGGAGCTTCTGGGGTTTGCCATGTTGTGATTTTTGTTTGTCTTTTTGTTTTTGAGACAAGGTCTCGCTCTGTGGCCCAGGCTGGAGTGCAGTGGCACGGTGTGATCTCGGCTCACTGCAACCTCTGCCTCTTAGGCTCAAGCGATCCTCCCACCTCAGCGCCCTTAGTAGCTGAGACCATCATGCCTCGCTAATTTTTGTATTTTTTGTAGAGACGAGGTTTCACCATGTTGCCCAGGCTAGTCTCAAACTCCCAAGCTCAAGACATCAGTCTGCCTCTGCCTCTCAAAGTATGTTTCTTGACCTGAGTGCTGGTCATATGGGTGTGCCCAATTTATAAAAAGCAAATGAGCTTTGTGCACTTTTCTGCATGTCTATTTTAATTCAATGATTTATAAAGAATCAGTCAGTGTGGCTGGGCCATGATGAGGGAGGGGAAGGTAGTATTGTCAGAATGGGGCCAGGGCTTGGATTTTAGGATTAAGTCTAAGTGCAGCCTTTTGTTTGACCAGAATGGAGGCTTCTGGAGAGCCCTGGAGCTTGATGAGGCAGAGCAGAGGGGAATGAGAAGTGTTCATCCTCAGAGGGGTAAGCCAGAAGGCAAGGATGGGTATGGGATGTCACCTACACAGGAGGTATCAATACCAAATGTTTATCAAGCACATACCATGCCAGTCACTGCTCTAAGTGAACAGAACATATGTGAATACCTGCCCTTCTGGAATTTACATCCTGGTGGGTGGTGAGTGGAGAGCATGTGCTCTCTAGGCACCAGGCTGAGGCTTATTATAGGGGCTATTGCTCCAATATACCCAGGTACTTGGTGGCTGGGGTAACATGCCCCTTTCACTTCCGTAGTCCCACTAACTGCAGGGGGGAGGGTAGAGAGTGCTTCCTTTACACATTAGTACTCTCTGCTTTGGGGTACACTCGAGTTGGGAGACTAGCCCCACAAAGCAGCGCTGGGGCAGGGGAAGTCCTCAGGGTCTTCCTCACTTGCAGGAAGGCTCATGCAGATATGGCTCCCGCCTCAGCCACATGTAAGTGGATTTGGGCTCTCCTGAGACCCGGTAGCTAGAAGTAGGGCATTGCCTCTAGTGGTGAATTTGGCAAGCCAGATTTTCTTCCTGTAGCCAGTGGCTGGAGGCTCCCACACCCTCCAAAGCCCCAGGCAGGGACAAGCACAGAGATGGTAGCAATGAATATATGAGGTGGTGATTTGGATGTGGGAGCTGTGGAAGGAAGAAATGCCAGGAGGGTGAAGGGAAGCCCACACTTAACAGAGATGCTTTTGAAAGAAACAAACTTAGCCAGGGCCAGAACAAGTCTCCTACTCCATCTGCCAGACTGAGAGACAGCAACCCTGGTGCAAGGAGACAGCCTATTTCCACAGAGGAAGAAAGTAAGGGAGGAAAGACTTCTTGATTTCCAGACATAGAAAGACAGAAAGGAAAGGGGGTGAGGAGAGAAACAGACACACGTGCACACACATACACACACACAGATGCATATCTTGAGCTACAAGTCATCCAGATTTGGGGCAGAAGGGAATACAGGCATCCAGACTCACCAACACACAGGACAGGGGCAAACCCCAAAGCCCAGGGAGAAGCAGAGAGGACAGGGAGGGGAGACAAAACACCCACCCTTAGCAACAGAAAGCCCTGCACTCACCCTCCACCTTAATCCCTGGTCTTCTTGGCTTCTCTTCAAACGTAGGAGGTCCCAGTGAGGTGGTCTGGCTCTAAAGATAGATGCCAACAATTTCTTCCCATGTGCCACGCTGTCATCCAGAGGAGCCCCAAGCCATCATGTTAAGAAGCTGAAGTTAGGCTGGGCACAGTGGCTCATGCCTGTAATCCCAGCACTTTCGGAGACCGAGGCAAATGGATGACCTAAGGTCAGGAGTTCGAAACCAGCCTGGCCAACATGGTGAAACCCCATCTCTACTAAAAATAGAAAAATTAGCTGGGCATGGGGCAGGCGCCTGTAATCCCAGCTACTCGGGAGGCTGAGGCAGGAGAATTGCTTGAACCTGGGAGGCGGGGGTTGCAGTGAGCCGAGATTGTGCCACTGCATTCCAGCCTGGGTGACAAGAGCGAAACTCCTTCTTAAAAAAAAAAAAAGGCCCGGCACAGTGGCTCATGCCTCTAATCCCAGCACTTTGGGAGGCCGAGGCGGGCGGATCACGAGGTCAGGAGATCGAGACCATCCTGGCCAACATGGTGAAACCCTGCCTCTACTAAAAATACAAAAATTAGCTAGGTACGGTGGCGGGCACCTGTAGTCCCAGCTACTCTGGAGGCTGAGGCAGGAGAATCACTTGAACCCAGGAGGCGGAGGTTGCAGTGAGCAGAGATCGTGCCACTGCACTCTAGCCTGGGTGACAGAGCAAGGCTCCGTCTCAAAAAAAAAAAAAAAAAAGTCAAGGCTGTTCTGCTGGAGAGAGGCCATATGGAAGAGGACTGAAGTGCCAGACATGTGAGTGAAGAAGCCATCTTAGACACCCAGCCCAGTTGAGCCTTCTTTAGATGACTCCAGTCCCAGCTACCATCTAACTACAACTACCTGAGACCCCAAGAAGAGCCACCTTACTGAGCCCAGTCAACCCACAGGGCCATGAAAGAGAAGACTGAATTGTGGTTTTAAGCCACTAAGTTTTAAGGTGTTTGCTACACAGCAATATATAGCCAGAACACCCAGGGAAGGCTGCAGCAGCCCTTTTAAAGCTTTTGACACCCCCACCCCATATCCCCTTCACAACACAATCAACACTGGCAAGTCAGACTTTTAGCCCCTTTAATTAGGTACTCTGAGAAGAGGTCAGAATGGCAGGCAGGGGGTGGGGAAGGTGGTGCTTCTTGAGCCCCACTTAGCAACTGGTCACTCATCCTCTGGCAGCTGGATCTTGCTCGGGTCGAAGCAGTTGGATTCCATGATGGGAAGGCCATTGGCCTCTCGGTATTTCACAAGCCTCTCAGCTTCGCGGCGGGACCACTCTTTCATCCTGGCAGTGCAAATAGCAGGGGCAGACATGAGGGAGCCTCAATTGATACCAATCCCTCATCTCAGCTCCCCATTCCCAATGGTGCAGGAACAAGACTCTTGGCAGAGTCCCCTTCAACCTCCATCCCTGCCTCTGTCTCCTACCCATCCCACGCTCTTGGACACCCCATGCACCTGTAGTCAGGCAGATAGGCCACAAAGGTGCTGCCAAGGACCAGGATGATGGAGACGCCAAAGAAGAAGATAAGTCGCATGTTCCAGACGTCCAAAACGGGGTCCTTGTCATAACCATGGCAGTCTGGGTTCTGTGGAGAAATAGAGGTCGATGAGGGCTTGCTGCTGCTCCACAAAGCCTTATTCTGGCCCCGCATAACTTGGTCTCCATGTGCCCCTCTCACTAAATTCCTCTGTTTCCATTCTTGGGATATGTCAAGCTCCTTCCTACTGCAGGGCCACTGCACTTGCTGCTCTCTCTGCCTGGAAAGCCTTTCTTCCAGCTCTAGTCATGGCTGGATCTGTCTCCTCATTCAAGGTTTTGGATTCATAACCACTTCCTTCAGGAGGCACTCCCTAGTTACCTTGCCTTTCAAAGTTGAAGCATAGGAAACTGCTATTTTTATAGGTCACAAATGGTTGAATACTGGCAATTTCTTATAGCTCAACCTAATGAAATAGCCCCCTACACCCAAGTCATTCTCTATCCACTTATCTTGCTTAACTTTGTCTTCACATCCTCTCTTCCTTCTGTGTCTCTTTCTAGCCTATGTTTACCTAAGTAGCATACCTTCCCCATTCTCTGTATATCATACATTCTCACGTTATATTATCTATTATACTACTTTGTATTATTGTTTTCTAATATTTTACTGTTTATTTTCTGTCTCCCCCACTATCATGTAAGCTCTATGAGAGCATGGGCTTTGTCTGATTTCCACACTGCTGTATCCCCAGGGCCCTGAACTGAGCCTGGCATACAGCAGGCCCTCAATACATATTTACAGAATGAACAAGCATCCTATATATCCAAGCCCCTTAACCAGAGGTTAGTATTGATGAAGTACTTATTATGTGCCAGTCTTTTCACGTAGAAACACCTCACAACATCTCAGTGAGGTGAAATACTGCAATAATAAACACATTCTAGTGCTGAGTACATACTTACAAAGTGCCAGCTGCTGTTCTGACCATTTTTACTCATTTAATTACATGAGGCAGGTGGGATGTCCTATTTTTTAGAAGGTGTCCTATTTTTTAGAAGGTGTCCTATTACTGTTCTCATCTTACAGACAAAGAAACTGAGGCACCAAGGGTTTATGCTACCAAGATCACATGGGTGGGTAACCGTCAGTGCTGCCTGATTTCACAGCGTCTGCTATTAATACAGCACAGCAGACCTGGCAGCCCTAAATTCAAATACCAGTTCCACCTCCACCATGTATTCAGTTATGTGAGCTAGGGCAATCCACTTAACATCTCCGTGCCTCAGTTTCCTCATCTGTAGGATGAGTATAATAATAGAGCCCACCTCGAAATGGGGTTTGTTTTGAGAATAAGATGAGCTAATGCACGTCAAGTGTTTAGAACACAGGGCCTGGAGCGGTGGCTCATGCCTGTAATCCCAGCACCTTGGGAGGCCGAGACGGGAGGATCGCTTGAGCCAGGAGTTCGAGACCAGCCTGGGCAACATAGCGAGATCTCGTCCCTATAAAAAAAAAAAAAGGAGACGGCAACGAGCAAGTGCCATATCGGTGTTTAGTATTATCGTTGTTGTACTATACTGCTTCTAACGTGTTTTGAGCTCTGTCCACTTGAGGTGTGATTTCTGTCTGCAAAATAAAACCAATCCTGCCTCTGGCCCTGGAACGAAGATACCGAGAGACAAAGGAGGAACACAAGGTAGGCAAAATTCCCAAGTCTTCTAGGCTTTCGCCTGCCGCGCAGTCCTCTACTGCCTAAGAACGTCCTCTACAGCGCCCCATCTGCCGATCTCGGACTGACCCCTTCGGGATTCCGTCCCCCCCTACCCCTCCGCCTCTCACCTTCTCATACAAGTTTTCGTCCTCGGGTTCTTGGTCCTCTTGCCACTGTGTGGTCGGTTCCGGGGGCCGCTTTCCCGCCACAGCGGATGGGGCTACCACAGTCCTGGAGAAGCTAGATTCCCAGCGGACGCGGGCGGCCGGGAGCCCTCGCGTCGCCGCTGTCGCCAAAAGACGGCGAGCGCTCAAACCAAACAGCCCAGCCGCCATGACAGATGGTGCTGCAGGGTCTCAGAGGCGGGGACGGAAATGCGACTGTGCGCAGCTGCAGTGGGTGCGAGCGCGACAATTATCGCTCCGCCTCCGCCACGTTATATAGGTCCCAGATCGGATTTTGTTTTCCAATGAAGCGGGGCGTTGAGCAACCCTCTTTGCCTCCAGTTGTCGTGGCTTCGTGGGGCCAACCATTTTCGGCCAGGCTGAGAAATTTCTTATTGATGGGTCTGCTCATTTCCTGGATAGGAAGAAATCGGTGACATTTGGGTGGATACAGTTCCCAGCCAATCGCCCAGAGTTCCCTCGCCCATTGGGGAAAGAGGCGGAGCTTCCGCTAGTCTTTCATCTTCAAAGGAAATCAAGCTTCTAAAAAGCGGGCCCTGCCGGATTGGCCAATAGCTACTCCTTTTCTCCACTAGGGGAACGTTCGGACGGGGTGTGGGGAGGTGGCCAGCGCTTGCCAATCAGAGGAGGCCAGGGCTGTCCCCTGGCGGGCGGTGACCAATCGCCGGGGCCGGCCAGAGCGCGCTTCCTTAGTAGGTGGATGGTGGTCGGAGCGCTGACTCCCTTCTCGTCGTCGCCATTTTGAGCTGGTGACTGTGGCCGGCTGGGAGTAGGCGGCAGTGAGTTTCCCTGGGAGGGCAGCGCGCTTGGCGCTTCTCCCCTCCCCCCGATCTGCCTGCAGTCTCGGACTTGGTTGTTGCGCGCTCCGGCTCCGGCTGAGCTGGGAGAGTTGGAGGAGGTGGCGGCGGGCCGAGGTGATGTCTGGGAGCCCTCCCTTGACAGCCCGGGCCGAGAAGGTGAGCGTCGACGCTGGTCGTGGGGGCGGAGGTAAGGGGCCCGGGGCGGGGACGTAGAGGAGGCGCGAGGGCGGACTTCGGGTCGGGGGAGATGCGCGGAACGGAGGGGTTCGTTCAATGTCTCAACCCAGGAGGGTTTTTTTTTTTTTTTTTTTGGTGTGAGCAAAGGCGCGTGCGCGACTGGGACATGGGATGGGTGCATGCGGGTTGGGGGAAGGGAGGGACGGATGGGAGTGGGCTACTGTGGATCACTGTGTCGGCTACACCGAAGTTTATCAGTGGGGAAGCGGTTGTCTGCGACTTTGAGTTTGTGCATAGGAGAGGGGATGCTGCTGTGTTACTCTGGTGTTTATTGGTCCATGGGGAAATGTTCTGTGGTTCTGGTCTCTATTCCTGGGGGATCGGAGGGAGGATGTGACTCTGGTCTTTACCCTTTGCGGGGAGGATCTGTGACTCTGATCCTTATCCATGGGGCGGGGCTTGGGGGACGACTGTCTTGTGATTGACCCTAACCCACTTATTGGGTGGGAAGGGGCATGCAGGGAATGTGTGTGTGACTCATTGCCCCTTCTTTTGGGGGAGTTTGTATCTGTGACACTGACGCTCATCCATGGAAAGGGGACCCACTGTGTAATTGTGGTCCTTACTGTGTGTTCCTTCTGTGATGTGGGCCCGTAGTTATTTGGGGCTCGTGTCTGTGACTGGCCCTTGGCTGTGGTGGATGTTACTGTGTGACTCTGGCCCCTTTGCCAGAGTCTCTTAAAGGTTTTTGTGCTCTCAGCCGCCAGTGCCTCTGTGTGATTCTAACTCTTGCCCACCTGGAAGCAGGTAACTCGGGTTCCCTGTGGCTTGAGGAGGAAGAGAAAATTGGAGTGTGTGTGTCTGTGTGTGTGTGTGTGCACGCGCATAGAGCAAAGGTGTGGCAGCAACCTAGTGTTGAGCAGGTGCTACTATTGCCTGGCTTTACCTGATTCCTATTCAGAGGGTGGGGCCTGAAGATCTGGGATTCATCCTGACCTCTGGCTGGGTCACAGGGTTCTCAGGACTCCCTGAGTTCTCACCACAGCCCTGAGGGTTGGATGAAGTGGCTGCTGCTCCATCCCAGTAGAAGAGAACAGTGGTTCAGAACAGCCTCCCAAAGGGCCCCTTTTGCCTCTGGAAAACGGGCTTGAGCCCTGGGGAGGGAACCACCTTAGGACCCGGCTGCACATAAGAGACAGGGCTCAGGGCTGAGCCAGTTGCTGTGTGAGGGCCAAGGCTGTGTTGGCCAGGAGCCCAGGGAGGTGGCAGCTGTCTCGTCGCCAAGTTCGCCCCTTCACACACACCCCCAAGAGCCTTTCATGGTCTTTTGCTGCCTTATAGGGGACAGCCAGCAGCTTGTTGGGAAAATGAGATGGTCCCTTGGGGCCCATGGAAGGATCCTGGTGGGTGCCTGGGGCCCCCATTGTTGTAAAGTCTTGCCTGATGTGCTGAATCTCAGGCAAGACTTTCAGCCCTGAGAGTCCGATACCCCCACCCTGGGATGCAGCCCCAGGCTTGAATTTGTCTACCTGTCTTAGGTGGCAAAGCCCTGATCACACCTTGGGTGGCCCCGCCAGGTCTCTCTGCAAGATGCCCCCTGTCTGCTGAAGTTCTTGATGTTTTCTAGAGCAGTGGGCTCTAGCCTCATGTTTGCGGGGAAAGGGAGGAGCAGGCCAAGTAGGGGCTACCTTCGCACTGTGATGCACAGGAGTGCTGGGAGCTGGAAGACAATGTCCCTGAGTTAAGGGGCGGTGGAGAGCCTTGACAACAAGGGTTTCTCAAGGAGGCCCTCTCTGTCCCAACTGTTTTGACCCCTTTCTTCCCTCCATTCTCCCCAGAGTCCCTGCAGGAAGCATCACCCAGGCTGGCAGATCATGGTAGCAGCAGTGGGGGTGGCTGGGAAGTGAAACGGAGCCAGCGGCTGAGGAGGGGCCCCAGCAGCCCCCGAAGGCCCTATCAGGACATGGAGTATGAAAGACGGTGAGTTATCTGTTCTCAGCCTCCCGGACAGCCTAGGCTTGCCTCTATGTGAGAATTGATCCAAGAAGGTGCTAGGATGGGGCTTCTGGGTAGAGGAAACAGCATAGCAGATGATGGGTTTCTTTTCAGCAGACAGGTATTTGGCACCTGTTGTGAGCCAGGACTTGTGCTAGGCTCTGATAGTGCAGTGATGAATGAGACATGAGATTGCATCTTTCTCAGTACTCAGGGTGTCGCAGGGACGCTATGCAGTTAACGAGTGGGAGGCTGAGGTTGGGCTATAGCCTGGGGTATGAGGGATGGGTGGGAATAGCACCATCAGATTCAGGATTTGCCTGGGACCACTAGGGGACAAGCCAGGTCAGATAGTGGAAGACTCTAGGGACAGTATGGGCTACAGTTGGCATGATACTTGCTTGGAATGGATACTCTCAGACAGTTATTTCTTCAGCTCTGCTATGAACAAGGAATAGCTGGAACACTGGGTAAAATACAGAAATTCTGAGTAAAATTCAGTGATCCCTCACCATCCAGGTGATTCCGAGGCAGGTGACCCAGCCATGACACGTGAAGATTGCCTAGAAAAGCAGACCTAACTCTCCCAGAAAGCCTCTATTAAGACTCAAGAGTCAATAGCTTTATAAAAAGAGAAAATAATTTTTAAAATGTTTTACAAAGGGTTTCCTCTACCACCACTCCTTTTAAAAATGTAGAATTGTGGCCGGGCGCGGTGGCTCACGCTTGTAATCCCAGCACTTTGGGAGGCCGAGGCGGGCGGATCACGAGGTCAGGAGATCGAGACCACGGTGAAACCCCGTCTCTACTAAAAAATACAAAAAATTAGCCGGGCGCGGTGGCGGGCGCCTGTAGTCCCAGCTACTGGGAGGCTGAGGCAGGAGAATGGCGTGAACCCGGGAGGCGGAGCTTGCAGTGAGCCGAGATTGCGCCACTGCACTCCAGCCCGGGCGACAGAGCGAGACTCTGTCTAAAAAAAAAAAAAATGTAGAATTGTAATATTTTGTTTTCTGAAAAGTGAGCCCAAATTTGAGATAAGGTCATCCCTAGTGTTATTCAGTCTTGGCTTTCATTAGAAATGTTTTTTGAAAGACATTTGATTTTGGACGGTATTCACTAGAAGTGCTCTGTGGCCATTTCTGAATTTGAGTAGCTGACATACATACTTTGTTCAAACTTTATTACCAAGTAAAACCATTGACTTTTAAAAGCCCTCAAGTGCAGAGGTTTGAGTTCATCATACTTTCCAGTTCAAGGTAGGCTTCTGTCATAGGTCAGCACAAGGCTTCCTCTTGTCATGTTTATTTTTTCATTTTTATTCCCAATTCCCACCTCTGTGGGCAGCTGCTCTGTCATGTTTGATATGTATCCTTCTATGATACATATCATAGAAAATGTATCCTTCTATGATACATATCATAGAAAATGTATCCTTCTATGATACATATCATAGAAAATGTATCCTATGATACATATCATAGAAAATGTATCCTTCTATGATACATATCATAGAAAATGTATCCTTCTATGATACATATCATAGAAAATGTATCATAGATGTATCATATAGATCATTTTCATATAAATGTATCGTATGGATACATGTATCATATACGTATATAAATGTATCATATAGATACATTTTCATAGAAAATGAAAATATGAAGTGTTGTTTTGAGTGACTGTGTTTTCACTTGACATACATGGCATAGTGCCACAGTCTTCGTTTTGTTTCCTGAACTTTGTATTACTCAAAGTGGGAGGGGTTTTTTGTTTTTTGTTTTCAGACGGGGTGTCTCTATGTTGCCCAGGCTGGTCTCAAACTCCTGGGCTCAGGCAGTTATCCTGCCTTGGCCTCCCCAAATGCTGGGATTAAAGGCATGAGCCACTGTAACTGGCCAACAGTGCTGTTTTTTGTTTTGTTTTGTTTTGTTTCTTTGTTTTGAGACAGAGTTTCGCTCTTGTTGCCCAGGCTGGAGTGCAGTGGCGTAGTCTCGGCTCACCACAACTTCTGCCTCCTGGTTTCAAGTGATTCTCCTGCCTCAGCCTCCGAAGTAGCTGGGATTACAGGCATGTGCCACCACACCCGGCTAATTTTGTATTTTTAGTAGAGATGGGGTTTCTCCATGTTGGTCAGGCTGGTCTCGAACTCTCAACCTCAGGTGATCCTCCCATCTTGGCCTCCCAAAGTGCTGGGATTACGGGCATGAGCCACTGCACCCGGCACAGTGCTGTATTTTTAACATCTGTCTGTATTGCCATGTGTATGTTACTGCTTTGTTTCTAATTGCTGGCAAGGGCATCATGGGGCATGTCTACTGCGTTTTACTTAATAATTCCCCCAAGAGTAGATGCCTGTTGTTAATTTTGATGTGCTAGCATCATTTTTTTTTTTTTTTCTGAGACGGAGTGTTGCTCTTGTTTCCCAGGCTGGAGTGCAATGGCGCAATCTCGGCTCACCACAACCTCCACCTCCCGGGTTAAAGCGATTCTCCTGCCTCAGCCTCCCGAGTAGCTGGGATTACAGGCATGCGCCACCATGCCCGGCTAATTTTTTGTATTTTTAGTAGAGATGGGGTTTCTCCATGTTGGTCAGGCTGGTCTCAAACTCCTGACCTCAGGTGATCTGCCCGCCTCGGCCTCCCAAAGTGTTGGGATTACAGGCGTGAGCCACCGTGCCCAGCCCAACATCACCTTTTTTGCTTTATCTTTTAATGTATAGTTTTTTGTTTGTTTGTTTGTTTGTTTTGAGACAAGTCTCGCTCTGTCACTCAGGCTGGAGTGCAGTGGCACGATCTCAGCTCACTGCAAACTTCACCTCCCGGGTTCACACCATTCTCCTGCCTCAGCCTCCCGAGTAGCTGGGGCTACAGGCGCCCGCCACCACACCTGGCTAAATTTTTATATTTTTAGTAGAGACGGGGTTTCACCGTGTTAGCCAGGATGGTCTCGATCTCCTGACCTGGTGATCCGCCCACTTCGGCCTCCCAAAGTGCTGGGATTACAGGCGTGAGCCACTGCGCCTGGCCTAATGTAGTTTTTACCTTTTGCATTCAGATCTTTAATCCCTCTAGATTCCACTCTTGAATATGGCATAAGGTAGGCTCCGGTTTTATTTTCTTCCATATAGTAGGCAGTTTTTCCAGTACCATCTCCTAAATAGTCCATTCTTTCTTTATTAATCTGTGGTACCTCATCTGACTTCAGGTTCCCTCATGTACATGGATCCGTCTTGAGTGATGTGATTTGTTCCATTGGTCTATTTGCACATTCTTGTGCCAGCACCTTACTGTTTTTATTATTATGGCTTTATAGAATGTCTTAATAGCTCCTTTGCACTTATTTTTCAAAGCTGGTTTAATCATTTGTGGGGATTTATTCTATATCAAAAGTTATCAAAGTCCCTCAAAAACAACAAGTATTTTGATCGATATTGCACTGAACTTCCCTATTAATTTGGGGAAAATTATCTTTGTAAGTAGTCATCTCATCTAAGACCTGTGTAGAGAATATTTTGAAATTTATGTAAAGAGCATAAAACGCTTTCATTTTCATAAATGGAAATACAGGTCTCATGTATTCTTTGTTAAAGTAATCCCTAGGCACTTCAGTCACTTTCATTATCTTTTTTTTTTCTCGAGACTTGGTCTTGCTCTGTCACTCAGGCTGGAGTGCAGTGGCAACCTCCACAGGCTCAAGTGATCTTCCTACCTCAGCCTTCTAAGTAGCTAGGACTACAGGCACGTGCCACCACGCCCAGCTAATTTTTTGTAGAGGCGGAGTTTCGCCATGTTGTCCAGGCTGATCTTGAACTCCTGAGCTGCAGCAATCCACCCACCTTGGCCTCCCAAAGTTCTGGGATTACAGGCCATTACCTTATTTTTTAAAAAATATTTTTCATGCTGGTATTTGCTGGGGTAGAGGAAAGCTGTTGATTTCTGTAAGTTACCCCTGCTGTATGCCCTTGTTATTTCTAATACTTCATTGTTGATTCTGATGTTCTTTCTATGTAGTTGGTCATATGGTATGCAAATCTAACCTGTCACTTTTTTATTTTTCTTCATTTATAGCATTGTCCAGGACTTTTATACCATATTAAATAGTATAAGTGATACTGAGTGCACAAATTAAGATTTACTTTGGCTAGTTGTGGCAGAAAATCCAAAGAATAATGGCTTAGACAAGATAGTTTACTTTTCTTTCCCATAAAGGCAGTCTGCAGAAGAGCAATTAATCTAGGGCTGACAGGCAGCCCCTTCTGCGTAGCCATCCTCAGCACATGGCAGTTGAGACAGTAGGAAAAAGGGAGAGGAATAAAAGGGAATGTGTCTAAAGTTTCTCCATTAAGTATGATGCATGCAGTAAGTTTTTAGAATGTATCCTTTAATAAATCAAGAAAAGTATCTAATCGTTTGCTAAGATTGACCATAAATAAGTATTGAACTTCAAAATCCTGTGCTTTTTTTCTCCCTTTGTCCATTAATTTCATAAATTGTGGCCTGGCATGGTGGATCACAGCACCTTGGGAGGCCAAGGTGGTTGGATCGCTTGAGGCCAGGAGTTCAAGACCAGCCTGGCCAACATGGTGAAACCTCATTTCTACTAAAAATACAAAAATCAGCCAGGCGTGGTGACGCATGCCTGTAATCCCAGCTACTGGGGAGACTGAGACATAAGAATCTCTTGAACCTGGGAGGTGGAGGTTGCAATAAGCTGAGATCGTGCCACTGCACTCCATCCTGGGCAACAGAGTGAGACTCCATATCAAAAAAATAAATAAAAATTTCATAAATTGCATTAAATTATATCCTTGGCATTCTTGAGCTATACCCCACTTGATCATGGTATGTATGTATATGTTTATGACTTCTTACTTTGAAAATATCTCAAATTTACAGAAAGGTTGCAAGAAAAAGTATAATGAATTCCCATATATCCTCTACTCAGAATTACTTGTTTTAAGTATTTTGCCACATTTGCTCTATCACTGTATGTCTTTTTTTTTTTTTTTTTTTTTGAGATGGAATCTCACTGTCACCCAGGCTGGAGTGCAATGGCGTGATCTCGGCTCACTGCAACCTCCGCTTCCCGTGTTCAAGCAATTCTCCTGCCTCAGCCTTCCAAGTAGCTGGGATTACACATGCCTGCCACTATGCCTGGCTAATTTTTGTATTTTTATTAGAGACGAGGTTTCACCATGTTGGTCAGGTTGGTCTCAAACTCCTGACCTCAGGTGATCCACCTGCCTCAGCTTCCCAAAGTGCTGGAATTACAGGCGTGAGCTACCGCGCCTGGCCTACCCTATAGCTCTATATCTTTACATAGAGACACACACACACACACACACACACACACACACACAGTTTTTTTTTTTAATCGTTTGAGTTGGTGGCAGACATGACTTTTCTTTTTGAGTCAGAGTTTCACTCTTGTTGTCCAGGCTGGAGTGCAATGGTGCAATCTCAGCCCACTGCAACCTCTGCCTCCTGGGTTCAAGCGATTCTCCTGCCTCAGTCTCCCAAGTAGCTGGGATTACAGGCATGCATCACCACACCCAGCTAATTTTGTATTTTTAGTAGAGACAGGATTTTTCTATGTTGGTCAGGCTGGTTTCAAACTCCCGACCTCAGGTGATCCGCCCATCTCGGCCTCCCAAAGTGCTGGGATTACAGGCATGAGCCACCACATCCAGCCTGACATGACCTTTTAAGTCTGGCAGCATGTACGTCCTAAGAACAAAGGCGTTCTCTTCTATAACCACAACATACTTATCAATATCAGGAAATTAAACAATTATATAGTACTTTTATCGTATATAAAGCCCATATTCAGATGTTATCACTCTTCTCAGTAATGTCCTTTATAATGGTTTTCCCAATTCAGGATCCAGTCCAAGATCATGTATTGCATTGAGCTCCTTGTCTCCTTTAATCTGAAACAGTTATTCTATCTTTGTCTTTTATGACCTTGTCATGTTTTTTTTTTTTTTTTTTTCCTGAACCTATGGATTATATTGAAAGCATGTTTTAAGGTTAGTTGTTTTGTAGAATGTTTCTCAGTTTGGATTTTTCTAATGCTTACTCATGAGTTTTTGGCAGAAATGTTATTTAAGTGATTTATGTATATTTTTAAAACCTTGTTAGATTTTATTAGCCATTGTATCATCTAGGATATCTACACCTGTATTTATCAGTGAGGTAGTCCAGTATTTTTATTTTCAGTATTTATCTGGCATTGGAATCAAGGTAGCCTCATTACATGAATTGGGCAGCCTTTGTTATTCTCTCTTTATTGGAGAAACTCGTATAAGAATTATCTGTACCTTGAAAAACTTGGTAGAACTCACCTTTAAAAGCATCTGGAGGCTGGGCGCAGTGGGCCAAGGCAGTTGGATCACTTGAACCCGGGAATTCGAGACCATTCTGGGCAACATGGCGAAACTCTGTCTCTACAAAAAATAGCTGGGTGTGGTGGCAGGTGCCTATAGTTCTAGCTACTCAGGAGGCTAAGGCAGGAGGATTACCTGAGCCTGGGAGGTTGAGGCTGTGGTAAGCCATGATCATGCCACTGCACTCCAGCCTCAGTGACAGAGTGATACCCTGTCTCAAAAAATAATAAAAGCGTCTGGAGCTGGTTTTTGATTACCATTTCATCTCTTCTGCCAATTTTAGCATTTTATATTTTCTAGAAATATACTCATTTTGTGAAGATCCTCATATATGATGATTCAGTCCAGCATCCTAGAAATGCTTTATAAAAGGGGTATGCCTTTGGAAGGTGTTTGTTCAGAGTGCTCTGGTGGCCAATTAAAAGTATTCCTTTCTATCCAAATATGTTCCCTTCCTAAGTTTAGATAGCAAGAGTTCAATACCTGAATTTATTTGGTTTGGATATTGGATGTCAAGAGAGTTCAGGATAATTTCATCTGAAAATTTATAAATTTATTCATATCTGTTCAGTTCTTGATTTTTTTTCCTTTTTTTTTTTTTGTTTGTTTTTGTTTGTGGAGATAGTCTCACTCTTTCTTCCAGGCTGGAGTTCAGTGGTGTGATCTTGGCTCACTGCAACCTCTGCTTTCCAGGCTCAGGGGATTCTTGTGCCTCAGCCTCCTGAGTAGCAGGGATTACAGGTGCGTGCCACCACACTTGGCTAATTTTTGTATTTTAATAGAGATGGGGTTTCACCATGTTTGCTAGACTGGTCTCGAACTCCATACCTCAGGTGATCCACTCGCCTCAGCCTCCCAAAGTGCTGGGATTACAGGCATGAGCCACCATGCTGGCCCAGTTCTTGAATTTTGATGACTACAGTTCAAATTGATTGTATCAAGAACCTTAAAACTACTCATACCACTGACAGTGATTTCTTCTCTAGGCATTTACTGTAAGGAAACAATTTGGGGCCAGGTGTGGTGGCTCACGCCTGTAATCCCAGCACTTTGGGAGGCTGAGGTGGGCGGATCACAAGGTCAGAAGATCAAGACCATCCTGGCTAACACGGTGAAACCCCATCTCTACTAAAAATACAAAATAATTAGCCGGGCATGGTGGTGGGCACCTGTAGTCCCAGCTACTTGGGAGGCTGAGGCAGGAGAATGGCATGAACCCAGGAGGCGGAAGTTGCAGCGAGCCGAGATCACACCACTGCACTCCAGCCCAGAGGACAGTGCGAGACTCCCTCTCAAAAAAAAAAAAAAGAAAGAAACAGTTTGGGTTCCAATTCCAAGCTGAGTTCATGGGGACAGGGACTTCATTTTGTTCACAGCAGTATCCCCATCACCTAGAACAGTACTTATCGTATAGCAAATGTTAGGTTAGTATTTGTTGAATGAATGCATGAACAAATAATTGTTTAAAAAAATGGAAGTCAACCAAAATGTTTGGAAACATGTTTAATGGATATTTGCCCCATTTGTTACTTATCTTTATGGTGTTTTCCATAGTTTAGTGTGAAATTTCAAGCATGTAGCAAAGTTTAAAGAATTTTACAATGGGCCGGGTGCGGTGGCTCACGCCTGTAATCCCAGCACTTTGGGAGGCTGAGGTGGGCGGATCACAAGGTCAGAAGATCAAGACCATCCTGGCTAACACGGTGAAACCCCATCTCTACTAAAAATACAAAATAATTAGCCGGGCGTGGTGGCGGGCACCTGTAGTCCCAGCTACTTGGGAGGCTGAGGCAGGAGAATGGCATGAACCCAGGAGGTGGAGCTTGCAGTGAGCCGAGATCGCCACTGCACTCCAGCCTGGGCAACAGAGCGAGACTCCATCTCCAAAAAAAAGAAAAAAAAAGAATTGTACAATGAACACCATGTATACCCATCCACTAAATTCTTTTTTTTTTTTTTTTTTTTTTTTTTGAGATGGAGTTTTGCCTCTTGTTGCCCAGGCTGGAGTGCAATGGCGCAATCTCAGTTTATCGCAACCTCCGCCTCCTGGGTTCAAGTGATTCTCCTGCCTCAGCCTCCCGAGTAGCTAGGATTACAGGCGTGCGCCATCACACCTGGCTAATTTTGTATTTTTAGTAGAGATGGCATTTCTCCATGTTGGTCAGGCTGGTCTCAAACTCCCGACCTCAGGTGATCTGCCTGCCTCGGCCTCCCAAAGTGCTTGGATTATAGGCGTGAGCCACCGTGCCCAGCCCACTAGATTCTACTATTAACGTTTTACCATACTTGCTTTATTACATATTTATTTCTAAGTTTCTCGTATTTTTTACACTCTATAGAGATTTATAATTTTTACAAAGCCAGATTTATTCATTTTCCTTTTATGACTGCTGGGATTTGTCTTGCTGAGGAAGGCCTTCCCCACTCTTAAGGTGATACATTTTTTTCTTATGTTTTCTTTCTAATATTTGTTTTCTTTTTTTAAAAGTTCAACTTTTATTATAGATTAAAGGATACACATACAGGTTTTTTTTTTTTTTTAACTCAGTGAAGAAGTCTGCACAGCAGGAATCATGTGGGATGGCCCTTTTCCCCAACACTGGACCACTTGATGTTCTCTTCCATCTTCCCCCAACCCTCATTTAGATCATGACATCAGAAAATCAGGTTAAAGTTAAGAAAAAGAAGAATCAGATCATTGGGCATTCTTAGTAGTAGCATCGCCATTGGGAGCTGCTAGCCCAGCGGGTATTCCCCATGCCACCCCTCTGGATCTTGGCTCCATGGGTACTGGGAGGAGGCCTTGTTGGCCAGGGAGGCCACACTGTGCTGCTAGAAGCTGGGCAACATACTGGTGGTGCAGCAGAGTCTCGGGTGCAGCAGCTTGGAGGTACTACCCGCGTAGGCGTTGGCCTTCCAGGATGCATCCTGGCCCATCATGCTGCTGCAGCAGCCATGGCTGGCGCTGCGTGTCCAATCGCCTGCTAGGCTGCTTGCAGGCTTGGCCAGGAGATTGCTGTGCCTCAGTGGGCACAGTGGCTGCTGTGGCTGTGCTCTGGTCTTGCAAAACGGTGGTGATGTGGTTCCAGAGGTCTGTGAAGAACCTGCTCATGCCCTTGTAGCCTGGGAAGGCGTTGATGTTGATGACAGCATGCTGCCCCATCTGGTTGTTGATGATGATGTCGGTGCCGAACAGCAGTACTCCCAGCGCCTGCCGCAGGGCCCGGGGGAGTTCCCAGATGACCTCTTTGCTCGGCTGCGCTTGACAGACCAGACCCCTCAATCTTGTCCAGTTCCATCAGGACCAATGACGACTCTAGCTTTGACACGTTGTGGCCATTGAGGAAGATGGATTCACGGTCACATTGTGTCCGCAGAGAATTTCTTGAGCAAGGGCCTCTGGACCATGGTGTAGGACTTGCTGACCATGAACACCTTGTACAGAACGGTGTTGTAGTTGATGAAATTCTAGACCACACAGGGTGGCTGGATGCCGTTCAGGCCCTCCTGATTGAACACAGTAGCCATCTCGTGAGAGTTGGTGCTGTGAGCCACTCTAGTTTTGCACATGAATGAGAAAGCCAGGCCATTCTTCTCCAGCAGCCACATGGTGTCATCCCCGCACAGGCTTGTGACTTCCACGAAGGGCAGCGAGCAGATCCTGCCGCCTTCCATGTAGATCTCAATCTTCCAGATGAGCTTGCAGGACTTGGAGTGGTCGAGCAGGGTTCTGATGGCAGGGAAGGAGTCCAGGACGATGGTTTCAGGGTGGGCATCGATGTACTCCTGAAACCTGTGCACCAGCTCCAGGGACTGGCTGTCATTCTGGTCGGCTTCAAGGATGACATCGGTCAACTTGTGAATGATGACGTCCAGGGGTCCCCAGGCTGAAGTGCAGTGGTGTGATCTCGGCTCATTGCAACCTCTGCCCCCCCGGGTTCAAGTGATTCTCCTCCCTCAGCCTCCCGAGTAGCTGGGATTACAGGCGCTTGCCACTACGGCTAGTTTTTGTATTTTTAGTAGAGACAAGAGTTTCACCATGTTGGCCAGGCTGGTCTTGAACTCTCGACCTCAGGTGATCCACCCGCTTCGGCCTCCCAAAGTGCTGGGATTACAGGTGTGAGCCACCGCGCCCGGCCTCAGCTGCACCACTTCTATCCCTCACTTCCTGCACACCTCCGCTAAGGCCTGGAAATTGAGCTTCTTGATTTTCTTCTCCCGCAGCCAGTAGCCAACTCTCTTCCCTTTCATAAAGGTCTGTATCTTCCTCCTCTGGCAAGGAGCCTGGGTCCTGAGGAAATCGCCCATAGGCTGAGTCTGTTGGCCAGTAAGTGCTGGGAGCATGCGGGCACCCCCTGGTGGCGGGGATGTGGAAAGGGCTCGGGGTGGTGTCACGGTCTCCACAACCCCCCGCTACCCCCGCCCCAGCCACCCAGCTGGAGCTCACGGCCCACATACAGGTTGTTGTTCTTTTTTTCATACGCAGTTTCACTCTGTCGCCCAGGCTGGAGTACAGTGGCGCGATCGGCTCACTGTAACCTCTGCCTCCCTGGTTCAAGCAATTCTTGTGCCTCAGCCTGCCCAGTAGCTGGGACTGTAGGTGTGCACCACCACGCCCAGCTAATTTTGGTATTTTTTAGTAGAGACGGGGTTTCACCATGTTGCTCAGGCTGGTCTCAAACTCCTGACCTCAGTGATCTGCCCCCTCGGCCTCCCAAAGTGCTAGGATTACAGGCATGAGCCACCGCACCTGGCCTGTACAGGTTTTTTTACATGGGTAAATTGCGTGACACTGAAGCTGGAGGCCCCGTTGATCCCATCACCCAAGCAGTAAGCTTAGTTCCCAACAGATGGTCCTTCAGCCCACGCCCCCCTTCCCACCTTCCCAGTTTGGTGATCCCCAATGTCTGATGTTCCAATATTTACATTCATGTACATTCAATATTTAACTCTCATTTATAAGTGAAAACATGCAGCCGGGCGCGGTGGCTCACGCTTGTAATCCCAGCACTTTGGGAGGCCGAGGCGGGCGGATCACGAGGTCAGGAGATCGAGACCACAGTGAAACCCCATCTCTACTAAAAATACAAAAAATTAGCCGGGCGTGGTGGCGGGCGCCTGTAGTCCCAGCTACTTGGAGAGGCTGAGGCAGGAGAATGGCATGAACCTGGGAGGCGGAGCTTGCAGTGAGCCGAGATTGCGCCACTGCACTCCAGCCTGGGCGACAGAGCGAGACTCCGCCTCAAAAAAAAAAAAAGAAAACATGCAGTACTTGGTTTTCTGTTTTCGTGGTAGGTGGCTTAGGATAACAGCCTCCAGCTCCATCTATATGGCTGTGAAGGACATGATTTTGTCTTTTTTGTGGCTGCATAGTATTCCATGGTGTTTATGTACCACATTTTTCTTTATCCTGTCCACTATTGATGGGCATTCAGGCTGATTCCATGTCCTTGCTATTGTGAATAGTGCTGCAGTGGCCAGGCGCCGTGGCCCATGCCAGTAATCCCAGCACTTTGAGAGGCTGAAGTGGGTGGATCATCTGATGTCGGGAGTTCAAGACCAGCCTGACCAACATGGAGAAACGCCATCTCTACTAAAAATAAAAAATTAGCCAGGCGTGGTGGCACGTGCCTGTAATCACAGCTACTTGGGAGGCTGAGGCAGGAGAATCTCTTGAACCAGGAGGTGGAGGTTGCAGTGAGCCAAGATTGCACCATTGCACTCCAGCCTGGGCAGTAAGAGTGAAACTCCGTCTCAAAAAAAAAAAAAAAAAGAGGCCGGGCGCGGTGGCTCACGCCTGTAATCCCAGCACTTTGGGAGGCCGAGGCGGGCGGATCACGAGGTCAGGAGATCGAGACCATCCTGGCTAACACGGTGAAACCCCGTCTCTACTAAAAATACAAAAAATTAGCCGGGCGAGGTGGCAGGCACCTGTAGTCCCAGCTACGTGGGAGGCTGAGGCAGGAGAATGGCATGAACCCCGGGGGGCGGAGCCTGCAGTGAGCCGAGATTGCGCCACTGCACTCCAGCCTGGGTGAAAGAGCGAGACTCCGTCTCAAAAAAAAAAAAAAAAAAAAAAAAAAAAAGATAGTGCCGCTTTGAACAACATATGGGTGCATGTGATAGAATGAATTACTTTCCTTTGGGTATATACCCAGTAGCAGGATTACTGGGTCGAATAGCCAAAGCAATCCTAAGCAAAAAGAACAAAGCCAGAGGCATCACATTGTCCAACTTCAAACTATACTATAAGGCTACAGTAATCAAAATAGCATGGTCCTGGTGCAAAAACAGACACATAAACCAGTGGAACAGAGCACACAGAAATAAACCCATACATATAGAACCATCTGATCTTTGACAAAATCAACAAAAGTAAGGGGGAAAGGACTCCCTGTTCAATAAGTGGTGCTGGGATAGGTGGCTAGCCATATTCAGAAGAATGAAACCGGACCCTTACCTCTCACCATATACAAAAATTAAGATGGATTAAAGATTTAAATGTAAGACCTCAGACTATAAAAATCCTAGAAGGCCAGGCACGGTGGCTCATGCCTGTAATCCCAGCACTTTGGGAGGCCGAGGCAGGCAGATCACCTGAGGTCGAGAGTTTGAGACAAGCCTGACCAACATGGAGAAACCTGTCTCTACTAAAAATACAGAATTAGCCAGGTGTGGTGGCACATGCCTGTAATCCCAGCTACTTGGGAGGCTGAGGCAGGAGAATCACTTGAACGTGAGAGGCGGAGGTTGCAGTGAGCCAAGATTGCGCCATTGCACTCCAGCCTGGGCAACGAGCGAAACTCTGCCTCAAAAAAAAGAAAAAAAATCCTAGAAGAAAACCTAGGAAATGCCCTTCTCGATACAGGGTTTGGCAAATAATTGATGGCTAAGTCCCCAAAAGCAATTGCAACAAAACCAAAAATTGACAAGTTGGACCTAATTAAAGAGCTTCTGCACAGCAAAAGAAACTACCAACAGAGTAAACGGACAGCCTACAGAATAGGAGAAGATGTTCATAAGCTACTCATCTGACAAAGGTCTAATATCCAGAATCTACAAGGAAGTTAAATCAACAAGCAAAAAGCAAAAGTTCCAATTAAAAAATGGGCAAAGGACATGAACAGATACTTCTCAAAAGATAACATACAAGTGGCCAACAAACATGAAAAAATGCTCATCATCACTAATCATCAGAGAAATGCAAATCAAAACCACAATGAGACACCGTCTCATGCCAGTCAGATGGCAATTATTAAAAAGTCAAAGAAAAAAAAAACATGTTGGTGAGGCTGCAAAGAAAAGAATGCTTATATACTGTTGGTGGGAATGCAAACTAGTTTGGTCATGGGAGAAAGCAGTTTTGAGATTTTTTTTTTGGAGAGAGAGATTTCTTTAATATTTTTATGGTTTCTATTTGGGGATTTAAGTTTTCACCCATCCAGAATTTATTTGGCATAAGAAGTGAGGTAAACTTTGTTTTCTTAGTGGGCAACACTTTTCTGTAAAGGATCAGATAGTAAATATTTTTGGCATTGCATTGCAGGACCGTCTCTGTTGCAACTAAACTGAAAGCAGTCACGGACAATTAATGAATGAATATAGCTGTGTTCCAGTAAAACTTTAATTTATTTATTTAATTTTTTTTTTTTGAAACAAGGTCTCTCTGTGTTGCCCTGGCTGGCTGGAGTGCAGTGGCACGATCAGAGCTCACTGCAGCCTCTGTCTCCCTGGTTCAAGGGATCCTCCCACCTCAGCCTCACACACAGCCAATTTCTTTTTTTCTTTCTTTCTTTTTTTTTTTTCTTTTTCCAGTAGAGACGAGGTCTGACTACTGTGTTACCCAGGCTGGGGCTGGAACTCAAGGGTTACTCCTGCCTTGGCCTTCCAAAGTGTTAGGATTACAGATGTGAGCCACTACACCTGGCCTCCACTAAAACTTTATTTAAGGAGACTGGATTTGGTCCACTGGCTATAGTTTGCTGATTCCTAGGCCAGATAGTTATTGTAACTATTATTTATTGACTAATTCGTTTTCCCCTTGTTAGTTTGAAATATAACCTTTGGCTTATACTGAATTTCCATGTGTGTTTTTGTATGCTGTAGATTCTATTCTATTTCACTGATGTGTCTATTCATGTTTTAATTCATTTACCTTTATAATTTTTTTTTTTTTTTTTTCGAGATGGAGTCTTGCTCTGTCACCCAGGCTGGAGTGCAGTGGCGCAATCTCGGCTCACTGCAAGCTCTGCCTCCTGGGTTCACGCCATTCTCCTGCCTCAGCCTCCAGAGTAGCTGGGACTACAGGCGCCCGCCACCACGCCCGGCTAATTTTTTTTGTATTTTTAGTAGAGACGGGGTTTCACCGTGATCTCGATCTCCTGACCTCGTGATCCGCCCGCCTCAGCCTCCCAAAGTGCTGGGATTACAAGTGTGAGCCACTGTGCCCGGCTATAATGTTTTAATATTTGGTAGAGTTCCTCTCACCTTGTTAGATTTTGTTTGTTTGTTTGTTTTTAGTGAGAGAGAGAGAGAGAGAGGGTCTGGCTTTGTCGCCCAGGTGCAGTGGTATGATCATGGCGCACTACATCCTTGACCTCCTGGCCTCAAGTGATTCTCCTGCCTCAGCCTCCCAAGTAGCTGGGGATACAAACACGCACCACCACGCCTAACTACTTTTTGTATTTCTTTGTAGAGATGAGGTTTTGCCATGTCACCCAGGCTGGTCTTGAACTCCCGGGCTCGAGCGATCCGCCCACCTCATCCTCCCAAGGTGCTGGGATTAGGAGCATGAGCCACTGCTCCTGGCTTATCCTTTGTTTTTTGTGTTTGTTTGTTTGTTTTGAGACAGAGTCTCACCCTGTTGCCAGGCTGTAGTGGAGTGGCGCGATCTCGGCTCACTGCAATCTTCGCTTCCCAAGTTCATGCGATTCTCCTGCCTCAGCCTCCTGAGTAGCTGGGATTGCAGGCATGCGTCACCACACCCAGCTAATTTTTGTATTTTTAGTAGAGACGGGGTTTCACCATGTTGGCCAGGCTGGTCTCCATCTCCTGACCTCGTGATACGCCTGCCTCGGCATCCCAGGGTGCTGGGATTACAGGCGTGAGCCACTGCACCCAGCCTATCCTTTGTTTTTTAAAACTGCTACAGTAACTTTTTTGTACATGTGCAAGTATGTGTATACTTTAAATTCCCAGAAGTAGAACTGTGGGTCAAAGGGTATATAGATTTTTAGTTTTGTCAGCTATTGCCAAATTCTCCTCCATAAGGATTATTTCATTTTTAACTCCTACCAGCAATATGAAAGTGCCTGTTTTCCATACAGCCTTGCTGTTTGTTTTCAAACATTGGACTGTTGTAAATCTGTTAGATTAAAAATGTTCTATCAAATCTTCCTTCCAGAAGAATTCTAAATAATAGTGATTATTGTATAGTACAATACTATATTATTTAATAGTTATTATAAATAATAATTTTTATATAATTCCAAATAATGTAGATACTCCCTCCTCTGGGAGGTAGAGCTTAATTACCCTCCTTTTGACTGTGGGCTGGTCTTAGAGACTCACCTCTAAAGAATAGAATATGGAGGCCGGGTGTGGTGGCTCACGCCTGTAATCCCAGCACTTTGGGAGGGCAAGGGGGGCGGATTGTGAGGTCAGGAGATCGAGACCAGCCTGGCCAACATGATGAAACCCCGTCTCTACCAAAAATGCAAAAATTAGCTGGGCGTGGTGGCGGGTGCCTGTAATCCCAGCTACTCAGGAGGCTGAGGCAGGAGAATCGCTTGAACCCGGGAGTTGGAGGTTGCAGTGAGCTGAGATGGTGCCACCACACTCCAGCCTGGCAACAGAGTAAGACTCCATCTCAAAAAAATATATATATATATAGAGTATGGAGAGAGAAATAGAGAAATTTTACAGGGAAGAAACCTGGCAGACACCACCTTAACTAGGTGATCATGGTTAACATCACCAGAGATAAGTCATGTTGTTATCATGTACTCTTCTGTGATATGATCAGAAGGGCATCTCACTGTCTCACTTCTGTTGTATGCTTCTCCAAAAAAAAAAAAATCCATAATCTTAGGTCTAATCATGAGAACACATCAAACAAAACCAGTTAAAGGGCATTCTACAAAATACCTGGCCAGTGCTCTTCAAAACTGTTAAGGTCATTAAAAACAAACAAGGACAGACTGATAAACCTTCACAGGCCAGAGGAGACTGAGGGAACATGACAACTACATGTAATGTAATATTTAGGATTAAATCTTGGATCAGAAAAAGGATATTAGCGAGAAAATTGGTGGAATCCTAATATAATCTAGTTAATTCCTTAGTTTTGACAAATGTGCCCTAGTTTTGTTAATATTAGGGGAAGCTAGGTGAAGGGTATACAGGGATTCTTTGAACTTTTCTGTAAATGTAAAATTATTTCAAAATAAGAAGTTTGACTTCATCAAAATTACAAACTTTTATTTTTGTTGGTTTTATAGCGCTGAGTTTTCTGTATGTCACCCAGGCTGGTCTCAAACTCTTGGGTTCATGTGATCCGCCCGTCTTGGCCTCCCAAAGTGCTGGGATTTCAGGTGTGAGCCCACCACGCCTGGCCAAGATTAGAAACTTTTGGAAGTCTCTCTGAACCTATTCTGGTTCAGGGACTGCTGGTAACAACAAGAAAAGATTAGAAACTTTTTTTTTTTGAGATGTAGTCTCACTCTGCCGCCCAGGCTGGAGTGCAGTGGTGCGATCTCGGCTCACTACAAACTCTGCCTCCCGGGTTCACGCCATTCTCCTGCCTCAGCCTCCCAAGTAGCTGGGACTACAGGCGCCTGCCACCGCGCCTGGCTAATTTTTTTTTTTTTTTTTTTTTTTTTTGAGACACAGTCTCGCTCTGTCGCCCAGGCCGGAGTGCAGTGGCGGGATCTCCGCTCACTGCAAGCTCCGCCTCCTGGGTTCACGCCATTCTCCTGCCTCAGCCTCCCGAGTAGCTGGGACTGCAGGCACCCGCAACCACGCCCAGCTAATTTTTTGTATTTTTTAGTAGAGACAGGGTTTCACTGTGTTAGCCAGGATGGTCTCGATCTCCTGACCTTGTGATCCACCCGCCTTGGCCTCCCAGAGTGCTGGGATTACAGGCGTGAGCCACCGCGCCCGGCTGATTAGAAACTTTTATACTTCCAAAGACACTATCAAGAAAGTGAAAAGACAACCCACAATGAGAAAACATTTGTAAATCATATATCTGGTAAGGGATTAACATCCAGAATATATGAACTCTTACAACAACAAAATTACCCAATTTAAAAATGGGCAAAGGGTTCATGACCAGCTTGACCAACATACTAAAATACAAAACTCTACTAAACTCTCTACTAAAAATACAAAACATCAGCTGGGCATGGTGGCAGGCACCTGTAATCACAGCTACTCGGGAGGCTGAACCTGGGAGGCGGAGGTTGCAGTGAGCTGAGATCATGCCACTGCACTCCAGCCTGGGTGACAGAGTCATACTCCATCTCAAAAAAAAAAAAAAAAATGGGCAAAGGACTTGAATAGACATTTCTCCAATAAAGATATACAAATGGCCAGTAAGCACATGAAAAGATGCAAAATAACAAGTGTTGGTGAGGATGTGGGGAAATTGGAACCCTTGTGCAACACTGGTAGGAATGTAAAATGGTACAGCTGCTGTGGAAAACAGTTTGGCAGTTCCAGAAAAAGTTAAACACAGGATTACCATGTGATCCAGCAATTCCACTCCTAGATATATACCCAAAAGAATTGAAAGCAATAATTCAAACAGATACTTGGACACCAATATTCATGGCAGCATTATTCACAATGTCCAAAATAACCAAGAGGTGGAAACAACCCAAGTGTGCATGAACAGATGAATGAACAAAATGTTGTGTATGCATACTACAATAGAAGAGTATTATTCCGCCATAAAAAGGAAGGACATTCTAACATACTGCCTTGTGGATGAACCTTGAAAACATGCCAGGTGAAATAAGCTAGACACATAGGGACAAATATGATTCCACTAATATGAAGTACCTAGAATAGGCAAATTCATTGAGACAGAAAGTAAAATAGAGGCTGTGGGGTGTGGTGAGAATTGTTTAATGGGTACAAAGGTTTTTTTTGGGATGATGAAAAATTCCTGGAAAAGGTGATGGTTGCATAACGTTGTTAGTGTACTTAATGCCACTGAATTAGATAATTAAGAATGGTTGGCTGGGCATGGTGGCTCATACCTGTAATCCCAGCACTTTGGGAGGCCGAGACGGGCGGATCACCTGAGGTCGGGAGTTCGAGAGCAGCCTGACCAACGTGGAGAAACCCTGTCTCTACTAAAAGTACAAAATTAGCCGGGAGTGGTGGTGCAGGTCTGTAATCCCAGCTAATCGGGAGGCTGAGGCAGGAGAATCGCTTGAACCCAGGAGGCGGGGGTTGCAGTGAGCCGAGATTGCGCCATTGGACTCCAGCCTGGGCAACAAGAGTGAAACTTGTCTCAAAAGAAAAAAAAGAGGCTGGGCACAGTGGCTCACACCTGTAATCCCAGCACTTTGGGAGGCTGAGGCGGGCGGATCACCTGAAGTCAGGAGTTCGAGACTGGCCTGGCCAACATGGTGAAACCCCGTCTCTACTAAAAGTACAAAAATTAGCCAGGCATGGTGGCACATACCTGTAGTCCCAGCTACTCGGGAGGTTAAGGCACAAGAATTGCTTGAGGCCCGGCCCGGTGGCTCACGCCTGTAATCCCAGCATTTTGGGAGGCCAAGGTGGGTGGATCACGAGGTCAGGAGTTGAGACCAGCCTGGCCAACATAGTGAAACCCCGTCTCTACTAAAAATACAAAAATTATCCAGGCGTGGCTGCGTGCGTCTATAGTCCTAACTACTCGAGAGGCTGAGGCAGGAGAATCGCTTGAACCTGGGAGGCGGAGGCTGCAGTGAGCCGAGATTGCACCACTGCACTCCAGCCTGGGTGACAGAGCGAGATTCCTTTCCAAAAAAATAAAAAGAATCGCTTGAACCTGGGAGGCAGAGGTTGCAGCGAGCCGAGATTGCAGCGAGCCGAGATTGCACCACTGCACTCCAGCCTGGGTGACAGAGCGAGACCCCATCGCAAAATTTAAAAAAAAGGATGGTTAAGTGGTAAATGTATATTTTACCACAATAAAAAATGATCTAGAAAAAATATACAAAAATTAAAATTTTAAGTTTATTTTAGGCCATGTGCAGTGGCTCACGTCTGTAATCTCAGCACTTTGGGAGGCTGAGGCGAGAGGATCACTTTAGTCCAAAACTTCAAGATCAGGCTGGGCAACATAGTGAGATCCTGTATCTACAAAAAATTTGAAAATTAGCTGGATGTGGTGGTGCATTCCTGTAGTCCCAGCTGATTGGGGCTGAGATGGGAAGATTGCTTAAGTCCAGGAGGTGGAGGCTACAGTAAGCTATGATTGCACCACTGCACTCAGCCTGGGCAACAGACCAAGACCTTGTCTCAAGTAAAATAAAGTTTTTTGAAACAGTCTATCCAATGTAGTTTTAATTCTCATCTTTCTCTTTTTTTTTTTCTTGATATGGAGTCTCGCTCTGTCACTCAGGCCAGAGTGCAGTGGTACAGTCATAGCTCACTGTAACCTAGAACTCCTAGGCTCAAGCAGTCCTCTCGCCTCAACCTCCTGAGTAGCTGGGACTATAGATGTACACCACCATGCCCAACTAATATGTTTTGGTGGTGATGATGGTGGTTTTGTAAAGATGGGATCTTCCTATGTTGTCCAGGCTGGTCTTAGCCTCGAGTGATCCTCTCATTTTGGCCCCGCAAAGTGCTGGGATTACAGGATGAGCCATCTCACCTAGCAAAACTTTTTTTTTTTTTTTTTTTTTTTTTTTTTTTTTTTTTTTTTTTTTTTTTACCGAGTCTCGCTCTGTCGCCCAAGCTGGAGTGCAGTGGCGCGATCTCGGCTCATTGCAACCTCCGCCTTCTGGGTTCAAGCAATACTCCTGTCTTGCCCTCCCGAGTAGCTGGGACTACAGATGCGTGTCACTACACCCAGCTGATTTTTTTTATTTTTAGTAGAGATGGGGTTTCCCCATTTTAGCCAGGATGGTCTCTATCTCCGGACCTCGTGATCCGCCTACCTCGGCCTCCCAAAGTGCTGGGATTATAGGCATGAGCCACCACGCCCGGCAAAAGTTTCATCTTTCATTATGAGTGAGATAGAGCATCTTTTCAGATACACATCATTTATATTTTTATCTGTGAATTCTGTTCACTTCCTTTCCTCATATTTTTTCCTAGGTTATTTTCTTTTGACTTGGTTAATGATGTTTTTTGTTTTTCCTCCAAGCAAAAGTATTTTATTTTTATGTAGTTGAATTTAGTAATCTTTTGTTCTGTGGCTTCTGGATTTGGATTATAGGTTTCCCCATTTCAAGATTATAAAGAAATTATTCAATTATTCTAATTTTCTTTTATGATTTCATTTTTTTTTTTTTTTTAAGACAGAGTCTTACTCTGTCGCCCATACTGGAGTTCAGTGGCTCACCGCAGCCTCCGCCTCCCAGGTTCAAGCAATTCTCCTGCCTCAGCCTCCCAAGTAGGTGGGATTACAGGCACGTGCCACCACACCCGGCTAATTTTTGTATTTTTAGTAGAGATGGGGTTTCACCGTGTTGGCCAGGCTGGTCTCGAATTCCTGACCTCAAGTGATCTGCCCACCTCAGCCTCCCAGGGTGCCACCCACGCCTGGCCTATGGTTTCATTTCTTTTTTTTTTTTTTTTTTTTGTTTGGAGACAGAGTCTCGCTGTCGCCCAGGCTGGAGTGCAGTGGTGCGATCTCGGCTCACTGCAGGCTCCGCCCCCCCGGGGTTCACGCCATTCTCCTGCCTCAGCCTCCCGAGTAGCTGGGACTACAGGTGCCCGCCACCTCGCCCGGCTAATTTTTTTTTTTGTATTTTTAGTAGAGACGGGGTTTCACTGTGTTAGCCAGGATGGTCTCAATCTCCTGACCTCGTGATCCGCCCGCCTCGGCCTCCCAAAGTGCTGGGATTACAGGCGTGAGCCACCGCGCCCGGCCATACGGTTTCATTTCTTATGTTTAAATCTTTGATCTGTTTCAAATACATCCTGGTATATATGTGAAGTATAGTCATAATATCTTGCACATGTCTAGGTATTTAACCTTTTTGATGAATTGTACTTGGGACCTTTCTATTTTCTAAACAGTGGTTACATTAATTTGTACCCAGCATCCTTACTGATTTATTATTTATAACAAGTTTTTCAGTTGATTCTCTTAGGCTTTGCAGGTATACTCTCATATTGTTTACAAATAATGGTAATTTTTACCTTCTTTCCAGCTTTTAACCTCTTTTCTTCCTTCCCTGTTTAATTGCTTTAGCTAGTGTCTTTAGAATAATGTTAAGAATGCTGTTGATAACGGACATTCTAATGTTGTTCCCTACCAGAATTGGAATCCTGTTAGTATAGTAGCATTCTTCTGTGGCATCTAGTTTTTTCTATTTTAAATAAACATATATTGGTTGCTCTTAGAATGCTTTTTTAGTCATTATTTGTTCAAAATAATTGTTGAGCGCCTACTGAGTGCTAGGGAATATGGCAGTGAGCCAAGGGTCCCCTCATTTCCTGGAGCCCATATTCTCGTAATTTTTTAAGTCATCAAAGAAACACAGATTAGGCCATGCACAGTGGTGGACGCCTGTAATCCCAGCAGTTTGGAAGGCTGAGGTGGGTGGATCACTTAAGCCCAGGAATTTGAGACCAGCCTGGCAATGTGGTGAAACCCCGTGTCTACAAAAAATACAAAAATGAACCGGGCGTGGTGGCACGTGCCTGTGGTCCCAACTACTCAGGAGGCTGAGGTGGGAGGATGGCTTGAGCCTGGGAGGTTGAGGCTACAGTGAGCCCTGATCATGCCACTGCCCTCCAGCCTGGGCAACAGTGCCAGATCCATTCTCAAAAAAAAAGAAAAGAAATGCAGATGAAATCAGCTTTGAGATCATTATTTTATAGTTATTGCAGTAGGAGAAATTTTAATGAAAGAGCTGCTAGTGTTGGCAAGGTGACAGTGAAGCAGGGGCAGGGGACGTGGTGCAAGACAGGGAGAGGAGCCTCACCCCCGGGGATCCTGCAAGCTGCATGAGACCTTGGTGAGCATTTTGGTGTTTGATCCTGAGACTGAGGGGGAGCCACTAAAGGGAGTGAGATGGATTTCAGTGGCTTTGCCTTAGAAAGCACTCATATTTGGGATTTGGGATGTAGAGACTGAACTGGGGAGGTCCAGGTAGAAGTGAGGAGACCAGCCAGGCCACAACCAAGGTGCCCATGAGGGAAGCCAGCGGCATGGACCAGAGAGTGACATAGGGATGGAGAGAGGCAGGTTGCACTTCAGAGATGTGGAGCAGGGATTTAGGAATCCCTGTATGGGGGCGGGCCTGAGGGCTTCCAAATAATAGAGTAGAGGGAGGGGAAAATAGAAAGTTTACAAGGGAGAAACCTGGCAGACACTGCCTTAACCAGATGACCAAGGTTAACATCACCAGAGCTAAGTAATGGTGGTATCATGTGCTTCTTTCTCTGATAGGATCAGAAGGGCACTTCACTTCTGTTGTATGTTCCTCCAAAAAAAAAACAAAACCCTATAACCACGAGAACACATCACCTGGGCCTCTTGCACCTTCTAGAAAGGGCAACCTTCTGATCCCTCCCCATCCTTCTTCCTCCACTAGTGGTGGTCGTGGTGACAGGACTGGCCGCTATGGAGCCACTGACCGCTCGCAGGATGATGGTGGGGAGAACCGCAGCCGAGACCACGACTACCGGGACATGGACTACCGTTCATATCCCCGCGAGTATGGCAGCCAGGAGGGCAAGCATGACTATGATGACTCATCTGAGGAGCAGAGTGCAGAGGTGAGGAGGGGGGCGCTGCGCCAGGCCTGGCTGGGATGGGCTCCCGAGGGCCCTCTGTGTCTGGCTGCAGCACCGTGTGCAGGCGGCTCTCCACTCCCGTGCCTTCAGACTGTGCTCGGTGGCTTTGCCTCACCTGGAGGGCCTGTTCCCACTCCCCTCTCTGTGGGCTCCTCTCCCAACCTGGGTCTCCCTGGCTTCCACATGCTTGGCTCTGTACTTCTGAGGGCCCCTGGCCACCACTCTTTCCCTGTCTCCCTGTTGTTCAGTTCGGGCCCATGGCTCACTGTGAACCCTGTACTGCCCGCTCCCAGCCAACTTGGGCACTTGAAGAGCCTCTTCCATGGGACCCGGCGTCTGGGGTTGGGAGGACAACAAGGGGACTGCAGGCCACCAAGCTGAGGAGCTCTGGGAGGCCAGCCATGGGCATTCCCAGTGGTGACAGAGCCCCTAGACAGAAGGGAAGGACCCTTCTGGAGAAGCCAGTGCCATATTGGGTAGTTCACCCTAGCCTGCGGGATGAGGCGCGATGTTTACACCATCAGGGAGCCCCCACCCGAGGGGAAGAAACAGGCTTGCCTTAGGGGAATCCCAGTTGGAGGGGCAGTCAGGGCCCTGGTCCATGCGAGCAGGCAGCTCTGCTGTCCAGCAGGCTGGGAAGGGTGTTCTTGTAAGCCCAGCCCTGGGGGGCAGGCTATGAGCTGCCCACTGCCCTCTGGAGGGTCCAGGGCAAAAACCCCTTTGGTGGACTGCCAGGCTTCTCCAGTGGCAGCTGTCAAGCTGTGCCCAGACGTCTCCAGGAGCACTGGGCCCTGGCCAGAGTGGGAATGGAGCACCAAGTTATCTGGCGCTTCCCCACTGTGGGCAGGAGGGCTTTGGCCCCAGGCCTGGTCTGCTTAGTCCTGGAATGGATGGATTGGGCAACAACCCAGAGCCCAACAGCCATACCGTTTTGAGCGTGGTGTGTGGTGGAGGACTGGCCAAGGCTGAGGATCAGGGACTGAGGAGGGAGTGTCTGCAGCCCTCACACCACCTCCACCAGCTCCTGCTGCCTGGCTCTGGCTGAGATCTGAAGCTGTTTTTATGCCCCCAGCTTGGTTGCAGGGTGGAACCGTAGGGGACACGCAGCCTTTGGTGGTACAGTGAAGCAATTGAGCACACCCCCTGAGCTGGCCAGAGAGGAGGGGGAAATCAAGGGTGGGGTCTGGTGTGCTGACCCCAGGCCATCTTGCCCCAAGGAGGTTTAAGCTGTGTCTTGTCAGCTACCTTTGGGAGTTCCCCCCTACACCAATACTGTCACCTACCTCTCTCCACCCCCTGAAGGCAGCCCCCAAAAGGACCCCATGGGGAATTTACAGTCCCAGAAGGATTGCAGGCTGGGGCCTGCCCACCCTGCCTGCCTGAGCCTTTAGCCGGAGCCCGCACATCCCTGGCTTTCAGAGCCTGCCTGCCTCACAGAGCCAGCGGCTAGCTCCTAGGCCTGCCCAGACTGACTGCCCGTCTGGTGTCACTCATCTCATTCTGTCGGCCAGGATTCCTACGAGGCCTCCCCGGGCTCCGAGACTCAGCGTAGGCGGCGGCGGCGGCACAGGCACAGCCCCACCGGCCCGCCAGGCTTCCCCCGAGACGGCGACTATCGGGACCAGGACTATCGGACCGAGCAAGGGGAGGAGGAGGAGGAGGAGGAGGATGAGGAGGAGGAGGAGAAGGCCAGTAACATCGTCATGCTGAGGATGCTGCCACAGGCAGCCACTGAGGATGACGTACGTGCCCCCTATGGCCCCGGGCAGGAGGCCAGGCTGGGTCTCCTCCAGGGTCCTCAACTTCTCCCCACCCCTCCCTCACCTGCAACCTCAGTGCCTTTCATCCCTTCTCCCCCTCCAGCTCCTATCCCCCAGCACTGATCCGTCCTCTGTGGGCAGGTCCCATCGGCCCCCCGGTCTGGAGGGAGGAGTGTCAGAGAGGCCAGCTTGGCCGAGGGACAGTGGCCGTGGGTGTCTGGCAGTGGTGGGTTTGGGTGGGAGAAGAGCAGTCCTGCACATTCCACTGGTCATCCAGCCATTTTGCATGTGTGCATCAAGGGCCAGATGCTCACTGGGCCAGTGCTGGCTATTGCTGGTAGCAGAGAGGACACTGGGGCCCTGTAACCATTGGGGGAGGGATGGGATTTTCTGAAATTTCTTTCTCCTTTTCCCCCATCCTTTTTTGTCAGCAGCCTGGCCTGGCCTCAGAGCCTTGGGTGGCTGCTAACAGCCTCCCCGCCTGCCTCCCTTTCCTCCTGTTTCCTTTTCATACATACTTCTCATGATAGCCACACTGAAGCCCCACGAGGCCTACCAGAATAACCTCCAAGAATAGTCTCCTGATCCTGGTCCTTCTTAGTCCACTCCGCTGCCCCGCAGCCCCTACCCCATGAATTCTCTGATCAGCCCTCCTCTGAAATCTGCTAGCTGCTCATTTTATAGCAGAGAAAATCCCACTTGTGTATTTGAGGGTTTCTGAGGTCTGGCCCACCTGCCCTGTTCAGGGTCAGACAGTAGCTGGTTGCTGACATTTGTTGAGAATGTATCTCAGGGTGGGCCATATGTTAGGTATGATTCAGTCCCCATGGTAGCCCAGCAGGGAAGGTACTCTTTGTATTCCATCCTTTGGATGAGGAAACCAAGCCCTGAGTGGGAATGTGACTTGCCCCAGGTCTGACAGCCAGTGAATGGCAGAGCGGAGCTGGAGTCTGAACCCGGGCAGCTGGACCCTAGAGCCCACTTTTTGCTGCTTCCTCAGCCTTCCCTGAGTTTGGAGTCCTGATAAGCTCTTCTGTGTGTTTTTCCTTTTCATCCTGTGTATGGGTGTGTGTAAGGCTAATGTCCTGTCTGTTGTTCAACCTGGTGGGGAAACTGAGGCCCAGAGACGTGAAGACTCCTTCCCAAGAATGGCTGGCATAGGCTCCTGGTCCTCTGTGAGAGACTTCACTGGCCTAGAGACCCTGCCTCACCTGGTCCAAATCCCAAATTGCCTCTGCAGTCTCCCTCTGGCCTACTCCATCTAGGAAGCAATCCCCAGGACTACATCTTTTTGCTTTTTGTCTCCACCCTAAGTTATTGCTACAGTCATGGTCTAGGGCACATGGCTGGGATTTGCTCACACTCCTGTCCTCCTCAGTTTGGCATTTATGTTACGGATCTCTTTTGACGCAAGCTGCAGGTCAGCGGGGCAGGGGCGGGAGCGCGGGTTATCCCCTTGCCAAGGGCAAGAATTGCATCCCAGGTTTCCTTACTTCGTGGCTGCCAGCGAGCCCTTTGTCAGATCACCCTGCCCACCATTCTTAAGTGGCTGGCTCACTTGCTCTCTTGTTCTCTGTGCCCCTGAGGGTCATCCTGCTGCCATGCTTTACCTTGCTCTGTGCCCATTTCTTCATTTGATTCACTTTCTGCAAGTCTGGGGCTGAAAGTCAAGACTGTGGACTGGTGTGGGCGTGGGGCTGTTGTCACTCAGGGAAAAGCTGCGAAAGAGGCGGAGGAGACTGTGTGCACATCACCGATGACCCCTCGGGATCCAGAGGCCTCCAGCCAGCCTCAGGTACCCAGCGGCCCCATTGTGCTGAGCCTGCCCTACTCTGTATCTCCCCGTATAGATCCGTGGCCAGCTGCAGTCCCACGGCGTGCAAGCACGGGAGGTTCGGCTGATGCGGAACAAATCTTCAGGTGAGCTTTTGTTCCAGTGCCCTCCCCTTCAAGTGGCCAGCCTCAGCCTCCAAATCTCCCTCCTGCCTCTGCCTTCTCCCCCACTCCCTCCACCACCTTCCTGCCACAGCTGGGAATGGGCAGCGTGGGGGGTGCCCTCTCTTCTCTCCCCCTCCCCACACTCTCCTCACAGCTCCAGCCAAAAGCCTCTTCAATGGGGCTGTCAGGGCAGGGGTGCAGCTCTGAGCTGAGCTGGGTGCTCCCCGGGGTCAGGGCCAGGGCCAGGCTCCCAGGCATCTCCTCTCTGGGACTCTGAGTATCTGAGATGGTAACCCCCTCCCATACACTCCCTTCCCTCTCCTTTCTTCTCCTTCCTCTGCCCCTCACTTTCCCCCACATTTTTTGGTAACAGCCTCTGACCAGAAAATAGCTCTGACGTGGTGGTCCCACGTGTGTGTCCCAAGGGGGAAGCGGGGGATGGCTCTCATCCAAGGACACATCCCAAGGAACAGCCAGGAGTTCCTGGCCTCGCCTGTTCCCTCCCTCCCTCTTGCAGGCTGCTTGGAGCTGGCCTGAGGTTAGCAGGGTGGTGGTGGGGGGAGTTGTCTCTACAGGACCTCTGCCCAGGCTCCCCAAGGCAGGCACAGTGGGGCCTCACTCTGCCTGGGCTTCTCTCTCCATCTCTCAGTCTCTCCTCCCCACACCTCCATCTCTCTCTCTCTCTCTCTCTCTCTCTCTCTCTCTCTCTCTCTCTCCCCCTCTCTCTTTTTCTCTCTCTCTGCCCCCCCAACTATATTATTCATTCCATCCTCCTATGCATCCTAACAGTTATTCTTTTGAACATTAAGCATGCCCCCCCAAGCCCCTCTCATCCAAGCCCTCCCCATGTATCTGCCTCTAAAGGACATGCTATCCTGAGGCCTCAACCCTGAATCCCTTTCCCAAGCCTGGAGTCTTGGTTGCATGTAGGTCTTGCTCTGTATCACCCCAACTACACCACACACGGACAGCTTCTGGGTCTCTCTCTCCACAAGGAGGTGTTCCAGGTGCGGCCTTCTCGATGGCCCTGGGCGCTTCTCCCAGGCACCCATTGATTCTTACCTCTAAGGTCCTCCTGGCCAATCCTGGCCACCATTCTCCTTTTGTCCAGGGGAACCTGGACTGTTTGTGGCTGTGGTCTCCACCCTGTGGCCCTGAGGTGGCTCCCTAGTGAGGCCCGCCTCCCCTGCGCTGCGGTGAGGCTGAGATGAGGTCGTGTCTTTAACCGCCCCTGGTTCCCAATGGGCCAAGAGCCTTCCTAGCCGCGCAGAGCAGCCTGGCCCAGCTTCTCTTTTGCTCCTGTGATTCAACACCTGTTACAGGACCCCTCCTGGGCGCCCCTGGCCTTGAGCCGGGCCCGCCCTGGAGTTACGTATTGTGGCTTGTGTGGAGCCAGCAGCCTGCCCACCGTCCCCTCCCTCCTTCTTTGGAGGCAGATCTCTCGTATTCTTTCCCTCCCGGCTGCTTCTCTCCGTCTCTGTCACCCCAGGCTGGCTGGGCAGGTCTGCCCGAGCCCCATCTCTCTCTCTCTTCCCAGTTGGTGTGTGTGTCTCTCCCCCTACCGACCTCTGGCCTCTGTTTTTCTCCCTCTGCCTTCCCTGCCCCACCTGGCCATCTACCTTGCCCCCCACACCCGCTAGTCTTTCTCTCTCTGATTGCCTCTTTCTCTTTCTTCCTTTCTCCTCTTCCCCTTTCCCTCTCTGCCCCCGTCCTCTCCCCTCGGGTCCCGCCCCCGGGAACGCCGTGTGTCCAAAGCTGTTGACTAACCCACTGCGTCTGTATCTGAATGCTGTCTCCAGGTCAGAGCCGGGGCTTCGCCTTCGTCGAGTTTAGTCACTTGCAGGACGCTACACGATGGATGGAAGCCAATCAGGTTGCTTTGCCGCACTTGAACCCCCCCCCAAACAAATACTACTTTGTAATCGAGCGCTCCCCATCGCCTGATTCTTATGGACACAGTTCCCTGCCCTGTGGCCCTGTGTCCCATCCCTCCTGCCCCCTCTCTCCCCTTCCTGACCCTCACTATCTCCTCTTCCCATCTCTCGCTACCCCACTGGGCTTCCCATCCAGAGCCCACACTCACCACTGGCCCCTTCCTACCGCCAGGCACTAGCGCTGCCCCTTCACCTCTCCCAGCTGAGCGTTCAGAGAAAGAGCTGCCAGGGTGGGTTCTTTCACCTAGCTTCCCACTCCCCCGGGGCTGGTTGGGGGGGGCACCCCTCTCTGGGGTTAGCCAGAGCCAGGACCTCATTCCACCCTCAGGACCACTGGAAGTCCTGCCAGTGAGGAGCTTAGCTATTGGCACAGTCACTAGCAAGACTCATTTTGTCAGCCCCCTCCCTGCATGTGAATTTGGCCCTTTGATTTTCATGCAAGGGGACAGCACTGCTCTGTTGATCTCAAGTTCCCGTCGAGTATGATAGTTTTATCGACACCCTGGCCTCACTTCGCCGCCCCTACCCTTCCTATCACATCTCCACACTCGCAGGAGGCACCACCTCAGGCAGCTCCGTCTTCTCGGCAAGGACCTGTGCACAGTCAGCCCCGGGGGGAGCCTGTCCCCCAAGCCTGGCACGGGATCCCAACTCAGCAGCTTTGGGACCTCCGAGACCCAAAGATCTGCCTGGTCACCCACCCCTGCCCAGATCCCTGGTGTAGGGCACTGGAGAGAAGTTTCAGGGGAGGAAGGGGCAGAGGTGATAGAATGGGGGATCCCGGCAGAGGCAGCCCTGGGGCCGTCTCCTTGGGGTTGGTAGGCTAGTGCCACGGGCCCAGGACCCAGCCATCCATGGGAAGACGGCCTCACGGCAGAAACTTCCATCTGTTCGAAATGGCTCTTTCTTTTTCCCCTTCTCCAGCACTAGCGCACCTGCGCTCTCTTTCTCTTTTTCTGCCCTCTCCCTCCCCCTCCCTGTCTCCCCTTACCCCCCAAGTGTAGCCTGTGTAGTCCTGGCCCTGGGTGTGGCCTGGCAGTGTAAGGGCCGAGTGGGGGTTTCTCCCCACTGTCCGGCAAGCGTCGGTCAGCCGAACACTGTGTGCCTGGTGGTGTGTGTTCACATGTGTGCGTGCGTGTGCCCGGCAGAGCAGCAAACAGCTGCGCCCGAGAGCTGTGGCGCTTTCCCTCCCTACCTCCCTTCTTCCCTCCATCCGCTCTCCGACCTCCCTCCGTTCCCTGTCCCTCATCCATCCAGCTGAAGGGCTCGCTCACTCTCTTCTCCTGTGCTGAAACGGTGCGTGGGGCACTGCTGCCTGGACCTCACTGTGCTCTGCTTTTTCCCGCAGCACTCCCTCAACATCCTGGGCCAGAAGGTGTCGATGCACTACAGTGACCCCAAGCCCAAGATCAATGAGGACTGGCTGTGCAATAAGGTACAGGGGCGGTGGGCAGCAGTTGTCATGGACAGAGACAGCAACAGCAGTGACGGCGATCCCTCCCTTCCTCTCCCACTCTTTCTCCCTCCATCTCTCCCCCTCCCCCCAATCTCTCCTCTCCCTCCCTCTCTCTCTCTCTGTCTCTCTCTCTCTCTCTCTCTCATTCTCTATCCCTTGCTCGCTCAGCTTGAGTAGTCACCATTCCTAGCCAGCCATATACAAATGTGTAGTGACAAATGTGTAGTGAGCGTTCACTTGGTGCAGGCTCTGTCCTCCTAAAATGCAGTCTTGCCTGGAGTTCCAGTAGACTTTAAGGAAATATATACGTGGATGATGAATTAGTGACAGTGTAGGCTTGAATTGGTGGTGTGGAGAATGTGGGCTTCAGAGCCAGACTGGCTGAAATGAGACTATCCCAGATCTGCCTTGATTTTGGCCAAGGTGCTCAGCCTCTCTTTGCCTCACTTTCCCCATCTCTAAAATGTGACTATTAATGACACCTCTCCCAAAAGGTGGTTGGGAGGATTCAGCTGTGTTAATGAGAGGGTAACACTCAGAACAGCGCCTGGCCCACAGTTAACACAGTCAAATTGTTGAAAAGCACAGAGCGTTCTGAGAGCCCATATCAGGTAGCTCAAGCCTGAAGGCCACTCTGACCAGGCCAAGTCAAACCTGAAACTGGAGGCTATGGTTTTGTAGTCACCTCTGTCTTCCCTAAGGGGAAGCTGAGGCTCAGAGAGGTGGAACCATAGGTGAACCTTTAGCCGTGCCCTGTGCCTTGCTCCTGATCACAGGTACTTGGATGCCACAGTGGCTTCAGGTCTGCCCTGGGGCCAGCATTGTGATTCCACAGTTTGTAGAGGCCCCAACCCTCTCCGCAGGAAGTACTCTGCCTAGTCAGGGAGAGTGGCGCATCTGTTTAAAAAAAAAAAGTCCTATCAGAGGATTGGTGCTCAACATTTCTGGAGAGATAAAGACAAAGTGACAGTGGAACTCCTTCCTGTATTTCCAGATAGCCTCAAAACCAGGGAATTCTCTTATTTTTTTTTGAGACAGGATCTGGCTCTGTCGCCCAGGCTGAAGTGCAGCGATCTGGGCTCACTGCAACCTCTGTCTCCAGGGCTCAAGCCATCAGCCTCCAAAGTAGCTGGGACTACAGGCGCATGCCACCATGCCCACTAATTTTTGCCTTTTTTTTTTTGTTTGTTTTTTGGTAGAGACAGGGTTTCGTCATGTTTGCCAGGCTGGTCTTGAACTCCTCAGCTCAAGCAGTCCTCCCACCTCAGCCTCCCAAAGTGCTGGGATTACAGGCGGGAGCCACCACGCCCAGCCCAAAACCAGGGAATTCTCTTGAACTCCTTCCCCTCCCCTGCATCCTGTTGGCCACCAGGTCCTGTCACTTCCATCACAGAATCGCCACCTTCCCTCCCTCGCCATTCCCACTGCTCATGCCAATCGTCACACTCTCACCCACTCGCTGTGGAGCCCTCTCTGGTATGCTGGCCTCTTGTCCTCTTTCTCCCACGCCCTCACCTGGAACATTCCTCAAAACCACCTCTGACCACCCACGCCTCTCCTCCTCTGCTTAACCAGCCCCAGCTCACCAGCTCAGCTTAAGCATAAGATCCTCCATTACCTAACTGGCTTCCTTACCCGGCCTTGGCTTTTTGCTTCTCCCCTTACTCTCCCACACCAGTTTTGGAAATTCCATTGTTCCCTCCGATAACAATCCCTCCCCAGCAAGGCTTAACAAAACAAAAGTTCTGGGCATCCCAGGTCAAACCTCCCTGCTTCTGTACAGGGACTGTCCCTGCCGAGTAAATGGCACCCCACCCCCAGCCCATTTCCCTCCCCGAGCCCCTGCTGGATGGTCCATGCAGACTGACCTGCCCCTCTTCATGCTGCATCTGCCCCTGTGCTATTAGGCCATGAGGGCAGAGACCATGTTCTGGCCATGTGCAGCAGGGCCCGGTCCAGGAGTGGTGCTTAGTACCTGAGTCTGGAACAGAGATGGAGTGTGGTAGAAGCTGCGTCTCCAGATGCTGGAACGTTCAAGGAAAATTTCTCAAGCGTAGCAGGATCCAGCCCAGTCCTAGAGCTAAGAGGAGGGGTGCGGGTCTGGCTACTGACTTCTAGGGCTGAAACACTGAAAGGTTTCTGAATAGAGAAGCAAGTTTCAGGGAGAGGAACCTAATAAAGGGATTGAATACATGAGGCAGGGAACAGTCCTGGGAGTTGGTGGCCTTAAGAAGGCAGAGGAAGGAGAGGAGGGAGTTGTTGAAACAAGTGGGGGAGTTGTTTATTCCTGAGCTGAGCGGGTTGGCACAGAGGACAAATGAGAGTCTGGAAAGGGAAGATGCACAGTACTGAGAACCACATCAGAAGGTTCAGAAGGCACCTGCCACCCTTGCCTGGGGACTTTCCTTCCTGGGGCACTGCGGGGTCCCTGGGAGATCTCTGCATCCAAGTTTGGAGGGTGCAGTGGGAAATCCCTGCTCCCTCTGACTGCCTGGCCTGTGCCTCACAGTGTGGCGTCCAGAACTTCAAACGCCGAGAGAAGTGCTTCAAATGTGGCGTGCCCAAGTCAGGTGAGGCTCACCTACCTCTCGCACTCTCCAGGGTGGGGCAGTTGGGGAGAAGGGAAGGGTGAGGGGTCTGTGCTCAGGGCTTGGTATAGGGAGGAGGGTGACCAGTCGTGGAGCCTTCCCCTTGTCACCAGCCTGTCTCCCACTGCCCCTGACAGAGGCAGAGCAGAAGCTGCCCCTCGGCACGAGGCTGGATCAGCAGACACTGCCACTGGGTGGCCGGGAGCTGAGCCAGGGCCTGCTTCCCCTGCCGCAGCCCTATCAGGCCCAGGGAGTCCTGGCCTCCCAAGCCCTGTCACAGGGCTCAGAGCCAAGCTCAGAGAACGCCAATGACAGTGAGTCAGTTGTTCCTTCTTCCTCTGTGCCCTAGGGTGTCTGGGCTGGGCTCACCAAGACCAGAGAAATGGCAGTGAGCAGGACCTCATCCTCATGGAATCTCCACTTGGTGCGGGGATAGACATTTGATGTAGGGAGAACAGGGGGAGTGGCAACATCCTCCCTGCCTTTGGGGGTGTGTCGGGAAGGTTCTCAGCAGACAGGCAGCCAGGCTGGCACCTGGACCGCCAAGCAGAGTTGATCCTGGAGGAAGCAGTGAGGGAAGCGGCAGTTGCAGGGGCATGGGGGGCGGGGGGTGGGGGCAGAGGAAAGGGAGCAGTGGGGGCATTGAAGGGCAGGGCTGGCAAGAGTGCCAGGGGTGTCCTCTAACACTGGGCCCCTTCCCACAGCCATCATTTTGCGCAACCTGAACCCACACAGCACCATGGATTCCATCCTGGGGGCTCTGGCACCCTACGCGGTGCTGTCCTCCTCCAACGTGCGCGTCATAAAGGACAAGCAGACCCAACTGAACCGCGGCTTTGCCTTCATCCAGCTCTCCACCATCGTGGTGAGGGCGGCACAGTTGGGGGCCGGGCAGCCAGGGTCCCGGCCCCCGGGGTGGAGAGGAGGGTCCTTTTCCCCAGCCTCCCACCGTGGCCGCCAGCCTGGAAACCGGGCAATGGAGCCGGGGGCCTCCCCGGGCCTGACCCTTCTGTCCCTGTCTCCCCTCCTCCCACAGGAGGCAGCCCAGCTGCTGCAGATCCTGCAGGCCCTGCACCCACCGCTCACTATCGACGGCAAGACCATCAATGTTGAGTTTGCCAAGGGTTCTAAGAGGTCAGGGCCCCACCTGTGTGCCTTCCCACCCTTCCCCTCCCCACCCTCCCACTCCCCCCTACCGCTTGGGGCCTCCCATCTCACTCCCAGTCTCTAACATCCTCCTCAGGGACATGGCCTCCAATGAAGGCAGTCGCATCAGTGCTGCCTCTGTGGCCAGCACTGCCATTGCTGCGGCCCAGTGGGCCATCTCACAGGTACTCAGACCCCTTGTGCCTCCCAGCGTCCTGAGACCTGGGCTTTCTCAACCCTCCTGCACCCTCTCTGAAGCAGGAAGGCTGGCTTGCTATCCATGGATGCAAAACCCTCTCCCAGTAGCTGGCATGGCTATTCTACCTTGCTCCTGGCTCTCTGGACCCCCTGGGACATTCCCCTTCATCATCACCGCAGCTTTCTTCCCAGTTGCCTCCCATGCGCTCATGTACGACGCCATTGTGCCTGGCATTCTGTGCTGTTTGGTGGGGTTTTTATTATCCTGATTTGGTATGATATACACATATCCTTATATGTAATATATACATATATGATATACACATATCCTTATATGTAATATATACATATGTGATATACACATATCCTTATATGTAATATATACATATGTGATATACACATATCCTTATATGTAATATATACATATGTGATATACACATATCCTTATATGTAATATATACATATGTGATATACACATATCCTTATATGTAATATATACATATGTGATATACACATATCCTTATATGTAATATATACATATGTGATATACACATATCCTTATATGTAATATATACATATGTGATATACACATATCCTTATATGTAATATATACATATGTGATATACACATATCCTTATATGTAATATATACATATGTGATATACACATATCCTTATATGTAATATATACATATGTGATATACACATATCCTTATATGTAATATATACATATGTGATATACACATATCCTTATATGTAATATATACATATATTATATACACATATCATATATTCCTAAATAAAAATAATGTATAAGTGGTTGAGAGAAAATTGGGAGAAGAGAATAAAGAAGTAAGAAGATGGTGTCTTCCTTGGCCTGACACCCAACACACACACCACACACAGCAGAATCAGCAGAATCAGCCCTGGAACATTTTGGCGTTCGTCTGTTTTTCCGTCTTGTGTTTGCCACTGGCCTATTTGTTCTCTTGTGGCCAGGCAACCCTCGCTTTCCACTTGTCTTAAGGCTGCATGCTTTGTCTGTCAGGTAGAAATACTAGCCCCACGTGTGGGACAGATGCTTCTAGCAGGTTCCCCACCCCCCATCCCCATACCTTCTTGTTCTAATGAACCCCTCCCACCTGCCCTTCAGGCCTCCCAAGGTGGGGAGGGTACCTGGGCCACCTCTGAGGAGCCGCCGGTCGACTACAGCTACTACCAACAGGATGAGGGCTATGGCAACAGCCAGGGCACAGAGTCTTCCCTCTATGCCCATGGCTACCTCAAGGGCACCAAGGGCCCTGGCATCACTGGAACCAAAGGGGATCCCACCGGAGCAGGTAAGCCCCAGCATCTCTCTCTGCAGCTGTGGTGGGGGCCAGCAGGCATAGAGTCCCTGGCCCCATTATTCACAGGCATTCTCCCTGCCCTGTCCCTTCTTACAGGTCCCGAGGCCTCCCTAGAGCCTGGGGCCGACTCTGTGTCAATGCAGGCTTTCTCTCGTGCCCAGCCTGGTGCTGCCCCTGGCATCTACCAACAATCAGCCGAGGCGAGCAGCAGCCAGGGCACTGCTGCCAACAGCCAGGTGAGTGAGCCCTGTGGGTATGTATCCCGGGGAGGCAGGCAGGCGGCAGGGGTGGCATGGGCAGACACTGAGCCCTGTTCTCCTGTCTGGCCCCATGACCAGTCGTATACCATCATGTCACCTGCTGTGCTCAAATCTGAGCTCCAGAGCCCTACCCATCCTAGTTCTGCTCTCCCACCGGCCACCAGCCCCACTGCCCAGGAATCCTACAGCCAGTACCGTGAGTAGCCACAGCCTGTGGGTAGGGATGGGGAGTTCTTAATAAAGCAGGGAAGAGTGTGACCCCGTTCCCCTCATCCCCTAGCTGTTCCCGACGTCTCCACCTACCAGTACGATGAGACCTCTGGCTACTACTATGACCCCCAGACCGGCCTCTACTATGACCCCAACTCCCAGGTAATAGGGCAGCCCAGGGAGGGATGGGATCGGGTCAGGTCGCATCAGGAGCAGCTGGTCCTGCAGGTTCCCTTCACAAGGTCTTCCCTCACATCCCCTCTTCCCTCCTCCTCCCTCAGTATTACTACAATGCTCAGAGCCAGCAGTACCTGTACTGGGATGGAGAGAGGCGGACCTATGTTCCCGCCCTGGAGCAGTCGGCTGATGGGCATAAGGAGACAGGGGCACCCTCGAAGGAGGGCAAAGAGAAGAAGGAGAAGCACAAGACCAAGACAGCTCAACAGGTGAACACCAGGGTCCAGCAGTCACTGGCTGGCTGTGTGGTGTCTTCCAGCAACGGCACTCTGTCAGCTCTCGCCCTCTCCTGCCAAGGGAGATGGCGGGCGGGTGTGGATGTGGGCAGTGACTGCTTAGCAGACCATGCTCTTGCCCCAGCTCTGCTCTTCGCTGAATGGCCTTGAGACAGAGCAGTCTCCTCAGTGTGTGGCAGGGTTGCCCAACTCCAGGAGGTGGCTTGTGCCATCCGAGTGAGCCCTGTCAGGTGTCTTCTGTCCTATGGTGGGGACCCTCACATGCTGCTGGTGAATATATATATATGCCAGAGAAATTCTCACAGGCCATAAGGGGGTGGGCAGGAAAAAAGCCCTGCAGTGTTTTGTGGGAGTGGGCAAATGGAGGGCACCTCAGTGTCTCTCTGTGGAGAAAGGGTGTGACACTGTGAGCGTAGCATTTACAAGCAAGCACTAAGTGTTCCCTCAGCAACCTGGTGAATTCTAAAAATGGTGCTGTGCTGGGGGGAACATGGAAATATAGAATGTGGCATTGTGTCATGCATATAAATTAAAGTTATACACAGATAAACATTCCTATACATTTTTAAATGATAAAATGGAAATGCACAACAAATGTGACAGCATGGGTGTGTGTCAGGGGAAGAGGAGTGTCTTCATCCATCTGCTGCTCTATAACAATACCACAGACTGGGTAATTTATAAGGAAAAGAGATTGATTTGGCTCACAGTTCTGTAGGCAGGGAAGCCCAGTGGTGTTGGCATCTGGTGAGGGCCTTCTTGCTACATCATAACATGGCAAAGGGCAAGTGAGCATGCATGAGAGCAAGAGAAAATTGGGCCAAACTCCCCCTTTTTATCTGGAACCCACTCTCAGTGATGGCATTAAATGGAGACTCAAAAGGTGGAGGGGGGCCGGGAGCCGCAGCTCATGCCTGTAATCCCAGCAGTTTGGGAGGCTGGGGTGGGCAGATCACCTGAGGTCAGGAGTTCAAGACCAGCCTGGCCAACATGGCGAAACCCCGTCTCTATTAAAAATACAAAAATTAGCCAGGCGTGGTGGCAGGCACCTGGAATCCCAGCTACTCAGGAAGCTGAGGCAGGAGAATCACTTGAACCCAGGAGGCGGAGGTTGCAGTGAGCTGAGATCGTGCCATTGCACTCCAGCCTGGGTGACAAGAGCGAGACTCCTTCTCAAAATATATATGTATATTATATAATATAATATATATATTATTTTATATATAAAGGTGGAGGAGATGGGAGGGGGGTGAAGGATGAGAAATTACTTAATGGGTATGATGTACATTATTTGGCTGATGGATGCTCTAAGAACCCTGACTTCAGCACTATACAATCTGTGCATGTAACAAAAGCACTTGTTTATTTTATTTATTTATTATTTTTTTGAGATGGAGTTTCGCTCTTATCATCCAGGCTGGAGTGCAGTGGCACAGTCTCGGATCACTGCAGCCTCCACCTCCTGGGTTCAAGCAATTCTCCTGCCTCAGCCTCCCGAGTAGCTGGGATTACAGGCATCCGCCACCATGCCCAGCTAATTTTTTTGTAATTTTAGTAGAGACGGGGTTTCGCCATGTTGGCCAGGCTGGTCTCGAACTCGTGACCTCAGGTGATGTGCCTGTTTCGGCCTCCCAAAGTGCTGGGGTCACAGGCATGAGCCACCGCGCCTGGCTACAAAAGCACTTGTTACCCCATAAACTTACACAATTTCTTTAAAAAGCAGCCGCGATCTCTTGAGGAGGGCAGAGCCTTCGTGACCTCATCACCTCTGAAAGGCCCTGCCTGTCAACACTTTTGCATCAGGGATTAAATTTATCTTTTGAGATGGAGTTTCACTCTTGTTGCCCAGGCTGGAGTGCAATGGTGCAATCTCAGCACACTGCAGCCTCCGCCTCCCGGGTTCAAGGAATTCTCCTGCCGCAGCCTTCCAAGTAGCTGGGATTACAGGCATCCACCACTACGCCCGGCTAATTTTGTATTTTTTTAGTAGAGCTGGGGTTTCACTATGTTAGCCAGGCTGGTCTCAAAACTCCTGACCTCAAGTGATCCACCTGCCTTGGCCTCCCAAAGTGCTGGGATTACAGATGTGAGCCACTGCGCTCAGCTGGGATAAAGGCTTCACCTGTGAACACTGTTGCATTAGGGATTACATTTCTGACACATGAATTTTGAGGGACAAAAACCATAACAGAGAACATAGCCAGAGAGGGGCTTGACAGGAAGCACTGGTGACTGGTGACAGAAAATAGGAACTTGCACTACTGTGTCCCTCACCTTCTGCTTGTTCTGCCTCAGCTTCCCCTCATCTGCCTCCCAGATGGGCCCACCACTCTGTCCACACTGCTTCTGCCACCTCACCATTGCAAACCAGTGGGGGTGGGGGCACAGGGTGTGTTCAGTGATGAGGTCAGGAGTAGCCAGGTGCCAAGTGCCTTGCAGGCTGTGGTTGCGAGTTTGGGTTTATTCTTGGTGTGATGAGAGGCGAAGGAAGGGTTTTAAGGACATTGTATTTGGGGGTGGGAGTGGCTTATACTTCGTGAAAGAGCGCTCTGCTGGGAGAGGTGGTCAGGAGCCGTAGCCCAGAGGCCAGATGAAGCCTTCTGCAGTGGTTCGGACTAGGGATAGTGGCCGGCCCATGTTTGAGGATGCAGGGCAGTGGGTCAAGGGATAGAGTTAGTAGCCCCAGGGGCATGAGGGTTCTGGGAACCTCACCTCCACCCTCACCCCCAGATTGCCAAGGACATGGAACGCTGGGCCCGCAGTCTCAACAAACAAAAAGAAAACTTCAAAAATAGCTTCCAGCCTATCAGCTCCCTGCGAGATGACGAGAGGCGGGAGTCAGCCACTGCAGATGCTGGCTATGCCATCCTCGAGAAGAAGGTGTGTTGGGGCCACCCCCCTGCACCCTGCCCCACAATCTTGTCCTTCCTTTGGGCCCTCTGTGGAGTCCCTGAATTTCTGTGTCCCTCCACCCCAGGGAGCACTAGCCGAGAGACAGCACACCAGCATGGATCTCCCGAAATTGGCCAGTGATGACCGCCCAGTGAGTGCCCAAGGCAGAGAGGGGCGGGGGCTCTGATCTGGCCAGGCCTGACCGCCCACCCTCACCCTCTACAGAGCCCTCCGCGAGGGCTGGTGGCAGCCTACAGCGGGGAGAGTGATAGTGAGGAGGAGCAGGAGCGTGGGGGCCCCGAGCGGGAGGAGAAGCTCACCGACTGGCAGAAGCTGGCCTGTCTGCTCTGCCGACGCCAGTTCCCCAGCAAAGAGGCACTCATCCGGCACCAGCAGCTCTCAGGGCTCCATAAGGTAACTGAGCGGATGGTTGGCAGCGCATGCTGGGGCCTGGCCCACTGAGGCTCAGCCTCTTCACTTCTCATCCTGTCCCTCTTGCAGCAAAACCTTGAGATTCACCGGCGAGCCCACTTGTCGGAAAATGAGCTAGAAGCACTAGAGAAGAATGACATGGAGGTGAGGTGTGACCTGCCCCTGGGCTCCCTCCCCTATGTCCCTTCCAAGTCCCCATCACCTCAGGCAGCTGGAGTTCAATTTCTCACGTGTTAATCCCATGAGCTTTCTTCCTCATTTTCCTACCCCGGCTGCTTGTGCCTGTGATGGCCTGACCCTCAGGACCTGAGCCTCATTAGCCAGATGGCACGCCCTGTGGGACCCCACTCCCCATGCCTATGTTGCCTGAGAAAAGAGACCAGCTCCCCAACATTCACACACACATACAAACTTTCAGCAAATGAAGTACCGGGACCGTGCAGCTGAACGCAGAGAAAAGTATGGCATCCCCGAGCCACCAGAGCCCAAGAGGAGGAAGTACGGCGGCATATCCACAGCCTCCGTGTGAGTAGCTGGCCTAGGTGAGGGGGTCTGGGGCCCGGGGCCGGCAGGCCGACCACTCATGCTGTGCACCGCCCCTGCAGAGACTTCGAGCAGCCTACTCGGGACGGGCTGGGCAGTGACAACATTGGCAGTCGCATGCTCCAGGCCATGGGCTGGAAAGAGGGCAGCGGCCTGGGCCGCAAGAAGCAGGGCATTGTAACGCCTATCGAGGTGAGTCTCAGGCAGTCCTGTCCCATCCCCCAGCCCCCCTCACAGCATCCCCCACCAGCCTGACAGAGCCTGCCTCCCTCATACAGGCCCAAACACGGGTGCGGGGCTCTGGCCTGGGTGCACGGGGCAGCTCCTACGGGGTCACCTCAACCGAGTCCTACAAGGAGACACTGCACAAGACAATGGTGACCCGCTTCAACGAGGCCCAGTGAGCAGCTTCAAGAGCAACTTCTCCACATGTCGGGTGTCCATCCTGGGGCAGGGAAGGACAGAGTGTTGGATGGCTGGGACGGGGCCTTGCTCTTGTCGGCCAGCCCACTCCCCAGCCAGAGAGGGCTTGACCAAATCAAATTGAGGTGGTGATTTTTGTTGGAAAATTGGGCTGGGATCATGTCCTTTTTTATAATAAAAGCTGAAAAGTCTGCATGTTGGCCTCTCCTCTTTCTCGTGCTCTAGCACAGTTGTATAGCCTATACAGACACAGGGACCCAAGCAGATGGACAGGGGACCTTATCGGGCCAAGGTGGATGGCAGTGGTGGCATTCAGTGTCTGGAACATAATGGCTACTAGAACATGGGGTTCTGACCTGTACCCCAACCCATAATATCCTGGTTATGGCCCCTCTCCCTTGTTGGGTCCAGCAGGTTATGTTGTACCAGGAAATCTAGCACCACCAGGCATGAAGCCCCCCCGATCAGAGCTAGGACTAGGAACCCCCATCCCCTGTCCTTGCTGCCCCCTGGCTGTACTTAGCCTGCAGTCCCAAGGCTAAACTGCATTTTGCCATCCCTAGATCTGGGGACAATTCCCTCAGGCATCTCCAAGTAGAAGACAAGAGGTACTCAGGCACCAGCTGGCCCAGAGCCCTCAACATGCTGATGACCTCAGAGGGGTGGAGGTGGAGCTCGACCTGCAAATCCAAGGCCAGGTCCCAGGGATGCCCTTTGAGAACCGTTCAGGCCTACCTTCTCTGTTGTTAGCACAGTGTCCCACCCCTCTAGTCACTGCAACCCATGATTCCCAAGTATGTGCTTGTGCTCTCGGCAGAGGTTCTGGGTACAGTGGACTGTGACGCTGGGGCTGCCCTCTTCCAGGCCTCAGAGGGCCACAGCATGAAAGGGGGATGGTGCTAGAAGACCAGTTGGTGCAAAGTCCCTCCCCCATTTATTAATATACATTGTGACACCACCCTGCAACAGTCATAGGAGGTGGGGTTAGAAAGAAGGGGACCCCTAGAGGTAGGATGATGCTGATCTGGGGTGGCGGGTGTTGCCCAATGAAGGAAGGGGATGGGAGAAAAAAGGGGTGAAGGAAACAGGATTAAAAAGAGGCCTCCTGGGCCTGGGCACAGTGAGTTGTACCTGTAAGTAATCCCAGCACTTTAGGAGGCTGAGGCAGATGGATCACTTGAGCTCAGGAGTTCAAGACCAGCCTGGATAACATAGCCAGGCCCTGTCTCTACAAAAAATAAATAAATAAATAAAATTAGGCTGGGTACAGTGATTCGCGCCTGTAATCCCAGCATTCTGGGAGGCCGAGGCAGATGGATCACTTGAGCTCAGGAGTTTGAGACCAGCCTGGGCAACATGGTGAAACCCCATCTCTACAAAAAAAAAAAAAAAAGTACAAAAATTAACCAGCTGTAGTGGCACACACCTGTAATCCCAGCTACTCAGGAAGCTGTAGTGGGAGGATTGCTTGAGCCCGGGAGGTGGAGGTCGCAGCGAGCCGAGATCGCGCCCCTGCACCCAAGTCTGGGGGTCAAGAGTGAAACGCTGTCTTGAAAAAAAGAGGCTGCCCTAGTCTCAGGATGGGTGTGTCTTTTAGCAGAAACGCCTCCATATTCCCTTCCCTCTTCCCACCCCAGAGCACTGCTCCCAAAATCCCACAACAAGGAACCCTCATACCTCAACTGGCAGGAGTGCAAAATGGTACAGCCACTCTGGAAAACTGGCTGCTTCCTATAAAGTTAAAATATGCTTAACCTATGGCCCAGCAATTCTACTCTTAGATATTTAGCCCCAAATACATGAAAACATGTCAACAAAAGACTTGATACATATATTTGTAGCAGCTGTATTCCTAATAGCCAAAAACTGGGAACAACCCAAATGTCCAACTAGAGGAGAATGGATACAGTGTGGTATATTCAAAGGATGGACTACAGCTCAGCAATTAAAAGGAACACAGTGCTGATACAGATATCAAGGGATGAGTCTCACATGGTGAGATTGTTCACATGATGAAAGAAACCAGACACAAAAAGCACATAATGTTTCATTCCATTTATATGAAGTTCTAAGGCAGGCAGAACAATTTTATAGTGATAGTAGAAGAGGGTTGAGGTGAGGAGGGTGTCACTGGAAAGGGTTGCAAGGTAGCTTTCTGGAATCATGAAAAGTTTCTATGTCTTGATTGGGGTGCTGGTCACATGGGTGTATACCTATTTAAAAGTCCAATAAGCTGAATAACTAAAATCTGAGTGTTTTATTGTATGTAAATTATACAAGAAGTTGGAAAATGACCGCCACAGCAAACCTCAATAAATAAGAAGGAAATAACAGAAATTGATGATATAGAAAACAAAAAATGACAGATTAATAGAAACCAAAAGCAGAATCTGAAAACAAAAATTAAGAGGAAACACTTTTGGCAAGACTGGTCAATTGAAGAAGATAGAAGATGCAAATGCAACAGAGCTTTTAAAAATAAAGAATGTATCTGAAAATCTAGAAGAAATGAATATATTCCCAGAGAAATATCAAATGCCAAAACTGTTCCATGGAGAAACTGATTACTGAAATGGAGCAATTAGTAATATAGAAATTGAAATGGTAGTCAAGATCTTCTCTTTCCCCACAAAAAAAAAAAAAAAAAGGGCCCAGATGATGTGTGTGTGTGTGTTTCTTTCTTTCTTTCTTTCTTTTTTTTTTTTTAGATGGAGTCTTACTCTGTCACCCAGGCTGGAGTGCAGTGGTGCGATCTCAGCTTACTGCAACCTCCACCTTCTGGGTTCAAGCAATTCTCTTGCCTCAGCCTCCTGAGTAGCTGGGACTACAGGTGTGCACCACCACACTCAGCGAGTATTTTGTATTCTTAGTAGAGATGGGGTTTCGCTATGTTGGCCAGCTGGTCTTGAACTCCTGACCTCAGGTGATCCACCCTCCTTGGTCTCCCAAAGTGCTGGGATTACAGGCGTGAGCCACCTCGCCTGGCCCAGATGGTTTTTATAAAAGCATTCTACCAAACTCCCAAGGATTCCTTTCTTATTAAAGTTAATTCCTTTCTTATTAAAGTTGTTCTAGATACTAGAAAAAAGAAAAGATGTCTATTTTAAGAGGCTAGTGTTAGCTGAAGCTGGGAAGGAAGAGGCACTCTCATACATCGCTGGAGGCGATGCAAAATAGTACAACCCTCTCTTCCACCCTCCCTCTCCCTCTCCTTTGTCTATTTTCCTGCCTCCACAGGGCTCACTGTGGGACCACAGATGCACCCCACTATGCCCAGCTAATTCTTTGATTTTTTTGTGGAGACTAGGTGGTGGTGGTGGGGTGTGTGTGTGTGTGTGTGTGTGTTGGGTGGGGGGGGCCTCACTTTGTTGCCCAGGCTGGTCTTGAACTCCTGGGCTCAAGCAATCAGCCTGCCAAAGTGATGGGATTGTAGGCGTGAGCCACCGCGCGCCTGGCCAAGACTCCATTTATTAAAGGGCTAAAGAATTTTGCCAGGCGCGGTGGCTCACGCCTGTAATCCCAGCACTCTGGGAGGCCGAGCGGGCCATATCGCCTGAGCTCAGGAGCTCGCGTCCAGTCTGGCTAACATGGCGAAATCCCGTCTCTACTATGGTAACATATGTAAACATAGAAAAGATAACAGTAAAATTTTGTCTGTGTTATAGGACCGTTGACCAAAATGTTATGCAGCACATGATTGTATATCCATAATTTATATTACTGTGTATAGTCGCAGATATCTATTATAATACGGGTTTGTATGTGAAACTATAATTTTACTTATTGTTATGTTTATGGTCTGTGTCTCTTGCTAGAATGTCAGCTCCACGAGCTCAAGGAAGAATTTCCAGCACCTGACCCATGTCAAATGAACTTTTTTGGCCACCTGAGTCTTGGTCTCCCCATCTGTAGGATGGGTGTGCCTTTCCATGTGGAGGCACCTACACGTTCCGTTTCCTCTTCCCACCCTACAGAGCACGGCTCCGGCAATTCCACAGCCCAGGCTTACATTTTCCCATATTCTGGACGTTGGTGCCCACCACGTGCACCAGGCACTGGCCAGACAGAACTACCACCCCCAGCATGCCGCGCGCATTTGGGCCGTACCACAACCTGTAGGGTCATCTGGGTCTGAAACGGGCACCAGCGACGCGGGAGCAGGGACTGACGCCCCTCTAGCAAAGCATCTGTGGTACATCCCAGACCCGGGGCTCTCCAAGGCCCCGCGCTTCCGAGCTCCGCGCAAACTCTGGCTTCTCTTGTACGACGGAGGTGGTTTGCTCTTCCGTTGCCCCGTGGCTTCAGCTCATCTTTGGCAGGAAGGCGAGGCTTCCGCCCGGCACAGGGGGTGAGCTGGAGCACCGTGCCCCCAAGCCTCTGGACAGCATTTGGAGGAGGGTGCTTCCCTAATCCCAACTTCGGGGATCCCCTCATGGGCGTATTTGGAGCCTCCGGGCCCGGGGTGATATTTTGGGGGCGTCTGCTTTTGAGGAGACCCTTAAGGGGTTCCGTTTGAGGACTTCGGGGTGGGATTTGGGAGTCTGTTTTGGGGAGCACCCCTCGGAGACAGGGTTTGGGGGGCTTTGGGGAGATTCTTAGGGTGTGTGTATGGGCACCCTTGTCCCTGGAGCAGGATTTGGGTTATTCTTCAAGGGGAGAAGCAAAGTTTGAGGTTACTAAAGTCAAGGCGGGACTGGGGGAGGGCTTGTTTCAGGACGGAGTCCTGGTGACAGTGAGAACAATCGGGACCGACGTGGCATTGTGGAGGTGTCAGGCCTTTGTGACCTCTGGTTCTGTGATGACGTCCTCCCCGCGTCTGGAGGCTCAGGACTGCGAGACTGGACACGTCGGGGGCCCAGATGTTTCTAGGGAGAGGAGCCTCCCAGCTCAGGCTGGGGAAGGGACACCGGAGCCCAGCTCTTCCTGAGCTGACGCGGCGCCACCCGGCCTTTATTCATTATTCATAATAAGGTGGGGCTGTGGTAGGAGGCAGTTTTTTGCCTCTTTCGCACCTGGTCCGCTGAAGGTTATCGGCTTGTGAATTATTCACGAGGGGCGGATCAGCGTGCCGAAGGGACGTGCTGAAGGGGCGTTCTGAAGTCTGCCGCGCAAACGAGTTCATTGACGATTCGCAAAAGTTAAGTAGCACCCTGAGTTTTCAGTGGCTTTTCTAGGGGTTCCGTGCTTAATTCATGAGGAGTGTGGCTTTTGCAGCTTTGTCTGCATGATCCGCGGTTAGCTTTCCCTTGCAGGTACCAGAGTTAAAACCTGGCGTCTAGCGAAGGGATGAGGCCTCCTACATTGTTCATTTCTTATGGCCTGGTAATCCCAGATAATCAGCCGAGGCTCTGGATTCAAATCCCATCGATCCTTTCCAGTTGTGTGATCTTTGGCAAATCGTTTTGTAAGCCTGAATAATAGGTATGAGGATAATGATAAGATTAGCTTACACTCGTTTAGCTACTTAGCGCATTTAATCTTCACGACAATCCTAGGAGGTAGGTCATTATTACCCCCACTTTATAGATAAGGAAACTGGGACACAGGAAGGCTAAGTAATTTGCCTAAGGTCACACAATCAGTGAGTGGCTGGGTCGGGATTCAAATTGGGGTCTAGTTCCGCAATCTGTAGTCTTAACCAGATGCCATAATGTCTCCCCTCCCCACTCCCCTGCGCCGCCATTTAATAGTACTACTACTACTAATATAACACTTAGTATGTGCCAGGCACTGGTCTAAGCCCTTTCTACTTATTTCTTCATTTAAACTCCATCGCAAGGTAGGTTGTTGTTATTCCTATTTTATGGATGGGGAAGCAGTGGCCCAAGTTGGGGGTTTCTCTAGTGGCTGAGTATTCATAACTAATTTTATATTAATGTAAATATATATTTGCATATCTTAACATTACCTTTATATTAACATATAATATTTAAAAAAAATTTTTTTTTTTTTTTTGAGACAGAGTCTCGCTCTGTCGCCCAGGCTGGAGTGCAGTGGCGCGATCTCGGCTCACTGCAAGCTCCGGCTCCCGGGTTCACGCCATTCTCCTGCCTCAGCCTCCCGAGTAGCTGGGACTACAGGCGCCCGCCAACACGCCCGGCTAATTTTTTGTATTTTTAGTAGAGACGGGGTTTCACCGTGTTAGCCAGGATGGTCTCGATCTCCTGACCTCGTGATCCGCCCGCCTCGGCCTCCCAAAGTGCTGGGATTACAGGCTTGAGCCACCGCGCCCGGCCTAATATTTTAAAAATTTAACAGTGCCTTGTGCCGGCAATGTTCTAAGGCTCATCCCATAATTTATATTCTCTGATTTTCTTTTGTTTGAGACGGAGTTTCTTTCTTGTCGCCCAAGCTGGAGTGCAATGGCGCGATCTCGGCTGACTGCAACCTCTGCTTCCCGAGTTCAAGCGATTCTCCTGCCTCAGCCTCCCCAGTAGCTGGGATTACAGGCGCCCGCCACCATGCCCAGCTAATTTTTGTATTTTTAGTAGAGACAGGGTTTCACCATCTTGGCCAGGCTGGTCTTGAATTCCTGACCTCAGGTGATCCACCCGTCTCGGTCTCCTAAAGTGCTGGGATTACAGGCGTGATCTGATTTTCATAATAACACATCTCTGTGAGGTGGGTGGGCTCTATTACTATCCTCATTTTACAGTTGTGGAAACTGAAGCACCTGCCAAAGACATGTAGTGAGTTTGGGTTTGATTGGACCAAGGCAGTCCTTGTTCCTGAGGCGGGGAGAATGGAGGGAGGCGTGGAGAAGGGAGGCGGGGGCAGGGAGTACACTTCCCCTGGGTTTTCTGGTGGCACTGCAGTGACATCTTTCATTATTCATGAACAGGAAGGCGTGCTCACTTTGCCTTGGCTATAGCATCGTAATCCCTATTTGCTGGGCAGGGCAGTCTTGGGTGTTTCTTCGCCTTATGCATAATTCATAAATTGGGTGGAACCTTTCTTGACCTCTCTGAGTTTCCAGGTTGAGCTACTGCAGCAGCATAATTCATTATTCAGGACCTGGGAGAGTGTGTTTTCCCTGCAGTAGCCCCATTTCCCTGCTTACAGTGTATTAGATGCAGCAATAGGCGGGCGTGCCCCTTTTATTCCAACCCAGTGGGCCTCATGCATTATTCATGAGTAAGTTGTGGCCTGGGTCTCCTTAGCTTCCGGGCCCCTGCAAGATCATCATTATTCATGAATGGGGGGTGTGTGGCTTCCATGTTTTAACATCTGTTTTCTGGTTGCTGGTTGTTAGTCTACCAACCACTCAACTTCATGCATAACTTATAATCAGGAAGCATGGCCTTAACGGTTTTTCTTCGCTTCCATGACAGCCTAGCTACAACAATTCATTCATTATTCACATTCCATGAGGCGTGGCCTCTGTTTTAACTGTTTTCGTTGTTACTGCCACAATGTCCACCAGGTGGTGCTGTTCCACTTCTAACCGAATGAATCGCAACTGGGTAGGGAACTTTATGCATGATTCATAAGTAGGCGCGGCCCGCTTGCATCCGGGTTTCTGGGGGTGGGGCCCAAGGTTTTGTTCCGGCCCCAGGCTCGGCAGCCGCCATCTTGTGTCGGCGGCTCGGCTGAAGGAGGTGGCAGGGACAACCACAACCACAACGGCCGGGGGAGGAGAAGGCGGCAGCGGCGAATCTAGGCGGCCCAGGCGGCGGGGAGGAGGAGAAGGAGGAGGGTGGCGGCCGGGCTTGGCTTCGGCTCCTTGAGGAGTTGGCGGCGGCGCGACCCGGGGAACCGGCATTGGTAAAAAACGTCCTTTCACTGCGCCTCGCCCTGGGCAGGGGTTTCGGGGAGGCACTGCAGGGGCCTGAGACACGCTCCTGTCGGGGCGGGCCACGGTGACTCGGGCGCCAGGAATCAGCGGAGTAGGGAGGGGGGAGCGGATCCTGGGGCGGGGCCGACTTTCCCCGGCCAGGACCACTCCGGCTCCCTCTGGTTCCAAAATCTGACCTTGGAGTCGGACCCCTAGGATGTGCTTTTAGAGACTCACGCCCAACATCTCTAGTCTGGGACCTGACTCCGTTCCGAACCTTGTATCTCAGATCAGAACTCTCCCCAGTCTCCAATAGAGATTTACGGGGATCAGCATTGCTGATCAGAGCTCCTCACCATTGAATGCCATCAAAGACCTGCCCCAGAATCTCCTTTGAGACACCTCTAGCCTCTCAGTATTTGCCCTCAAGTCTTCCAAGACGGGCTAGATCTCGAAGGGGTCCATAGGCCCTTTATCTCTGTAAGAGAGTCCTCTTTAGCATTTTCCTTCAGGCCCCCCATCCCACACACATGCTAGCCGCGCTCAGAGCTTCCAGGGGTACTAGACCCTGTGAAAGGCCATTTGGGCCTGGCCTTTGTGTCGGGGACCCCTCTTCGCCACACCTCAGGTCTCCTAACCCCACCCTGGCCCCTAGCATCTGCCATCAGAGACTCTGCCCAGTATTTATACTCAGAGACCCCTCTTAGCATCTGCCTTGAGAGACTCCTCAATTCCTAGACTGTGTCCTTTGACACTTTGTCTACTTTTACGGAATTTCTCGCTTTTTATACTTCCAGTATTCAGAGACTACTGAGAGGCCTCAGCATCTTCCCCATCAGGCACCTTGAACCCCCAGAGCCTTCCAGTGCACCAGATACCAGGGAGGAACTGTTTGGATACATAATTCTTCATCAAAGAGCCCCTGCGAACATCTGCTCTTGCAGACCCCGTTGGCTTCTAGCCCCTTCCATCAGAGACTCGCCTCCCCATCCCCAACCCCACCCTAGACCCAGCCTCTACCTTCAAAAACCAACCTGGGTTCTAGCTGCTTTTTTCACAGATCCCTTATCCTCACATCAGGCCTCAGAATCTGCCCTCAGATCCTTTCAAGATCCCTAACGTCTGCAGTCAGGGGTTTTCAGCTTATGCTTTCAGCCTCCTTGGACCCCAGGATCATTGTCAGATGTCCCTTCCCCCCACAGGCCCTCTTGTTTTCTTTTTCTTTTTCTTTTTCTTTTTTTGAGACAATTGTTTCACTGTGTCGTCCAGGCTGGAGTGCAGTGGCGCCATCTCGGCTCACTGCAACCTCAGCCTCCCAAGTAGCTGGGATTACAGGCATGCGCCACCACGCCCGGCTAATTTTTTGTATTTTTAGTAGAGATGGGGTTTCACCATATTGCCCAGGCTGGTCTCGAACTCCTGACCTCAGGTGATCCACCTGCCTCGGCCTCCCAAAGTGCTGGCATTGCAGTCGTGAGCCACCGCGCCTGGCTTTGGCCCTCTTGTTTTCTACTGCAGTAGAAAACCCTCTTCTCAGCATCTACCTTCAGTGCCTCCATGGGGTCCTACATAATTGGTCAGAGAAACCCAACCCCATTTGGGGACCTAGCCAGTGTTTGCTTACTAACCTTTTTAAGGCCTGAACTATCTGGGCCCAGCTTCCCTTTTCCACCCACTCAGAGCAGCTGTGATACCTAGCATGTCCTGTCAGAGACTGACACAGAGCCTTTGTGTTCCATTAGAAACCTCTCCCAGCCCCTCACCATCCACCCTCACAGCCTCCTGGGACTCTGTAGTAGGAATGTCAGATACAGCTCTCCTCTTGCATGTCCCTATCTATTATTTTTGGTTAAAGATTTCTTTCTGCTACCAGCATCTGTCTCCAGAGACCTCCAGAGCCTCAACATCCTCCTGATGGAGGCTACCCCTCCCCCCAGACCCCAACATCTTCCTGCTGCCTCCTCAGACTCTAGAATCCCCCACCCATTCCCTTTGCAGCTTCTATGGGGCCCAGCAACTGTCTTCCTACCTCCTTGCAGCCTCTGGGGGCCTCCACTGCAATTTTTCAGCCTTTCTCCAAAAGATCCTTTTCCAGAGATCCGAATTTGAGTCTTTTCCTAATACCCTAGCCTAGTCCCTTCCCTCCCAGGACTTCTAACATCTCCTTTCCCATTTCTATCAGAGCCTCCTTGCTCTTAGACACCCACTTCCTGATTCTCCTCTCACGTTCCCATGGACTTCTCAGTTAACCCCCTCCAGAAAGCTTGACATGCTCCAGCCCCCCTTCTCTATGCCCTAGCTTCTCCATCCTGCTAACCTGCCTCCTCTCACACCTCCAAGACTCTTCCCTCAAACCCTCTGGTTTGGGAATAGAGAATGCTTACGCTTGAAAATCTTCAGTTTGGAGACTCAGGTATGTTTAGAAACGAAGCTGCAGCTCAGCTTTGCGAAACAGTTCACAGTGTGTATGTTATAGTGGGGGCCTGAGCAAATGTTGAGGGAGGAAGGGTGTAGATTGTTTTTCTGCTGGGTGTGGGGGATCTTTAGCTCCTCTCCAGAGTTTCTGTCCCAGACTCCTGCTTGCCTTGAGACAGGGCTGTTCCAGACCTTTGCAATCGAAATCCACTTGAACAATCATCTGAAACTTCTTAGACTCTTGCTGCCTACACTAGGGATCCAGAGGTGAAATGTCCAGATATTAAAGTGCTCTCTGGACCTGGATCATCTCTAATTTATGGAATGAGGAAATGGCGTGTCCCAAACAAACTGACGAATGACAAGGCAAGGAGATAACTAAGTAATGGAGGCCACTACACGTGCCCAGGGAGGAACTCATATCCTCAGGTCAGTGAGTTCTGACCACAGACCTTGGCTTCTTTAACCCTGCCGGCAGCCCCTTGAAGACAGTTTCGTTTGTCCCAGCTTTTGGAGAAAATGAGGCTCAGAGGAAATGAGATCTCTACCCCAGGTCAGTCAGAGAGTCAGTAAATGGAAAATATGGTTCACCTTTGTCTCTACTAACTCACCAAGCCTCTTGCTACCCAGGTTGGTTCTTAGCATTCCAAGCAATTCACCTGGCTATCTCTGGGGCTCCAGCCAGCCTCCTGCCTCCCCTCATCTCCCATTCCTTAGCCCTCTGGACTGGGCCCTGAGCCCAGGGGCATTTGGCAAACAGTCCCCCACCAGCTGCATGCCTCTGGACGAGTGAGTGGGGTTCTCTGAGCCTTTGTTTTCTCATTTGTGATTTGGGCATAGGGTTATCTGGGTCATGGGGATTGTTAAGATTAGACAAAGCCCTTTCCTCTTTGATTGACACGCAGTATGCTCTTGGTAGATAGTAGGGAGCTCTTGTCATTGTGGTTGGTGCTAGTGACAAGTGCCAAGATGGAATCTTAGGTACATTGGGATACTTAGTGTCATAAAAGTCTCAGTGTGGGAGGACTTGTGTGAACAGAAGACTCAGTGCCTAGAGGAGCACTGGGGGTGAGGGGAAGTGACGCTGGGTCCTCCCATCTCCAGCATGTGGAGCCAGTCACCCCCACCACCAGATTTCACTTCCACAGCAGGCTGTATTGTTCTGTCTCTGGGACCTAGCAGGTGACCCTGGGCAAGTTACTTCTCATTTGTCTGGCAAGGACGCTAAACTCTGCCTTGCAGGGTCATAGAGGGGATGAAACATGATAACACGAGGAAGCAGCTTGGGCTTCAGAGTCAGCAGATCCTGGTCTGGTCCCAGCTCAGCTAGTGTGTGGGAACCTTGGTCACCAAACGTCCCTGAGTGAATTTTTTTCCTTCACTTTAAAGTTGGGGGTATTATTGATAGCACTCCAAACCCCACAGGAGTACCCTGAGGGCAGAGTGAGAGGAGGCTTAGAGAAGTGCTTACTATGGCATCTGGCACAGGGAGGACTCCTGATAAATCTAATAATACTCATTTATCATTGTGGTTAACCTGTTTAAGGAACTCCGCATGCAGATGAGGCTTGGGATGTGTTTGTTTTCTCTCTTTCTGCAACCTCTTTTATTGGTCTGTGTCGGTTTTCCCCTCCCAAAGCTGGGGGCAGGGTTGGGCTTTATAAAACTTCCCTCCCTGAGCTCCTCTGGGGACTGGGTTCTCAGCAAGTTACCGCTCCCGCCATCATGCCACCCTGATGGATGTCCAAGCCTCACTTCCCTTCTGCACTCCCCGCTCCCGCCGCCATCCCTGGGATTAAGGGAGAGGAGAATGGCTGCTTGTTACTGCCTACCTACTCTGTGCCAGGTTCTATGCTCTGTGTTATTTATCATCTCGATAACCCCATGGGGAAGGTAAGTGGTATTATCACCCCTGTTTCACAGGTGAGAAAACTGAGGTCTGTGGCAGTTAATTATTACTGTTAGTGCATGGCAGGCTCAAGATTTGAAACCAGGTCTGTCCTGAATCCACATCCTTCCCCTGACCTCCACACAAGTACATTCTTGTCATTCCTTTCACTCCAGGATTGGAGTCTTTCCCTCATTATCCTGGGCTGGGAAGAAGCAAATGGCTTAGTGGTCAGCAGTGTGGATTTGCAAATCAGACCACCTGGGTTCAGATCTTAGGTCTGACAGCTGTGTTACCCTGGGCAAGTCTTCACCTTTCTGTGCCTGTCCCCTCTTTGCTGTAAAATGGGGGTACTAATACTTAAGTCTTCCCTTTCCCCGCAGTTGCTACTAACAGAAAAATGGTACCCATGTGCCCCAGGGTCACCTCTGATCTTCCTTTTTTCCTCCAGATGTCCAGCTCGCCGCTGTCCAAGAAACGTCGCGTGTCCGGGCCTGATCCAAAGCCGGGTTCTAACTGCTCCCCTGCCCAGTCCGTGTTGTCCGAAGTGCCCTCGGTGCCAACCAACGTGAGTGCCCTCTCCGTGGAGACTGGCAGACGAGGTGGTGGGTGGGAAAGTCTTTTGTATCACTCTCTGTCTATGCTCCACTCCTGTGTGTCTCCCTAAACTTGTTCTTTCCCTCTATCCCTAGGGAATGGCCAAGAACGGCAGTGAAGCAGACATAGACGAGGGCCTTTACTCCCGGCAGCTGTAAGTGGGGCCAAGGCCGGGCTGAGGGGTGTGGGATGGGACATTGAGAGGATAGGGTTGGGTGGGGCAGGCCCTGACCTAGAGTACCCCCTAACCTGGCAGGTATGTGTTGGGCCATGAGGCAATGAAGCGGCTCCAGACATCCAGTGTCCTGGTATCAGGCCTGCGGGGCCTGGGCGTGGAGATCGCTAAGAACATCATCCTTGGTGGGGTCAAGGCTGTTACCCTACATGACCAGGGCACTGCCCAGTGGGCTGATCTTTCCTCCCAGGTACCTCTTCCTAGCACCCTTCCCCCTTTCCCCCTTCCCGAGGCACCACCGTTCCTGGTGCCACAGCCATTTCATCTTTTTCCCTACTGCATACCCTTACAGTTCTACCTGCGGGAGGAGGACATTGGTAAAAACCGGGCCCAGGTATCACAGCCCCGCCTCGCTGAGCTCAACAGCTATGTGCCTGTCACTGCCTACACTGGACCCCTCGTTGAGGACTTCCTTAGTGGTTTCCAGGTATCTTGGGGGTACCACCCAGCCTTCTGCCCAGTTCTCTCAGAGCCCATCTCTGGTTTGTTCAGTAGTATTCAATATTGATTTAATGGGTCGGCTTGAATGCCAGGTTTTGTGCTGGGGGACTAGAGTATGCAGGCAGCAGTTAGCCCCTGGCCCTGCCTTTTCTTGTCTTTTCTTTTTTTTTTTTTTTGAGACAGAGTCTTGCTCTGTCGCCCAAGCTGGAGTGCAGTGGCGCGATCTCGGCTTACTGCAAGCTACGCCTTCCGGGTTCACGCCATTCTCCTGCCTCAGCCTCCCGAGTAGCTGGGACTACAGGTGCCCGCCACCCCACCTGGCTAATTTTTTTTTTTTTTTTTTGTATTTTTAGTAGAGACGAGGTTATCGCTTCTCGGCCTTTTGGCTAAGATCAAGTGTAGTAGAGACAGGGTTTCACTGTGTTAGCCAGGGTGGTCTCGATCTCCTGACCTTGTGATCTGCCCGCCTCGGCCTCCCAAAGTGCTGGGATTACGGGTGTGAGCCACCGCACTTGGTCTGGCCCCGCCTTTTCAAGTGGGGATGATGTGTACAGACAGTACAGCATAGTGGTTGTGGGCACAGACTGTGGAGCCATACTGCCTTGCTGCAGGCCTCCAGCCTTGGTAGGGTGACTTCAAGCAGGTTGCTTCATCTCCTGTACCTTAGTTTTCCTGTTTGTAGTCAGTGCGTGGTAGCAGCACCAACTTTATGGACTTTTTGTGAGGGTTAAACACGTGGAATTGCAGCTGGCATATAAGGACTGGATGGGTGTTTGTTAATTAAAAAGTCCAGGCCGGAAAGAGGTGCTCTGGAAGCTGAGAGTCGGCCCTGGGGTATCCCAGGTTGCCAGGGCACTGCAGCTAAATCCTGATAGAGGAGTAGGAGCTCACCCTGGTGGGGAAGGATGGACATTCAGGCAGAGAGCAAAATCCCAAAGATCATGGCGGAGCAGGCATTGTCTTGACAATTGGAAGCAGGTGGGTGTGGTAGGAGTGAGCTCAGACTTTGGCTGGAGACAGAGTTTTACTCCAGTGTCTCACAGGGCATGGCAGGCAGACAGCAGCGGGTGTTTGTCAAATAAATGAGTCAGCTCTTCTCCAAACTCCGTCCTCCCAGCTACCTCTTCACCTTTCCTGGTATAGTCCAGGGGTTCATTTTCGACCCCCACAGAGTCTGATGCACAGTAGGTGCTATGTGTTTGTGAAAGAGGCTAACCCAGCAAAGCCTGGATGTGTCTGTCTTGAGGACTGCCTGAGTCTTCCACACTAGCCCTCCACCATTTTTTCCCCTTCACCCCAATGCTGGGCCTGAACCTCCATCTCTCCACAGGTGGTGGTGCTCACCAACACCCCCCTGGAGGACCAGCTGCGAGTGGGTGAGTTCTGTCACAACCGTGGCATCAAGCTGGTGGTGGCAGACACGCGGGGCCTGTTTGGGTGAGTAGCAGCCCACCCCCCTCCCCGTCCCTTTTTCCCCCAACTCCTACCAGGCCCAGGCCAAGACCTCTAGGCTCTCCCTGCCCTCATCCATTCTCAGCTACCCAGGTTTTGGGTTCTGTGTGTTCATCTCTCCCCATGTGGCACAAGTACCATCTTACATCCCAGCAGTGATAGGCTGAGTTTGCTCAGCAAGTTTTCACTATATCTTGAGGGACCCGTGGGGCCTGTATGTGAATGGGACACAGGCACCAGCCCTATTGCTTCCCTCTATAGGCAGCTCTTCTGTGACTTTGGAGAGGAAATGATCCTCACAGATTCCAATGGGGAGCAGCCGCTCAGTGCTATGGTTTCTATGGTTACCAAGGTAAGGAGACCAGCCCTAGGGTTCCTAGCAGGTAGATGGGCTGCGGTAGTCCTTCCTGTCTGCTCTTGGTACCCTGGGCCTGTTTCTGAGACTCACTCTTCCTTTAACCAGGACAACCCCGGTGTGGTTACCTGCCTGGATGAGGCCCGACACGGGTTTGAGAGTGGGGACTTTGTCTCCTTTTCAGAAGTACAGGGCATGGTTGAACTCAATGGAAATCAGCCCATGGAGATCAAAGTCCTGGGTGAGCTGGGACCATGGGGGAAGCAGAGGGGAACTAGAAGATATGTTCCTGGGTTCTGGCCGAGGAGTTGAAAGGAGGAGACATGGCCCTTGGTTCAGAGTTGGGGAGACACATCCTGGTGTTTCAGACGAGACAATCCCGTGGGGTCCAATAAGAGCTGGTGGGCATGGGGGAGAGGTACTGTGTTTGAGCTATTCCTGGGAGAATGTGTCCCTGGTATCTGAGCTGAGTGGGGAAAAGGTCTCTGGTATTTGAACAGGGCAGATCAGAGGATCTACTTGTGTGTGAGCTGATTTGGATGGGAAGCAGAGAAGGTCTTCCTGTGTAGACTTGGAGCCAGGGACACAGGGTCTCACGGGGTGTGAGCTGGGTCTGGGGCACAGGAGAGATGGTTTCTGATGTCCAAGTGGAGCCTGGAGCAGAGGGGAGACAGCTTCTGATGTCTGAGCTGAGTCGGGGCAGGAGGTTCCTTATCTTGCAGGGGTTGTGGATTTTAGGGAGAATGGGTAGACTGACAGCTCTCTTCCTGCCCTCTGTAGGTCCTTATACCTTTAGCATCTGTGACACCTCCAACTTCTCTGACTACATCCGTGGAGGCATCGTCAGTCAGGTCAAAGTACCCAAGAAGATTAGCTTTGTGAGTGTGTCGATGGGAGCAGTGCGCTGTGGAGGGTGTGGTTCTAGGCATTCCCTAGTTCTCCATTCCTCTCTTCTGGTTCTGATGACCTCCCCCTTCCCCCGCCACAGAAATCCTTGGTGGCCTCACTGGCAGAACCTGACTTTGTGATGACGGACTTCGCCAAGTTTTCTCGCCCTGCGCAGCTGCACATTGGCTTCCAGGCCCTGCACCAGTTCTGTGCTCAGCATGGCCGGCCACCTCGGCCCCGCAATGAGGTGGGTGGATGGGCGAGCCAGCCAGCGCAGACGTGCCTGGCACTGAAGGCCCACCATGCCTCTCTGCCTGTCCACACTCCCTGCCCTCACTGTGGCCTGACAGATCCTCTCTTGGTTTTTTCCGGCCCACCAGGAGGATGCAGCAGAACTGGTAGCCTTAGCACAGGCTGTGAATGCTGGAGCCCTGCCAGCAGTGCAGCAAGAGAACCTGGATGAGGACCTCATCCGGAAGCTGGCGTATGTGGCTGCTGGGGATCTGGCACCCATAAATGCCTTCATTGGGGGCCTGGCTGCCCAGGAAGTCATGAAGGTCAGCACGGGTGGGGAGAGGCAGGATTGGGGTGGGCCAAGTGCCTCCCTGACTCTGTCACTTGTTCTCTGTCTGTGTCAGGCCCCTGTTAACCACTGACCACCCCTTCTCTCCCTTCCCCTCTCCAGGCCTGCTCCGGGAAGTTCATGCCCATCATGCAGTGGCTATACTTCGATGCTCTTGAGTGTCTCCCTGAGGACAAAGAGGCCCTCACGGAGGACAAGTGCCTCCAGGTATGTGGGTGGGACCTGTGGGGAGGGTCCCAATGGGGACCATTGGGGGCATTTCTGGGGAGGCCTCTCTCTAACCCTCCTCCCTTTGCATTCCTTAGCGCCAGAACCGTTATGACGGGCAAGTGGCTGTGTTTGGCTCAGACCTGCAAGAGAAGCTGGGCAAGCAGAAGTATTTTCTGGTGAGTGGTCCCCTTGGATGTCTGCTCCCCTCACCTTGGCCTCTGGCCATCTCCCCTGGGGGCTTCCTTCGGCATCTCAATGCAACCGGTGGCGCATTCCCTTTGCCATTATCCTTATCTTGAAGGGAAACCCAGTGCATCCCTCGTTTCACCCTCTGGTGCCTCCTTCCTCACATGACTGCATGTCATTTCTTAGAGTCCTGCAACCTGAAGATGTGTTGTTAGCCCCTCTCCCTGTCTCTCGGGGGAGTGAGGGGTGATGGGTAGCTTCACACTAACCTGCCTGTATCACCCTGACCAGCCTCTGCCTGTCTTCTTGGTTGCCTCTTAGGTGGGTGCGGGGGCCATTGGCTGTGAGCTGCTCAAGAACTTTGCCATGATTGGGCTGGGCTGCGGGGAGGGTGGAGAAATCATCGTTACGGACATGGACACCATTGAGAAGTCAAATCTGAATCGACAGTTTCTTTTCCGGCCCTGGGATGTCACGGTGAGTAGGGTAAGAGGTGGGGCTTTGTTGTCTCACTTTCCTCCTTTTTCTTTTTCTTTTTTTTTTTTTTTGAGACGGAGTTTCGCTCTTGTTGCCCAGGCTGTAGTACAGTGGCGTGATCTCTGGCCCACCGCAACCTCTGCCTCCTGGGTTCAAGGGATTCTCCTGCTTCAGCCTCCTGAGTAGCTGGAATTACAGGCATGCGCCACCACGCCCGGCTGATTTTGCATTTTAAGTAGAGACAGGGTTTCTCCATGTTGGTCAGGCTGGTCTCGAATTCCCGACCTCAGGTGATCTGCCTGCTTCAGCCTCTCAAAAGTGCTGGTATTACAGGCGTGAGCCACCACACCTCGCCCCTTCTTTTTCTTGTTCCCATTCTTTCTGTCAGAGATCTTTCCGCCTCTGCCAGAAGCTCTTCTTTTTGGCCTTTCTTTCCCTCAGCTTCTGTATCTTCTTTTTTTGCGTTGTCCTCTTTTTAGTGCTGGTTGGGACGGTGTGTCTGGGGTCCTCAAAACCACTCTCAAGCTCAATTCACCAAGAGTACTCACAGGACTCAGCGTATAGTCGTGCTTGTGGCTACAATTTATTACAGCAAAAGGATACAGACCAAAATCAGCAAAGGGAAAAGGCTCGTGGGTTGAAGTCTGGGGGAGCCAGGTGCAAGTTTCTAGGAGTCTTCTCCCAGCGGGAGTTAAACAAAGTGGCCTTTATTTCCCCAGTAGCAACAGTAACTACAGAAATAACAGTAACAAGGTGTAACAAGACGTGAAATGTTGCCAACCAGGGAAGCTTGTTAGACTCAGCACCATCTCTTTTGCTTGGGGCTGGTCATGTAGGCGCCCCCTTCCTGGCACATACCAAAATTTCCAGACTCCCAGAAGGAAAGGTGTTCAGCATAAACTGTGTTGTTTGCATGAACAGTTTAGGCACAGTGAACCACTGATACCAGGTAGGGAGCGGTGGGAACCTTCCTGAATTCCAAGTTCCCAGACACCAGCCAAGGGCCAACCTTGTAAGCAGGCCTTTCCAAGGGTTGTAGTTTCAGTCTCCTAAGCTTACACTTCTCTGCACGTATGGAAACTGGGTTGGTTATGCAGGGTTCTCTGAGAAGCCTTCTGTAAGGAACAATGTCATTTTTGCTTACCCAGGATTTATTCCCCCTTTTATTTCATTTATTCACCAGATAGTTATTGAGGTACTGTTTTAGGTATTGGGGATATACCAAGGAATAAAACAAGATTCCTGGAGGGAGAGGGGAACGGACAGCAAACAATAGACACAATACGATCGTGAGGTATATAGTTAATGTTGGTGATGAGTGCTCCTCCAAGGAAACAACAAAAACCAGACAAAGGAAGTCGGGGTGTCAGGGAGAATGGTTTGTAGTATTGATGACAATGGTTAAGGAAGGCCCGAGTTCTGCAAAGACCTCAAGGATATGAGGGACTAGGGCGCCCTGTGCTGCAGAAGAGCCTACGCAAAGATCCTGAGGTGGGAGGGGTCAGGGAGTCAACTCATTTTACGGTAAGTGGAGGTGGGATCCAGGGAAGGATTCTGAGCAGAGGAGGGACGTGGCCCAATTTGGGCTTTGAAAGGATCCTGCTTGTCTGTGTGCCAGCATCCTGGTGGTGGTTGGGGGAGTCTACATCAATCCTGGGTGCTATTACCTAAAAAAATAGTAGGTGTTAGACGAAAGAACAGATGTCTGGCCCATTGTCTCCAGTCTGTTCCTGTCCACAGCTTCCCTTTACACTGAGCCCCTGCCACATGCATCATCATCCTGGCCATGTGGCATTGTCACAGACCGTCTCTCCTGCTAGCCTCCTAACTCAGGGCCTGGGTCTTCCCCAGCATTAAGTAAATCAGTCTCAGGCAGACAGCCCTTTATAGATGTTTGGGCCAGGTGCGGTGGCTCATGCCTGTAATCCCAGCTCTTTGTGGGGCCGAGGTCTTTGAGCTCAGGAGTTCAAGACCAGCCTGGGCAGCATGACAAAACCCTGTCTCTACCAAAAATACAAGAATTAGCCATGCATGGTGGCACACACCTGTGGTCCCAACTACTCGGGAGGCTGAGGTGGGAGGATCGCCGGAGCCTGGGAAGTTGAGGCTGCAGTGAGCCGTGATCTACAGCCTGTGTGATGTAGAGAGACCCTGTCTCAAAAAAAATAAAGATGTTTTTTGGGTGAATGCACAAATAAGTGAGCTCTGTTCCCCCATCCCTACCCTGGAACTGCACTTTCTTAACCCTTTAGAAGTTAAAGTCTGACACAGCTGCTGCAGCTGTGCGCCAAATGAATCCACATATCCGGGTGACAAGCCACCAGAACCGTGTGGGTCCTGACACGGAGCGCATCTATGATGACGATTTTTTCCAAAACCTAGATGGCGTGGCCAATGCCCTGGACAACGTGGATGCCCGTGAGTTTGGAGGCGGGTGAGGTGGTCAAGGGCAAAGTTGTGTGTGTTTCGGTGTGTATATACCGAGAGGGGTGTCTGTCTTTCTGTCCTCTCCTGATGTTCCTTTCCCGGCTCTTGCTTTGTCCTCCCCACAGGCATGTACATGGACCGCCGCTGTGTCTACTACCGGAAGCCACTGCTGGAGTCAGGCACACTGGGCACCAAAGGCAATGTGCAGGTGGTGATCCCCTTCCTGACAGAGTCGTACAGTTCCAGCCAGGACCCACCTGAGAAGTCCATCCCCATCTGTACCCTGAAGAACTTCCCTAATGCCATCGAGCACACCCTGCAGGTGATAAGCTGTGGGGGAAGGGAAAGAGGCCAGGCATCTGGCCAGGCTGCTGCCTCTTCGCCCCCAGGCCCTTGCCTTGCCTTGCCTTTAGATGTTGCATGCCTAAGTGTAAGATGTGCCTTTTCTCCAAACCTCCCTCCCTCACTTCCCACCAGGCAGCCTAGGTTTCTAGAATGACTCATTCTTTTTTCACTTTTATTTTGATTTTTTTTCAACACATAGACAAATATTAAGAATATTATGATGAATACTCAAATACCATTCCTCACCTAAATTTAACAATTCTTAATGTTTTGCCACATTTTCTTAGATTTATGTAGATTTTTCTTCTTTGTGCTTAAATGTGTAACAGACATCACAACCCTTTACTCCCTACTATTTCAGTGCCTCTGCCAAGTGAGGATATGTTGCTGTAGAACAGGGTTTCTTAGCTTCAGCACTGCTGACATTTGGGGCTGGTTATTTATTTGTCATGGGAGAGGGGATGCCGTGTACACTGTAGGATGTTTCTCAGCATTCCTGACTTCTGCCCACTAGATGCCAATAGCACTCTCCCTCCATCATGACATCTAAAAATGTCTCCAGACATTGCCAGATGTCCCCAGGGGTGCCACATCACTCCCAATTGAGAACTAGTTTTAACAGAAACATCATTTTCATGCTCAACAAAATTAACAATCATTCTTACCATCTCTTCCAGTTATTTATTTGTCTCTAATGGTCCATATTCAGGTTTTCCCCAGCTGTTACTCAAAATGAGTTTAACAGCTGGTTTGTCAGGATGATTCTGTGTGTATGGTGCATGTATCTACAGAACAGTGCATATATTATCTAGCTCAGGGGTGTCCAGTCATTTGGCTTCCCTGGGCCACATTGGAAGAAGAATTGTCTCAGGCCACACATAAAATATACTAATACTAACGATAGCTGATGAGCTGAAAAAATAAAAGAAAAAAAGGTCCGTGCATAAATCTCATAATGTCTTAAGAAAATTTACAAATTTGTGTTGGGCAGCATTCAAAGTCATCCTGGGCTGCATATGGGCCACAGGTTAGACAAGCTTGATCTAGCTGAAGTTTTACAAAGTGAACACACAGGTGACTACCACCTGGGCCAAGAAATAGAACCTAGGAATTACCATTGTGCTTGCTGTCAGAATAATTCTTAGTGCAGTGTTTGAGGCCAAACCATTTAGAATAGTAGGAGTATGAGGGTGGGAACAAAATAGGGAAGAGGAAAAAAAAAAACCAGTTCCATCTGTCACTTTCTCCCTTCTGACACTGCAGTTCCAGAGTGGGTATGTTTGTATTTATGCACCCACCACAGTCTTACTAGGTCATGTGTAACCTTGAACTTAACCTCTCTGTGCCTCAGATTCCTGTTCTGTAAAATGGGAATGACAGCATCTACCTGACAGGACTATTGTGAACCACTTGGCATTTACTGTGTGCCTGGCACTGTTTTAACCAAGCTTTAAATATATATGTATTTGCTCATTTCTTCCTAGCAACTCCATGAAGTAGGTATCACTGTTGTAACACCTGTTTTAGAGACAAGGCGCAGAGGTGAAGATGTTATCCTGTGTGCCTGAAGTCACAAAACTAGGTAATACGTGGCATAGCTGGAATCTGAACCTGAATTTCTAACATCTGTACACTCCAAACCACCTCGCTCATGACTGCGAACTGTCCTAGGAATTCTCAGAGGCCAGAACCTCTGTCTTGTTTGCTATTTTATTTTTTGAGACAAGTCTCATTCTGCCACTCAGGCTGAAGTGTATTGGCACAACCATAGCTCACTGCAACCTTCAACTCCTGGGAAGTGTCTGTGTGTACACGTGTATGTGTGTGTGTGTGCGTGCGCGCACCTGTTAACGTTGACCAGGCTGGTTGTAAACTCCTGGGCTCAAGTGATCCACGTGTGTGTGTGTGTGTGTGTGTGTGTGCGCACGCACGCGTGCCCGTTACGTTGACCAGGCTGGTTGTAAACTCCTGGGCTCAAGTGATCCACCTGCCTCAGCCTCCAAAAGTGCTGGGATTACATGTGTAAGCCTCTGTGTCCGGCCTCTGTCTTGTTTTGTGCCAAGTCCTCAGGGCCTGGATAGGGATTATTTTTGGTTTGGTCTGAGTTTTTTCTTTTTTAAAAAACTGTGGTAAGATATACTTAATTGAAGTTTTTATTTTTTATGGAGGCATAACATATCTAGAATAAGGTACACAGATTTTTTTTTTTGAGGTGGAGTTTTGCTCATGTCGTCCAGGTTGGAGTGCAGTGGCGCGGTCTTGGCTCACTGCAACCTCCGCCTCCCAGGTTCAAGCGATTCTCCTGCCTCAGCCTTCCAAAGTTGTGGGAATACAGGCGTGAGCCACCTCGCCTGGCTCTCAGATCTTAATACATTTTTAGGCTGAGCATGGCGGCTGACACCTATAATCTCAGCACTCAGGAGGCCAAGGAGTGAGGTTTGAGCCCAGGAGTTCAAGACCAGCCTGGGCAACATAGCAAGACCCTGTCTCTACAACAAATCTTAAAAATTAGCCGGGTGTGGTGGCATGTGCCTGTGGTCCCAGCTACTGGGGAGGCTGAAGTGGGAGGATCGTTTCAACCTGGGAGGTCAAGGCTGCTGTGAGCCCTGATTGCATCGCTCCACTCCAGCTTGGGTGACAGAGTGAGACTTTGTCTCAAACAACAAAACAAAACAGTTTTCCACACACACAGCACTATTGTAACCAGTGCCCAAATCAAGTTCATTGGTGTTTTTTTTTTTTGTTTTTTTTTTGTTTTGTTTTGTTTTTTTTGTTTTTTTTTTTTTTTTTTGAGACAGAGTCTTGCTCTGTCACCCAGGCTGGAGTGCAATGGCATGATCTTGGCTCACTGCAACCTCCGCCTCCCGGGTTCAAGAGATTCGCCACCGCGCCCAGCTAATTTTTGTATTTTTAGTAGAGATGGGGTTTCACCATGTTGGTCAGGCTGGTCTTGAACCCTTGACCTCAGGTGATCCATCCACCTTAGCCTCCCAAAGTGCTGGGATTACAGGTGTTAGCTACTGCGCCTGGCCTGGTTTTTCAATTGAGATGGGGGAATGGGGAAGGCTGGAGAGCTTCCCTGCTTCCAGAGTAGCTGTGCTCTTTGTACTTGGTTTATTCACTGATGGTCCTTCTAATAATGCCTGTGGAAACCCATTTTGTCAACTGTGGCCACATGTAATCTGTTTGCTCTGTCTGCAGTGGGCTCGGGATGAGTTTGAAGGCCTCTTCAAGCAGCCAGCAGAAAATGTCAACCAGTACCTCACGTGAGTAACTCGAGTGCCCTCTCGCCCTGTCCTTGTCCACCAGCCAAGGCATCCCGCCTACTTTCCTCATCACAGTAACACTTGGCACCAGGCACACTTTTCACATGAATGAGTGGCTGTTTGGGCCTCATGTTGTTTGGGGTCGGGACTAGTTTTCCATGCAGAAAGTAAGATTGCTCTGGAACCTACTCCTGAGGCTCACATGTAATCCTGTCCTCTGTCCTCTTCGATTCCTGATAGAGACCCCAAGTTTGTGGAGCGAACACTGCGGCTGGCAGGCACCCAGCCCTTGGAGGTGCTGGAGGCTGTGCAGCGCAGCCTGGTGCTGCAGCGACCACAGACCTGGGCTGACTGCGTGACCTGGGCCTGCCACCACTGGCACACCCAGTACTCGAACAACATCCGGCAGCTGCTGCACAACTTCCCTCCTGACCAGGTAATGCCCAGTTGTTGGGTCCATTTGGCAGAATGTGTTTCCCTGAAATGGGAGCCTGCAGTGTGGGTCCTCTCACTGCGGAGTCCAGCTGTGGCAGGTGCCCTGAGGCGTGGGGATCTGAGAAGAGTGATTGACCCTGACCTGCTTTTTCCTCACCCTAGTTCCTTTGAGCAAAGAGGCTTGGTTACTGTTTCCCTTGACTGTGGTGTGGGCTGCGTCATCCTTGATTCCCAGTCAGGGCTGTAGGGATTATGGGGGAGAAATTCTGGAGTTAAGAGCACAGGAATCAATATGGGTTCAAATCCAAACTCTACTTGAACTTAGGCAAATCAGGTAACTTCTCTCTGTACCTCAGTTTCCTCGTCTGTGAAGTAGAAATAATAGTGATCTATCTCATGGGGGGTTTGGGGAGGATTAACTGGTATTTATTAATATGAAGTTAGTACAATGCCTGGTAATCCATGAGAGTTTGTTAAATGATGGGCTATCTAGCACAAAATGACTACCCAGGGACTGGTAATTGTTCTCTCAGCCAGATCTCTGGTTCAACCTGTGGGACCCTACAGTTGGGGTATTTTGTGATTGGCTCCAGTCCCCATCGAGTGCCCAACCCAAGATAGTGAATTGGGGGCAGCTCTGGGGCCTAGGTGAAGTGAAGTGTGAAGATTGTCAGGCCTTCACTCTCAGGTCCTGTTCTGAAAAATCTCTCCATCCCCTAGCTCACAAGCTCGGGAGCCCCGTTCTGGTCTGGGCCCAAACGCTGTCCACACCCGCTCACCTTTGATGTCAACAACGTAAGTCTCCTCTCTAGGGTCTTCTGGGGTCAGGTGGAAGGTGAATAGGTGGGAAGGAGGTGGCAGCTCCCCACTCGAGGGCTGATGTGCTCACCCTTCCCTGCCCTGCCTTCTCCTAGCCCCTGCATCTGGACTATGTGATGGCTGCTGCCAACCTGTTTGCCCAGACCTACGGGCTGACAGGCTCTCAGGACCGAGCTGCTGTGGCCACACTCCTGCAGTCTGTGCAGGTCCCCGAATTCACCCCCAAGTCTGGCGTCAAGATCCATGTTTCTGACCAGGAGCTGCAGAGCGCCAATGCCTCTGTTGGTGAGGGTGTTTGGCCAGTTGGCCAGGAGTCACCCCCACATGTCCCCGGCCTAGTCCAGCCTCCCCACCAGTCCTGTACCCCTGGTTCTGCTCTGCTCTGTGACCCCAGGCCTGAGGTTTACCCACACCTTCCTTTGAGCCTCCCTTTGACATGAAGAGGGTAGGTTGGGGCAAATTATCTCCCTCCCTCCTCCTCCTTCCCACTATCTGGCCCTCAGGAGAACTTGCTGTTTTACTCTTGCTCTGTGTATTTCCCTTAGTTTTGTTCTTTCTTCTGTTTCTTCTTGATCTGTTCATCTAGGAGATATGATCTCTACCAGTGGTCTCTCTCCCTTGATACCTTCCTGCCTTGTCTTCTTCCAGATCCGCCCCCATCTGTACATCTACCCCCATGTTTCTCTGTGCATCTTCACCCTCCATAGTTTGGGGCTGCGGTTTACTGACACCCCCCACCCCACCCCATCTGCATATTTTTTCATCACCCCTCCCTTCTGTATATAATGCTTCTGTAGCTCTGTAACGCTCCCTACATTTACCTTCCTTATATCTCCCCCATTTTCCTCTCCATAGATCTCCTCCCATTTCCCCTTCCATGGTCCCCATCTTCCTTCTGAAATGTCTACTCCTTCATGTTCCTTTATGTATGTCTTCCAATCTTTCCTTCCATATCTCTCATCACCTTCAGATATTTCCTCCATCTTTCTCCTCCCACCTGCCTCGCCCTCTGTATATACTCCCACTCTCCCCCTTTTATATCTTCTCCATCTCCCCCCATATCTTTCCTCTATGTCCACATCTGTATATTCCCCCCAACTTCCCCTCCATATATCTTTTTTACTCCCCTTTTCCTCCCCGTATCCTCTGTGTTCCCCCCATCTCGCTCTACATCATTCTTCCCAAGATCTTTACGTCTCCCATCTTGATTTCTCCATCTCCACTTTCTCCTAACATTTTCATTTCCATTCCTTAGTGTCTCTAGAGAGATCGCTCTTGATAGTCTCAGCTCTTTCTCTGTGTTTTTCAGGTTTGTATTCTGCTCCGCTCTACCTTTCCTCCGTGCCCCTTTTCTCTCCTAGGATGTCTCTCCTTTCCAAATCCTTTTTCTACCTGAATACCTTTTGCCCCACCCTGGGCTCCCATTTCCACCTCAGACCTTAGCCTGGGATCTAAAGGGCTGACAGTGTCCCTTTCTTCATGCAGATGACAGTCGTCTGGAGGAGCTTAAAGCCACTCTGCCCAGCCCAGACAAGCTCCCTGGATTCAAGATGTACCCCATTGACTTTGAGAAGGTACGGGGTGGGGGCTCAGGACAGGGAAGGAAGATGGGCAAAGCATAGACAGGCTAGAGAAAACAGGAGTTATCTGGAGCCAGCCCCGGGCCTTTGTGGGCATCAGATTGTGGGCCTGTCACGTGGCTCTGAATGAGTAGGTGTTCCCAGCCATCCCTTTGTGATCTGGGAGAGTCCAGCAGGCAGTTGCAGTGGAGGATACACATCTTCTTTATCTGATCCTCTCCCCACTGCCTTCACACCCTCCCCACTCATAACAGGATGATGACAGCAACTTTCATATGGATTTCATCGTGGCTGCATCCAACCTCCGGGCAGAAAACTATGACATTCCTCCTGCAGACCGGCACAAGGTGAGGGGAATCTAGACCTGATGTTCCGCCCTCCTCCAGGTTTGAGTTACCCACACTTAGCCCCTCTGTAGACCCTGAGGCTCTTGTACTTAACTACCACCGTCTTTTGTCCCTTCCTGTCTCTCAGAGCAAGCTGATTGCAGGGAAGATCATCCCAGCCATTGCCACGACCACAGCAGCCGTGGTTGGCCTTGTGTGTCTGGAGCTGTACAAGGTTGTGCAGGGGCACCAACAGCTTGACTCCTACAAGAATGGTTTCCTCAACTTGGCCCTGCCTTTCTTCGGTTTCTCTGAACCCCTTGCCGCACCACGTCACCAGGTGGGGGCCTGCATCAGAAGCAGGGTTTGGGTGGTGTGTTATCTGTGTAGATCTGGTTCTAATTCACGTCATACCCTGTCACCAGGTGAGGGTTTCTGTCTGTGTACCTACCCTTTTTGTGCATCCTTTTTCATTTATTCATTAATCACATTGAGTACATGCGAAAAGATGGGATATTTGAATTGTGCCCTGGGAGATTATTAGTAACTACACAGTAATTGGCAGCCAAAATTTATTGGACGCTTCCTACACTTAAGTGCTTTGCTTGCTTCATTCATGAATTCATTCAAATTATTTATTGAGCACCTTTTGTGTGCAGGTACTCTTCTAAGTTATGTTCCTCAAGTAGATTATATAAATAACCTATTAAATGATTTTGGAATCAAAAAAAGGATAAAAAGAGGCCGGGTGCGGTGGCTCATGCCTGTAATCCCAGCACTTTGAGAGGCCGAGGCACATGGATCACCTGAAGTCAGGAGTTCGAGACCAGCCTGGCCAACGTGATGAAACCCTGTCTGTACTAAAAATACAAAAAATTAGCCGGGCGTGATGGTAGGCACCTGTAATCCCAGCTACTCGGGAGGCTGAGGCAGGAGAATCACTTGAACCCGGGAGGCGGAGGTTGCAGTGAGCCAGGATGGCACCATTGCGCTCCAGCCTGGGTGACAGAGCGAGACTCCATCTCAAAAAAAAAAAAGATAAAGAGGACTTGAGAATACCAGGGGACGAGGGGATGTGTTTGAGATTTTGTGTGGGATGGTCAGAAAAGGCCTTGCTGAAAAGATGACATTTGAGATCAGACTTGGAGGATGTGAGGGGACAAACCGTGCAGGCTTGGTGGCGAGTGGGGACACATTCCAGGCAGAGGGACCAGTTCTTGAAAGGGTACCAAGATAGGGGTGTGCCTGGCAAGTTGGAGGAATTCAAAGTCCCTAGAGTGAGTGTGAGATTGAGGAGGGTGGGAGATGAGAAGAAAACAGAATTTCATTGCTTTAGGGTGAGATAGGAGCCACAAGAGGATTTTGAACAAAAGAGGGTTGTGATCTGACTGAACCCGTCTGCATGGAGGTGAGGGGGATGGAGATAGATGAGGGCTGGACCCTCTGGGATGGTCTCCATCTTACACTCCCTTCTTTGTCTTGCAGTACTATAACCAAGAGTGGACATTGTGGGATCGCTTTGAGGTACAAGGGCTGCAGCCTAATGGTGAGGAGATGACCCTCAAACAGTTCCTCGACTATTTTAAGGTAAGGCCCCTCCCTCACTCTCTCACCCCACCTCGGGGGACGAGGTGTGCAAGGTGACTTACTGGCCTGTCCACCTCCATGACCCTGCTGTTCCCCCTCCCTCTCCAGACAGAGCACAAATTAGAGATCACCATGCTGTCCCAGGGCGTGTCCATGCTCTATTCCTTCTTCATGCCAGCTGCCAAGCTCAAGGAACGGTTGGATCAGCCGTGAGTTGGACACTGGCTAGGCTAGGGGAGGCCCTGTATGGGTTGGGGAGCCTCAACATCCAGCTGTCCCACTCCAGTTCACTGCCCCCACCTACCTGCCCGTCCTCTCTTGCTTTCTGCCCTCCTGACCCTATACTCCCATCCCCCTATCCCCAGGATGACAGAGATTGTGAGCCGTGTGTCGAAGCGAAAGCTGGGCCGCCACGTGCGAGCGCTGGTGCTTGAGCTGTGCTGTAACGACGAGAGCGGCGAGGATGTCGAGGTTCCCTATGTCCGATACACCATCCGCTGACCCCGTCTGCTCCTCTAGGCCGGCCCCTTGTCCACCCCTCTCCACACCCCTTCCAGCCCAGGGTTCCCATTTGGCTTCTGGCAGTGGCCCAACTAGCCAAATCTGGTGTTCCCTCATCATCCCCCTACCTGAACCCCTCTTGCCACTGCCTTCTACGTTGTTTGAAACCTGAATCCTAATAAAGAATTAATAACTCCCACATCGCCTGCCCTGCTGGTTCCAGGGAAGGAAAGGACTTGCTGGAGCTGTCTGGTTCAGATGGTAACTCAGAGGGCTCAACCCCACCACACCTGCCAGTTTTCTGGACAAAGAAAATGTAATTGCCACCTCTTCCTGCCCTCTCTGCCTAGGAAGAGATGGAGGCACCAGTGAGGCCATAGTGAGCAGGTACTTGGGTCCATGTGACTATTAATTTGAGTTGGGTTCAATTCTCACCTTCTTCATGTCCTAACTCCCTGCTCTGTGAAGAGGAAAGTTATGGTGACCAGGCTGCTAGGGCATGGCCAGCATGCCTTATGTCCTTAGGGCAGATCCCCTCCCACCTGGCTCAAAGCACTCAGACCCTGCCTGGGCAGCCTTTTGTGGTCATGGTTCCCAGCACCAGGAATGCCTGTGCTGCTCTTAGTTCAATTTCCTTGCTGCAAGGGTGTCCCAAACAGCTCTGCCGAATGCCAGTGCCTGCAGGCATACTTTGCGATTTTTATGGAAATAGTTGAGAACATCTGTAGAGGAAAAGCCCCTTGCTTGCCTTACGCTGCCCCCCTCCCTGCTGCCGCCCCAGCCCCAGGTCTGCCTGTATTCCCTTTGAGGATCTTCAGCCTTCTACTTTGGAGAAGACAGCTGGCTGTGGGGACTGAGGGGTGTTCATCGCTTAGAGCAGGTAGCAGGAGGCCCAACACCAGCCCCACCAGGACTGCAGAGTTACCGTGCTCTGTCCTTGGTCTTGGCTGAGTGCTCCAGACAATTGAAAGCACCAGTCTGGCCACTGCTACATCTTTGCTTTCTTCTATTGTACTGGCTCCTGGTGCCTGAGGAGTCCGTTCATACTTCTGTCCCTCAACTAACCAGACAATAATTTATCTACCTTACTTAGAAACAAGATCCCTCACTCTTCTACTCAAACCTGAGTGTAAGGAATAGCTCAACCTGTTCTGAACTGGCTTGATTCCCATCACAGCCTCTGCCCACATCTGCTGCCTCCTGGGCCAGTAGTTCCTGGTCCTGGGCACAGTATATGCCCTTGCCCACCTCCTTCTGATCATTTTATTTTCTTGGCCTGCTCTGCTTGGGTGACCTCATCCTTCCACAGTTTCTTCTTCCCCACTAGGACATTGAGGACAGAGGCGTTTTCCCTTTGGTATCTAGTGGTGATACTGTCAAGTGGAAAGTTTTTCCCACCACAGGAACTTTCCCATTTTTGCTCTAGAGTACCCTAGACACTCCACACTGCAGTCCACTGGCCACACCACTACAGCAGCTGAGGCTTGAACACAACTGTTGTCTTCTTTCTCCAGTATGCCAGCTCCTTTGCAGATACTCTATAGACACCTTGTTCACTGCACCTCCCCCATTACGGCCCCATTTCTTCCCCACCACAACTCCTGGATCTCCTTGACACCTTATTTGTACCTGATGCCCTTCTCCATCAAAACAAGCTTTTGAGTCACGCATGAATCCTGGTTGCATCTTAGTTGTTCCCCCTCCACCTCATTCCATTTTACTTCTGCGGTTTGTCTACCATTGTAACACCAGCCAGATGGGAGATCAGGGCTTAGCAGGCGGGGATTGCGTCATTGTACCGAGCCCCCTGCACCTAGCAGCCACAAAGGATAGGGTGGGACAAAGATTTCTCTTGTCACTGCCTGGAACTATTTGCCCACCTCGTTCTGATCATTTTATTTTCTTGGCCTGCTCTGGCAGGCATTCAACAAACATTTTTTGTGTGCTGTGTGCCAGTCACTTTCTAGGCACGTGAGACAGCAGTGGATAAAGATCCCTGTCCTCTTGGGGTTTATGTTCTGCTAGGTTGAGACCCAGAATAGATTATAAACACAGTAAGTAAATTGTACCTTAGAAGTTGATCAGTGCTCTTCAAAAAGCGAGGAATAGAGCCCGATCTGGGGATCTGGAATGATGGCAGTGCAGGTAGGAATTTTTAAATAGGAAAGGCTTCATGGAGATGACTTTGAAGCAAGCACCTGGAAGAAGTGAGAGAATGAGGCACGTGGATGTGGGTCAGGAGCATTCCAGGCAAAGGGAACCACAGCAAATGCAAAACCCCTGAGGCTGGATTGTGCCCGTTTCACTCAGAAACAGAAAGAGCGCTAGTATGGTGGCAGTGAGTCAGGGGAAGAAGAGGAAGAGATGAGGTCAGAGAAGTGATGGACCTGTTCTAGGCCAAGGCGAGGACTTTTGTCTTTGTCAAGTATTTCCACTCCCATCATGGCCCGGGAAATCTCACTAATATAAACCTTACTGAAAATCCTAACTGGTGTGATCAAGGCTGCCATAAAGGGAAGCCCGGAAGTGGCGGGGAGGCTGCCTTGGAACAGGGTAGTGTAAGGATGTGCCAGAAGGCCTGCTGGAGGTTGCAGACCTTTGAGCTGGACTTGGGGATAGTGTGGTTCTCCAGGCAGAAGGAAGTGAGGGATTAGGTCGGCCTGGTAGTGCTTGGCACACAACATGCGCCCAATAAATAAAATGGAAATAAAACCGCGGAGTGTTCTACTTATGTTGACTGACATCAAAACAAAACAAAAAACCCGCAGAGTGAGGGGAGGCACGGGCGGGGCTGTGCCGGCAAGAGAGGTGGCAGGAAAATCCAACGCATGGCGCCTATGCAAATACTCGTGTGAGGCAGAAAGGAGGCTCCGCCCCGCTCGAAGTTCCAAGCATGCGCAGTAGCGGCTCCTGCGCCTCTAAGGATCCGCCTCTTTCCTCTTTTCTCAGCCTGGGTTCCACCCCGGGAGGCCCGCTGTATGAGACGGAAGGCGGGCTAAAGGCGGGACGAGACCCGATTGAGCGCAATTATGACCAATCACCTTGCGGAATATTCGGCCTATAGCGAAGGAAGAGCTCAGAACAAAAAGGAGACCCCACCCCCGCCGATGGTGAAAACCTATGAAACCTGGGCAGAGGCGTGCGGAGTCGGGTAGAGAGCGAAATCACGCCTCTTCAGTCAGCCACGCCCTTTATTCTTGCTCGGCTTCGCCACAGAGAGCAAATCCGATTGGCTGGGCGACAACCTCAAAGGGCGGGGCTGCACACGTTCACTACGGGAATGAGGTAGCGGTGGAGGGGGCAGTTGGGCGGGGATAGGCTGTCCTAGCTAAGGTGGTAAAGGCCAATAACTTTTCAAGCTGCCTCTCCTCGAAAAGTCATCTCGCGAACCTTTAAAATGCCTTCCTCCCCAAGCACCTCAAGGGACTAGAACTGAGGGCTTCATTTGTCTTTTTCCTCCTTGCAAAAGTCCCGTTTGCCACCATGGGGATGTACCAAGTGAGACCGAGTAGGGGGAGCCAGTGGTGATTGACGCGCCAGGTTACTGGCTGCTGCTCACCTAGGCGCTAGCAAACTTCTGCCAAGATGGGAACTGAGTACTAAACAGCCTCCACAGTTCTCCCTGGTGCCGTCTCCGGCTTGGCGCCGCATCCTCCTGTGGGCTCGCGATGGCCGCGTCCCCTCCCGCTGCGGACGGGTCCTTTGGTACATGCAGTCCGAGGTGAGTCCCCTCCTTTCCACTTCACCCTTCCGAGCGCCTGCGTGCGCATGCGCGGAGCGCGGCGCGCGCGGCGGTTGGGCCGTTCGCTGTTCGGCCCTGGGATCCGCCGCCACTCCGCGATCAGCCGGCTCTGAGCCGCGAGCCGCCGTGAGCACTCGGATTCGAGCCGGCGCCAACGAGTCCGGGGGCATCGCCCGCAGCGGCCAAGCTCATGGCCGGCTGAGCGGGACGCCGCCTCCGCCTCAGCCACCGCCGCCGCCGCCGCCTCCTCCTCCTCAGCCGGCGGCGGCCCGGGCCCAGCAACCATGGCTGAAGACTACTGGGACGGGCGCCTGCGGCGAACAGGAGGAGAAGGAGGTCGCGCGGCCTCATCCCGGGCCGCCGCCCCAGGCGCCGCCGCGCCGGCCCCGCGGCTCTGAGGTTGCTCGCGCGCCCCCACCGGTGAGCGCGTCCCCGAGGCGTGGAGGCTGCCCCTCCTCCTTCAGAACCCACCTCGGGCGGTGCCCAGGGGTCTGGGCTGCGGGGCTGGCAGGTGCCCCCACCCCCGGCGAATTTCCCAGAATGCACCGGGGCGGGGGTCATTTGGGGCCTCCCTGACCTTGGCCCCGCCCTGGGCCCGTCCTGGGAGCTGGGGTTGGGTAGTGCTGTGGGTGCTAATGGGGAGCAGGGGGAATCAAAGGACCAAAGGGTGTGGAAATGGGTGACAATGGGGTGAAAGACTTGGGGAGGGGTTGCTAATGGGGGTCGGAGCATGTGGCAGTAAGCCTCACGCCAATAAGTCGTGTAAGGTTCAAGGCCCCGTGTGTGCTTGTGGAAGGATGGCGGGGTGCGGAGCGGGTGAGGGACCCAAGGGTGTATAACGGGAGGTAGGGTGTCGAGGAAGTTCTAAGACATGCTCATAGGGATTATGTCCGCAGAGAGGCCCGGTGTGTATTCATGGGGGACAGGGTGGCACAGGTACCAGAACGTCTGCTGGTGGGGTCAGGGCTCTGAGGCCTGGCGATGAGGCCCGGGATGGTGTTAATACTGCGTGTCTGTCCGTGGGGCCTGCAGTGTGTGAGAATGCAGTGTGTGCTTGTGGAGGGCAGGTAGCTGAAGGACTCGAGTGTGGCGTGTGCGCCAGTGGGGGTCATGGCTGTAGAGGGTGTATGCCTGTGGCCTCGAAGGTCTAGGTAGTTTGGGGCCCAGTATATGCTAATGAGGGCAGAGTGGAGGAAGGACCTGAGAGTATCTAATGGAGGAAGGACTGTGGAACACCTGAGCCTGGCCTAAGGGAGATGAGAATTGTGTCTGCCTGGGCCCGGGAAGGGGTGGTGGGGAAGGAAGTGTCTTAGCACTGTCAGAGGCTTAGTGGACGAAGGGTCAAGGTGATGTGAGGTGTGAGTAGTGTGTCCGTGGACACAGGGAATGTGAGTCTCGAGGGCACACTAGGAAGGAGCAAGGTAATATAAGAAGTACTGGTGGTTGCTAATGTGGGTTTAGAGACATAGAGGCACTTCGGTGTGTGCCATTGCAAGAGTCAGCTGTGTGAAGTCTGGAATATGCTAATAAGCATCAGAACCTTGCGAAGATTGTGCCCTTGTGTCCACGGAGGACCCGAGTATGTTGAGGTTCCAGGGGGTGCTACTTGGGGGTAGGGCTGCGGAGGGGATCTAGTGTGTAATAAGGGGGATCAGGGCTTTCATGAAGGGATCCAAGTGTGAACCAACAAGGATTATATCTGTGGAGGGGTCGGAGCAGAGAGCAATAGAGGACAGAAATGTATGATGATCTCGGTGTGCTAAAGTGGATTACAGCTAGGGAGGGCTGAAGTGTGCGCTAATGGGAGTCAGGGCTGAATGAGACCTGTGTGCACTAATGAGGGTCAGGCCATGGTAGAACAGTGTGTTTGTGTGTCCCTGGGGAATAGGGCTGAGTAAGGGTTCAGGGTGCACTAATGGGGAGGCAGGACTGTGTGAGGCCCGGTGTGTGCTAATAGAAATCAGACCTGAGTGAAGACTCAGTTTGTGCTGACAGAGGGGACAGGACAGTGGAAGGACTGGAATGTGTGTTAAGGATGGTCATAGCTGTGAAGGGGCCTGAGTGCGGGTAACACTGGTTAGAGATCTATCTGTAATGTTCACTTTATGTTAATAGCATTCAGAGCAGCATGAAGAAGGTCCAGTGAGTACTAATGTGGGTCAGCTATAGAGTACCCCAAGTGCATGTTAATAGAGGTCAGAATCATGTAGGGGGAACAATATGTTAATGAGGGGAGTCAGTGCTATGGAGAAGGTAACAAGCAGCTAGGCCAGGTGAGGGGCCCAAGAATGTGGTGGCAAGAGTTACTTAGAGGAGGCTGAGTGTGTGCTGACAGAGTTCAGGGTGGTATGTTATGTGTTAGGGCTTTGAATGCTGATGGGTATATGAGATAATAGCAGGTAAGATGTAGTGAGGCCTTCTTGAGGGTCTAGCGTGTATTAATGGGGATCAGGACATAGGGTGTGATGACTGAGTCCTTAGTGGTCGGTGTGGGGAGTATCCTTGAGTATGAGAGTAGTCTGAGGATGGGTGTATGTCTTTGGGGATCAGGAAGGGTCAGGCAGGACATGTGCCCTTTTTGGGGTAAGTTTTTATGTCCAGTTTCTTGCTCCCTTCACTTTTTTGAAATCTAAAAAGCTCAGTCAACTGAAATATTTAAAAGTTTCCTTGCGTATAAATGTTCAGTTATCTCTGTTCACAGGGGCTTGTCTGAGTCCCCCATCCCCCTTTCTGGGAGTGTTATGTGATACACAGATTTGACACCCCATCTTCCTAAAATCCCAAAAAACTGAACTCCAGAGCATGTCCAGCCCTTGGGGTTTCCAGTTAGAGGTCGTGGACCCATGGCTCCTCCTGGCTTCCTTCCCATCCTCCATTCAGCCCTACTTCCAGTCTCCCCCACCCCCTCCCCTACTTCCTGTAACAACATGAAAAGCAACTGGGTATCTGTGCCATATGGGGACACAAGGCTGTCTTTGGGAGCTGGCCATGCTTTACCTTCCTCGCCTTAGGCCCAGTATTCAGCCTCCCAGGTCAGGATGTTTTGTGGTTATCCTGGGTTCTCCATGGATGGACCTCATCCTGTATCTGAGGTCTTTCTGCTAGGGTGGCCCCTACCCCTCCTGGGGATAGTGAGTTCAGCCAGGTTGGGGTGAGAACTGCTGGGGTAAGCACCTGATTTCAAGGTAGCAGATGACCCATTTCTCTCCTCAAATCCAGCCCCAGTCTCATCCTCGACCTCTTATCTAGCTCTACTTCCCTTGGGCCCAGGGCCATCTTAGGCCCTGCTGTGAGTCCAGATGGTTCCTGGGTCAGGTCTTTCCCCCTCCTTGCTGGCCCAGAGCCCAAGAGGAAGCAGAAGACGGCTGGCCTAAGCCTTTTGGTGGCCCCATTCCCTTCAGCAATCCATCTAGGTCATCTTCCTGTCGATGCCAGCATCCCTGGGCTACCTTGTTTAGGTTTGTTCAATGAATAGCAGGGACTCATCACCTCAGCAGAGGTTGGTCCTAGGCCCTCAGCCCCCTGATTCACTTATTTCTGCCATAAGCACTTTTTGAGCATCTACTCTGTGTCAGTCACTATTCCAGGTCCTCAGGATATAGCCGTGACCTAAACACAGAAATCTACCCTGGCGGAGCTGATCTTCTAGTTGTGGCGGTGAGGAGATAGACAGTAAAGACTAAAGAAACCAATAAGTAGGTGGTGTCATTTCTGAGGAGGTAATGAGTGCTGGGGGGATAACTGGCAAGGTGAGGGAGCTCGGGATGGTTGAGATTTTAAATAGGGTTATTCACAGAGGCCTCATGAAAAAGTTGACCTTTGAGCAACGGCCCAAAGGGAGAGGGGAGTGAGCCATTTCGAAATTTAGGGGAAGGGTGTTCCAGGTACCAGGAACAGCCAGTGTAAAGGCCCCGAGGTGGGACTCTACTGGGTATGGTTGCAGAACAGCAACTAGGAATGATGGCGGGGGGAGGGTGGTGGGGGGTGGTGGGTGAGAGGTAATAGGGGCAAATGAGGTAAAGAAAGACCTGTGGGCCACATTGAGGACTGGGGCGTGTATTTGGGGTGATGAGAAATATAGTACATTCTTGAGTAGAGGAGAAATGTGACTGGGCTTGTAAAAGTCTAGATTGGACCCTAGGGGTCCTAACCTGATCAAACCTTTCTGGCAGCCCTGAGAAGAGCTGGTGTACATTGAGACCCCCCCTCCACACAGTCCCACCCAGTGGTTGGGTCTGGGCAGGACACCCTGACACACACTCCCTCCCCCCACCCCCGCCCCCCCCCCACCCCCCCGCAACCTGGGTAGATGAATGGGATGATGCAGTGGTTGTCATGACGATGAGTGCTAGAGAAGTCAGGAGAAGGGTCCCTGTGGCCACAGGGAATAGTCTGCCTTGGCCTTCGAGGGTGGTGCTAGGGGAACTATGCCACTCTATGGGCGTGCTCGAGGCCATGTCACCCATCCTTCAATTCTGGGCACACGCCCTGGCAGACCCATGGCTGGGCCCATCACTGCAGCTGCACCTGAGAAGATCTGCTATGGAGCCTTCTGCTCCTGCAGTGGGGCTTTTCCCCTAGATCCCAACAATCCATCGTTTGGGCCCTTGCCCTCAATCAGCCACCTAAATCTGAGAACTCAGGTGGGTCACATAGGAGCAGGGTCCCAGTGGGGCTGGCTGTGTGGGTGGGCAGGTACTGACAAAGATCCCCATCCATGCTGGGTTACCAGAACTCCTGAGTGGCTTGGGGTCCATAGTGGTTGAGTGAGCACTGACAAGTTCATGTCAGTGCCCCCTACTAGGCTGTGGGCTTTAGGGAACCCATGGTGATCAAGCAAATGCTAATATGGGACCCATTTCCATCCTTGTCCCTTGCTCAGATCGCCATGGATCGGATGAAGAAGATCAAACGGCAGCTGTCAATGACACTCCGAGGTGGCCGAGGCATAGACAAGACCAATGGTGCCCCTGAGCAGATAGGCCTGGATGAGAGTGGTGGTGGTGGCGGCAGTGACCCTGGAGAGGCCCCCACACGTGCTGCTCCTGGGGAACTTCGTTCTGCACGGGGCCCACTCAGCTCTGCACCAGGTGGGTCCACTGGCTACCCCCTCTCCCATATGACCCCAGGCTGCTTCCCAGGTGTTGCCTCCTGGTCACATTCCTCATTTTCCTCTCAATTTTCTGCCCTTTCTCTGCCCCCCATGTGCTCTCTTCTCCCCCTTCCCTCCCATCTTCTCTCAACACCGTCTGTCTATCTGTCCATCTGCGCTCCTCTTCTTGCCTTTCTGCCCAGGCCCCGTGGGGGGGACAGAGGGTGCCTTGCCTGTCACAGCTGCCCCAAGGCTCCCTCTGCCCTTCTGCCCTCTATGATGGCCTCCTCAGGCCTCTGGTACCTGCCTGCCCTGGGCCTGCCTTCCCAGGACCCTTGGCTTCCCCTGCCACCACCTAGCTGCCGGCTCTGAGCTCAGCTTGCCCTTGGAAGGAAGGGTTCCACTAGGTGACTTTTGCCTCCCCACCCCCCAGTTCAACCTGTCCTAGATGTACCTGAGCTTCCCTGGGGTCAGGTACATCACCCTCTCCCCGAGGGACTCCAGGTTTCCTCTGGGGGCCATGTGCACACATGTGTGATGATGAAATATGTTTCGTGGGGGATGGGGTGTCCTGTGGTTCCTGACCCCACCTGGCCTGCCCTACCCCTCTCCCTGCCACCAGAGATTGTGCACGAGGACTTGAAGATGGGGTCTGATGGGGAGAGTGACCAGGCTTCAGCCACGTCCTCGGATGAGGTGCAGTCTCCAGTGAGAGTGCGTATGCGCAACCATCCCCCACGCAAGATCTCCACTGAGGTGCTTGACCCCATCTGGATGGTGGAGGAGCTGGAAAAAGGGGTTGGACCTGGGGAGGTGGAGCTTATGATCCTGTTTCTCTCTCGCCTTACCTGCTAGGACATCAACAAGCGCCTATCGCTACCAGCTGACATCCGGCTGCCTGAGGGCTACCTGGAGAAGCTGACCCTCAATAGCCCCATCTTTGACAAGCCCCTCAGCCGCCGCCTCCGTCGTGTCAGCCTAGTAAGCACCTTCTGTTCCTGTCCTCTCCTTTTTCTCCTCTCCCAGACCCTTCTCCTGAGCCTGCTTCAACCTGCCTCATTTGTCCCACAGTCTGAGATTGGCTTTGGGAAACTGGAGACCTACATTAAGCTGGACAAGCTGGGCGAGGTGAGAGGCAGCTAGGAGGCCCATGGTGGGGATGAAGGTCAGTGGGAACTCCTGGAATCTCATAGCACCTCTCCTGTCACACTTCCTCATATTCCAGGGTACCTATGCCACCGTCTACAAAGGCAAAAGCAAGCTCACAGACAACCTTGTGGCACTCAAGGAGATCAGACTGGAACATGAAGAGGGGGCACCCTGCACCGCCATCCGGGAAGGTACACACCCCCATCCCATCTGCCCCAGGCTTCCCCAACCCACCCCTGGCACACACACTCCATATTGAGAACAAAGACTGGTTCTAAGACCCCCTAAAACACTCTGGCTTTCATGGGAATGCCTGTCACCCACATATCCAGGTAATAATCAGGGTAACCAGGAATCTGTTCCCATTTGGATAAAAGGTAGATGAATTGCAAACCAGGGTTTGGTTCTGAGAACACCCCTGAAAGTGCTCACCAGTTTATTTACTGTAACAATTTCTAGTCGGAATATCACATGGAATGAATTTGAATTGCACTGAAATTTAGTGTGCAAATTCGATTTCACACGATGCTGCAGGCCTATGTACTGAGGATTGGAGCCAGGCCCCTTCCCAGAAACCAAAAACAGGTTGTGAAAATCTAGTGTCACATGAGCCTGGGGCTGCAATCCCAGGTTCTTGCTCCATACTCTCCTCTGAGTCTTATTTTCCACATCTGCAACATGGAGAAACAACTTCCTTCTGGCATGAGGTGGGTTAGAGCTGGTGGCTCCGAGGCATTACCCTGAACTGTCTGGAGAAAGAAAGAAAACCTGGGCTTGTCCCTTTCTAGTCCTTGTCCTCACCTCTGTTTTGAGGGTAGGACCCTGACTCTTCCCCGTCCCACTCCCATGCTTCCTGCAGTGTCCCTGCTCAAGGACCTCAAACACGCCAACATCGTTACGCTACATGACATTATCCACACGGAGAAGTCCCTCACCCTTGTCTTTGAGTACCTGGTAAGGTTGAGTGGCAGTGGGTCCCAGGGTGAGGTGAGGAGAAAGCCAGGAGCCATAGGAAGTAACCCTCATTCCTGTACCACCTTTTCTTTCCTCAGGACAAGGACCTGAAGCAGTACCTGGATGACTGTGGGAACATCATCAACATGCACAACGTGAAAGTGGGTGTGGGGCAGGAAGCAGGGGCACAAGGGGGCCCCCACTCACCCACTCCAACCCACAAATCTCCCAGAAACGGACTTTTCCCTTTGGCTTTTTTTGCTAGGAGCCCTTGGAGGGCACTGGGACCCTGTCCTCTTCTGTGTGACAAGGCTCTGGGCCTGGTGTCTGTGTTTGGGAGGGGAGCAGTGCCTGCTGGGGGTCGGGCTAGTGGATAGTCTTTGACCTCTGCCTGCCATTCCTGGGTCCCCAGCTGTTCCTGTTCCAGCTGCTCCGTGGCCTGGCCTACTGCCACCGGCAGAAGGTGCTACACCGAGACCTCAAGCCCCAGAACCTGCTCATCAACGAGAGGGGAGAGCTCAAGCTGGCTGACTTTGGTACCACTGGCCTCCCCTTTCTTATTGGCTCCCCAGCCTCCTACTTTCCCATGACCACTTAGTCTCACTTCCCTTCAGCCTTGCCAGATTTTGCCTAGGACACCCTCAGTCTCAACTGCACTCTCCCCCAGACTTTGCCCATGACCCCCTCATTCTAGCTGTCCTTTCTGATTTCCAGGCCTGGCCCGAGCCAAGTCAATCCCAACAAAGACATACTCCAATGAGGTGGTGACACTGTGGTACCGGCCCCCTGACATCCTGCTCGGGTCCACGGACTACTCCACTCAGATTGACATGTGGTAAGGACAGGTGGAAGTGTGGCAGGGGCCATGTGGGAAAGGGGGTGGCTTGGTCACAACAGCCACCCAGCCAGCTGCCTCTCTATTCACTGTGCCCTCCCTGCCCAGGGGTGTGGGCTGCATCTTCTATGAGATGGCCACAGGCCGTCCCCTCTTTCCGGGCTCCACGGTGGAGGAACAGCTACACTTCATCTTCCGCATCTTAGGTGAGGAGGCATGGGCCCTAGGCGCTGTGGAGACACACAGGGAGGACCTGTGAAATGTTTGGGGTTAACTCCTCTTCCCTACTAGGAACCCCAACTGAGGAGACGTGGCCAGGCATCCTGTCCAACGAGGAGTTCAAGACATACAACTACCCCAAGTACCGAGCCGAGGCCCTTTTGAGCCACGCACCCCGGTGAGGCTGGTGGGTGGGTGGCATTAGGGGCCAGAGTGTCCAAACTCATTTTAAATCAGGTCTCTTTGTCCTTGTGGCAGACTTGATAGCGACGGGGCCGACCTCCTTACCAAGCTGTTGCAGGTGAGACCACCTTGGGTCAGCCTTGGGAGTATGGGATTCCAGGTGTGGGGAAACAGGGACGCCCCCCTCAAACCAGGGGCAGGGTCTGAGGTGGGCAGAGAGACCTACTTGTTGAAGATATCAATACTATCCCCCTCCCCCCACCCCCACTCAGTTTGAGGGTCGAAATCGGATCTCCGCAGAGGATGCCATGAAACATCCATTCTTCTTCAGTCTGGGGGAGCGGATCCACAAACTTCCTGACAGTGAGTGGAGCTGGGGAATGGACCGGCCAGTGTGGGGACTGGGAAACAGGACTGCTGGGGCCAGCTGGCGGGTTGTGTAGGATTCTGGCTATGCCACCTCTACGTGGGGGGACATCTTGTTCACATGTGTGATGGGTTGTATTTGTTATGAAAACATTTTTTAGTTTTCAGTTCCTTTTACCTTTCATGAAAAATTTAAAACATACATAAAAATATATGCAATAGCACTTTACTTTTTTTAAAGTAGACGTTTCCTTACATGCACTAAAAAATGCACAAATCGTAAGTATACTATACAATGAATTTTCATAAATGAAACACATCCTTGTAACTAGCACAAAAGTCAAGAAACAGAATGTTAAAAGCTCTCCACCCTGAGCTCCCTTGCATCTCCTTCAGTTATTCCCAGCCCCTTCCCAAAGGGTGACCACTGTTTTGACCTCTAACAGCAAGGATAAGTTTTTTCTGTCCTTGTACTTTATAGAAATAGAATCACATGCGACGTTTGCTTTTTATATCTGGCTTTTAAAAACTTTTTAATATGGATATTTTCAAATATATGTATTTATATATTAGTCAAAATAATATGATGAGTCCCTAAGTACTCCAGTGAGTCATCAATTCGTGGTCAATCTGGTTTTATCTATATTCTCTCTGATTATTTTGAGTCACATCCAATCCCAGACATCATAGCATTTATCCTTAAATAATTTCAGCATATACCTATAAAAGATTTTTTTAAAACAACAATATTATTATCAAACCTACAGAAAACATTTGCTCACTTTCCCTATCTCCCCACTGGATTAATATATAAAGCAAACCCCAAACACCACCCATCACCTAGACTTAACAGGTGGTAACTGCAATACCATAATTCACTTGACAAAATTAATGATGATTTCTTTGTGTCATGTAATGGTCCATATTTCATCTTCCCTGGTTGTAGCTGGTTTGTGTATGGAATTGTTTGACAGATGAAGGTCAAGCCTCTCAGAGAAGGGGCAGCTTTTTCTAATTCTTCCAATGGGGTCATATGGGGCTGGTCCTAGATGACCTCATGGGTCATCCCCCACTTCTATGTCTCCCCCATCTGTAGCTACTTCCATATTTGCACTAAAGGAGATTCAGCTACAAAAGGAGGCCAGCCTTCGGTCTTCGTCGATGCCTGACTCAGGTAGGTATAGCCCCTTGTCTTCCTCCCTGCCCCACCCACCTACCTGCTTACCCACCAACAGCCATCTGCTCTGCTTTCCCCCACAGGCAGGCCAGCTTTCCGCGTGGTGGACACCGAGTTCTAAGCCACAGACCGAGGCCCCAGCAGGCAGCGGCTGGAGGGATGCCACACCCCTCACAGGGCAGCCCCCAACTATATCTTCCCTGCTTACTCTCTGCCTACCTGCCTGAGCCATGTTCACCTGCCCACTTGTCCCTTGCTGCCTGCCCAAACACCCCACCATTGGCCTGTCAACCCACCCATTGGCCTGTCTGCTGGGTGCTAACAAAGCTCTCATCACTCCTTCACTTGGTCTGTCTGTCTGTCTCTGTCTTGGTAGTTGCCAGTGGACAGCATGGCCATGCCAGCCTCCCACACTGAGGCCAGGCCTACCCCCCATCATACCAGTCCCCAGGACCACTACCCCACGGCCAGCCAGGGGTCCAGGGCTAGCCCAGGCTGGGGATCTCGACTCAGACAAGATGGTGACAATGCCTTGAGTCTGAGGTATCCTCTGCCTGCTTTCCTGCCTGCCCCACCTGCCTCATATTGTGTGGGCCTTTTTTTGTTTCATTTCATTCATTGTTTTTTTCTTTTTTTTAATTATTTTAAATGAGATTTTCATTTTTTTAAAATGCAATATCTCTGTATACAGACTGGCTGGGCCCCACCCCCTGCGTGTGGCCCTCCCACAGTATTTTGTGCAATGAAGCCCTGCTCCCAGCCTTTCAGAGACAGGGACACAGCCCCTGTTTGGAACCCTGATCATCACCAGACCCTGGGATTGGCTATGGGAAAGCATGCCACGGCCACTCGCCTTCCTACCCCCGCCCGCCATCCCCAGCTGCAGGGGGATCTGGGGACTACCAGAGACTCTGGGAAATGGACAAGGTGGGGGGCCCCACTCTTTCTCTCCTGCAGTCCCGTAGCTGGGGCCTCCTTCCTTCTCAGGGTCTCCCCAGCCCAGCCCCCTTGCTCCCATCCCACTCGGTGCTGTTGGGTAAGGGACCCTGCCAGGAACTGACCAGCTCAGCGAGGAGCCATAATGTGCATATGTGCACAAGCAGGGTTGGGGGAGGGGGGTGTGAGGGGTTGTGCCCAGGTGTTGCCCCCTATCTCCTGGGGAGGGTGAGGCAGGGCAGGGACAGTTTCCAGGGTCAGTCCCTGGATGGGTGGTTACCTCCCCTTCCTCCACCCTAAGCCCTGGGGCCCTGAAATGGGGTGGGAGGGCAGGGGTGGGAGCCCTCCTAGTGGGTTTGGGGGGTTGGGTTCCTGAATGCACCATAATCGCTGTATGAAATATTAAAAAGTCTAAAGTGAAAAGCCTGCTTGCAAATCCCTGTAGGGGTGGAGGGTGGCCGAGCTGGGGTGATTACTGGGACCTTGGAGAATTCATACCTCATCACCACTGTCTAGGAAAACACTGAGAGTGGGCCAGGGACACGTCACGACTATGAAAAAGGCATCTAAGGTATTGCACATGTAACAGTAGAACATGGAGTTGAAGCAGGTAGGGCAGGCTGAATGGTGTTGATGGGCTGAGAAGCAGAAAGGGGAGTTAGATTTGCCCAGGAATATGAGGAAGCCTGATAAGAGGGTGGAGGCAGGGGAGTGGAGGAGACAATGTTTGAAAGACACTGGAAGGCCCAATAGAACCATAGATGGGAAGATGAGGCAAAGGCCCAGTATGACCAACTGACTAGGAAACCATGAAGAGGAGGGAATATTCAGGAAGGTAGAGGGTAGATTTTGGACCACTGAGTAGGTAGATAAGTCCTTTAATACATGGATCAAATTAAGCAGTGGGGCCATAGATGGACCTGGAAATTTAAATTATTAGTGTCCAGGAAGTAACAGAAACCATGGGTGTGGGTGAGAGAGTTTGCAAGAGGCCAGGGATCAATGACACAACCTGGGATTTGCCCTTAGGTATGAGGAAAATTGAAACTTATTTTCTTTGTCCTGTGAGTTCCAGCCCCAGTCCTACCATCTTGGGCAAAGCCAAGGATTGTTTTCTAAGCAGAAGAGGTGGGGTGAGCAGGGCCAGGCAAATACTGCAAGTAATGGCAACCCTAATTAAGTGGCCATTTACTAAAGCCCAGTGGTGGGGGCCCATGAACTAATCACTCTACTGTGTGTGTTTGTTTTTTGAGACAGTCTCTGTCGCCCAGGCTGGAATGTGGTGGCACAATCTTGGCTCACTGCAACCTTTGCCTCTTGGGTTCAAGCAATTCTCCTGCCTCAGCCTCCCGAGTAGCTGGGATTACAGGTGTGCACCACCACGCCCAGCTAATTTTTTATTTTTAGTAAAGATGGGGTTTCACCATATTGACCAGGTTGGTCTCGAACTCCTGGCCTCAAGTGATCCACCTGCCTCAGCCTCCTAAAGTGCTGGGATTACAGGCGTGAGCCACCAAGCCCGGCCTCTACTGTGTCTTTCTAAGCACTTTAGTGATGTTTCAGCTTGCAGCCTCATGGTGCCATGATGACTGCCATGTCCCCAGAGATGGAAAAGCAAGCAGGGAAGATAGAACACCTTTCTTACCTGTCTGTTTTCTTTTAACGGCTGGAACTTCCACAAGCTCCTCAGCAGACTTCCTGTGCCATTTCTTGGCTAGAATCAGATGACATGGCCACTTCTGGCACCAAGGGAGGATGGGAAAAGGAGGGCCTTGCAAAGGGGGACAGGATTGCCAGGCTGGATTTAAAAGGTCTAGAATTCACCCAACTGCTCTGGGAAGTGGTAGAGTCACTGGTGTGGGCAGAGGTTGGCCTCTGGAAGGTGGGAAAAAAAAAACGGTCTAGGGCTGGGAAAAGAGGTCTCTTGGATTTACCTGGCTGCTCAGATAAATGGGGAGGGGGAGTCTGCAGAGGGGCAATGGGGAGAATCAATTCAGAGAATCTGACAAGATTCGACTGGGCTTAAAGAGTAGCTATCTGCCATGTGTCTGACTCAATTCAAATGCCACTTTCTTTGGGGACCCTTAAGTGGAAGGGCTGCTCCCTTTCCTCATCCAGAGCTTACACAACTGAGTTTGTGACCTCTCATCTATGCCAGGTCTGGGCTGGGGGCTGGAATCACAGTAATAAAGACAATCCCTGCCCCGCCGAGGTTAACTGAAAATAGGTAAATTATGAGATTGTGAGGGGGAAGGGAGGTTCGAAATTAAAGTCATCATCAGCGGGGCTGGCAGCCCCGGCAGAGGAAAGAATAGCATAGCCTAGTGCAGTGGTTCTCAACCAGAGACATTTTTCCCCCAAAGGACCTTTGGTAATGTCTGGAGACACCTGATTGTCCTGAGGGGTACTACTTGGTATCTAGTAGGTAGAGGCCAGGGATGCTGCTACACATCCTGCAATGCCCACAACAAAGAAATGACAGTGCTGAGGTTGAGAGACCCTGGCCTAGTGCGAGGGTTCTCAAACTTTGGGTCTCGGGATTCCTTTATGTTCTTAAAACTTTAAGACATTCAAAAGAGTTTTTGCTTATGTCATACAGCCTCTGGATTCAGAAGCCTCTGGACAATCACACTGTACACCCCTGAGAGAATGAGAGTGAAAAAGTATTGTGAAAATAGTTTTCATTTTGTGAAACCCCAAGAGGATTTTTGGACCAGTAGACAGGCTGGGACCACACGGTTGGAGAATGTTTGGCCTGGTGTTTAAGGTCACAGCTCTGGAACCAGATTTCTCAAGTTTAAACTGCAGCTCCACTACTAATTAGCTGAGGGACGTTTCTGGTACTCAGCGTCCCCATTGTTACCCATGGGTGACAAGGACAGTACCTGCTGCCTGAGGCTACTATTTTAGTCCAATAAAGCACTTAAACTGGGCGGACAGTTTAGTTATGATTGCTATGACTCCAACAAACATAGGGCCTGGGGCTAACTTGTCTTCAACACCTTGTCTAGTGAATAAATCTAGTTCAGGAAGAGAAACAAAAGCCCGCAGGCCTCGGTGGGTCTCTGGAGGTGGAAACCTCTTTTGCACTGGGTTTTGATGGCACAATGAAGGGCATTCTGATCAGGCTAACAAAAACGCTGCTCCCAGTGTAGGAGTCCTAGCCCACCTCGGGAACCTCAACCTCCACTTTCCATGCCACCTGTGCCCTAAGTCTATAGGGCGTTAGGACCTCACAAGGCACTTTTGTCTTTCTTGGTTCCCACTGAAGATTTTACCCCACCTAGCCCTTCGACGCTTCTGTGCGCGGGGCCATTTCCAATATGGCAGTAGCCCCGCGACTGTTTGGGGGGCTCTGCTTCCGTTTCCGGGACCAGAATCCGGAAGTGGCTGTTGAGGGGCGTCTTCCAATCTCGCACAGCTGCGTTGGCTGTAGAGGAGAACGGACGGCGATGGCGACGGTCGCAGCAAATCCAGCTGCTGCGGCGGCGGCTGTGGCGGCGGCAGCGGCGGTGGCTGAGGATAGAGAGCCACAGCACGAGGAGCTGCCAGGGCTGGACAGCCAGTGGCGCCAGATAGAAAACGGCGAGAGTGGGCGAGAACGTCCACTGCGGGCCGGCGAAAGCTGGTGAGGCTGGGCTGCGGTGGAGCCTCGGCAGAGGGGACGGTGGGGGCATTGACAACCGCTGGGGATTCGGCGGCCGAGGGCCGCGGGAAAGCTGCTGCGGGGTGCGGGGGCGGGGGAGTGGCCGGCGGGACAGCGGGCTAAAGGGGCGGGGAAGTGCCTTTGAATGAATCGCAACGTCTGTAAAAGGGGCGGGGCCTGTGTGGTGCAGTCTGACGCCGGAGAACAAAATGGGGTTTGTTGTGATGAGACCAGTTTCGGTCCTGGAGGTGGGGCCGGGCCTGCGTAGTGAAACTGCGTAGGAACCTGGGAAGAAGGTGGGTTCTGCGACATAAGGCGGGGGCGCGGCCTGCGCTGCGTAATGCAACTTTTGGGGGCGAGGAGCGGTCTCCGATTGCTCTGGGGCGGCTGGGAACGAGGCGAGCTTTGTGACGTCAGCAGAAGAGCGGGACGGAGCCGAACGGTCCGAGGGAGGGAGCGGGGACTCCGTGGGGGAGGGGGGAGGAGCCTGGAGCCTGGGAACGAGGTTAGGTTGGTGACGTGAGCCGAGGGGCGTGCTCTGAGGCCGAGGGACGACAGTGGAGGGGAGGTGGTGCCTATGAGGCAGAAAATGGCGCCTGCGAATAAGCAAAGTTTATGACGCGCAGTGGTTTTTGATTCTGGCGGAAGCCTTCCCGAGTCGAGAGAACGTGCAGGTGATTAGCACGGGAGGAGCCTTCCATGTTTAATTGGTTTTCTATTTTGGTAGTGTTTTGTTTTTAGAATCAAGAAAAAGTCGTTTTTTTAAAAAACGAGAATTTTGATAAATCGGCTTGTTTTACTGATTTCTTGCTAAACAGTGCTTTTTGAAATTTACTGCTTCTGGGTTCATTTTATTTCTCGCCGAGTTGCATCTCGTTTTTTAATTGTGAAATACGTAAGACCTAAAAAGATTACATTTACGCAGCCCAGATTGACGGACATCCTATTAAAATAAACGGCCTACACTCTTCAAAAATGTCAGGATCATGAAAGACAAAGGCTGAAGAACTGTTCCAGATTGAAGGAATTAATGCGATTTAACGAGGCATGATAACTAAATGCAACATGTGATCCTCGATTGGATCCTGGAACAGAAAAAAAATAAATTATTTTAAAAATGAATTTTTTATCATGAGATTATTTTTGTCTCTTTTACTGTAAAAGGCAATGGAAACATCGGTGAAATTTTATTAAAGTGGGTAGATACTAGTACTACTAATTTCTTAATTGTGATCATTGTGGCTATGAAAAATAATATCCTTGTTTATAGGAAATACTGAAAAATTTAGGGATAAGAACGCATAGTGTAAGCAGTTTATTCTCAAATGCCTGAAAATTTAGCATATATAAATTTATATATGGCGAGGGGAAAGGGGAAATTGGGGAGATGTTGGTCAAAGGATACAACATTTCAGTTAGACAAGAAAAATAAGTTCAGATCTATTGTACAACTATAGTTAATAAATTCATTGTATATTTGAAAATTGCTTAGAGAAGATTTTACATGTTCTACCACCCCCAAAAAAATTGATAAGTATGTGACGTAATGGATGTGTTAATTGCCTTGACTTAGTCATTCCACAATGTATACATAAGTCAAAACTTCATGCTGTACACTCTAAATATATACAACTTTTGTCCATTTTAAAATAAATAAAAATACCAAAAAAATGCATGTAAAGAAACAACGATTGAGCAAATGAGTAAAATGTTAGATACGGAGAATCTGGATGAAGGACATATGGGGATTCTCTATTATTTTTGCCATTTTTCTCAATCTATTTCAAAGTTTAAAAATTAAATAATAATTACATAAAAACGTGTGAATTCACCATCCATGTTAAGATTCAGAACACTGTCTTAAGAAATCCTTCTGTGCCCCTCCCAGATGGAAATTCCCCTCCTTGCTCCATGGGAAACTTATCCTGAATTTTGAGTTAACAGTCTCTTCCTTTTCTTTAATGTTTTACCACAACTGTATGCATCTCTAAGTGGTATGTATTGTCTAAGCTTTCACTTTATACATATATGGAATACATATATAAAATTCTACTGGATGCATACTGTGAGCCCTTCTCTTCGCATCGGGTGATACATGGTATCCACATGGCATCATTGGTGATGTTAACCTTGATCACTTGGTTATGGTAGTGTTGGCCAGCTTTCTCAACTGTAAAGGTATCATTTTCTCTTTACATACGCAGTAATTATTTTTAAAACATGTATCATGTCCAGCCATTCCTCAAAATACTCTTAACAGCTTCCCATCTCTTGCAGCATAGATGCTAAAATCCTTACAATGAATTGCAAGCCTTTATGAAGCTGGTCTCCTGCTTGCATTCTGATGGCTTCCCATATCTCTTCTCTGATTACGCTCTCCCTCCCTGTCTCCATCCAGGCCGGCCATATTGGACTCTTGCTGTTCCTCAAACACATCTAACCTTAAGGCTTTTTCGAGTGAGGTTTACTCACTACAGAGTTCTTTAATAACCACACCAGTGAAATGTGTATCTCTGTTACTGGGGAGATGAGTTGAGATTTTCCAAATCGGGAATACAAACCCAAGCCGTGTTTTTCTGCCATTACGTCACACCTTTCCAGCAAGAAAAAGCCTCATTTCATCCTGAGAATAAACAAAATAACCACAGTGTTTTATAACCCATTTGAAGATGTTCAAAAGGGCCTTGAGGCTTTGGTCCTTGCCTCTTCCTACCTTTGTAGCCTTGTGATTGTGTCACTGGTAGAAAGGACATGACACCCTGTCATCCTTGATAATACCCTTTAAAATTACCCCACCAGTACTGGGTTTTCTTTTGGGATGATGAAATATTTTGGAACTAGGGAGAGGTTATGGTTGGTTGTACAACATTGTGAATGTTCTAAATACCACTGAATTGTTCACTTTAAGATGGTTAATGTTATGTGAATTTTACCTCATTAAAAAAATTACCACACCAGCGTTGGTTCAGTATTGAAGCCGGTTTGTCTCTGCTGTCATGGATATTATCAAGAAGCATTTTTGCTAAACTCCACTTTGTTAATGCTTCTCTATTTAGTAAGAGCAAAGCATCTCAAGGTTCTTTATTGCTGTCCATTTTCCATTTTACAGGGGTTTGCTGAAGTGGCCAGGATATGTGTGTTTATAAAGCATTTTGAAGTAATGGACTAACCCCAAATCATGTATCTTGTATCAGTATTAATATTTGCACCTTCTGTCTTTTGTCAGCTGGCAGATTTGGGTGAGGGTAGTTAATTAATTTGGTCATCACAACTGATTTAATTTCTGGGAGAAGCTTATATTTTAAGGCAAATTCAAATCTGTAATAATATAGCCTCCTTGGAAATTTTCACTTTTTCCTTTTGTGAGATGAACCATCTTCAAACACAAATCAGACACAAGAGAAAACTAGAAGACAGAAAATAAAGAATTGTTTAGTAACTTTTTTCCATAAGCACATATTTCATATCATTTCAACAAATTTGAGGAAGCACGAAAAAACCTAAGTGACTTCAGCAAGATCAGTTGTACCTGTATATACTGGCAGCAAGAAACTAGAAAATTAAATTTTATGATACCATTTATGATAGCATCCAAAAAATTGAATACCCAGCTGTAAATATAATAATTTGGGTGTTATTAATACAGACCATGGCACCTTTATTGTGACTGCCACCTGGCCTGACAGAGATTGTGAGACATCCTGATTTCAGAGATGTTACAATGATTTTTTTAAAGTATCTTTGACTTGAAGCAATGTGGTAATAATATTCTGTGAAAAATTACGTAAAACGTCAGTCCTCTATGAAATCTATAGAAATTCAGCCTGTAACCAGGTCTGGAAGTTTTGCTTACCACTCTACAGCGTGATTTTAATGTTATTTTTTGTTCAAAATCTGCTTTCAAAAAAGTTGAGCAGTGCCTACCTTTGCATTGGAAGGTACTGTTAACTATAGCTTTACTGAACAAATTAACTTCATAGACTGGCTATGGAGGCAGGTAAAGCCACAAAGGGTGGATGGTGGTGTGTGCGGTGCAGGGTTGGGTCTGAGCATTGAGCCACCGGCACAGAGGGGTTTGTTTCCCTGGTGTGAGTGATATGGCAGGGTCTGTGGGGGTCAGTGCAGCAAAAAAACAAAACCAACAAAAAACCCACAGAAATGTTTGCCTATCTAGGTGACTTGTGACTATTCCAAGATTTGTCTGTCCCTCTATCCTCCCACCTCTCTGATCCTTTCATGAACAAGGGAAAGTTGACATTTTAAAGAATCACATTGATGAGGTTAAATTGGGAGAATCGCTTGAACCCGGGAGGCAGAGGTCGCAGTGAGCTGAGATTGTGCCACTGCACTCCAGCCTGGGAGACAGAGCAAGACTCTGTCTCAAAAAATGATAATAATGAGGTTAAATTGCTTGAAAACCAACCAATATAATGTTATGTGTATTTCATCAAATTTGGTTATTTTTTAAAAAGCATTTATTTGAGGCTGCTCAATATTTGGGATAGCCTTTTATGTGTCAGAAATGCCACAGCAGAACAGGTGTGTGTGTGTGTGTGTGTGTTTAGGCAGGAGGAGGTTTATGTCTGTGAGCTTTTATGTCCAAGTCCTGAAGTCTAAGCTGTCAGAACAATGACAGCTAAAATTCATTTAGTACTTATTATATGTCAAGTATTGTCCAAACTTCAGGATTTCTCACAAAGGCAGATTTCAATATAGTTCTAAATGGTTATCCTTGTACATATAAGTTTCACTTTTAAAAGAGAGCTAATTGAACTGTATACTGAAAAATGGTTGATGGTAAGTTTTATGTTACGTGTTTTTATCACAGTTTTTAAGAGAACCATAAGCTCAGAAATTTACTATAAAGCCAAAGTAAATTCTAAATTAAAAAATGATGAACAACAGCAATATGCAGTTCTTTTTTTTTTTTTTTTTTGAGACGGAGTCTCACTCTGTCGCACAGGCTGGAGTGCAGTGGTGCAATCTCGGCTCACTGCAACCTCTGCCTCCAGAGTTCAAGTGATTCTCATACCTCTGCCTCCCAAGTAGCTGGGATTACAGGCACGTGCCACCACACCTGGCTAATTTGTTGTATTTTTAGTAGAGACGGTTTCACCATGTCGGCAAGGCTGGTCTTGAACTCCTGACCTCAGGTGACCCACCCGCCTCGACCTCCCAAAGTGCTGGGATTACTGGCGTGAGCCACTGTGCCCGGTCTTTTTTTTTTTTTTCCAGTATGCAGTTTTTGAAGGAAAACCTTATGATTCTTTTTTAGCATTTTAAATTCTTTGCTCCTTGTAAAAGCAGATTTTTCATCATTTATCAAATCCAGTTCTTAGCTGAAGAATTATGCTTCCATTGATGTATCCTTTAGAAACAAACACATAATGAATGGCTAAAGCCTTATAAAATTAGCTGCAGATGGCAGATATCTTGAGCCTAACTTAACTGGGTTATCCCACAGACTAATTCAAATGAATTATCTTTTATTCTATAATAAAACCTCATGTTTCCTAGCACTGTAAGTATGGATTTTTTGTTGGTTTGTTTGCCATTGTTGAGCACATTTTCTGTTTTTAATCAGATTTCTTTTTTAATACTAAGAAGTTATCTAACATACAAATCTGAGTTTTGCTGAATAAATTTTGCTTCTAATTTATTTTTATATGATGCTGAAACTTTTCATCTTAAATTATAATGTGTCAATACTTTCAGTCTGATGGGCATGGGAAGTTGTATAGCTAATCCTCAGCTACCCGTGTAACACCCTTGTTACCTGTCTGGGCCCCAGGTTCCTTGTGGAGAAGCACTGGTATAAGCAGTGGGAGGCATACGTGCAGGGAGGGGACCAGGACTCCAGCACCTTCCCTGGCTGCATCAACAATGCCACACTCTTTCAAGGTACAAGGCCTCTGCCTCCTCCTCGCCCTAGCCCTGGAGTTCTTGTCCCTTCCGTCCCTACAGATGATCATAAGCCCATTCCGTGTGCTAGGTCACTGGTGGGGTGGCCAGAGTTATTCGTCAGTTTCCTTTGCTGATTCTTCCTCTGCTACCTCCACCCCCACCCCACAGATGAGATAAACTGGCGCCTCAAGGAGGGACTGGTGGAAGGCGAGGATTATGTGCTGCTCCCAGCAGCTGCTTGGCATTACCTGGTCAGCTGGTATGGTCTACAGCATGGCCAGCCACCCATTGAACGCAAGGTATAGTGGATGGGGAGGATGCATGGCAGGGAGTGTTTAGTAAGAAAGCCTTGTAGGCCCAGCATGGGTCCAGATCCATGTATGCTGGGTAGGTACACATATGTCTGCTCTCTTCCCCCTCCTAGCTCATCATACAGGTATCTTTGTGTGTCTGCAGTGTGTGTTCCCCTGTGTGGCTCCTTTTACAGACCATTGTATATGTGTGTTTGTATGCTATGTGTGTAAGGCAGAGTTTGTGCTCCTCTCATCTTAGAGGTCATAGCGCCGTGTCTGTGTGGGTACACCTGTGTCTGCACCCCTCTACCCTTACAGGTCATAGAGCTGCCCAACATCCAGAAGGTCGAAGTGTACCCAGTAGAACTGCTGCTTGTCCGGCACAATGATTTGGGCAAATCTCACACTGTTCAGTTCAGCCATACCGATTCCATTGGTGAGTCTGAGGGTCATGCAGTGGGTTGGTGTTCCTAGCTAGTAGTCCCAACTCAGTGACTTGAGGATGCATAGGGTTAAGCTGTAGCTGACTGAGAAGGCACTGGTCAGACTTTGGAAGACCCAGAAGGCATTGGCTAAGTTGGGTGGAGGCACTGAGGGGGTCTACTAGAGCCCTGAGGGTATGTGAGCTACATTCCAGTGGCTTACATGGTGTGGCAGAGGATATTTGCTGGAGATCTGCAGTCTGGAATGTGGGCCAGTCATTTGGAGATTGATTGAGGACACAGGTATTGGCCAAGCATGTGAGGTCCATAGGGATGAGTCAGGTGTGCCCAGATGGATCGATCATTTTGGGTCTCACAAAGATCTTGAATGTACTCCATCACCCCGCACAGGCCTAGTATTGCGCACAGCTCGGGAGCGGTTTCTGGTGGAGCCCCAGGAAGACACGCGGCTTTGGGCCAAGAACTCAGAAGGCTCTTTGGATAGGTTGTATGACACACACATCACAGTTCTCGACGCGGCCCTTGAGACTGGGCAGGTAAGGGTGGGGAGGGCTTTTCTGTTCAGGTGGACTGGCAGATAGACTCACCTGGCAGTACTCAGGTTGGGGGAAATGAAGGCTAGGTACCCATAATGTCCTCCATTAATACCTTTCCTTCTTTCTCTTTCTCCAACCCAGTTGATCATCATGGAGACCCGCAAGAAAGATGGCACTTGGCCCAGCGCACAGCTGCATGTCATGTGAGCCCTTGGGGTATCTGGTCCAGAGCAGGGGCGTCCCACAGTAGGCAAAATGATTTAGCCCATGAGCACATTGCACCCCCATGCAGCAGGCCCTCAGCTGACAGTTTCTCATCTAACCCCAGGAACAACAACATGTCGGAAGAAGATGAGGACTTCAAGGGCCAGCCAGGCATCTGTGGCCTCACCAATCTGGGCAACACGTGCTTCATGAACTCGGCCCTGCAGGTTGGGCCATTATAGTTGTGTCTGGCACAGCCATGGGGTTGGGCTTCAAGAGCTGAGGATTGGGGACAGCTGGGGTCCTGAGGGGACTACAGGGCAAGGGATCAGGATGAAAGCTAAGGCCCCACAAGTCTGAAGTGACACACCCATGTTCATTCCTGAACTATCAGCCTCTTCTCTCAGCTTGCCCTTGTTTTCCCTCTTCTCTTCCCTGTTCCCACATTCTTCCTTCTCGTGAAATCCTAATGCCTTCTCTCCCCTACTCTCCTGCTCCTCTCTCTCCTCCGTTCTCCTTCTCTCTCATTTTCCTCTCTCTTTCCTCCTGGCTTCTTTTTCTATATCCTTACTTTGAACCTTCTGTCTCCCCTCTGCCTCATTCACCTGGTCTCTGGCCTCTGCAGTGCCTCAGCAATGTGCCACAGCTCACCGAGTACTTCCTCAACAACTGCTACCTGGAGGAGCTCAACTTCCGCAACCCACTGGGCATGAAGGGTGAGATCGCAGAGGCCTATGCAGACCTGGTGAAGCAGGCGTGGTCTGGCCACCACCGCTCCATTGTGCCACATGTGTTCAAGGTGTGACTCAACCCTGGGCACCCCTGACCCCCTACGTCTCTTGGCTCTCCTAACTCCCTCTCACTCTGATAATCCTGCCCATCTTCTTAGAATAAGGTCGGCCATTTTGCATCCCAATTTCTGGGCTACCAGCAGCATGACTCTCAGGAGCTGCTGTCATTCCTCCTGGACGGGCTGCATGAGGACCTTAATCGGGTGAAGAAGAAGGAGTATGTGGAGCTGTGCGATGCTGCTGGGCGGCCGGATCAGGTAGGCTGTCCCCGCATTCGCAGTCCCATTAACATCACCAAGGCCTCTGCCTCGGGGAGTTTCTGGCCTCCCTGGGATATCTAACACGCCACCATTTTCTGTTAAGTTCCTCTACCCTGACCTCAACTCCAGCCTTACTCCTAACCTTAGTTCCAATACCATATCTGCCCCCACACTCAACCCAGAGTAAACCCCAACCCAGTCTCCTGCCCTAAATGACCCCCAGTCTTGACCATGAACATAGTCTCCATGTATCCCTAGCTGGAGCTCTGCCTCTGGACTTTAGCAGTGGCCTTCTGCTTCACCCCATTCGAATGCACCCCAAGCCATGGTTTCCTCCTACCCTGGGCAAGCCCCACCACCCACCATGACACTATCAACAGGAGGTGGCACAGGAGGCATGGCAAAACCACAAACGGCGGAACGATTCTGTGATCGTGGACACTTTCCACGGCCTCTTCAAATCCACGCTGGTGTGCCCCGATTGTGGAAATGTATCTGTGACCTTCGACCCCTTCTGCTACCTCAGTGTTCCACTGCCTATCAGCCACAAGAGGGTCTTGGAGGTCTTCTTTATCCCCATGGATCCGCGCCGCAAGCCAGAGCAGGTGTGGGGCAGTGGGGGCCTGGGGACATGATGAGGGACACCTAGAGTTTGATTAGCTGCCATAGCTCAAGACTTCCTGCATTAACTCACCACAAGCCCTTTTGGTCTTTTGTGGATACCGTTTTTCCCTTAGCACCGGCTCGTGGTCCCCAAGAAAGGCAAGATCTCGGATCTATGTGTGGCTCTGTCCAAACACACGGGCATCTCGCCAGAGAGGGTGAGACTGCAGAAGGAGGCTGGATGGGATGGGATTCCAGGGCAAGGAGGTAGAAGGGCCTGGGGAGGCCATGCAGACTAACAGTCCCCTCTCCGTATCCCATTCCTAGATGATGGTGGCTGATGTCTTCAGTCACCGCTTCTATAAGCTCTATCAGCTGGAGGAGCCTCTGAGCAGCATCTTGGACCGTGATGATATCTTTGTGTGAGTGGGGATGACGCGGAGGTGGCGGTTCCTCAGGAACTTGGTCCACTTCCTTTTGTATGGTTCTGCCTTAACCACCTTCTCTCTTCCCTGCTCTGCCTCGTTCACTGGGCATCTGCCCTGCGCAGAGCTTCAGCCATGTGCCTCGGGAGGCTGTGGCAGGAGAATCACTTGAACCCGAGAGGTTCAAGTGAGCCAAGATCACGCCACTGCACTCCAGTCTGGGCGACAGGGCAAAACTCCATCTCAAAAATAAATAAAGCCGGGCGCAGTGGCTCACGCCTGTAATCCCAGCACTTTGGGAGGCTGAAGCGGGTGGATCACGAGGTCAGGAGATCGAGACCATCCTGGCTAACACGGTGAAACTCCATCTCTACTAAAAATACAAAAAATTAGCCGGGCGTGGTGGCAGGCGCCTGTAGTCCCAGCTACTCGGGAGGCTGAGGCAGGAGAATAGCATGAACCTGGGAGGCGGAGCTTGCAGTGAGCCAAGATCGCACCACTGCACTGCAGCCTGGGCAACAGAGTGAGATTCCGTCTCAAAAATAAATAAATAAATAAATAAAATGCCTTCAGGCTGTGAGGATGAGTGGGTGGGGCAGCCAGGGCAGAGTCAGGGACTCTCTGGGGGCCCTGATCAGGTGTGCCTGCTGTCCACCCCCCCACAGCTATGAGGTATCAGGTCGCATTGAGGCCATCGAGGGCTCAAGAGAGGACATCGTGGTTCCTGTCTACCTGCGGGAGCGCACCCCTGCCCGTGACTACAACAACTCCTACTATGGCCTGATGCTTTTTGGGCACCCCCTCCTGGTATCAGTGCCCCGGGACCGCTTCACCTGGGAGGGCCTGTATAACGTCCTGATGTACCGGCTCTCGTAAGTGTCCTCTTTCCTGGGGGTAGGGGGCGGAGGGGTCTGAACTCCAACTTGGGTGTTTAGCTGCTTATTTTTCACCTCCCCTGTAACAAACAAAAGACAGTCCAAACTTAACATGGCCATAGAAGAACCTGTAGGTTTTTTCTTTCTCTAGACCTCTGGCTTTGCTACTGCCTCTCTTGGGTGCTGGGGATACAGAGGTGAACAAGATGCACAAAACACAGACAACTTCATGTTGTCTTCAGTTGTCTCTCCTGGAGACCGTTGTCCCTCCTTGAGAGTCTTGGTTTTTTGTCCTTTTGCTGACAAATTTTCATTTTGCCTAAAATCTAGAGTCTTTACCATGGCACACAAAGCATTGTGTTATCAGAATTCTCCCCCTCATCTTGCACTCAGAAGTCACTCCTCAGAGGCTTTCTCTGATGGGGAGTTACAGCCGGCATGTATCTGTCTGGCAGTGGCTTATTAGACTGAAAAGTCCATGCTCCACACTTTTTTTTTTTTTTTTTGAGACGGAGTCTTGCTCTGTTGCCCAAGCTGGAGTGCAGTGGCGTGATCTTGGCTCACTGCAACTTCCATCCCCCGGATTCAAGCGATTCTCCTGCCTCAGCCTCCCAAATAGCTGCAATTACAGCCGTGTGCCACCACGCCCAGCTCACACTCCACACCTCTGACTGGGACACAAGTTCCTTCACTCTCAGGCCACTGCTGACAGCCTTGGCCTCTTCATGCATTTACGTGTCACCCCCTTAGCCCTCTCACACCTGATTCAGAACGGTTTACATGTGGGTCTACCAATGGCTTCCCATTATCTTAAGTAAAATCCCGGGCTCTATCCCCACTGTCCTTGTACCCCTGCCTTGGGAGTCTCCTCTGCTCTGTCGCAGACGCTACGTGACCAAACCCAACTCAGATGATGAGGACGATGGGGATGAGAAAGGTGAGGGGGCTAACAGTCAGTGGGCGGGGGCTCTGGGTTAGGTCTGACCCACATAGGGTTCGTCTAGGTGTGCATTGCAGCTTAGCACTTGAGGCTCACACCTTCCCATCTCTGACATCCTCCTGTCCTAGAAGATGACGAGGAGGATAAAGACGACGTCCCTGGGCCCTCAACTGGGGGCAGCCTCCGAGACCCTGAGCCAGAGCAGGCTGGGCCCAGCTCTGGAGTCACGAACAGGTGCCCGTTCCTCCTGGACAATTGCCTTGGCACATCTCAGTGGCCCCCAAGGCGACGACGCAAGCAGCTGTTCACCCTGCAGACGGTGAACTCCAATGGGACCAGCGACCGTACAACCTCCCCTGAAGAAGTCCATGGTATCTCCTTTGGCTATCAGCAAGGGCTGGGGAGGCTGGAGGGGAGATTTCCTGGCAGCAGGATCCATGACCACCTCTCCCTCACCCCCAGCCCAGCCGTACATTGCTATCGACTGGGAGCCAGAGATGAAGAAGCGTTACTATGACGAGGTAGAGGCTGAGGTAAATGAGATCCCAGGGATGGGGGGTACTTTCAGCTCTTGCCCCTCAACTCTTCATACATCCTCCCCACAACTTCTCCAGCTGGGAACAGAGCCAAGAGATCCAGGTCGAGCCTGGCCTTGGGGCCTGAACACCTACTGAGAGCTCCAGGGCCTGAGGTTCCTAGCTTCAAATTCGGTGCTCTGACCCACTCATTGTGTGTCTCCCCCGCCGGGCCCCCACTCCCCATTTCTCCACCTGTCCTCACACCCTGCCGTCTGGCCGTCTGTTCACCCAATCCTAGGGCTACGTGAAGCATGACTGCGTTGGGTACGTGATGAAGAAGGCTCCCGTGCGGCTGCAGGAGTGCATTGAGCTCTTCACCACTGTGGAGACCCTGGAGAAGGAAAACCCTTGGTGAGGGGCCAGAGCGGGGCCTGTGTGTGGGGGTTTCATAGGATGGCACTACTATATTTAGCTTTTTTTTTTTTTTTTTTGAGACAGAGTTTGGCTCTGTCACCCAGGCTGAAGTGCAGTGGCACAATCTCGGCTCATTGCAACCTCTGCCTCCCAGGATCAAGCAGTTCTCCTGCCTAAGTCTGCTGAGTAGCTGGGATTATAGGCACCCATTACCATGCCTGGCTAATTTTTATATTTTTAGTAGAAACAGGTTTTGCCACGTTGGCCAGGCTGGTTCTCGAACTCCTGACTAAAGGTGATCCACCCGCCTTGGCCTTCCAAAGTGCTGGGATTACAGGCGTGAGCCACCGCACCTGGCCTATATTTAGCTCTTTAAGTATACCTCCCTCCTCCCTCCGCCACGCTCAAACCCTTCTTGCCACCCTGGCCACCAATCCCCTGAGCAGACTCCTACCCCAGAGCCTTGGCCTGTGCTGTTCCTTCTCCAGGAATGTTGTTCCCAATGATCTACAGGACTTCACTCCTTACGATGCTCAGGTCTCCGATCAAATGTGACCTCATCAGAGAGACCTCCTCTGACTACCCTGTTAAAAATCACCCTTCCCCACCATCCCTCTCCATCCCCTCTCTGCTCTTTTCTTCCTAGCCAAGCATTACTTTTTAGATCAGCGATGCCACTTGATGTGATGTCCTCTATCCGCTTTTGTGTTATTTGTCATCTTCGTTAGAGTCAACTCCTTGAGGTTCTGAAGACTTAAGTTCACTGTGTGTTGCTTCTACCTGTTTATAATAGTGTTGAGTGTTCGGTTGATGCTCAGTAGACACTTGCAGAATAAACAAAAAGAGAACCAAAACCACACTCCCTAGTCTCAGAAATAAGAGCAGCATGTCCGTGGAGCAGAAATGGAACAGAAATACAAAATAGTTCCAAAGGGTTAAACAAGCAATCAAATACTGGTGAATGAACGAATGACTAAAATGTGAAGAGAGGAAACTAGAAGGATAGAGGTGGGCTCTAAAATAAGACTAGCATCTCATGGAACAGAAATCAAACAAAAATACAAAAAATAGTATGAGTGCATATACAAAAGATAGTAAGCACTTGACGAGTGAGTGAAAGGATTTTAACAGGAACAGAGCAAACTAGAATACTAGACGGGCTAATAGTAAGAGCAGTGTCTCTGAGCCAGACATGGCATATGAGAGGCAGTACAAAGGGCACACAGTAGGTGCTCAGAAAAAGTCCGTTTTGGATGGGCATGGTGGCTCATGCCTGTCCTCCCAGCACTTTGGGAGTCTGACACGGGTGGATCACTTGAGGTCGGGAATTCAAGGCCAGCCTGGCCAACATAGTGAAACCCTGTCTCTACTAAAAATACACAAATTAGCCGGGCATGGTGGTGCATGCCTGTAATTCCAGCTACTCGGGAGGCTGAGGCAGGAGAATCGCTTGAACCCAGGAGGTGGAGACTGCAGTGATCTGAGATCGTGCCACTGTACTCCAGCCTGGGCAACAGAGCGAGTCTCTGTCTCAAAAAAAAAAAAAATAAGAAGAAAAAGTCCGTTTGCTGACTCGGGCTCTGTCTATAGGTACTGCCCCTCCTGCAAGCAGCACCAGCTGGCAACCAAGAAGCTGGACCTGTGGATGCTGCCGGAGATTCTCATCATCCACCTGAAACGCTTTTCCTACACCAAGTTCTCCCGAGAGAAGCTGGACACCCTCGTGGAGTTTCCTATCCGGTCAGGGGCCAGGGAGAGGATGGCTGGGGGAAGGCAGGGAAAGGAGGGGGTGTACCAGTATTAACCCTCTCCCCACCCACAGGGACCTGGACTTCTCTGAGTTTGTCATCCAGCCACAGAATGAGTCAAATCCGGAGCTGTACAAATATGACCTCATCGCGGTTTCCAACCATTATGGGGGCATGCGTGATGGACACTGTATGTGCCAGGCTGTGGGTGGGGCCTGCCCTGGGCGTTCTGGGCAGGGGGGTGATCAGGACCTTCCCAGTGAGTGACTAGGGATGTGAGCTAGTGGTGAGGTTATTGTGGTGGGAGGAGTGACAGAGTGAATCTGGACACTTCTGAGAGGCAGGAAGGGTAGGCGAGGATAACTGTTCCTCCCTTTCAGACACAACATTTGCCTGCAACAAGGACAGCGGCCAGTGGCACTACTTTGATGACAACAGCGTCTCCCCTGTGAATGAGAATCAGATCGAGGTGTGACTTCCATCCTCCCTCCTCCCCTTCTTCCCTTCTGACTCCACTTCCCCACCCCCACAATCCACACTGACTCCTGTCCTCTCCCCACAGTCCAAGGCAGCCTATGTCCTCTTCTACCAACGCCAGGACGTGGCGCGACGCCTGCTGTCCCCGGCCTGCTCATCTGGCGCTCCAGCCTCCCCTGCCTGCAGCTCCCCACCCAGCTCTGAGTTCATGGATGTTAATTGAGAGCCCTGGGTCCTGCCACAGAAAAAAAAAAAAAAAAGCCCTCTCTGCAATCTCGCTTCTCGTGTCTGCCCCTCTTCTCTTATTCGTGTTAGGTGCCCCCGCCAGGCATTGCAGACTTAGTCGTGGCTACTGTTCTCCTGTGCCGCTGCATCGCTCTCTCCCGGGAAAGAACAGGTCGTGTCTCCTCCTAGCAGTGCGCGCCCCGCCTGTGTTTGCCCTTCCAGCAGTGACCCTCCCTTCTAGTCTTTATTTATGGTCGTGCCCTTCCCTCTTCTCAGCCCGGAGTGTTCTGCGTGGGTGGTGATGGGGGTTCACCTGAACACAGAGTGTATTTTCTTATTGAGGCCCTGTACCTTCTGCTGTGTGTGTGTGTATATATAAAGTGCCAGTCTGCTCCCCGCTCAGCAGTGTGGTTTTTTTCCTCTGTGGACTTAACTAAGCACAGTTTTATGCCTGTGTTCTGTGTTCTTATCAAAGGCCAGATGTGTGATAGGTGCAGCTCTGAGTGGTTAGTGAGCACCAGCTGTGGGCTGGGTGCTGCTGTTCTAAGTGCTTTGAAAGCACCCTCTGTGTGCCAGGCACGATTCCAAGCACCAATGGCATGCCCAGTTTTTTCCAAAACATTTTCCAAATATTGATACGTAATCCTCACAACAATCTCATGCAAGAGTTGTCATCTCCAGTTTCAGATGGGGATACTGAGGTACAGAGGTCACAGAATTGCTCAGGGCCTGTCAGGAGGTCAGTATACCTCATGTGCTACCCTAGAGTCGGTCCCTGGTGGGGGTGCTTGGCTTGTCTGGACCCAGGACTCCTACTCAATCTGCAGACATGAGCTGCCTTACAGGCAATGTGGAAATGGAGCACGTGGGACGGATGCATCCATGTGGGCAAATTTGTAGTTTGGGGACATAAAAATACTCCTCTCAGGTCAGGTGCCACCTGTTATCTCAACACTTTGGGAGGCCAAGGCAGGAGGATCACTTGGGCCCTGGATGTTGAGGTTGCAGTGAGCTATGATCGTGCCACTGCACTTCAGTCTGGGCCACAGAGCAAGACCCCATCTCAAAAAAAGGATGCTATTCCCCAGACCGCCTCACAGACCCCCAGTAGTGTCCTCTGAGAAGATTTTGTCCCCCTGAGACCTCCTTTGGAGATGATACATGCACTTGGCAGACCAGCCAACCTGCCAGGACAAATGTGCTCTGTGTGTGTGGCCCCTGTAGTCAGCCCCCTCTCCCATCATGACCCCAGCTCCCACACCAGGCAGGTTCCCTCCAACCTCACCCCAGACGACACTGAACACCTGCCACAGGAATTTGGACATAAATAAGCCATCCAACCCTTCACACTGATGGGTGAGGGGAATCCTGATCGGTGGCAGCTGAGGGACCATTCACATGGTCAGGGCCTCAACACTCCCCCCAGCCTTCTGCCTTTGCACTGGGTCTGGGCAGGCCCACTGTGAGGGTCACTCAGCCCCAGCATTGCCACCCACAAACCTCCCAGTCATTCTACTGACACAGGCAGAAATCAAGGCAGTTGCTGTGAGGAGCCCAGCTCAAACTGACTTAGCAAAAGTAAGAACAGAAATAACTAGTTTCGGGTATGACTGGATCCAGGAACTCAGAAGCTGTCATTGAAGGCTCATGAAGACGACATGACTGAAGCACTACTGTCACCCCATTTTGCAGATAAGGAAGCAGGCATAAAGGGCTGGGTGAGAATGGGCTGTAAGGGCCAGGCACAGTGGCTCGCGCCTGTAATCCCAGCACTTTGGGAGGCCGAGGTGGGTGGATCACCTGAGGTCAGGAGTTCGAGACCAGCCTGGCCAGCATGGCGAAACGCCATCTCTACTAAAAATACAAAAATTACCCAGGCATGATGGCACATGCCTGTAATCCCAGCCACTTGGGAGGCAGAGGCAGGAGAATTGCTTGAACCCAGGAGGCAGAGGTTGCAGTGAGCTGAGATTGTGCCACTGCACCCCAGTCTGGGTGACAGAGTGAGACTCCATCTCAAACAAACGAACAAAAAAACAATGGGCTGTAAGTACAGGAATGTCTCCTCACTGATAATCAGTCCCGGACCAAGCCCACCCAAAGTAAATCCATTTAAAATAACTTCTCTGATCTAACCAAAGACACCTTGAATCAAGACATGCCTAAGACTCGAGAAATAAGAGACGACTGGCTCACGCCTGTAATCCCAGCACTTTGGGAGGCCGAGGCAGGCAGATTACTTGAGGTCAGGAGTTTGAAACCAGCCCGTCCAACATGGCAAAACCCCATCTCTACTAAAACAACAAAAATTAGCCAGTCATGGTGGCACACGGTAGTCCCAGCTACTGGCAGGCTGAGGCGGGAGAATTGCTTGAACTCGGGGGGCGGAGGTTGCAGTGAGCTGAGATAGCACCACTGCACTCCAGCCTGGGCAACAGAGCAAGACTCCATCTCAAAGAAAAAAAGGATATCATACTAAAGGACAGAAAAATAGTTTCAAACAAACGGGGAGAATAGAATGAAGAATAATAATCCAGAAGAAGGCAAGAATAAAGAAATAGAGAACAGGTGGACAAATAGAAAGTACGTACACAACAATTTGCAGATAAGATCTCTGCTCCCTCCAGTTCAAGGGAGGGAGCTGGGAATGAGGCAGCTGCTTTGAGACTGACCAAGACTGCCATCGTGCCAGGCAGACAGTGGGGGAAGGGCAAGTAAAAATGCCACAATACTCCCATTTAGAAGATGGCTTTTTCTTGGTTGGACAGTTGCTGTAAACTTTTGACCATTGTATTTGTCTGTTCTCGCACTGCTATAAAGAAATACCTGAGACTGGGTAATTTATAAAGAAATACCTGAGACTGGGTAATTTATAAAAAAGGCTTAATTGGCTCATGGTTCTGCAGGCTGTACAGGAAGTATGGCTGAGAGGTCTTAGGAAACTTACAATCACAGTGGAAGGTGAAGGGGAAGCAGGCACGTCTTACCTGCCCTGAAGCAGGAGGAAGAGAGTGAAGTGGGGAGGTGCCACACACTTTTAAATAAGCAGATGTCATGAGAACTCTATGGTGAGAAGAGCAAGGGAGAAATCTGCCCCCATGATCCAATCACCTACCAGGCCACTCCTCCAACAATGGGGATTGCAATTCTATATGAGAGTTGAGCGGGGACACAAGTCCAAACCATATCAACTATTTTCCAGCACTTTGACACAGTTAGCTCTAACAATTCTGTTTGCTTTTTGATGTTTCTGTTAAGGAGCCAGAGCCCGGAGCTTCCTAGTCTTCCATTTTGGTGATATCACTCCTCTTTTTTTTTTGTTTTTTTGAGATGGAGTCTCGCTCTGTTGCCCAGGCTGGAGTGCAGTGGTGCCATCTTGGCTCACTGCAAGCTCCGCCTCCTGGGTTCATGCCATTCTCCTGCCTCAACCTCCTGAGTAGCTGGGACTACAGGTGCATGCCACCACGCCCAGCTAATTTTTTGTATATACATATATATATATATATATATATATATATTTTTTTTTTTTTTTTTTGGAGATGGTGTCTTGCTCTGTCACCCAGGCTGGAGTGCAATGGCATGATCTTGGCTCACTGCAACCTCCACCTCCCAGGTTCAAGCGATTCTCCTGCCTCAGCCTCCTGAGTAGCTGGGATTACAGGCACGCGCCACCACACCCAGCTAATTTTTGTATTTTTAGTAGAGACAGGGTTTCACCATCTTGGCCAGGCTGGTCTCAAACTCCTGACCTCGTGATCCACCCGCCTCAGCCTCCCAAAGTGCTGGGATTACAGGCGTGAGCCACCGTGCCTGGCCTAATTTTTTGTATTTTTAGTAGAGATGGGGTTTCACCATGTTGGCCAGGATCTCAATCTCTTGACCTCATGATCCGCCTTGGCCTCCCAAAGTGCTGGGATTACAGGCGTGAGCCACCATGCCTGGCTGACATCACTGTGTGTTACGGGTTGTTTTTTTTTCCCACACACAACATAGATTTTTGTCTTTTCTTTTTCTTTTTCTTTTTTTTTTTTTGGATATAGGATCTCACTATGTTGCCCAGCCTGGTCTCAAACTCCTGGGCTCAAGGGATCTTCCCTGCCTTAGCCTCTCAAGTGGCTGGAATTATAGGCCTGAGCCACTCCACTATGCCTAGCCTGCTTTATCTTTTCTTGGCTTATCAACTATAACTCTTGGATTTTTGGTTTGGGTTTCTTTTTTAATTTTTAGAGATGGGGTTTTACTCTGTTGCCTAGGCTGGAGTCCAGTGGTGCAATCATGGCTCACTGCAGCCTTGACTTCCTGGGTTCAAGCGATCTTCCCAGTTCAGCCCCCCAAGTAGCTAGGACTACAGGCGTGTGCCACCATGCCCAGCTATTTTTTTTTTATTTTTATTTTTTGTAGAGACGGTGTCTCGCTATGTTGCCAGGGCTGGTCTCAAACTTCTGTGCTTAAGTGAGCCTCCTGCCTCAGCCTCCCAAAGTGCTGGGGTTACAGGCATGGGCCACCACGCCCAGCCAACTGTTGGTTTTATTTTACCAATTGCTTTAGGGTTTATATTATTCACCTCTAACTTATCATAGTCTACCTTCAAGTGATATATACCACTTTGCATACAGTATAAGATGTTTAGTGTACTTCCATTTCTTCTTGCTCAGCCTTTATGCTGTTGTATCATGCATTTTACTTTTACATATGTTATAAACCCCAAAATACACTGTTATTTTTATTGAAACAGTCAATTTTCTTTTTTCTTTTCTTTTTCTTTTTATTGTGAGACAGGGTCTCACTCTGTTGTCCAGGCTGGAGTGCAGTGGCAAAATCATAGCTCACTGCAGCCTTGAACTCCTGGGCTCAAGCACTCTTTCCACCTCGGCCTCCCAAAGTACTGGGATTCTATACACATGAAATACAATTTTTTGGCCGGGTGCGGTGGCTCACACCTGTAATCCCAGCACTTTGGGAGGCTGAGGTGGGTGGATCACCTGAGGTTGGGAGTTTGAGACCAGCCTGACCAACATGGAGAAACCCCATCTCTACTAAAAATACAAAATTAGCCAGGCTTGGTGGCACATACCTGTAATCTCAGCTACTCAGGAGGCTGAGGCAGGAGAATTGCTTGAACCTGGGAGGCGGAGGTTGCGGTGAGCTGAGATCGTGCCACTGCACTCCAGCCTGGCAACAGAGCAAGACTCTGTCTCAAAAAAAAAAAAAAAAAAAAAGAAAAAAGAAAAAAAAAAGAAAAAAGAAATACAATTTTTTGTAGAGAGGGGGTCTCTGCAAAAAGCTACCGTGCCCCAATTCACCTTATTTTTTTGAAAGATATTTTCATGAGTATAGAATTTTAGGTTGACAGTTTTTTTAAAAAATGTTTTAGTACTTTGAAGATTTTTTTTTTTTTTGAGATGGAGTCTTGCTCTGTCTCACCCAGGCTGGACAGCAGTGGTGTGATCTCGGCTCACTGCAGCCTCCACCTCCCGGGTTCAAGCAATTCTCCTGTCTCAGCCTCCTGAGTAGCTTGGACTACAGGTGTGTGCCACCATACCTGGCTAATTTTTGTATTTTTAGTAGAGACGGAGTTTCACCATATTGGCCAGGCTGGTCTCAAACTTCTGACCTCAGGTGATCCACCTGCCTCGGCCTCCCAAAGTGCTGGGATTACAGGCGTGAGCCACTATGCCCGGCCGCTTCCCAGTCTTCTTGTTTGCATTGTTTCAAGTGAGAAATCTGATGTCATCCTTCTCTTTGTTCCTATGTACATAACATGTCCCATTTTTCCCACTGGCTGCATTTAAGGTTTTCTCTTTTTGGCCAGGCGCGGTGGCTCACGCCTGTAATCCCAGCACTTTGGGAGGCCGAGGCGGGTGGATCACGAGGTCAGGAGATCGAGACCATCCTGGCTAACATGGTGAAACCCTGTCTCTACTAAAAATACAAAAAAATTAGCTGGGCGAGGTGGTGGGCGCCTGTAGTCCCAGCTACTAGGGAGGCTGAGGCAGGAGAATGGCGTGAACCCCGGGCGGGGGCGGAGCCTGCAGTGAGCCGAGATTGCGCCACTGCACTCCAGCCTGGGCGACAGCAAGACTCCGTCTCAAAAAAAAAAAAAAAAAAAAAGATTTTCTCTTTAGCGCTGGTTTTGAGCAATTCAATTATGGTATGCCTTGGTGTAATTTTCTTCATTCATTTGTTTGGGGTCCTTTGAGCCTCCTGGATCTGTAGGTTTCTGGTGTTCATCAAATTTGGAAAAATTTTGTCTGGTATTTCTTCAAAAAAAATTTTTTTTCTGAAGTTCTCCTCTATTTTCCTTCACGGATACAAATTACTCATAAATTAGACTGCTTGAAGTCCCGTGGCTCATTGATGCTCTTTTCAATTTTTGGAGTTTTTTTCTCCATGTATTTTGTTTTCAATTGTTTTTATTGCTATGCTTTCAAGGTAACTAATATTTCCTTCTGCAATGTCTAATGTGCTATTAATTCCATTCAATGTATTTTTTATATCCTCAATGTCTCTATTTAACTTTTTTAACATATGGCATACTCTGAATTGTTTTTCCTCAGAATACTTCTGACACCAAATGTGTGGGTTTTTTTCCATACCAACAACCAGTTCGCCAACTCTTCAGATGCCAACTGGGTGTCCAACAATTCAATTCAATTCTAACACTAACTACCTGGCATTGGTGTCAGACCCCACAAGTTAAGGGCTTGGTCCCACATAACTGCCTCCACTTGAGACACCAATTGAAAACCCCAGGCCTCCCATACTTCTGATTGATCGGCTGTAAATCAGGGTTCCCATAACCCCTTCCCCGGGTTGGATAATTTGTTAGAATGGCTCACAGAACTCAGGAAGGCACTTTATTCACTATGACTGGTTTATTATAAAGGATACAACTCAGGGACAGCTAAATGGAAGAGATGTATAGGACTAGATATGGAAGGGGCACCCTCCCACAGCATGTTGCTGTATTTACCAACCCAGAAACCCTCCAAACCCTTCATTCAGGGGTTTTTATGGACTTTTCATCATGTAGGCATGATTGATGAAGCCATTGGCTGGAGATGGATGATTACCTCAATCTCCAGACCTTCTCCCCTCCCCAGAGGCCCAGGGTGGGACTGGCAAACAGCCCTCATTTGAAGCTATCTAGGGGCCCTCCAAGAGTCACCTCATTAGCATAAACTCAGGGATGATCATAAACTCAGGGATGATTGAAAGAGGCATGTTATGAACAACAAGATGATCCTCTCACCTCGTCATTCAGAAAATTGTAAGAGTTTTAAGAGCTCTGTGCCAGGAACCAGGAACAAAGACCAAATATATACTTACTCTTATATCACAATATCACACATAAAGTTATAATAATAATTGTATTAATGTCCTTCACTGCTAATTCTAACATCCTTGTCGGTTCTGAGTCTGTTTTGATTGATTATTCTCCTCCTTACGGGTCCTTTTTCCCTTCAAAGGCATTCCTGGTAAACTTTGGTTGGATCTCAGACATTGTGCATTTTACCTTACGGTTGCTGGATATTTTGTATTCCTATAAGTATCCTGGAGCTTTTGTTCTGGGATGCATTTCATTGTTTCTTTCTTTCTTTCTTTCTTGGCTGTTGTGAGTAGTGCTGCAGTAAGCATGGGAGTGCAGATATCTCTTCAACATAATTTCATATCCTTTGGATATATACCCAGTAGTGGGTTTGCTGGATCATATGGTGGTTCTATTGTTAACTTTTTCAGGACCCTCCATACACTTTCCCATAATGGCTATACTAATTTACATTCCCACCAACAGCCTGCAAGGGTTCCCTTCATGCCATATCCTCACCAACACTTGTTATCTTTTGCCTTTCTGATAATAGTCATTCTACCAGGTATGAGGTGGTATCTCATTGTGGTTTTGATTTGTATTTCACTGATGATTAGTGATGTTGAGCATTTTTCTCATATACCTGTTGGCCATTCATATGTCTTCTTTTGAGAAATGTCTATTCAGCTTCTTTGCCCTTCTTTTTTTCTTTTCTTTTTTTTGAGACAGAGTCTCACTCTGTCACCCAGGCTGGAGTGCAGTGGCACAATCTCGGCTCACTGCAACCTCTGTCTCCTGGGTTCAAGTGATCCTCCTGCCTCAGCCTCCCTAGTAGCTGGGACTACAGGGGTGCACCACCATGCGCAGCTAATTTTTGTATTTTTAGTAGAGATGGGGTTTCACCCTGTTGGCCAGGCTGGTCTCGAACTCCTGATCTCAAGTGATCTACCCGCCTCGGCCTTTCAAAGTGCAGGGATTACAGGCATGAGTCACTGCGCCTGGCCAACTTTATTCTTTTTGCTCAAGATTTCTTGGCTTTTAGGAGCCTCTCTCTCTCTCTCTTTTTTTTCCTTTTTCCTTAGATCCAGGGACAGACTGGATATTCTGGGTCTTTTGTGATTCCATATAAATTTTAGGATTGTTTTTTCTATTTCTGTGAAGAATGTCATTGTTTTTTGGGGTTTTTTTGTTTGTTTGTTTGTTTGTTTTTTGACACAGCGTCTCACTCTGTCACCCAGGCTGGAGTGCAGTGGCATGATCTGGGCTCACTGCAACCTCTGCCTCCCAGGTTGAAGCAATTCTTATGCCTCAGCCTCCCGAGTAGCTGGGATTACAGGTGCCTGCCACTACGCCTGGCTAATTTTTGTATTTTTAGTAGAGACGGGGTTTCACCAGGTTGGCCAAGCTGGTTACGAACTCCTGACCTCAAGTGATTCACCCGACTCGGCCTCCCAAAGTGCTAGGATCACAGACGTGAGCCACTGCGCCCGGCTGGTATTTTTTGTTTTTTGAGACAGTCTCACTCTGTTGCCCAGGCTGGGGTGCAGTGGCATGATCATGGCTTACTGCAGCCTTGATCTCCTGGGCTGAAGTGTTCTTCCCACCACAGCCTCCCAAGTATCTGGGACCACAGGTGTGCATCACCACACCTGGCTATTTTTAAAAAAATTTTTTTGTAGAAACAAAGTCTTACTATATTGCCCCGGCCAGTCTCAAACTCCTGAGCTGAAGAGATCATTCCACCTCAGCCTCCCAAAGTGCTGGGATCACAGGTGTGAGCCACTGCATCCAGTCAAATTCTTTCTTGTGAGGAGACAAGAATTGAGGTTGCTGCAGACCTGGACAGATTTGCCACTGCTAGCAAGCTCACACCATTAGTTTCCACTGTCCTGCATTTTCTGATGTTATTGTTTTGAAAGCTGTCATTGCATGTATTTTGTGTAAATCTATTGTTTGAAGCAGGTAGTAAGTCTTGTCCCTGTTACTCCATCTTGGCCAGAAGCAGAAGTGCTTTCCCACAACTTTTACAAATGTACTTTGCTCTTCTTCTTTTTCATTTCTTGAGATAGAGGCTTACTTAGCTCAGTAATTATTCAAACTTTTTGCTTTGATATGTTTCTAATCATAGATACTAAAAGACAGTAAAAACTCCATATACATATATTTATTACTTTTAACACTGTTGGATTTTTATAATTCTTTATATCCAAAGAAGTTAATCCATTTTGTGAAATGCTTACAGTCTTTTTTGTGTGTGCCATCATAGCTCTCATCATTAAACAAGTTTCCTTAACAACCGGACAAAAATTGATATCAACATGGGTACCTATATGATTTTAAAGTTTTTCTTACTGCACCTTTTAAAAGTTGCACATTCTGGCCAGGCGTGGTGGCTCACGCCTGTAATCCCAGCACTTTGGGAGGCTGAGGTGGGCGGATCACTTAAGGTCAGGAGTTTGAGACCAGCCTGGCCGGCATGGTGAAACCTCATCTCTACTGAAAACACAAAAATTAGCTGGGCGTGGTGGCGTGCTCCTGTAATCCCAGCTATTCGGGAGGCTGAGGCAGGAGAATCGCTTCAACCTGGGTGGCAGAAGTTGCTGTGAGCTGAGATTGCGCCACTGCACTTCATCCAGCCTGGGCAACAAAGTGAGACTCCATCTCAAAAAAAAAAAAAAAAAAAAAAAAGAGGCTGGGCACAGTGGCTCACACCTGTAATCCTAGCACTTTGGAAGCCTAAGGTGGGCAGATCACGAGGTCGGGAGTTCGAGCCCAGGCTGGTCAATATGGTGAAACCCCGTCTCTACTAAAAATACAAAAATTAGCTGGGAGTGGTGGTGCACGCCTGTAGTCCCAGCTACTTGGGAGGCTGAGGCACAAGAATCATTTGAACCCAGGAGGCGGGGGATGCAGTGAGCTGAGATCACGCCACTGCACTCCAGCCTGGGCAATAAAGCAAGACTCCATTAAAAAAAAAAGTTGCACATTCTTTCAGTGTAATAACGAGGTAGGACACAGAGAGAAATACAGAAATTAAAAAGAGAAGAAGGCAGATGAAAACAAGGAGAAGGTGGAATAGAAAAGTAGGGAAAATGAGTAGCACATGGACGACCTTTACAGAAATGGCGTGTAATCCCTCACCATTTCTGAAACTTCAGTTAAAGTTTCCATAGAATGCAATGCATAGCTGATCATGGTCCACATGCATTTGCCACCCACCTCACTGATCTGATCACTACCTGTGTTAGCTACTCTATAAAATGGTAAAAACAATATGTAACAACACCATAGAAGAAAACTTAAGTATGAATATCGCTTTTTGGTATTGTTAAAAATGAACAGTGTCTGAAACCAGGGTTCCAAGGGACCACCCAGTTTTTTCCCATTGTCATAGACAATCTATGTCCTAACTTCTGAGCCGCTCTAGAATCTTGTTTCTTTTCATCCTAGAACCCAACAACATTTTGGTGTTGGTTTGCTATAGCACTACCCTGGCTGAGAGTATTTTCTGCTTCTCTCTTTCCCAGGCAGTAGGCTTCTCTGTGCCTAGCTGGTAATGGGGCAGAGGTGGAGAGGACTCTTCTCTTTCCAAAAGCAAATTGTTCTGAAGGCAGCAGATTTTGTGTCCTCTTGGTAACACTACTGCCTCTTCCCAACCTCCTGTCCCTGTCTCCAGCTTTAAGCTCATCTCTTTTCTTTCTTTCTTTCTTTTTCTTTCTTTCTTTCTTTCTTTCTTTCTTTCTTTCTTTCTTTCTTTCTTTCTTTCTTCTTTCTTTCTTTCTTTCTTTCTTCTTTCTTTTTTTTCTTTCTTTCTTTCCTTTCTTCTTTCTTTCTTTCTTTCCTTCTTTGTCTTTCCTTCCTTCCTTCCTTCCTTCTCTCTCTCTATCCTTCCTTCCTTCCTTCCTTCCTTCCTTCCTTCCTTCCTTCCTTCCTTCTTTTCTTTTCTTCTTTTTTTTTTTTATGAGACAGGGTCTCACTCTGTTGTCCAGATTGGAGTTCAGTGGCACGATCACAGCTCACTGCAACCTCTGCCTCTCAGGATCAGGTGATCCTCACATCTCAGCCTCCCAAGTAGCTGGGACTACGGGCATGTGGCACCATGCCAGGCTAATTTTTATATTTTTTGTAGAGACAGGGTCTCGCCATGTTGCCCAGGCTGGTCTGGAATTCCTGGGCTCAAGCTATCCTCCCACCTTGGTCTCCCAAAATGCTGAGATTACAAGCATAAGCTACCAAAATACTTTAATAATTATTAAAAACCGTGGACTGCTGGCCGGGCGCGGTGGCTCACACCTGTAATTCCAACACTTTGGAAGGCCGAGGGGGCCAGATCATGAGGTCAGGAGTTCTAGACCAGCCTGGCCAACATGGTGAAACCCCATCTCGACTAAAAATACAAAAAAGCTGGGCATGGTGGAGCATGCCTATAATCCCAGCTACTCAGGAGGCCGAGGTAGGAGAATTGCCTGAACCCAGGAGGCAGAGGTTGCAGTGAGCCGAGATCACGCCACTGCACTCCAGCCTGGGCAACAGAGCGAGAGTCCGTCTCAGAACAACAACAACAACAAAAACAAAAACTGTGCACTGCTCCAATGACATAAAAGCAATAATGTATATGGGACTTCGGAAATTACAAAGGGCGGCCAGACACAGTGACTCATGCCTGTAATCCCAGTACTTTGGGAGGCTGAGGTGGGCAGATCACCTGAGGCCCGTGTCTACTAAAAATACAAAAATTAGCTGGGTGTGGTGGTGGACGCCTGTAATCCTAGCTATTCGGGAGGCTGAGGCAGGAGAATTGCTTGAACCCGAGAGGTGGAGGCCGCAGTGAGCCGAGATTGCACCACTGCACTCCAGCTTGGGCAACAAGAGTGAAACTCCATCTCAAAAAAATAAAGAAAGAAAAAAGAAAAGAAAAAAAGAAATTACAAAGGGCTTTCAGGTAGATTCTCGTTTGTCCTCTGTGATAATGCTCTGGGATGTGGAACAGCCACTTGGGAGGTTGGGCATCTCGCCCAAGGTCATGTAGCACGTAAGGGGTATCTTTAGCTAGGTCTTCTCTCCAGATCCACACCTTTTCTACTGTGTTGCTTCTAACATGCACCTAAAAGCAATTTTATTTGTTTACAGAAAAAGAAACTACTTTTCAGTCCTCCTAATGAATATGATTATATGTAAGCTTAAAAAAAAAAAAGGAAATGTGAGCCAGACATGATGGCTCATGCCTGTAATCCCAGCACTTTGGGAGGGGCAGGTGGATCCCTTGAGCCCAGGAGTTGGAGACCAGCCTGGGCACATAGTGAGACCTCATCTTTACAAAAAAAAAAAAAAAAAAAAAATTACCAGGTGTGGTGGGGTGCATCTGTAGTCCCAGCTATTTGGGAGGCTGAGCCAGGAGGACTGCTTGAGCCCAGGAGGTTCTAGGCTGCCATAAGCCGAGATGGTGCCACTGCACGATATCCTGGGTGATAGAGTGAGACCTCTGTCTCAAAAAATAAAAATAAATAATTTTTTTTTTGAGACGGGGTCTCACTCTGTCGCCCAGGCTGGAGTGCAGTGGTGTGATCTCGGCTCACTGCAAGCTCCGCCTCTCGGGTTCATGCCATTCTCCTGCCTCAGCCTCCCGAGTAGCTGGGACTACAGGCGCCCACCACCACGCCCGGCTAATTTTTTGTATTTTAGTAGAGTCGGGGTTTCACTGTGTTAGCCAGGATGGTCTCGATCTCCTGACCTCGTGATCCGCCCGCCTCAGCCTCCCAAAGTGCTGGGATTACAGGCGTGAGCCACCGCACTTGGCCAATAAAAAAATTTTAAGAGGCCGGGTGCGGTGGCTCACGCCTGTAACCCCAACACTTTGGGACGCCAAGGTGGGCAGATCACAAGATCAGGAGTTCGAGACCAGCCTGGCCAATAGAGTGAAACCACGTCTCTACTAAAAATACAAAAATTAGCTGGGAGTGGTGGCAGATGCCTGTAGTCCCAGCTTCTTGGGAGGCTGAGGCAGGAGAATCGCTTGAACCCGGGAGGCGGAGGTTGCAATGAACTGAGATCGGGCCACTGCACTCCAGCCTGGGAGACAGAGCGAGACTGTCTCAAAAAAAAAAAAAATTTAAGAAAAGAAATGTATTCCTATTATTCAAAGGGGTGAGCCATGTGAGTAGGGTCAATTCTTTAGAAATCAGTTAGTTATTCTAGATCAGCAGTCCCCAACTTTTTTTGGCAGCAGGGACCAGTTTCATGGAAGATGATTTTTCCATAGACTGGGGGTTGAAGGGGGATGGTTTCAGGATGATTCAAGCCATTACATTATTGTGCACTTTATTTCCATTATTATTATTACATTGTAATACATAATGAAATAATTATACAACTGACTATAATGTAGAATCAGTGGGAGCTCCGAGCCTGTTTTCCTGCAACTAGACAGTCCCATCTGGGGCTGATGGGAGACAGTGACAGATCATCAGGTATTAGATTCTCATAAGGAGAACCTGCACAGTTCACAATAGGGTCCGAATTCCTATGAGAATCTACTGCCGCCACTGCTCTGACAGGAGGCGAAGCTCAGGAGGTAATGCTGGCTCACCCACTGCTCACCTCCTGCTGTGTGGCTGGTTCCTAACAGGCCATGGACTGGTACCGACCCACAGACCAGGGATGGGGACCCCTGCTCTAGATCATCTTATTCTTTAGCTTCACCTCTTTCTACCCTGCCATGGTGGGATTAATGACATTTTAGCTTGTGAAGGGCATTCCATCACAGGATGGGCAAGGCAGCAGACGTTGCGAATTTGCTGGGATTGCTACTTTATTGGTGGTTCTGGCATGAGGTTTGAAAGCAACCAGTAACTGACTTTCTCTAGGATTTTTGTTTTCAAATTTCAGCTATTTGCAGTAGCTCTTTGTCTTAATCCGGAATGGAAAAACTGGAGGTTTGTTATTCTGTTGCTGGAGCAAAGAGAGAACATCACCTGCTTTGACTGGTACAATGTATTTCATCTATGTCTCCATTCCTACCTCCCATAACCACCAAGGCCACAGGACTGCCTCCCCATTTTTACAGGACATAGAAGCACCAAAAGCCTCAGATTGTGCTGTTGTGGAAATAGCCAGAGTTCAGGTGAACGCTGACAAGAAAAGAAGCTAAAAAAGATTATTTTTTGTATTTGGAGAATGAAGAGAGTTTGTAACAATCATATTCCAAAGCTTACATCTCTTCTGATGTTAAAACAGCAGAAAGCTGCAACAGAGGCCGGGTGCAGTGGATCACGCCTTTAATCCCAGCACTTTGGGAGGCCAAGGCGGGCGGATAACTTGAGGTCAGGAGTTAGAGACCAGCCTGGCCAACATAGCAAAGCCCTGTCTCTACTAAAAATACAAAAAATTAGCTGGGAGTGGTGGCAGGCATCTGTAGTCCCAGTTACTCGGGAGGCTGAGGCAGGAGAATGGCGTGAACCCGGAAGGTGGAGCTTGCAGTGAGCTGAGATCACACCACTGCACTCCAGCCTGGGCAACAGAGCGAGACTCTGTCTCAAAAAAAAAAAAAAAGCTGCAACAGAAACTTGGAGATTGTAGGCCAGAGAACTGCTCAGTAGCATCAGACCCCAGCAAAGAGGCTACTTTGATGGGATTTACTGAATTAAATAGATAACAAGGAAATGTATTCAATGCATGTGTTACTTGTTGACTACATCTGAAGCCCTAATGTCAGCAAAGGGATCTGAGCATGCAAGGAGAGAGTGCACTGAATCCACAGCTGCTGTGTTCTCCAGGGTTTTTTTTTTTTTTTTTTTTTTTTTTTTGAGACAGAGTCTCTCACTCTGTTATCCAGGCACAATCACGGTTGCAGGCTTGACCGGCCAGGCTCAAGCAATCGCCCCACCTCAGCCTCCTGAGTACCTAGGACTACAGGTGTGCGCCACCACATCTGGGTAGTTTTTTGTTTTTGTAGAGACAGGGTCTCCTTCTGTTGCTCAAGCTGGTCTCGAACTCCTGGGCTCAAGCAATCCTCCTGCCTCAGCCTCCCAAAGTGCTGTGATTATAGGTGTGAGCCACTGCACCTTGCTCCAGAGAACTTTTTTTTTTTTTTTACAGAGTTTGGCTGTGTCGCTCAAGCTGGAGTGCAGTGGCATAATCTCGGCTCACTGCAACCTCTGCCTCCCAGGTTCAAGTGATTCTCCAGCCTCAGCCTCCTGAATAGCCGGAATTACAGGCGCCCACTACCACATCCAACTAATTTTTCTTTTTGTATTTTTAGTAGAGACAGGGTTTCAACATGTTGGCCAGGCTGGTCTTGAACTCCTGACCTCGGGTGATCTGCCTACCTCGGGTGATCTGCCTGCCTCGGCCTCCTAAAGTGCTGGGATTATAGGTATAAGCCATTGCACCTTGCTCCAGAGAGCTTTTTGAGGGAAGAAGAGACATCTTTAATTTCTTCTTCTTTTTATTTATTTATTTTTTTTGAGACAGAGTTAAGCTCTTGTCACCCAGGCCCGAGTGCAGTGGTGCGATCTTGGTTCACTACAACCTCTGCCTCCTGGGTTCAAGCGATTCTCCTGCGTCAGCCTCTCAAGTAGCTGGGATTACAGGCGCCCGCCACCATGCCCAGCTAATTTTTGTATTTTTAGTAGAGACGGAGTTTCACCATGTTGGCCAGGCTGGTCTGGAACTCCTGACCTCAAATGCTCCACCTGCCTCGGCCTCCCAAAGTGCTGGGATTACAGGCGTGAGCTACTGCTCCTGGCCGCCATCTTTAATTTCTTATTGGACTGCTGTGCTGTTTCTCATTTCTCTCTCTTCTAAGCATTCCGTCTGCTCCCTTCCCCCACTTTTCCTCCAACAGTCTCCTGAGTAGGATTTATGGAAAATATGTTTGGTTGTGTTTCTAAGTTAGAATTTTATGAGTATTCCCAAGAAATCAGGAGTTATGTGTCTATTTTGGAAGCACAATTTTAAAAACTACAGCATTCACTTAACACTTTCACTGAAAGTATAGCTTCAAAAAGTGGTATTTGCACTCTTAAAACATTTAGATGAGTGAATTAGACATAAAGGAACAATTCACATCCCAGAGCTCCGTAATGTCCCGAAAAAGGTGCTTTATATGTCATAGACATCATTCTCAAATGTCACCGAGTCTTTCCTTGGTCTGAAGGTCGCATTTCCCTGGTGTCCCTTCCATGCCATCTTGCTCTCAGGAAAAGGAGCATACTCGGGTTCCGGTCAGAGCCCTCCTCCTAACCTCCATTTCTGGCCTTGATCTCATTCTCTACAGCTGTAAAAGTAATAAATTGAATGATCCTATGAACAGAGAGCTCCTGTAGCTCTGAGTTTTCATGGTTCCAAGAGCACAAATGAAATAACAGCATAACCTAAATTTTATAGGAACGTGACACTCACTTGACTGTGTCTAGCCCGTGTGTGTTTTAGTATTCTGGGAAGACGAGAATTGCAGTGAATGTGCTTCCAAGCAATGATAAACAATAAAACTGGGCGCAATATGGCTGACCGTCTCTATGGCAACCTCTGTTGACCCTGTGTATGCATGTTTTACTCATTTTGGTGAATCACATTTTAAAAAATAAATGATCTTATGTTGATGATCATGATTTTGTGACCACCAATTATTTGTGGCTGTGATAATTCCGCTACTGTTTCTGCTCCGGAATCAGAAAAGCTGTGGAGGAGGTTGGGGGAGGACACACCGGGAGAGAGATGACTCATTGTAACCTTTTCTGGAACAAACAAGTGATTACTTCAGAAAAAGATGACTTCAGTAAGTACTTCCTCCCACCACCCCCATGAGCTGTTCATGGTGATGTAGACATGCCTGTCTGCGTTGACCCTGTCCTTTAAGCACTGCCATCAGGCTGGGGCTTCTGTTCTTTTGTTTTTGAGACAGGGTCTCGCTCTGTCACGCAGGCTGGAGGACAGGAGCACAATCACAGCTCACTGCAGCCTTCATCTCCCAGGCTTAAAGGATCCTCCCACCTCAGCCTCCTGAGTAGCTGCGACTACAAACATGCACCACCTGGCCCAGCCAATTTTTAAATTTTTTGTAGAGATATGGTCTCACTACTTTGCATGGGCTGGTCTTGAACCCCTGGGCTCAAACAATCTTCCACCTCCACCTCCCAAAGTGCTAGGGTTACAGGCTTGAGCCACTGTGCCCGGCCAGCTTCCGTTTTTTTCTTTCTTTCCTTCTTTCTTTTCTTTTTTTTTTTTTTTTTTTTTTGAGACAGAGTCTCTCTCTGTTGCCTGGGCTGGAGTGCAGTGGTGCAATCTCGGCTAACTACAACCTCTGCCTCCCGGGTTCAAGCAATTCTCCTGCCTCAGCCTCCCGAGTAGCTGGGACTACAGGTGCTCTGCCACCATGCCAGGATAATTTTGTTTTTTGTTTTTGTTTTGGGTTTGTTTTCTTTTTTTGAGATAGAGTCTTGCTCTGTCACCCAGGCTGGAGTACAGTGGCACAATCTTGGCTCACTGCAACCTCGCCTCTTGGGTTTAAGAGATTCTCCTACCTCAACCTCCCGAGTAGCTGAGACTACAGGAACCCGCCACCATGCCAGGCTAATTTTTGTATTTTTAGGAAAGACAGGGTTTCATCATGTTGGCTAGGCTGGTCTTGAATTCCTGACCACAGGTGATCCGCCCACCTTGGCCTCCCAAAGTGCTGGGATTACAGGCATGAGCCACTGCACCCAGCCAATTTTTGTATTTTTAATAGAGAGAGGGTTTCACCACAATGGCCAGGCTAGTCTCAAACTCCTGATGACAGGTGATCCACCCCTCTCAGCCTCCCAAAGTGCTGGGATTATAGATGTGAGCCACCACACCCAGCTCAGCTTCTTTATTTAAATGAGTCTGGAGGAAATTTTTTGGTGAGACAGTGGGTTGTCCTATGCTTGTTGGGGACAACTCTTTGAGGGCCTCAATTGCTAACATCTCATGATGGGAGTTTAAGAACTGCTAAGAAGCATCTTCATCAGCCCCATTAAACCAGATGGCCACGCAAAGTCTAACATGACAAATCTGAGGCTTCCTGGGGTCACAACTAGGACAGTGAATTATAGATTCAGACCCTGGCTGGGTGTCGTGGCTCACAAATGTAATACTAATGACTTGGGAGGCCAAGGTGGGAGGTTTGCTTGAGGCCGGAAGTTCAAGACCAGCCTGGGCAACATAGTGAGACTCTGTCTCTACAAAAAAATAAAAAACTAGCCAGGCATGGTGACATGCACCTGTAGTTCCAGCTACTTGGGAGGCTGAGGTGGGAAAATTATTGCCTGAGCCTAAGAGGTTGAGGCTGCAGTAGGCCAAGTTTGCACCACTGCACTCCAGCCTGGGTGACAGAGCTGTCTCCATGGCCTGGCACTGGTTTTTATCCTGGTATTAGAAATGCATCAATGCTCCCTGGGGAAGGGGCCAGTTTCACCAGCTCCTGCCCCATGAGCTGTGAAAATGCACATTCTAAGAAGGAGCCAGGCAGGGCCCGAGTCCCTCTGTGACCCATGGGCCGTGATGAAGGTGTTGGAATAATCGTGCCAATATGGCCACAGGAAGCGTGATTTTGTTCTCTCCTTGCGCATTGCAGGGGCTGGAGGCTGAAGGCGTGACCTGTGCTGTTGTCCCAGGAGCCGGGGCTTTCTCAGAAGCCCTTTTCTTGTGATGCCCAAACAACCACGCAGAAAATGCTAATTGATTACTCACCAAAAAGACTGTGAAAAAATGATGCTTTGAGCTTCAAAGCCCCATCACAGCTTTTATCTCACCAAGAAACCCTAGGCCAAGCTTGTGCACAAGCTGGGCCACATGCGGCCCAGGATGGCTTTGAATGCGGCCCAACACAAATTCTACACTTTCTTAAAACATTATGAGATGTTTTTGCCATTTATTTTTTAGCTCATCAGCTATCATTAGTGTTAGTGTATTTTATGTATGGCCCAAGACAATTCTTCCAATGTGGCCCAGAGAGGCCAAAAGATTGGAAACACCGCCTGGGCTTTTCCGATTTAGCCCTCCCACATTTCCCAGAGCAGGACAGTCCCTCACACCAGTCTCAAAGGCCAGCAGGGCTTTTCCTCACAGACTGAGAGCTATGGTTGCTAAAGTGTTCAGAAGTGATGATAACATAATCAAGACTCTTCCTTAGGGCTTGAGGGTTCCAGCAAACATCTCTGCCATCTATCTGCCTGCTTTTTCTGTCACTTCTGAAATTCTGGTATCATGCCCATGGTCAAAGCAACTAACTTCTGCGGCTACTAGAACTTTCTTCCTGCTTTTCTCACTCTGCACTTCCTGCTGCTGTCGATGAAACTCAGCTTCTTATTCCCAGGCACTCTCAGAGTGAGGATCCATAGGAGGCTTTGATTCTCAGGACAGATAACCCCATCTTTCCTCTGGTTCTGACCTATTTTTCTGTGTCCTTGTTACTGTGGTCATACCCAGAGAAGTAACGTTTTGTCTTGAATTTGTAAAAATCTCCACATTGCCCCACAAAGGGATTTCAGCACAGTGGCTATTTTAACAGAAACCGTGCAGCACGTACCACACGTTCCCTTCCTGAGTCCTTGAAAGTAATTTTCAGCTTTGGATCGGCTATATTGTTCTTTCCGGCTACATTTTTGGGAAGTCCAGCAGAATAACTTGCTACTCTTTTAAAGGTCCTAATGATCAAACAAAACAAAATACCCTCTTTATATTGTCACCCACAAAGCCTTAATGCATGCAACAAAGATTGTGAAACATCCAGGGAACAGTTTGTGAGACAGAAAGGATGGCTTTGTTGATTAGCAAAAAGCTAGAAGATAGACACTGGCAACACAACAGGATTGGGACCTGCTTTCTTCAAGTGAAACAAAGTTGGAATTATTTTCACTTTTAGTGTTAAATGGGTTTTTTTGGTTTTCAAATTATTGAAAAGTTAGTAATTCAAGTATGGTATAAGTAGTATCAGTTCAATTTTAGTAATTAGATTAATGCACTACCAGATCCTAGAATTTCCCACTTTACCAAATAAAAGAATGTCCTGTGGAATTCCCCTAGACCAAGACAGGCTTTTCCTCTGAGCAATAGTGATAAAGTTGTCTAAATACATGAACTGGTGGCATTTTTCAAAAAATAATAATGTTGGCCGGGCCCGGTGGCTCACGCTTGTAATCCCAGCACTTTGGGAGGCCAAGGCGGGCGGATCACGAGGTCAGGAGATCGAGACCACGGTGAAACCCCATCTCTACTAAAAATACAAAAAAATTAGCCGGGCTTGGTGGCGGGCACCTGTAGTCCCAGCTACTCGGAGAGGCTGAGGCAGGAGAATGGCGTGAACCCGGGAGGCGGAGCTTGCAGTGAGCCGAGATCTCGCCACTGCACTCCAGCCTGGGTGACAGAGCGAGACTCCGTCTCAAAAAAAAAAAATAATAAATAATAATGTTATAATCGAGAGAAGGTCTTGCTATGTTGCCCAGGCTAGTCCTGAACTCCTGGTCTCAAGTGATCTGCCAGCTGTGGCCTCCCAAAGTGCTGGAATTACAGGCATGAGCCACTGTGCCTGATGGTGGCATTTTGTCTTCTTCAGGGAAAAAGTTAAAAGATGAGTTGGATGACATTGTGAACAACACAGTGAGACCCCACGTCTTCAAAAAAAACAAAAAACAAAAATTAGCCACGCGTGGTGGTGTACCCCTGTAGTCCCAGCTACTCGGGAGGCTGAGATGGGAGGATCATCTGAGTCTGGGAGGCCAAGGCTACAGTGAGCTGAGATTGCACTGCTGCACTCAAGCCAGGGTGACAGAGTGAGACCCTATCTCAAAAACAAAACAAAACACTGCCTATTTTATTTATTTATTTATTTATTTATTTTGTAGAGATTGGGGGGGGTCTCACTATGCTGTCCAGGCTGATCTCAAATTCCTGATGTCAAGTGATTCTCCCGCCTTGGCCTCCCAAAATGCTGGGATTACAGGGGTCTTCAAATGCTGGGGATTGGCATCTTTAAAATGAACACACTGTTTTAGTTTAAGAGACTAAAGAGGTGCATGTGTATGGAATAAATGCGCCTGGACTGAATCTTGTCTTTTAAAAAAGTTATAGAAGATGTATGGGACAACTGGGGAAAATTAAATATGGACTGGATATTAAGTGATATTAGGGAATTATTGCTAATTGTCTTAGGTGTGTAAACGTAACATGATAATGTAAGAGAATGTACTTACTTTTAGGAGATGCATGCTGAAGAATTTAGAATTGAAGGGGATTGCTGTCTGCAACTTACTTTCAAATGGTTGGAGGCCGAGCACAGTGGCTCATGCCTGTAATCCCAGCACTTTGGGAGGCCCAGGCAGCGAATCACCTGAGGTCAGGACTTAGAGACCAGCCTGGCCAACATGGCGAAACCCTGTCTCTACTAAAAGTACAAAAAATTAGCCGGGCGTGGTGGCGGGCGCCTGTAGTCCCAGCTACTCGGGAGGCTGAAGCAGGAGAATGGTGTGAACCCTGGAGGCGGAGCTTGCAGTGAGCCGAGATCGCGCCACTGCACTCTAGCCTGGGCGACAGAGCCAGACTCCGTCTCAAAAAAAAAAAAAAAAAAAAAAAAGATTCTGGAGCCAGACTGCCAGGGTTCAAAGTGAAGCTCTGTCACAACTGGCCGACTGTGTGGCCTTGGGCACGTTATTTTTCTTTGCTGGACCTCACATGACCCCAGTGCTCAGTCTGGACAATTTTGCCTCATGACATTTTAATAATTATTAAATCTAGATGGTGGACATATGAATGTTTATTGTACTAGTCTCTGTACAAAACCTTTTTTTTTTTTTTTGAGATGGAGTCTTGCTCTGTCGCCCAGGCTGGAGTGCAGTGGCGCTATCTGGGCTCACTGCAAGCTCCACCTCCCAGGTTCACGCCATTCTCCTGCCTCAGCCTCCCGAGTAGCTGGGACTATAGGCGCCCTCCACCTTGCCCGGCTAATTTTTTTTTTTTGTATTTTTAGTAGAGACGGGGTTTCACCGTGTTAGCCAGGATGGTCTCGATCTCCTGACCTCATGATCCATCCTCCTCAGCCTCCCAGAGTGCTGGGATTACAGGAGTGAGCCACCGTGCCCAGCCATGTACAAAACCTTAAGTAAGCTGGGCGCGGTGGCTCACGCCTGTAATCCCAACACTTTGGAAGGCCAAGGTGTGTGGATCACTTGAGGCCAGGAGTTTGAGACTAGCCTGACCAACATGATGAAACTCCCATCTCTACTAAAGATATAAAAATTAGCCGGGTGTGGTTGCAGGGGCCTGTTATCCCAGCTACTCTGGAGGCAGGAAATTGCTTGAACCCAGGAGGCAGAGGTTGCAGTGAGCTGAGATTGCGCCACTGCACTCTGGCCTGGGCGAAAGAGTGAAACTACCTCTCAAAAAAAAAAAAGAAAAGTGTGCAGATAACCTTGGTTGGTGTTTTAAAATATATTACTTTAAAACAATCCCAAACTTACAGAAAAGTCACAGGTATAGTACACATAACTTTTCTCTCTGAACCACTTAAAGTTAAGGTGCTTAGTCACATACTATGGTTGAAAAAAAAAATTAAGTTGTTAACCTGATGCCTGATCATCCCTGAATGCTTTAATGTGTATTTCCTACAAATAAGAACGTTGGCCAGGTGCAGTGGCTCATGCCTGTAATCCCAGCACTTTGGTAGGCGGAGGCGGGTGGGCCACCTGAGGTTAGGAGTTCAAGACCAGGCTGACCAAACATGGCAAAAACCACAACTCTACTAAAAATACAAAAATTAGCCAGGTGTGGTGGCGGGTGCCTACAGTCCCAGATACTCAGGGGGCTGAGGCAGGATAATCACTTGAACCTGGGAGGCAGAAGTTGCAGTGAGCAGAGATCACTCCACTGCACTCCAGGGTGGGTGACAGAGGGAGACTCTGTCTCAAAAAAAAAAAAAAAGAACATTCTCTTATATAACCAAAATATAGCCATCAAAATGTAATATGTTGTTACCATCTAATCCTCAAACCCCATTTAAGTTTTATCACTTGTCTCAATAAGGTCCTCTCTAGTCAGGCATGGTGGCTCACGTCTGTAATTCTAGCACTTTAGGAGGTTGAGGTGGGCAGATTGCTTGAGCTCAGGAGTTCCAGACCAGCTCGGGCAACATAGGGAGATCCTGTCTCCACAAAAAATACAAAAATCATCCGAGCCTGTTGGTTTGAGCCTGCACAGTCACAGCTACTCAGGAAGCTGAGGTGGGAGGATCCTTTGAACCCAGGAGGTCAAGGCTGCAGTGAGTTGTGATTGCGCCACTGCACTCCAGCCTGGGCAACCCAGGGAGAATCTGTCTCAAAAAAAAAAAAAAAAAAAAAAAAAAGGAAGAAGTCCGGGCCCGGTGGCTCGTGCCTATAATCCCAGCAGTTTGGGAGGCTGAAGCCGGTGGATCACCTGTGGTCAGGTATTCGAGACCAGCCTAGGCAAAATGGTGAAACCCCATCTCTACTAAAAATACAAAAATTAGCTGAGTGTGGTGGTGCACCCCTGTAATCCCAGCTACTCGGGAGACTGAGGCAGGAGAATCACCTGAACCCAGGAGGCGGAGGCTGCAGAGAGCCGAGATTGCGCCACTGCACTTCCAGCCTGGGCAACAGAGTGAGACTGTCTCAAAAAAAAAAAAAAAAAAAAAGAAATTATTGACTTTCATGACCTTGATACTTTTGAAGCTTAAAAGTCTGTTATTTTGTGGCCTGTCCCTCAGTTTGGGTTTGTCTGATGTTTCCTTGTGGCTAGGTCAGGTTCTGCATCTTCTTTTTTTTTTTTTTTTTTTTTTCATTCCACGAGTATTTACTGATCTTGCTGCATACCAGGCCCTGGGCTGGGGACATAGCCACAAATGAAGTATGGTCCTGCCACCACAAGGTCCTCTTCACTCACACACACACTGAGGACTACTACTCCATCACCCTTTCAGAAGCAGCTGAATGGGGCTATGTAAGAACTCATGGATGAGAGCAGAGGGTGACCACCAAAAGGTCACTGAACTCCCCCAAGGAAACTGTTGAGTCGCACACATGTCCGGTTTTTCAGGTCCAAGACATACAACAGTACTGCTTTATAATAGCCACCAGGGGTGAAGCCAGGAAGAACCAGAGGGAAACAGGGTTCTCTCACATGAAGAAAGAGCAGCCTGCATCACTTAATGGTTGGCCTGAGTTAATGGAGGACCTAGGCCTCTTAAAAGGCACCAATGAGAAGCCTTACTTGGACCCACTCCCCACCATGGTTGATCTCTCATCATGCTGAGCATGTCTCTTGGAAAGGGTCAACTGGGAGAAAGGATAGGGATGTGCTTTGGGCTATGTCAGATGGCAGACAGGTCCCAGTTCTTATTCTCAGGCCCTGGCTTTGCTAGAGACACCTGCCCAGGCCCTATGGGCACACCCATTTGGACATATATTCAGGAGCCAGCTCAGAAACTGAGAGACTCAGGCTGCCCAAATCTTCAGCTTTGCTTCCTAGGCAGGCAGCAGAAGAGTTCAGACAGGAAATTTTCTTTTTATGGCATAACACAAAGGGAAAGAAAGTCACTAGGGGACACACAGGAAGAAATAAGGTTTCTGTTTCTTCCTCAGGTATCCCAAGTGCCATGGCAGCAATGGCCTTCCAGGTCCATACATGGAGCCCGTTCTAGTAGGTCAGCCCAGCCCAACTGCACTGAGGTGAAGGAGCAGGCAGAAGACAGGAGTGTGCATGTTGGCAGGAGGGGCAGAGGGCACTCAGAGATTCTTAGTAAGTACAACTGACTGGAGTGTTTTTGGGTAGAAGGAAGAATTGAGTTGCAGCCAGGTGAAGACAGAGCACACCCCTGCGAGGAGCTCATGCTGAAGCAACACAGTAAGCCCCGGAGAATCTTGAATCTGTGAACGTCGCCCAGACAGAACAGGCATATAGGCAACACTTGGAATGCACAGGAAACACACTTCGGCCTCTGGTGGCCCAAACCAAGTCTGAGTGGGCACAGAAAGGCCAACATCTTGGCTAGGAGCCACCATTCAAGTGTAGGAGAGCAAGTTCAGGTCATAACAGCCATCTACATCAAAGTGGCCGATCCTTGTGGAGGTGTGACTGGCCCGGATCATCTCTGTCAGTGCCCACATCTGCTGCACCTCAGAGGATACCCTTCTGGGGTCTGGCAGACCCTCATGGAGGAGTGCAGGTTGCTCACAGGGCACTGGGTGGGAGAACCACTTGGGGAAGATCATGGAGGGGCTTTTTGGTCCTTGCTGATAGATCTGCAGCTCCTCCACTGTGAAAGACAGCCACAGTGGTGATGGCTGCCGCAGAATCAGGTGTAGCTCCGATACTCTGGCCGTGTCACACAGTATCTGATGCTTGAACAGCGACACACACTCCTGGGCTCCCTCCTCACTGTGTGGGTAGGGCATCAGACAGTAGTCCCGCAGGTAGGTCACCCACTTGGCCGGTGTGTGTACTGAGGTGTGCTGACAGACATGGATGCTCAAAAAAGCTGTTTAGTAATTCTTTTTTTTTTTTTTTTTGAGATGGAGTTTCACTCTTTTTGCCCAGGCTGGAGTGCAATGGTGCAATCTCGGCTCACTGCAACTCCACCTCCCTGCTTCAAGTGATTCTCCTCCCAAGTAGCTGGGATTACAGGCATGCACCACCACCCTGGCTAATTTTGTATTTTTAGTAGAGACGGGGTTTCTCCATGTTGGTCAGGCTGGTCTTGAACTCCCGACCTCAGGTGATCCACCCGCCTCGGTCTCCCAAAGTACTGAGATTACAGGCGTGAGCCACCATGCCCGGCCGCTGTGTAATAATTCTTAAACGTGATCTCCTCGAACGGAGTGACACAGGGTAAGGTGACATCAATGACCAGCACACCAGGCCGGCCGTGGGAGGTCCATATGTCGCCCACCTGCAGAGCTACGGTGCCTTTCACATGGCAAGGCACCAAAACGCGGGACATCGTGCTAGCAGCTGCGATTAAGTGCAACTGCTGCTCCAGGCCCCCCACCACCAGCCCTTCCTGCCATCCTCAGGTTCTCATCTTGGATAAGAAGATCACAGAGGTGATGCTGTGTCCTTCTCATTTCAGCCTATGAGGTGGCACATGATTTGAATACTGATGATATTCACTTTGATTCCTTCGTTAAGATGGTATTTGCCATGTTTCTCTACTTTAAAGTTATTATTTTCCTATTTCAGTTCGGAGTGGGAGGTACTTTGAGGCTATGTCACTATCCCATTCCTCATCAAACTTTCCATTTATTCATTAATTTATTTATGGCAGTATGGACTCACGGTTTTCTAATTTATTCAATAGGTTATATAATTCATTCCTTTCATTATTTATTTTGATTCTTTTTTCTTTTTTTTTTTTTTTTTTTGTGACGGAGTTTCGCTCTTGTTGCCCAGGCTGGAGTGCAATGGCACGATCTCGGCTCACCGCAACCTCTGCCTCCCGGTTTCAAGCAATTCTCCTGCCTCAGTCTCCTGAGTAGCTGGGATTACAGGCATGCGCCACCATGTCCGGCTAATTTTGTATTGTTAGTAGAGATGGGGTTTCTCCATGTTGGTCAGGCTGGTCTCGAACTCCCGACCTCAGGTGATTCGCCCACCTCGGCCTCCCAAAGTGCTGGGATTACAGGTGTGAGCTACCATGCCCGGTCTATTTTGATTTTTAACTTTTTGTTTTAAAATAAATATAGATTCACATGCAGTACAAAAATTATATAGGGAGGACCCATGCACTCTTCACTCAATTCCCCAAATGGTAACATCCGGCATAAATTTAGTACCATGTCAAAACCAGGATATTGACGTCGGTGCAATCTAGAGTATATTCAGATTTCACCAGTTTTATGTGCACTTATGTGTGTGAGTTTAATTCCATTCAGTTATTTCACATGTAACCACTACCACATTCAAGATAGAAAAGGCTTCCATCCCCACAAAGCTCTCTTGTGCTACCCCTTTATAAATGGAACAGACACCTACCTTCTCCACCACCCTAATCCCTCGCAGCACCTAATCTCTATTTTCTTATTGCAGGGTTATTGTATAAAAGAAATCATACAATACGCAATTTTTTTTTTTTTTTGAGACGGAATCTCGCTCTGTCGCCCAGGCTGGAGTGCAGTGGCACAATCTCGGCTCACTGCAAGCTCCGCCTCCCAGGTTCACGCCATTCTCCTGCCTCAGCCTCTCCGAGTAGCTGGGACTACAGGCGCTCGCTACCACGCCCGGCTAATTTTTTTTTTTTTGGTTTTTTTTTTTTTTTAGTAGAGACGGGGTTTCACTGTGGTCTCGATATCCTGACCTCGTGATCCGCCCGCCTCAGCCTCCCAAAGTGCTGGGATTACAAGCGTGAGCCACCACCGCGCCCGGCCTACAATATGCAATTTTTTCAGATTGGCTTTTTCACTCAGCATAATCCCGTGGAAATCCATCCAAATCGTTGCATGTATCAAGGGTTTGCTCCTTTGTATTGCTGAGCACTGTTCCATAGTATGGGCATATCACAGAGATAAACATTCATCCCTAATGTTGAAAAGGCATTTGGGCTGTTTCATTTTGTGGCTATTACAAATAAAGCTGCTATGACCATTCATGTACAGTGTTGTATTTTTTGTGATCCTCCCACCTCAGCCTCTAGAGTAGCTGGGACCACAAGTGCAGAACGCCTCGCCTCATCCCACCCCAAGCCGCCCCGCCTCGCCTCGCCTCGCCTCATTCTTTTTTTAGATGGAGTCTTGCTCTGTCACCCAGGCTGGAGTGCAGTGGTGAGATCCCAGCTCACTGCAACCTCTCCCGGGTTCAAGTGATTCTCCTGCCTCAACCTCCCAAGTAGCTGGGATTACACGCACCCACCACCATGCCCAGCTATTTTTGTATTTTTAGTAGAGACGGGGTTTCACCATGTTGGCCAGGCTAGTCTTGAACTCCTGACCTCAGGTGATCCACCTGCCTCAGCATCCCAAAGTGCTGGGATTATAGGCATGAGCCACTGTGCCCAGCCTTTTTTCTTTTTTTTTTTTTTTTTAAATAGAGACAGTGTCTCACCATATTGCCCAGGCTGGTCTCGAACTCCTAGGATTAAGCAATCCTCCTGCCTCCCAAATTGCTGGGATTATAAGCGTGAGCCAGCGCACATGGCCCATAGGATATCTTTTCTTTTTTTTTCTTTTTTTGAAACGGAGTCTCGCTCTGTTGCCCAGGCTGGAGTGCAGTGGCATGATCTCGGCTCACTGCAGCCTCCACCTCCTGGCTTCAAGTGATTCTCCTGCCTCAGCCTCCTGAGTAGCTGGGATTACAGGCACCTGCCACTGCGCCCGGATAATTTTTATATTTTTAGTAGAGACGGGGTTTCATCATGTTGGCCAGGCAGGTCTTGAATTCCTGACCTTGTGGTCCACTCACCTCGATCTCCCAAAGTGCTGGGATTATAGGCGTGAGCCATCATGCCTAGCCAACAAAGCCATCCTTTCTGTCTCACAAACTGTTCCTTGGCCATTTCACAATCTTTGCTGCACGCATTAGGGCTTTGTGGGTGATGATATAAAGGGGATGTTTTGTTTCGTTTTATCATTAGAAACTTTAAAAGAGTAGCAAGTTATTCTGCTGGACTTCCCAAAAATGTAGCTGGGAAGAACAATATAAACAATCAAAAGCTGAAAATTACTTTCAAGGACTCAGGAAGGGAATGTGTGGTACGTGCTGCACGATATCTGTTAAAATGCTGCACGGTATCTGTTAAAATAGCCACTGTGCTGAAATCCCTTTGTGGGGAAAGGTGGAGATTTTTGCAAATGCAAGACAAAATGTTACTTCTCTGGGTATGACCACAGTAACAAGGACACAGAAAAATAGGTCAAAACCAGAGGAAAGATGGGTTTATCTGTCCTGAGAATCAAAGCCTCCTATGGATCCTCACTCTGAGAGTGCCTGGGAATAAGAAGCTGAGTTTCATCGACAGCAGCAGGAAGTGCAGAGTGAGAAAAGCAGGAAGAAGGCAGGGCGCAGTTGCTCACGCTTGTAATCCCAGCATTTTGGGAGGCTGAGGCAGGCAGATCACCCGAGGTCAGGAGTTGGAGACCAGCCTGGCCAACATGGTGAAACTCCGTCTCTACCAAAAATACAAAACATTAGCCAGGTATGGTGGCATGCGCCTGTAGTCCCAGCTACTTGGGAGACTGAGGCAGGAGAATCACTTGAAGCCGGGAGGTAGAGGTTGCAGTGAGCAGAGATTCGCACCATTGTACTCCAGTCTGGGTGACAGAGCAAGACACCGTCTCAAAAAAAAGGAAGAAGAAAGTTCTAGTAGCCACAGAAGTTAGTTGCTTTGACCATGGGCATGATACCAGAATTTCAAAAGTGACAGAAAAAGCAGGCAGACAGATGGCAGAGGTGTTTGCTGGAACCCTCAAGCCCTGCACTCCAGCCTGGGTGACACAGATTACATCTCAAAAAAAAAAAAAAAAAAAAAAAAAGAATGGCTTTGTTGATTATTAAAAAGCTGGAACGTGGGCACCGGCAACACAACAGGATTGGGACTCTCTTTTTTTTTTTTTTTTTGAGACGGAGTCTTGCTCTGTCATCCAGACTGGAGTGCCGTGGCGTGATCTCAGCTCACTGCAACTTCCAGCTCCTGGGTTCAAGTGATTCTCTTGCCTCAGCCCCCCGAGTAGCTGGGGTTACAGGCGTGTGCCACATCGCCTGGCTAATTTTTGTATTTTTAGTAGACACGAGGTTTCACCATGCTGGCCAGGCTGGTATCGAACACCTGAGCTCAAGTGATCCACCTGCCTCCACCTCCCAAAGTGCTGGAATTACAGGTGTGAGCCACTGTGGTGGTCATAAATAACTTTTTTTGAGACAGGCTCTCTATCTCGTAGGCTGGAGTGTAGTGATGGGATCATGGCTCACTGCAGCCTCAACCTCCTAGGCTCAAGCAATTCTCCTGCCTCAGCCTCTTGAGTAGGGACTACAGGTGCACCCCACGACACCTGGCCGATTTTTGTATTTTTTGTCAAGACAGGGTTTCACCACGTTGGCCAGGCTGGTCTTGAACTCCTGGGCTCGAGCCATCCTCTTGCCTTGGCCTCCCAAAGTGCTAGGATTATAGGTGTGAGCCACTGCCCCTGGCTGGATTGCTTCATTTTAAACACCATAAAATAAATACTCACCCTCCCTGGTAAATACATGTATCTCCCCCCTACTCCGTTTTTAACACTACAGGGCAACATTCTGAATTGAAATGTTCCATAATATTCGTTTTTGTTACTCACCTGTAATAGTGTAGACACTGGCCGGGTGCAGTGGCTCACGCCTGTAATCCAGCACTTTGGGAGGCCAGGGCAGGCGGATCACCTGAGGTCAGGAGTTCGAGACCAGCCTGACCAACAAGGAGAAACCCTGTCTCTACTAAAATACAAATTTAGCTGGGCGTGGTGGCGCATGCCTGTAATCCCAGCTACTCAGAAGGCTGAGGCATCCCTCAGAATTGCTTGAACCCAGGAGGCAGAAGTTGTGGTGAGCTGAGATCGCGCCATTGCACTCCAGCCTGGGCAACAAAAGCAAAACTCCGTCGCAAAAAAAAAAAAAAAAGAAAGAAAAGAAAAAGAAAAGAAAAGTGTAGACACTAGATTGTAGTTGTAGAATTACATCATAATGGAAATATGTTCAGGCTGAGTCCTTCCTTTGGCATGTTTGCATTGTGTGAACACTGGAATGAATCAATTTCTGTTACCATTACCATATGTTTTTCTCATCCTGTATGGTTTTCTCAGTACCTAGCATCGTGTAAGCTACTCTAACACTGGAGTTCAGAGAACTGGTTTGAGTTCCAGCTTGCTAACCAGGTGGTGCTCAAAACACAGCCATGGCCGCAAAAGCCCATTCTCTGAAGTTGGTGTGTGATGTATAAATTCATAGCCTAATTCTCCTTTTGACTTCTCCGCAATACACTGTTTCATAAAGATGGTAGCTGCCCACCCTTTTGTGGTTCATAAGTATGGCGGTTCAGTTTTCATGCTCATGTGTGAGACGTGCCTCTCTCCAACCTTGTTACAGCACAGGCACATTACCTATCTGACATGAGGGAAAAAAAGGTTATGGTTCTAAATGTCATTTTAGGAAAAGAAAAAGAAATCCGGCCAGGAGCGGTGGCCCACGCCTGTAATTCCAGCACTTTGGGAGGCCAAGGTGGGCAGATCACTTGAGGTCAGGAGTTTGAGACCAACCTGGCCAACGTGGTGAAATCCTGTCTCTACAAAAAAAAAACACAAAAATTAGCCATGCATGGTGGCGGGCACCTGTAGTCCCAGTTACTCGCGGAACGCTGAGGTGGGAGGATCGTTTGAGCCTGGGAGGCGGAGGTTGCTGTGGGCCGAGATCGTGCCACTGCACTCCAGCCTGAGTGACAGAGTGGAACCCTGTATCAAAAAACAAAACAAAACAGAAAAGAAAAGAAATCCAAAGACTGTGATACTTTCTTCATAATTCCCAAGTTTTAACATGGAGGGTATATATTAAAATATATTTGTATTTCATATTATATATGTTACATATGACACACACATAAAACATATGCATATGACAGTACTTCAAATACAACCATCACTTTTGCCATATCCATGTTCCAAATGAACATTATTTACTTAACATGTTTCTTAAAATTGGTGCACATTTTATTTATTATTTATTTATTTATTTATTTTTATTTGATTTTTTGAGATAGAGTCTCATTCTGTCGTCCAGGCTGGAGTGCAGTGGCGTGATCTCGGCTCACTGCAACCTCTGCCTCCTGGGTTCAAGCGATTCTCCTGCCTCAGCCTCCTGAGTAGCTGGGACTAAAGGCGCTTGCCACCACGCCTGGCTAACTTTTTGTATTTTTAGTAGAGACGGGGTTTCACCATGTTAGCCAGGATGATCTTGATCTCCTGACCTGGTGATCCGCCCGCCTCTGTCTCCCAAAGTGCTGGAATTACAAGTGTGAGCCACTGCACCTGGCCTATTTATTTTTGAGACAGGGTCTTACTCTGTCACCTAGGCTGGAGTGCAGTGGCGTGATCTCGGCTTACTGCAACCTCCACCTCCCAGGTTCAAGTGATTCTCCTGCCTCAGTCCCCTGAGTAGCTGGGATTACAGGCGGCCGCCACCGTGCCCAGCTAATTTTTGTATTTTTAGTAGAGACAGGGTTTCGCCATGTTGGCCAGGCTGGTCTCGAACTCCTGACCTCAGGTGATCCACTGGCCTCGGCCTCTCAGAGTGCTGGGATTACAGGTGTGAGCCATCACTCCTGGACCACATTTTAAAACATAAGTAAAACTGCATTTATTTATCTCTGATGGAACTAATGGGCACAGCATGAGACAGATGGTACCTTCCCCAGCCTCCATGGTGTATATCTTTTTTTTTTTTTTTTTTTTTTTTTTAAGAGACAGGAGCCAAGCAAGGTAGCTTACACCTGTAATTCCAACATTTTGGGAGGCTAAGACAGGAGGATGACTTGAGGCCTGGAGTTTGAGACCAGCCTGCACAACTTAGTGAGTTCCCTGTCTCTACAGGGAAGGTATGGTGGCTCTCACCTGCAGTCTCAGCTACTTGGGAGGCTGAGGTGGGAGGATCACTTGAACCCAGGAGTTCGAGCCTGCAGTGAGCTATGATTGCATCACTGCACTCCAGCCCGGACCAGAGATTGAGACCTTGTCTCTTAAAAGGAGAGAGAGAGTCTCACTGTCATCCAGGCTGGAGTGCAGTGGTGCAATCATAGCTCACTGAAGCCTCAAACTCCTGGGCTCAAGGGATCCTCCTGCCTCAGCCTCCTGGGTAGCTGGGATTACAGGCATGAGCCACTGTGCCTGGCCTAGTACATCTTTTGACAACAGAGGAGCAGATTTCAGGCCCAGAGCTTCCACCAAACAGTAGTATTCAGCTGAAATTCAGTAACTTTTGTTTTTGTAGTACTGACCCCAGTATAGAAAGGAAAAAAACAAACAAAAACAAACAAACAAAAACCAATAACTTGGAAAAACGTTTTGTGGTTACACAAACATTCTCTTTTAAGGACATAAATTATGAAATAAAGTTAATTTTCTTTAAAAAGATATAAGTTAACATGTTAAACATCAACGTGTTGCTATCACTGTAATTTAATCAAAGTGATTCAGTTATTCTAAGGATATTTTCAAACAGCCACATTGCAACTCAGAAAAGAAATAAAAAAGCCAGGTAGAGAAGGAAGATCTTTCTAGTATTTTGCTTCTTATTTGAATATTGAGACTATGTTTGTTATATAACTCACTATAAGTAGTGCAAAAAGTGTGATTAATGTGTATAATCAAAAACTGCAAATAAAATAAACTTTTGATTATCTTACTAATATCCCTCTACAAACCCAGATAGACATCTGAATATGCAACGTGCAAGGGTGGGGTGATGGCCTCAGAACAGAGATCAGGAGTGAGAGGGTGGCCAGCCATAGAGGCGAAATCATTACAAACACTGGCACAGTGGCGCGCAAGCAAGTGATGCCCTTCACGTGTGAGTACCGAGAGAAAGACTATCACTTTCACACTAGTATTGCACCCCTGAAACTACCAGTGCTATAGACTAGCATTTGCCACATTCCCAGAGCACCCCAGATAGTCACATTTTTAGGGCATATGTTTTCTTTTTGTTGTTGTTGTTGTGTTTTTTTGTTTGTTTGTTTTGAAACAGTCTGGCTCTGTCGCCCAGGCTGGAGTGCAGTGGTGTGATCTCAGCTCACTGCAACCTCCACTTCCCAGGTTCAAGTGATTCTCCTGCCTCCACCTCCCGAGTAGCTGGGACTACAGGCACGCGCCAACATGTAGGGCATACACTTTTTATAAGAGTGAAAAATTTCATCTGTTGGTCTGCTTCAAGATTTTGCTTAATGCAACAATATGTTTTAACTTTTCTTTCTTCCCTTCCCTTTTCTTTCTTTCTTTCTTTCTTTCTTTCTTTCTTTCTTTCTTTCTTTCTTTCTTTCTTTCTTTCCTTCCTTCCTTCCTTCTTTCCTTCCTCCATCCTTTCTCCCTTCCTTCCTTCCTTTCCTTCCTTCTTCCTTTCCTCCTCCCCTCCCCTCCCCTGCCCTCCCCTCCCCTCCCCTCCCCTGCCCTCCTCTTCCCTTCCCTTCCCTTCCCTCTCTGTCTGTTTCTTTCTTTTTGAGACAGAAGCTTGCTCTGTTGCCCAGGCTGGAGTGCAGTGATGTGATCTGTGATCGGCTCACTGCAGCCTCAACCTCCCTGGCTTAAGTGATCCTCCCAGCTCAGCCTCCCAAGTTGCTAAGACCACAGTCACGTGCCACCATACCCAGCTAATTTTTTTTTTGTACTTTTTGTAGAGAGAGGCTTTCACTATGTTGTCCAGGCTGGTCTCGAACTCCTGGCCTCAAGCGATCTGCCCGCCTAGGTCTCCCAAAGTGTTGAGATTACAGGCTGTCTTAACTTTTCAAAGGGGAAGAGAATTGCAAACTAAAGACTGAGAGCATATTCTTTGTTGTAGGTGTACGTGTTTGCTCACAGCCCCTTACACAGCTTGTGTAAGGAGATCAATTTTTGGTGGAAGAAAGGGAAACTGTCAGTCTCAACTGCACAAGTGAGATATTGGATAAGTTACTTTACAGTTTGGTGTTTCCATTTCCTGACCTGTATGACAGACACAAGACTATGGACCCATTTGGTTTAGTTTGGTTTTGGGCTTAACTAATCTCCAAATACCCTTTTTACTGTGAAGTTTGTGATCTGCATTCTTAGGTTACACTGATGCAGTGATTTCTTTGCATTGCAGTTTTTTTCTAGTAAAAGTACAGTTATGGTTTCTTGTCTTCCTTTTTAGAATATCTTAAGTAACACCCCACATCCAAGCTCCCAGTGGGTTTCCAGTCCTAATATGGTGCAGGGTTCCATAGTGCTCACGGATATTGATGTATTAGGGCAATGTGACCCAGGAAGCTGCTGTGGGAAATTGTAAGGTAAGGTGACATTAGAAAGATATTTCATCAAAATGCCGAAGTGTGCGAGAGCATATCCTCCCTTGCATTTCTGCACATTTGTGTCAAGTGGTCAAGCAGTTCCTAAGCAACGGTGCGGAGGCGGTTGCTAGGCTGGCTTGTCACGTGTCCACGGATTCAGCCGCTAAAGAAATGGTGAGCCCAACTGCATTCAGACAGTTTATTGCTTAAAGAGACAGTAAGACCATCATGGTGTCAGCTCCAACATCCTTAGTCCCACAGGATGACACTGAACCAGAGGGGCCAGGTGACATTGAAGGGCCAACTCAAAAAGGACCACAAGCAGTTTTGTAATAGACTTACACAGAAGCCTGCAGCTGGAAATTAAGTCTGGGCAAGGTAGAAAGCCCAATACCACACCAGAGCCAGGGAGGCCAATGAGAAACTGCCTCATGGTGGCTCCTCACCAGGCTGCTTGTCTTGCCCAGTTCCAGGAAAAAAATCACAGGACGTTCTGCCAAGACTCAAGTCAGACTTCAGGTAAGCCTTTGCCTTCGCCCACGTGGAGATATGCAAGGTCTTCATGGCATCGTGGCAGAGCTGGTCCCTACAACTGCACTGCCTGGCCTTTTGTGTAACCAGCTAAGAATTTGTTTTCAAGAAGCACAGGCCAGGTCAGGTGCAGTGGCTCACACCTGTAATCCCAGCACTTTGAGAGGCCAAGGTGGGTAGATCACCTGAGCTCAGCAGTTTGAGACCAGCCTGGCCAACATGATGAAACTCCATCTCTACTAAAAATACAAAAAATTAGCCAGGCATGGTAGCAGACGCCTGTAATCCCAGCTACTTGGGAGGCTGAGACAGGAGAATTGCTTGAACCCGGGAGGCAGAAGTTGCAGTGAGCCGAGATTGCGCCATGGCACTCCAGCCTGGGCAACAAGAACAAAACTCCGTCTCAAAACACACACACACACACCCCAAAAATACAAAAATCAGCAGGCATGGTGGTGCACACCTGTAGTCCCAGCTACTTGGGTGGCTGAGGCAGGAGAATCACTTGAACCCAGGAGGCGGAGGTTGCAGTGAGCCGAGATGGTGTGACTGCACTCCAGCCTGGACGACAGAGCAAGACTCTCTAAAAAAAAAAAAAAAAAGCACAGGCCACCCTATCAGATGCCCCAATTAATTGTACTGTGACAGTGGCATGGCTGAAATCCTTTCTATTGGTGTTAAGTGACATCAGATGAGAATAACTGTGGCTATGATCAAGTAGAATGATCAGACCGACCTGGAGAACAGACCACAGTCAGGCTGCTGGTCAAAGCCAAGCCAGCTAAATCGGTCATTAATCCAGGTGCAGCAAGAGGTGTTGGCAACTGCACACAGCCAGCCCTGGCCGCCAGCAGGAAATCCAGGGCAATATGACTGCTCCTCACCATTCATGTTGGAGAGCTTAGTCTGGTCTGTGTGCGCAAGCAAGTGTAGGCCTGATGTCCATGTAAGAAGTCCCCTATTGGGGCATGAAGTGTAGCTAGAGTTTAAGACGCTGTTTTTTTTTTTTTTTTTTTGAGGGTGGGGGCGGGTGGGGGGTGGAGTCTCACTCTGTCGCCCAGGCTGGAGTGCAGTGGTGCAATCTTGGCTCACTGCAGCCTCTGTCTCCTCGGTTCCAGTGATTCTCCTGCCTGTGCCTCCCAAATAGCTGCAACTACAGGCACCCACCACCAGGCCCAGCTAATTTTTTTTTTTTTTTTTTTTTGAGACGGAGTTTTGCTCTTGTTGCCCAGGCTGGAGTGCAATGGTGCAATCTCGGCTCACTGCAACCTCCGCCTCCCGGGTTCAAGTGATTCTCCTGCCTCAGACTCCCGAGTAGCTAGGATTACAGGCATCTGCCACCATGCCCAGCTAATTTTTTGTATTTTTAGTAGAGACGGGGTTGCACCATGTTGACCAGGCTGGTTGAGAACTCTTGACCTCAGGTGATCCATGCACCTCGGCCTCCCAAAGTGCTGGGATTACAGGCATGAGCCGCTGCGCCCAGCCCATTTTTGTATTTTTAGTAGAGATGGGTTTTCACCATGTTGGGCAGGCTGGTCTTGAACTCCTCACCTCAAATGATCTACCCTTCTCGGCCTCCCAAAGTGCTGGGATTACAGGCATGAGCCACCTTGCCAGGGCTTTTTTTTTTTTTTTTTTTTGAGACAGGGTCTTGGTCTGTCACCCAGGCTGGAGTGCAGTGGTATGATAGCTCACTGCAGCCTCTGTAAGAATTAAAGAAAGAGGAGAGAAACACGAAGGGTGGCTTGACAGTCAACAGATTTATTTTAAACCTGGGAGGGACTTCTGACCCTTCTGAGTTAGATTAGAAGCTGTACTCTCTTACAGACTAAGAATTTTTAAGGGTTCAGGGTGGGAGAGTTTATCAGAGGCTTGGACTGCTTCTGTGTCTCTTTGTTGTGCTTATCTGGGAGGGAGAGTTTTGTGTCTGTTCACATACATCTTCCTGCAGCTGCAGGCATACCCCCGCTCCCTGCCGCCCTGAGTCTGCCTTTAGCTTCCTTATCTTAGTGCACCTGAAGGGAAAGGAATGTGCTTATTAAGGCCCACTGTTTTACTGGGGCCCCATTGTATGGGGGTGAAGTTTGGCAGTTACCCAAGAGACTTTTTCCCTGCCTTCCTCTGTGCCTGAGCTGTCTTATCTGTGTTTTACTGTCTGTTCTTTTCTGGCTGCTTGTAGTTAGAAGAGAAGTGATTTCCTTGAAATGCATGAGGCTAGAAAGGGAGCTGGAAATGAAAGTGGCGGTATTTGTCCAAGATGACGGTGCTCCTGCTCTGTCATTGCAGACCCTATAGTTATAAAAGGATGAGGGGGCGACGTGTTCTTTCTGGCTACTTCCTGCTGAGGTGGGGCGGAGAGTTTCTTGGTCTCGGATTGACTGCAGGAGTAACACCATCTGTAAATGTTTTTGGGTGGTTGCAAAATGGCCATGATTCTGTCAGTTAAAAATTTTTGAAAAGGTTAATTAGGCAGAATAAAAACATTAGTCCTAGGCATATTACTAGGAGAGGACCCAGGAATGGGATGACTCATGCTATGATTTTGTTTTTAAACCAAGAATTTATTTGGTTGTTTTGGTATTCCCTTAGCTTTTTAGCCCTTCTTTTTAGTTTTTCGGCAGCATTTCTTACTAGGCCCGACTGGTTGAGATAGAAACAACATTTCTTACCTAATGAGAGGCAGAGGCCCCCTTTTTCAGCCTTTAAAAGATTTAGTCCCCATCTGTTTTGGAGGACTACTCCAGCCAAGGAGTCTAGTTGGTCATGGACTCTTATAAAGCTTCGGGTTATATCTTCTAAAGAGCCCTGTAGTTTTGTTGAAAGAGCCTTAAAGTATGTTAAGGAGGTGGCTAATCTGCTTGCTCCCAATCCAAGTCCAGAGGTTATACCTAAGGTGGCCGTTAAAGGAATGATGTGGATGGCCCATCTTTTTCTAACGTATTGGACGGATGGGATGGGCAAAGGCTGATTAGGAGGAACTAGTCCGATGGAGGGAGATAGATAAACTAGGGTACAGGTTCCGGTCCAACTGGTGGGGAGACAAAGATTGGTGTTGCTGCCACACAAAAAGAACAAGACTTTGCTGTAAACACAGGCAGAAATATGGAAAGAGAACAAGTGAATTAAAGATGGGGTGTTTTTTGTTTGTTTTTTTGTTTATTTTTTCCTGTGGTTTATTACTCCAGACTGACAAAGAGGAGGCCAGGGAGGCGCCTACTATAGTAGAGATATAGGAAGAGTTACTTTTTACACATTTAATGAGGTCGGATATTGCGCCATTAATACTGAGCCATGGAAAAAGGTGGGCATTAGAGACAGCACAGGTTAGGCCGGAGGCATTGGTTAAGGGAGAGGCCGTAAAACAAGCCGGTTGCAGAAATGTTCCCATTTGCTTCAAGTGACACTTGGTAGTTAATTTGATTAGTTTGGTGGTCAGAGGGGTGTTTAACAATGATAGTGCGGTTGCATTGGTTAAGTGTTAATAACCCTACAGGGATATTTCCCTTAGAGGCCGAAAAGTAAAGTGAGGCTTGTTGAAAAAGGGGAGTGTGTTTAGTTATAGGCCCTTCAATGGGAGGGCCTTGGGGCTTAAGGCATTGTAGGGAGTTGTAATAGGTTTGAAATAATTTGTTAGCCTCATTGGCCCTGGAAGTGGGATAATCACCGATTAGAGTGTCAACTTTTTTAAAAAGGGAAGCTCCTATTTGGAGTTTATAAATTAGGGTTATATTTCCAGTTAAAAGGTCATGAAGGGGTGCAGGAAGGGCTGAGTAAGCTGAGGAAGACAGTGATAAACACATCCAGCATTCCGAAGCAAGGGAAGAGTTAGCTGGCAGTAAGAGGGATCGTGTAAGGTTTATAGAGTGTTCAAACTTGAGGGCAGTGAGGAGTGGTTGTATTGGTGAGATTGATGTACTTAGGGAATTTATATTAAAAGAAGCAAGCAAAAAGAGAAAAAGGTTATTTGGGTAGGAGTAAAGTCCTGGAAAGTTCCTTGAAGCCATAGGTCCCATAAAATAGTAAGGAGCTGATCAGGATGTGCAATGGGAGCTTCGTAAGGGTACCACTGAAGGTCTGTAGCAAGGCAGATTAGGAAGCGATGAAAGTTTGGAAGAGAAAGAGACATAAGCGGCTTATGTGGAGTTTTCCTTTTTTTCCTCTGGGATTCAGGTGAGGCAAAGGGAAGTGGGTCCTGTGGAGACACAAGAAAAGGCTGAAGGAGTTTTAGATTCAGTTGTTTGAGCATGTGGTGAAGGGAAGTTTATTTTTATTTTTATTTTTATTTTGAGAGAAGTATAATGAATCCAGTTAGGGAGTCCCTGGAGTTTTGCTGCCGTAGGTGTGGTAAGGATGATCTGGTGAGGTCCCTTCCATTTAGACGTAAGGGGGGATTTGGGGGTAGGACTGGGATTTTTTATGAGAACCCAGTTTTCTGGCTGTAGGAAGGGATTAGAGGAGTTGGCAACGGGTTGTGGCAGGTATTTGTCAGCATATTCCCAAATGAAATGGTGGATGGTATGCAGAAGAGGGCAAGCAAGAGGAGTTGGTAGAGGTGGTGCTTGACCCTGAGGTGGAACAAAATGGGCGAGTGGTTCCCCATACATGAGTTTAAAGGGGCTGAGCATTAAGGGTTTACATGGGAGCACCTGAATTTTTAGAAGGGCCAAAGGTAAAAGTGTGACCCAGTCTTTATGTGTTTGGAGCGAGTACCTGGTGAGGTGTTTTTTGGATGCCATTCATTTTTTCAACCTTTCCTGAAGATTGAAGTCTATAGGGGATGTGTAGCTTCCAGGTGATATGTAGAGCTTGTACAAGTGTTTGAGTAATTTGAGAAATGAATTCAGGACCATTGTCAAATTGAAAAGAACAAGGCACCCAGAACCTGGGTTTGATTTCTGTTATTAATTTGGAGGTGACAGTAGAAGCTCGTTTGTTGGTTGTGGGAAAAGCCGCGACCCATCCCGAAAAGGTATCAACCAGAACTAAAAGAAATTTAACCTTTTTTACTGGGGGCATATAGGTAAAATTAATTTGCCAATCCTGTCCTAGAAGGTGTCCCCTGGCCAGATGGGATGGGAAAGAAGGGGGTTTAGTGTTGGAGTGGGGTGAAGTTTTCTGGCAAATAGAGCATTGATGGGAAATGACTTTTAACTGTTCCTTTATATCTGGGGCTATGTGTATATGGGAACTTAAGAAATGTTGTAGAGGTGAATGGCTAGTGTGGAAGAGGTTGTGAATGTCCCGTAAAAGAGTTGTTTTTTCGGGGTCAGGTAGGACTAATTTGTTTTCTATGAACCAGTATGGGGTTTTGAATTGTGCCCCACTGTGATTAGTTGTTGTGTTTGGTGTTTCGCATAAAGGGAGGGGATATGTTGTATGAGGGGACATAGGTATTGGGGAATTGGATGATAGATTGAGGCTTGTTTTGCCCAACAATCAGCTTTACAGTTTCCTAAAGAAATGTGGCTGTTATTTGATTGATGTCCTTTGCAATGGATAACTGCAAACTTTTCTGGGAGTAAAGCTGCCTTTAGCAAATGATGGATTGGTTTTTCACGAATTATCGGAGTTTCTTTAGCCATGAGATAGCTCTACTCGCTCCAGATTTGGACATTGGAATGGATGATGTTATAGGCATATTTAGAATCAGTGTATATATTAACTCGTATGCTCTTTGCTAGGGTTAATTCTTTTATTAGGGCAATTAATTCTGCTTGCTGGGAGGATGTGCCCAAAGGCAAAGAGGCAGCCTTTACGATGCTTCTAGGTGGGAAAGAGTGGGTATTATTATGATATTCCTCAATGATGGCATATCCTGCTTGGAGGGAAGGGTTTTTTGATGCACTGCCATCTATAAACCAATCTGGGGCTCCCTTTATGTGAGTGGAAGTAAGGTGGTGAAACACGGCGAGCGAACTTTCAATTAGATTAGAGCATGAGTGTTGGTCGGGTTCCAAACTTGATTTTGAAGGTAAAAGAGTGGTGGGATTGGGGGTGGGGAAGCATTTATGAAGAGAGATAGAGGGTCGAAGGAGAGTTGAATGTAGGGCTTGCAAGTGAGAGGATGAAACTGAGGTGAGCGCCTTATGACTGAACATATCTTGTAGACTGTGAGAAGAAAATACCTGAAGGGGTTCGTAGAATGTGAGTTTTTGTGCCTCAGGGATGATCAGAGAGGCTGTGGCCAAAATTTTTAAGCAAAGGGGCCAGCTTTTATAAATGAGGTCTAGTTGTTTTGAAAAATATGCCACTGGTTGGAGAGAATCTCCCATAGGTTAGGGTAATAGTCCAAGGGCCTGATTATGAGAACTGTGTAAATATAGGTGAAAGGGTTTCAGGGGGTTTGGAAGGCCTAAAGCAGGGACCTGTAATAAGGCACATTTTAGGTGAGAGAAAGCGTGATAAAGGTCTGGGGCGGAAATGAGTGGTTGGTCAAGATTTCCTTTTGTGTGTTCATAAAGGGGTTTAGCAATAATGGCAAAATTTGCTGTCCATAATCAGAAATATCCCACTAATCCAAGGAAAGAAAGTAAGTCCCTTTTTGTTTTGGGAAATGGGATTTGTTGAATGCCTTGCTTTTGTGCCAGCGGAATTTCTTGGGTATTTGGAGTTATGATTAGTCCTAAGTATGAAACTTTTGGGGAGATCAATTGGGCCTTCCCTTTTGATACCCAGTACCTGCATTCAGCCAGAAAATTTAAAAGCCTGGTGGTGTGTTGAATGCAATGTTATAGAGAGGGGCTGCAAAGAAGTAAGTTGCTCATATATTGAAGCAAAATGCTAGGCTGTAGAGATAGTTGGGAAAGACCCAACTGAAGTACCTGACCGAAATAGTGAGGGCTGTCCCTAAACCCCTGAGGGAGGTCAGTCCATGTGAGTTGTTGGGAGCGGCCTGTGTCAGGGTTAGTCCAAGTGAAAGCAGAAAGGTTTTGAGTGGAGGGATAGGAAAAAAAAGGCATCTTTGAGGTTTAATAGGTTTAATATAGAGAAATGGTTAGTGTTGGGAGGAATTCGAGGTAGGAGGTTGAAGGGGTTTGGGACAACAGGATAAACAGGAACAATAGCACAGTTGATTTGTTGCAAATCCTGAACCAGTCTATAGGAGCCATCTGGTTTTTTAATTGGGAGAATCAGAGGTATTGTGGGGAGAATGGGTGGGGATTAAAATATTGGCAGTCAAAAGTCAGGAGATGATGGGTTTGAGTTCCCACAATCCATTAGAATTGAGGGGGTATTGTGGGACCATTATATGGCACTTAGGATCCTTCAGTGAAATTTGAATTGGAGAATGGTGGGTAGCTATTATGAGGGAGTTAGTGTTTCATACCATGGGATTTACATGGCTAAGGAATTTGGGGTTTAAGTCTATTTGATGTTGAGTGTCTGAGGAGGGGTTCTGTTCTTGACATAATAATAAATAAGGGTGGCTCTGGTGTAGGGCTGATAAATGGATGATTCCCCCTAATTTGTGTAGGATGTCTCTTCCTAGTAAAGGAGTGAGACAATGAGGGATGACCAAGAAAGAGTGAGTGAAGGTGACACCCTGAAATGAGCAGTATAGAGGTGGCATTTTGTGTGGGCTTTTTTGTGTGCCCTTCATGCCAACAACAGAAATGGATGAGTGTTTTAATGGGCCTTGATATTCAGTTAACACCGAAAGACTCGCCCCGGTATCCAAAAGAAAGGAAATAATCTTACCGGACACCGTCCCAATTACCCTGGGTTCCGTGGACTCACTAGGTGTGGATGCGAAGGATCCCAGTCACCCTCAGTCTTCCGTTGTCAGCGCCAGCAGTGAAGAGATTTCCTCCTGTGATGGTTAGGGGGCTTTATTATGAGCCGCACCCAAACGGGGAGGGTGTCCCTGCTGGGGGCAGTCCACTTTCCAGTGTCCCCAAAGACCACAAGTTGGACATGGTCTGGTCGGGGGCCGGTGGTTAGGACAAGCCTTTGTCCAGTGTCCAGGGTTGCCACATCGGAAACAGACTCCCAGAGGGGTCGGGAGTTTTCTTTTGGGTCACTGGGAGGCTTCTGTGTAACTGGCTTTTGGATAGCAGAGGCAAGCATCTGGCTTTTTAACGAGAGATGTTTGTCTTTTTGAATTTTTTGTTCCTCATCTCTGTTGTTAAAGACATGGAAGGCTACATTTAGGAGGTCCTGCCGGGATGTCTGGGGACCCTCCTCTAAGTTTTGTAATTTTTTCCAGATATCTGGGGCAGATTGGGAAACAAATTGGAGGTGGAGAAAAGTTTGACCTTCTCTAGATTCTGGGTCCAAATTGGTATATTTTAGCATAGCTTCAGTGAGGCGTGATAAGAAAAGGGCAGGATTTTCTTGGGGCTCTTGTGTAATTTCTCTACGTTTCTCATAATTAACTGCCTTATGGGCATTTTTGTCCATACCCACAAGGAGACAGCTAATCATGTGGTTTCTTCATCTGATGCCATTGTATCCCTGTTGGTAAGTCCAATCTGAGTCTCTACGGGGGACTGCATCATTAGCCACTGGATTTTGTATAGGGGCTTGATTATAGAGTTCATCTGTGTGGACTACAGCTGAATGCCAGATGAGCTCTTTTTCATCAGGAGTGAGGGTGGAGGTTAGAATTACATAAAAGTCATGCCAAGTTAAATTAAAGGATTGAGTTATGTGCAGGAATTTCCTGTGATAATGAGACGGATTTTCAGAGAAAGATCCCAGATGCTGTTCAATTTGCGACAGATTAGACATGGAGAAAGGAACATGAACGCAAGTAATGCCTTTAACTCCAGCCACTTCCCGGAGAGGGAGAATGGCAGAGGTGGTTTGACTGGCTGGAGTAGTTTTTGAACGGGTTACAGGTGGAGAAGGAGGAGGGACAGGGTTAGGGGCTGCTGGGGCGGAGGGTTCGGACAGGCGAGGAGCGGGTGCAGGGGGTTGAGAATATGGAGGGGGTTCATTTGCAGGATCAAAAAGAGTTTCAGAGGAAGGGGTTCCAGGGGAAGGAGAGACCTGGGGAGGGTTTTCATTAAGAATAAGGATTTCATGAGGGATGCAAGCTTGACATAGGGACGGTCGGGACCTAAGGTAGAAAAAAGCCAGAATATAGAGAATCTCTTGCCATTTGCCATTACTGGTTATAAAGTTGTCAAGGTCCTTGAGAATTTGAAAGTTAAAAGTGCCATTTTTGGGCCATCGTCTGTTGTTATCTAATCTGTATTGGGGCCAAGCCATGTTGTGGTAGAAAATTAAACGCTTTGGCTTTAGGGTCCCCTGTAAGCCAAGTTTGGTGAGGTTGTGAAGAAGACAGCCCAGTGGGGAGGACGTAGGAATGTGGGATTGTTTGGCACCCATGTGGACTGGTAAGAGGAAGCTGAGGGTATCTGTTTTGTTCTAGGCATCCCCAGACAAAAGACAGAGACCCAGAATCTTCTTTCCAAAAGAGGATGGTTAAGTTAAGAAGAAACTGGGCATCCCCAAGATTTCCTCTAGCTTAGTCCTGTTGGTCCTCTGGGGACCTGGACAGCAGGTACTGGGAGAAAGCCAGGAGAAGGAAGATCTTACCAGTCAGCTGAATTAGTGTCCGATGTTGGATGTTCCAGTTGGAATCAGCAAAGGGCTTCCCAGACTGAAGGCACACAAGGAAGAGAGAGAGAGAGAAAGAGAGAGAAAGAAGAAGGAGGAAGAAGGAGCAAGGGTTAGGGAGCGAAATACCTGTTACAGGCGGTTGGAGGTGAATTCCTGAGACCTGAGCCTCGCAGTCCCCTTCAGGTCAGTTGTCCTCCTCATGCAAATCACTCGAAAATTGAAGTGAAAGAAAAGACTGGGCAGGTGGCCAGAGACCCTCAGGATCTGGGAGTTAACTCAGGATGCGCTGCCATTGCCCATTGGTTCCTGGGTTGCAAGAAAGTCTCTACCCCCCACACTCATCCCGGGTTTCAGCATCAAATGTAAGAATTAAAGAAAGAGGAGAGAAACACGGAGGGTAGCTTGACAGTCAACAGGTTTATTTTAAACCTGGGAGGGACTTCTGGCAGAGTTAGTTCAGAAGCTGCACTCTCTTACTTTAAGGGTTCAGGGCGGGAGAGTTTATCAGAGGCTTGGACTGCTTCTGTGTCTCTTTGTTGTGCTTATCTGGGAGGGAGAGTTTTGTGTCTGTTCACATACATCTTCCTGCAGCTGCAGACATACCCCCGCCCCACCCTGAGTCTGCCTTTAGCTTCCTTATCTTAGTGCACCTGAAGGGAAAGGAATGTGCTCATTAAGGCCCACTGTTTTACTGGGGCCCCGTTGTATGGGGGTGAAGTTTGGCAGTTACCCAAGAGACTTTTTCCCTGCCTTCCTCTGTGCCTGAGCTGTCTTATCTGTTTTTTACTGTCTGTTCTTTTCTGGCTGCTTGTAGTTAGAAGAGAAGTGATTTCCTTGAAATGCATGAAGCTGGAAATGCAGCTGGAATTTAAAGTGGCAGTGTTTGTCTGAGATGATGATGCTCCTGCTCTGTCAGCCTCGACCTCCTGGGCTTAAGCGGTCTTCACACCTTAGCCTCCCAAATAGCTGAGACTACAGGCATGCCCAGCTAGTTTTGTTATTATTAATATTATTATTAACCTTTATTTTATGTTCAGGGGTACATGCACAGGTTTCTTATATAGGTAAATTCATGTCATGGGGGTTTGGTGTACAGATTAGTTCATCACCCAGAGGCCTAGCACTTAATAGTTATTTTTTCTGATCTTCACTCTCCTCCCACCCTCCACCCTTAAGCAGGCCTCAGTGTCTATTGCTCCCTTCTTTGTGTACATGAGTTCTCATCATTTAGCTCCCACTTATAAGTGAGAACATGTGGTATTAGGTTTGCTGTTCCTATTTATTATTATTATTTTTTTAAGAGATGGCATCTCCCTATGTTGTCCAGGCTGGTCTTGAATTCCTGGGCTCAAGTGATCCCCCTGCCTTGGCCTCCCAAAGTGCTGTGATTGCAGGTATGAGCCACCACACCTGGCCAGAATCATTTATTAAAACAGGAATAAACGAATTGTGTGTCCGTTATGGGAAACAAACTCTTTGAGCAGAATTAAATAGCTGCAGGCTGGGCATGGTGGCTCACGCCTACAATCCCAGCACTTTGGGAGGCCAAGGTGGGCAGATCACTTGAGGTCAGGAGTTCAAGACCAGCCCAGCCAACATGGAGAAACCCTGTCTCCACTAAAAACACAAAAATTAGCTGGGTGTGGTGGTGCATGCCTGTAATCCCAGCTACTCAGGAGGCTGAGGCAGGAGAATTGCTTGAGCCCAGGAGGCAGAGGTTGCAGTGAGGCAAGATCGCATCACTGCACTCCAGCCTGGGCAACAGAGTGAGACTCCGTCTCAAATAAAAATAAAAATAAAAAATTAAGAAGTAAACAGCTGCAAAGCAGGCTGGAGTGCTTCTGAAGAGGACAATGAGGCTATCACTATGACCTTAATATTTGCATCCTCCTGACCCCCAAAAATTCATCTGTTGAAATCCTAACCACAAGGTAATGGAATTAGGAAGTGTGGTGTTTTAGATGGTGATTGAGTGATTAGGGACTAGTGCCCTTATGAAACAGGCCCAAGGAAGCTTGTTGGCCCCTTCCACCATGTGTGGACACAGTGAGAATGTGCCATCTGTGAACCAGAAGGCAGGTCCTCACCAGACACTGAATCTGCTGATGCCTTGGTCTTGGACTTCCCAGCCTCCAGAACCATGAGAAATGCATTTCTGTTGTTTACAAGCCACCTACTTTGTGGCAGTTGGTTACAGTAGCCCAAACAGACTTAGACAGCCCTTAGAGTCAGCAAGGCCCCACTGCTATGGCCTCCTCAGAGTGCACTGGATTTTGCTAATAGGTTTGTAGCCACCTCTGCAGCAGCATTTTTTTTTGACTTGAAGTCTAGGACAAGGTTACCAAAGCATTCTGAGATGACAGGTCAGGCCAGGAGAGAACTGTAAGCAAGAGCCCAAGAGAGACTAAAATGGTTCCAGCTCTACACCTCTCCTAGGCCACTCGCAAAATCCAGAACCCAGTTTCCATGAGGTGGGCACGGAAGGGACAAACGTAGAGTGGAAAGAATTCCTTGTGTGGTTTGGGTCTCTTACGGCCAGTCTGGGCCTCTTCCTCTTCCCTTTGACTGCATAATTAAACATTTTATCCAAATGGGAAATGCTTTTTGGACAATTGCCACATTTAGAACATTTAGAAACTATACTGCCTGTTTTAGATATATACTTTACTAGGAGCTAAACCTTGGTGATCCAGTTATCTTTTTTTTTTTTTTTTGAGACAGGGTCTTGCTGTGTTGCTTAGGCTGGAGTGCAGTGGCACAATCATGGCTCACTGCAGCCTTGACCTCCAGGATTCAAGTGATCCTCCCTCCTCAGCCTCCTGAGTAGCTGGGACCACAGGTATGTGCCACCACGTCCAGCTAATTAATTTTTCTTTTCTTTTCTTTCTTTCTTTCTTTTTTTTTTTTTTAGATGGAGTATTGCTGTGTTGCCCAGGCTGGAGTGCAGTGGCACAATCTTGGCTCACTGCAAGCTCCACCTCCTGGGTTCATGCCATTCTCCTGCCTCAGCCTCCCGAGTAGCTGGGACTACAGGTGCCCACCACCACGCCTGGCTAATTTTTTGTATTTTTAGTAGAGACGGGGTTTCACCATGTTAGCCAGGATGGTCTCCGTCTCCTGACCTTGTGATCTGCCCACCTCGGCCTCCCAAAGTGCTGGGATTACAGGCGTGAGCCACCACGCCTGGCCTTTTTTTTTTTATTATTTATTATTTATTATTTTTTTTTTGTACAGACGAGATCTCCCTATGTTGCCCAGGGTGGTCTCAAACTCCTGAGCTCAAGTGATCCTCCTGCCTCAGCCTCCCAAAGTGCTGGGATTACAGGTGGGAGCCACCATTCACTGCCTTTTTAACTGTTAATTTAGAAATAATGATACATTCTGTTGAAGTTGGAAAAAAAAAGTACAGAGGTTCTGTGAATAATTTATGCAATTTTTGATAACTATAGTATAATATCAAAAGGAGGAAATTGATACTGGTACAATCCACCAATTTAATTCAAATTTCTTCAGTTTTACAAGCACTCATTTGTGTGTGTGTGTGTGTGTACTGCTATGCAATTGCACCACATACATACACACACACAAATCATTCGTTACACGAATCACATGCGTAGATTCATGTAACGACCACTACCATCAAGATTCAGAATCATTCCCTCAGCACAAAGAGCTGCTGCTAGCCTTTCATAGGCCCTTCTCCCCATCTCTGTCTCCTTGACAACCACTAATCTCTTCTCCATTTCTGTAATTGTGTTATTTCAAGAATGGTACATAAATGGAATCACACAGTATAAAACCTTTGAGATTGGCTTTTTTTTCACTCAGCATAATTCCTTTGAGATCCAACTAAGCTGTTGCATTTATCATATGGAGGTACCACCGTTTATTTAACCATTCACTCACTGAACAATATCTGGGCTAATTCCAGTTTTTGGCTGTTATGGATAAAGCTGCTAAAGCCATTCATTGTACAGGTTTCTGTGTGAATGTAAATGTTCATTTTTCTGGGATAGATGCCCAGGAATGTAACATCGGGTCTTATGGTAGTTTCATGTTTAGTTTTATAAGAAACTGTCAAAATATTTTCTGCCAGTCTGTAGCTTGTCTTTTCATTCTCTCCAAAGAGTCTCTCTGAGGGCAAAAATTTTTGGTTTTGATGAAGCCCAATTAATCACATTTTCGTTTTATGGATTATGATTTTGCGTCATGTATGACACTTCATCAGGCCTGAGGTCATGAGGATTTTTTAGGCTGGGGGTGGTGACTCACACCTGAAATCTCAACACTTTGGGGGTCCGAGGCGAAAGGATGGCTTGAGCTCAGGAGTTTGAGACCAGCCTGGGCAACATAGTAAGACCCCGTCTCTATAAAAAGTAACAAAAAAATGAGCTGCACATGGTGATGCATGTACACCTGTAGTCCCAGCTACTGGGGAGACTGAGGTGGGAGGATCGCCTGAGCCAGGGAGGTTGAGGTTGCAGTGAGCCAAGATTGTGCCACTGCACTCCAGCCTGAGTGACAGAGCGAGGTCCTGTTTCAAAAATAAATAAATAAAATAAAATAAAATAATAAAAAATAATAGTGTACTCTACAGCAAAGGTTTCTGATCAGCTTGTGACAGGCTGTTAGTGTTGTCACTTTCCTATGTTACTCTTATCTCTAAAGCAAAACCTATTCTTAAACTAAGAATGCTTTTTCTTCTTAAAGTACTAGGACATTTCCATAAGTTCTAGGTCTTTATTCAGTTAGTTAACATTATTACCTTGTTCCCTCAACCATGAACATCTTGTGACCAAGAGTGCCCAACCCTCGGGGAATGTAACCAGCAGGTTTGGCTTTTTCTGGCCTTTATTTTTTTTGCGACAGAGTCTCGCTTCGTCATCCAGGCTGGAGTGCAGTGGTGCAATCACAGCTCACTTACAGCCTTGATCTTCTCCCGGGATCAAGCAATCCTCGTACATCAGCCTCCTGAGTAGCTGGGACTATAGGTGCACACCATCACATCTGACTAATTTTTGTATTTTTGGTAGAGAGAGGGTTTCACCATGTTGCCCAGGCTGATCTTGAATTCCTGGCCTCAAGCCATCTCCCACTTTGGCCTCCCAAAGTGCTGGGATTACAGGCATGAGCCGCTGCACTCCGCTCTTTTTTACCGTGTTGTCTTCCAATCCGTGAACATGATATGTCTCTCTATTTATTTGGATCTCCTCTGATTTCCTTCATTTATATTTTGTAATTTTTTTTTTTTTTTTTTTTTTTGAGATGGAGTCTCGCTCTGTCGCCCAGGTTGGAGTGCAGTGGCGCAATCTCGGCTCACTGCAAGCTCCGCCTCCCGGGTTCACGCCATTCTCCTGCCTCAGCCTCCCAAGTAGCTGGGATTACAGGCGTGCACCACCACGCCTGGCTAATTTTTGTATTTTTTAGTAGAGACGGGGTTTCACCATGTTGGCCAGGCTGGTCTTGAACTCCTGGCCTCAGGTGATCCACCTGCCTCGGCCTCCCAAAGTGCTGGGATTACAGGCATGAGCCACCATGCCCGGCCTATATTTTGTAATTTTTAAAATACTAACCCTTTACATGTTTTGTTAGCTGTATACCTAAGTATTTTATTTTCTCTAGAGCAATTATATATGGTATTGTGTTTCAAATTTTGGTGATAATATATAGAAATGCTAATCATTTTTTTGTATTCCAATAAAACTTTATTTACAAAAGCAGCAGTCCCCCAAGGTCAGGAGTTCGAGATCAGCCTGGCCAACATGGTGAAACCTGTCTCTGCTAAAAATACAAAAAATTAGCTGGGCATGGTGGTGGATGCCTGTAATCCCAGCTACTCGGGAGGCTGAGGCAGGAGAATCACTTGAACCCAGGAGGCAGAGGTTGCAGTGAGCCGAGATCGCGCCATTGCACTCCAGCCTGGTCCACAAGAGTGAAACTCCGTCTCAAAACAAAAACAAAAACAGTGGTCCATATTTGGTCACAGATCATTGATTGCTGGGCCCTACTCTAAGAGAACATAAAAATAACTTGGCCAGGCATGGTGGCTCATGCTTGTAATCCCAGCACACTGGGAGGCCGAGGCAGGTGGGTCACCTGAGGTCAGGAGTTCAAGACCAGCCCAGCCAACATGGCGAAACCCTGTCTCTACTAAAAATACAAAACTTAGCTGGGTGTGGTGGTGGGTGCCTATAATCCCAGCTACTCAGGAGGCTGGGGCAGGAGAATCGCTTGAACCTGGGAGGCAGAGGTTGCAGTGAGCTGAGATCACGCCATTGCACTTCAGCCTGGGCAACAAGAGCAAAACACCGTCTCAAATAAGCAAGTAAATAAATAAATAAATAAATAAATAAATAAATAAAACTTAAAGCAGATATACTCAGGGTTTCTTCTCATAGGCAGAGTTCCATTATTTCTAAATAAGCAAAAAATGACAATTATCTTTTCCATTTTAAAAATTTTCTTTTCTTTCTTTCTTTCTTTTTTTTTTTTTTTTTTGAGACAGAATTTTGCTCTGTTGCCCAGGCTGGAGGGCAGTGGTGCGATTTCAGCTCACTGCAACCTCTGCCTCCCGGGTTCAAGCAATTCTCCTGCCTCAGCCTCCCAAGTAGCTGAAATTACAAGTGCATGCCACCACACCTGGCTAATTTTTTGTATTTTTAGTAGAGACAGGGTTTCACCATGTTAGCCAGGCTGGTCTTGAACTCCTGACCTCAAGTGATCCACCTGCCTCAGCTTCCCAAAGTGCTGGGATTACAGGCATAAGCCACCACACCTGGCCCATTTTTAGAAATTTCTAACGTATGACTGTCAGAAATACTATGATTAGTCCAGGTGCGATGGCTGAAACCTGCAATCCCAGCACTTTGGGAGGCCGAGGTGGGAGGATCACTTGAGGTCAAGAGTTCAAGACCAGCACGGCCAAGAGTTTGAAACCAGACTTGGCAACATAGTGAGACCCTGTCTCTACAAAAATAAAAAATGAAAGAAAAAATAGCCAGTCATCATGGCACACACCTGTAGTACCAGCTACTTGGGAGGCTGAGGGGGGAGGATTGCTTGAGCCCAGGAGTTCAAGGCTGCAGTGAGCTGCGACCTACTGTACTCCAACCTGGGTGACAGAATCAGACTGTCTCTAAAAAAAAAAAAACTGCAGGCTGGGCGCGGCGGCTCACACCTGTAATCCCAGCACTTTGGGAGGCTGAGGTGGGTGGATCACGAGGTCAAGAAATCGAGACCAACCTGGCTAACATGGTGAAACCCCGTCTCTACTAAAAAATACAAAAATTAGCTGGGCGTGGTGGCATGCACCTATAGTCCCAGCTACTTGGGAGGCTAAGGCAGGAGAATCCCTTGAACCTGGGAGGCAGAGGTTGCAGTGAGCCGAGATTGTGCCACTGCACTCCAGCCTGGTGACAGAGCAAGACTCTGTCTAAAAAATAAAAAATAAAAAAGCTGGGTGCAGTGGCTCATGCCTGTAATCCCTGCACTTTGGAAGGCTGAGGCAGGTAGATCACCTGCAGTCAGGAATTCAAGACCAGCCTGGCCAACATGATGAAACCCTGTCTCTACTAAAAATATAAAAAAAATTAGCCAGGTGTGGTGGCAGGTGCCTGTAATTCCAGCTACTCAGGAGGCTGAGGCAGGAGAATCACTTGAACCCGGGAGCCAAGATCTCGCCACTGCACTCCAGCCTGGGTGACAAGAGGGGAACTCCTTGGAAGAAGAAGGAGAAGAAGAAGAAGAAGAAAGAAGAGAAGGAGAAGACGAAGAGGAGGAGGAGGAGGAGGAGGAGGAGGAAAAAGGGGAAGGGGAAGAAGAAACAATATGGTTAATTTTAGGCCAGAGTCACATAGCTAGCACATATCTCCATGACTAAACCATATCAATTCTAAATCCCTTTCATAGATCTCCTCATCAAATGAAAATAATCTCTTTGATGCTTTTTCCCCTGGATGAAACCTTTAGATGGAAGATCACACATGGCCAGAAATTCAAGTGTGGGAGCCATAGGCTGTTGGCTCTCTAAAGGTTCGCTGAAAATCACTGACATGAGGTGAATGGATTAACAGGAGAAAAGGCATCCAGATGATTTAACATGTGTACACAGGAGCCTCCTTAAATACGACTTCAAGGTTACAGAAATAACGGGGTTTTAGATTCTGGTCACCCAGATTATGGGAGGGGGAGAAGAGGCTTGGCTGGCAAAGGTGGCCTTGTTATGCAGACGAAGCCTCCTCCCTCAGAGAGAATTGATGGTGAAGGTGTTTTTTGTTTTTGTTTCGTTTTGTTTTGTTTTGTTTTTGAAACAGTCTGTTGCCCAGGCTGGAGTGCAGTGGTGCGATCTCGGCTCATTGCAACCTCCACCTCCCGGGTTCAAGCAATTCTCCTGCCTCAGCCTCCCAAGTAGCTGGGATTACAGGTACTTGCCACCATGCCAGGCTAATTTTTGTATCTTTAGTAGAGACATGGTTTCGCCATGTTAGCCAGGCTGGTCTCGAACTCCTGACCTCAGGTGATCTGGCCTTCTTGGCCTCCCAAAGTGCTGGGATTACAGGCGTGAGCCACTGCACTCAGCCTGATGGTGAAGATTTTTAAAGGTGCCGGATTCTCAATCTCCCCTGGATCCAGGGAAAGGCAGAGAAAGGGAGGGGGCATGGATGCATTCATGAAGATTCTCTACAGATGCACATTTTCCCCACTCCAGACAGCTCTACAAGGCCGCTGCTGTCAGGATGGCCAAGCGGCAACCATTTCAAAAATGTCAAAGAAATGTATTCTGGGGTAAAATATTTTCATTTCTTTCATAAGCAACCTGTTGGTCTCTGTTATATACATAGCAAGTTTGTTGTCAAGCCCTTTTATATCTTCATATGTTGTGTATCAATTCTTTTTTTTTTTTTTTTTTTTTTTGAGACAGAGTTTCACTCTGGTGTCCAGGCTGGAGTGCAGTGGTGTGATCTCGGCTCACTGTGACCTCTGCCTCCTAGGTTCAAGTGATTCTCCTACCTCAGCCTCCCGAGTAGCTGCGATTACAGGCATGCGCCACCACGCCCAGCTAATTTTGTATTTTTAATAGGGGTTTCACCATGCTGGCCAGGCTGGTCTCTAAGTCCTGACCTCAGGTGATCTGCCCACCTCAGCCTCCCAAAGTGCTGGCATTACAAGCATGAGCCACCGCGCCCGGCCCATATGTATCAATTCTGACATTTACCTTTCTTCCCCTTGTGAAAGGAAACTAAAAACGCAGGACCCCAATTCACTCTGCCAAAAGGAAAAAAATTAAGCTGAAAGCTGAGTCATGCAACTAGCTGTCTTTCCTTTTGTTCCTAAGCCAATAGCTACAGATAAAAGGTTAAATATCTGTAGGGGTAGCTACTCTGTGCTCCCTTATCTTATGTAAAGTGATTTACTGAGTGCAAGATGAATACGTAATTGACTCTTCCTCTACCTGCTCCTTTCACCTTGCAACATGTGGATGACCCATACCCTCCTCCCTCTTTCCCCTCCAGCCCGCTTTTCCCCTTTAAATATTGAAGCCCTCAAAATCATCTTTGGAGAAAGGCACAGATGTGTCTCATGGGCATTGTCCTTAACCTTGGCAAGTAAACTTTTTTTTTTTTTGAGACGGAATCTTGCTCCGTCGCCCAGGCCACTGCAACCTCCCCCTCCCAGGTTCAAGCGATTCTCATGCCAGCAGATGGCTAGAGAGTAAGACTCGAGAAATGACATGGTGCTGAGCCCTGTGGGTTTTCTTACGTATCCAAGACCAGGTGCTGGAGAAACCAGCAACCCAGAACACCAAGCGGTGCAGACAAAAAAGACCCAGGAAAGCCTGGCGGGCACGGTGGTGTGCGCTTGTAGTCCCAGCTATCCAGGAGGCTGAAGCGTGAGGTTCGATTGAGCCTAGGAGTTCAAATCCTACATGGGCAACATAGTGAGACCTCCATCTCTAAACAAACAAAGGCCCAGAGACCCAAGGAAATCTCTTTCCCTTAGCCAAAGGACCAGGTAAGGAAGGGGCAGCCTCGTAAGAGGGCGTAAACCAAAAAGTATCTCAGACAGGTCTCAATCAATTTCAAAGCTTACTTTGCCAAGGTTGGAAAAAAAAAATCATGTACATTTAAAGTAATTAGTAATATGTGTTTTTTATTTTTTTATTGAGACAGAGTCTTGCTCTGTTTCCAGGCTGGAGTGCAGTGACACAACCTCAGCTCACTACAACCTCTGCCTCCTGGGTTCAAGTGATTCTCCTGCCTCAGCCTTCAGAGTCGCTGGGATTACAGGCATGCCCACCACACTCGGCTAATTTTTGTATTTTTAGTAGAGACAGGGTTTCCCCACGTTGGCCAGGCTGGTTTTGAACTCCTGACCTCAGGTGATCCACCCGCCTTGGCCTCCCACAGTGCTGGGATTACAGGCATGAGCCACCGTGCCTGGCCAAAAGTATCCCAGACAGGTCTCAATCAATTTTGAAGTTTACTTTGCCAAGGTTGGCCAGGCATGGTGGTTCATGCCTGTAATCTCAGCACTTTGGGAGGCCAAGGTGGGCAGATCACCTAAGCTCAGGAGCTCAAGACCAGCCTGGCCAACATGGTGAAACCCACTCTCTACTAAAAATACAAAATTAGCCAGGTGAGGTGGCGCACACATGTAATCCCAGCTACTCTGAAGGCTGAGGCAGGAGAATCCCATGAACCTGGGAGGTGGAGGTTGCAGTGAGTCGACATTGCACCACTGCACTCCAGCCTGGGTGACAGAACGAGATTGCATCTCAAAACAACAAACAAACAAAAAAATGTTCATGTTAAGTAATTAGTAGTATGTTTAGGCTTGTGTCTGCCATTTAATTTTATTTTTATTGTAAATTGGCAAATTATAATTGTATGTGTCTGTGGGGTTCAAAGTGATGTTAGGATATATGTATGCAATGTGGAATGATTAAATCAATCTAATTAACATATTAATCACTTCAAATACTTGTCATTTTTTTTGTGATGAGAAATTTGAAATTTACTGTTAGCAATTTTAAAATATATAATATGCTATCATTAATTATAGTAATCATACTATGCAAAAGCTGTCAAAAAACTTTATCCTGTCTAACTGAAACTTTGTATCCTTTGACCAACATCTCCCCATTCCCCTCACCCTTAGCCGCTGGTAACTACGATTCTATTCTCTGCTTCTATGAATTTGATTGTTTTAGATTTCATACATAAATGAGAACATGTGGTATTTGTCTTTCTGTGTCTGGCTTATTTTACTTAGCATAATGTCCTACAGGTTCATCCATGTTAGTGCAAATGACAGAATTTCCTTCCTTTTAAAGGCTGAATAGTGTTCCATTGTATGTATTTACCACATTTTCTTTGTCCATTCATGTGTTGATGGACACAGGTTGATTTCCTATCTTGGCTATTATGAATAATGATATCATGAACATAAGAGTGCAGATATCATTTTAACGTATTGATTTCAAATCCTTTGGATGTATACCCAGAAGTGGGATTTTTAATTTTTAATTTTCCATAATGGTTGTACAAGTTTACATTCTCCACAACAGTGTGTAAAGGTTCCCTGTTCTCCACATTCTCACCAACATTTGTTATCTTTCATCTTTTCTAAAATTGTATTTTATGGTCTGGGTGAGGTGGTTCACGCCTGTAATCCCAGCACTTTGGGAGGCCGAGGTGGGCGGATCATGAGGTCAGGAGTTTGAGACCAGCCTGACCAACGTGGTGAAACCCTGTCTCTACTAAAAATACAAAAATTAGCCGGGCGTGGTGGTGCACGCCTGTAATCCCAGCTACTCAGGAGGCTGAGGCAGGAAGATTGCTTGAACCCAGGAGGCAGAGGTTGTGGTGAGTCGAGATCCAACCACTGCACTCCAGCCAGGGCAACAGAGCAAGACTCTGTCTCAAAAAAAAAAGAAAAAAAAAAAAGAAATTGTAGGGGTCTCACTATGTTGCCCAGGCTGGCCTAGAACTCTTGGGCTCAAGCAATCCTCGCATCTCAGCTTCCCTAGTAGCTGATACTAAAGGCATCCACTGCTGTGCCCAACTTCGTCTTTTGGATAATAGCCATTCTGACAGGTGTGAGGAGATATCTCATTGTGGTTTAAATTTGTATATTTTATTATTTTTTTCTGTTTGTTCCCTCTGATTCTCATTTCTTTGTTTCTCTCCCTTTGCCTTCCTTGAGGTGGGTACATGACCATTGTTTTTAGAATTCCATTTTGACTTATTTATATAATTTTTGAGCATATCACTGCTATGATTTGAATGTTTGTGTCCCTTCCAAAAATTCATGTCTAAACTTGATCCCCAATGCAGCAGTGTTGGGAGGTGGGGTCTTTTGGGATGTGTTTAGGTCAAGAAGACTCTGCCCTTATGAACAGATTAATGCTGTTAGAAAAGGGCTTCATGGAGGGAATGCCTCACTTTTTGCCCTTTCCCCTTTTTCTTCCATGTGAGGACACAGTGTTCCCCCACTCCAGAGGATGCAGCATTCAAGGCACTGTCTTAGAAGCAGAGAGCAGCCCTTCCCAGATGCCAAACCTGCTAGTGACTGGATCTTGGACTTCTCAGCCTCCAGAACTGTGAGAAATAAAGTTTTGTGTTTTATAAATTGTCCAGTCTCAGGTATTCTGTTACAGCAGCACAGAATGTACTACGACAATCACTTTGTATGGTCTTCTTAGTGATTGCTCTAGGTATTACAACCTGCATGTGTAACTTATCACAGTCCACCGATGTCAGTGTTTTACTACTGCAATTGATGTGGAGGAATTTACTTCCCTTTAGATCCCTTTACCCATCCTATTTTCAAAATGTAATTGTCCTAAGTATTCTCTCTATATACATTGAAAACCATATCAAATGTTGTTACAATATTTTGCTTCAACCATCAAATATGGTTTAAAAACCTCATGAGAAAAAAAAAAAGCTCATGAGGAGAGTATTTACTCCTGTTTTAACCCATTCTGTTGTTCTCTTTTCCTTTCTGAAGTTCCAAACCTTCATTTGTTATTTCACTTCTGTTTGAAGAACTTCCTGTCACCTTTCTTTAATAGCAGATGTCCTAGAAACAAATTTGCTATGGACTGAATTTTGTCTCCCCCAAAATTCATGTGTTGAAGCCTTCACCCACCATGTGACAGTATTTGGATGTGGGACTTTGGGGAAGTAATTGGGTTTAGATGAGGTCATCAGGGGCCCTTGTGATGGGACGAGTGCCCTTATAAGAGACACCAGAGAGCTTGTTTCCCCTACCCTTCTCTCTCCTCCCACCATGGAAGGACACAGCCAGGAGGCAGCCCTCTGCGAGCAGCTAAGAGAGCCCTTTCCGGGAACCAGATCCGCCAGCATCTTGACTGAGGACTTCCCAGCCTCCTGAACTGTGAGAAATGAATTCATGTTGTTCAAGCCACCCAGTCTGTGGTATTTCGTCATGGTAGCCTGAACTGATTAACACAGACTTGTTTTAGTTTTCCTTCACCTGAGAATGTCTTTATTTCCCTCTCATTCCTGGAAGAGACTTTCCCCAATGTAGGACTCTCAGTTGACAGTTCTTTCAGTACTTGAAGAATATCATGCCACTTCCTTTTAGTTTCCCTAGTTTCAGATGAGAATGCCACTGTCATTCTAATCAGTGTCCCCTATGCCTCATGTGTTGTTTCTCTCTAGCTGCTTTCAAGGGTTTTCCTTTGTTTTTAGTGTTTAGAGGTTAAATGATGACGTATGGGCATGGGTTTCGTTTGGTTTATCCTACTGGGGTTTGCTCAGCTTCTTCAATCCGTAGGTTTATGTCCTTTGCCCAATTTGGGAAGCTTGGGCCGGGTGCAGTGGCTCATGCCTGTAACCCCAGCCCTTTGGGAGGCTGAGGCGAGTGGATCACCTGAGGTCAAGAGTTTGAGACCAGCCTGGTCAACGTGGTGAAACCACATCTCTACTGGAAAAAAAAAAATAGCTGGGCATGGTGGCACACGCCTGTAGTCCCAGCTACTCAGGAGGCTGAGGCAAGAGAATTGTTTGAGCCCACGAGGCAGAGGTTGCAGTGAGCTGAGATCGCACCACTGCACTCTAGCCTGGGCAACAAAGGGAGACTCTGTCTCGAGAAAAAAAAATTAAAAAATATATATATATATGAAGCTTTCAGCCATTATTTCTTCCAATATTTTTTCATCACTACTCTGTTTCTTGTCTACTTGTAGAAGTCCAGTCTGGTGATGTAAATCTTAGATCTTTGTTATTGCTCTGTAGGTCTCTGAGACTGTCCATCTTTTTTTCAGTGTATTTTATCTCTGTTGATGAGATTGGACAATTTCTACTGTTCTGTCTGCCAGATCACTTCTCTGTCACATTCATCCTGCCATTGAACCCTTCGCATTAGTTTTAACTTTTTTTTTTTTTTAAGATGGAGTTTTGCTCTTGTTGCCCAGGCTGGAGTGCAATGGCGCGATCTCGGCTCACCACAACCTCCGCCTCCTGGGTTCAAGTGATTCTCCTGCCTCAGCCTCCTGGGTAGCTGGGATTACAGGCATGTGCCACCACGCCTGGCTAATTTTGTAGTTTTCATAGAGACAGGGTTTCTTCGTGTTGGTCAGGCTGGTCTCGAACTCCCAACCTCAGGTGATCCACCCACCTCGGCCTCCCAAAATGTTGGGATTACAGGCGTGAGCCACAGCGCCTACTTTTTTTTTTTTTTTTTTGACAGTATCTCCCTCTGTCACCCAGGCTGGAGTGCAATGGCGCAATCTTGCCTCACTGCAACCTCCGCCTCCCGGGTTTGAGTGATTCTTCTGACTCAGCCTCCTGAGTAGCTGGGATTACAGGTGCGTGCCACCACACCCAGCTAATTTTTGTATTTTTAGTAGAGACGGGGTTTCACCACCTTGGTCAGACTGGTCTCGAACTCCTGACCATGTGATCTGCCCGCCTAGGCCTCCCAAAGTGCTGGGATTACAAGTGTGAGCCACCGCACCTGATCAGTTTTAACTTTCATTTATAATTTTTATTTCTATCATTTCTATTTGGTTCTTTTTCTATATCATCTATATGGTGAGATTTTCCTTCTTGTTTTTTTGTTTTTTAAACAGGGTCTCACTCTGTTGACCAGGCTGGAGTGCAGTGGTGCAATCACGGCTCACTGCAGCTTCAACCTGCTGGGCTCAATCGATTCTCATAGCTTAGCCTCTCAAGTAGCTGGGACCACAGGTGCACACCACCATACCTGGCTACTTTTTGTATTTTTTGTAGAGGTGGGGCTTCACCATGTTTCCCAGGATGGTCTCCAACTCCTGGACTCAAATGATTCAACCACCTTGGCCTCCCAAAGTGCTGGGATTACAAGCGTGACCCACCATGCCTGGCACAAGGATTTCTATTTCTTCTTTTGTTTCCAGTTTATTTGTAATTCCTTATTGAATCATTTTTATGATGACTACTCTAAAATCCTTGTCAGATAATTCCAGCATCTGATTCATCTTGTTATTGGCTTCTGTTTCTCTGTTTTGTTTTTTGGCTTTTTTTTTTTTTTTGAGACTGAGTCTTGCTCTGTCACCCAGGCTAGAGTACAGTGGCACGATCTTGGCTCACTGCAACCTCTGCCTCCCAGGTTCAAGCGATTCTCCTGCCTCAGCCTTCCGAGTAGATGAGATTACAGGTGCCTGCCACCACACCTGGCTCATTTTTGTATTTTTAGTAGAGACGGGGGTTTCACCATATTGGCCAGGCTGGTCTCGAACTCCTGACCTCAAGTGATCCACCCGCCTCGGTTTCCCAATGTGCTGGAATTACAGGCGTGAGCCACTGCGCCTGGCCTGTTTGTTTGTTTTGTTTTTGTTTCTGTTTTTTGGAGACAGAGCCTTACTCTGTTGCCTAGGCTGGAGTGCAGTGGCACAATCATGGCTCACTGCAGCCTCAACTTAACCTGGGCTCAGGTGATCCTACCAGCTCAGCCTCCTGAGTAGCTGGGACTACAGGCATGTGCCACCACGCCTGGCTAATTTTTCTGTTTTTTTTTTTTTTTTTTTTTTTTTTTTTTGTAGAGATGAGGTTTCACCGTGTAGTCCAGGCTGGTCTTGAACCTCTGGGCTCAAGTGAGCCACCTGCCTTGGCCTCACAAAATGCTGGGATTATAGGTGTGAGCCACCCCGCCCAGCCACTATTGGCTTCTATTGATGGTCTCCTTTCATTTACATTGTGATTTTTCTGGGTTTTGGTATGACATCTGATTTTTTATTGTATCCTGGACATTTCATCTATATGCTAGGACATTCAGGGTCCTATTTAAATCTTCTATTTTAGTAGGCAGTCATTCTGTTTAGGTTTAGCATTCAGGTTCCAATGACAATTAAAAAAAAATTCGTAGAGACAAGATCTTGCTCTGTTGCCCAGGCTGGAGTGCAGTGGTATGATCATAGCTCGTTGCAGCCTTGACTTCCTGTGTTCAAGGCACCCTCCTTCTTCAGCCTCCTGAGTAGCTGGGACTATAGGCACGTGCTACCATGCCTGGTTAATATTTTAATTTTTAGTAGAGACGAGGTCTTGCTATGTTGCCTGAGTTGGTCTGAAACTCCTGGGCTCAAGCGATCCTCCTACCTCACTCTCCCAAAGTGCTGGGATTACAGGTGTGAGCCACCACACCCAGCCTCCGATGACAATTTTGTTTACAGAGACCTTGCAGTGTCCTTCTGGTCTGTTTCATTTGCCTGGTTCCATTAGGGCGTTATCTCAGTCTTTATTGGTGCCAGGGGCACATGTTGCTTCCCTGGTTTCATCTGGTGCTGCTGGGTAGGGATGGAAGATGTGGAGTTGGGAGGTGGAAGGACTTTTTTTAGCTTGGGGTGTTGGTAGGCCTTCTGCTCCATTTGCCTTGGTGCTGGACTTAGGAGTAGAAGGTCTTCTCCCCTTCCCCTGGGTCTGCATGATGCAAAGTTTCTTGTTTTCGTTTTTGTTTTTGTTTTGAGACGCGGTCTCACTCTGTTACCCAAGCTGAGTGGAGTGGCACAATCACAGCTCACTGCAGCCTCAACCTCCTGGGGTCAAGCAATCCTCCTGCCTCAGCCTCCGAGTAGCTGGGACTACAGGCACGCACTACTATGCCCAGCTAAATTTTTATTTTTTGTAGAGATGGGGTCTCACAGTTTTGCCCAGGCTGCAAAGTTTTAAACAGAGTTTTTCTGTGTGTGTGGTTGCACTGCTGCAAATGGCCCAGGGCACATCATCAGACTTTCACTTAGTTGATCTGTCCGTGAATCAGATCCTGTTAGCCTCAGGAATCTCCATGTATCAAGGCAAGTGCCATATGCAAAATCCTAGGGGGCAGCATGGCATAGTGGCAACTTTTTTTTTGCCATAGCTTCCAGTCTGCATAATTGTCACTCCCTGGCATTCAACCCTTACCAGCCGAAAGGTCAGATGCCAGCTAAACTCCGCCTCTTAGTGCACATGCTTAAGCCCATTCGCCCAACTCCTGGGATCTTATCAGAAAGCTGCTGTTCACCAGCTTCAGGTGTTTTCTATTTATTGGGAGACCACCTTTCCCTGGTGCCAACCTCAACCAATTACCATTTTAGAAAAACAGTTTAACAACCGCCTGACTGTCACCTGATGGTCGCCTGACATTCCTGAGGGTGGGGGCTCTCCTGCCCTGCTCGTGTCTGCCTGACTACCTACTGTAACAGTATCAACCGTGGTGAGGCACCCCTGAGAACCTGAGAGGGTGTCACAGGTTTGATGTGGTCAATCTATTAGGAGCAGGTGGGGGCCAATGCCTAGTGTAATGGGGACTCTGTAACCACAAGATTAATGGACTAATGGTCTGGCATCCGAATCAGAAACCTAGAGTTCTCTACTTTGTAACAAACAGCATCTTTTCCCCGTCTTGGCTTCCAGAGAGCTGAGTATTTTGAATCCACCCCTGCAGATTCGGTATAAGCAACTTTACTTGGCAAGCAGGACTCTGGATTTTGTTGGGGTTGACCAGCTACCCCTGCTGGTGGAGGCGAGACAACACCTTAGTTGGGGCTGTTGAGACTAAGGATTTTTTTTTTTTTTTTTTTTTTTGAGATGGAGTCTCACTGTCATCAAGGTTGGAGCGCAGTGGCGCGATCTCAGCTCACTGCAACCTCCACCTCTCGGGTTCAAGTGATTCTCCTGTCTCAGCCTCCCGAGTAGCTGTGATTACAGGCACCCATGATAATGCCCGGCTAATTTTTTGGTACATTTAGTAGAAATGGGGTTTCGCCATGTTGACCAGGTTGTTCTTGAACTCCTGACCTCAAGTGATCCACCCGCCTCATCCTCCCAAAGTGCTAGGACTACAGGTGTGAGCCACCATGCCCAGCCGAGACTAATGCTTTTGAATCGCCACCCAACGGAACATCAGCTATGTAGTGAAAGCTCCGGACATCAGAGGGTAGAGGCACTTGCACTGAGAACTCACCCACTGGTGACAAATGGTAGTAGAGTTTTCCCTATGAGTGCTTTTTACATGTGGCAGTGCCCTAAAAAGAGAAAAAAAGCATGTGTGATCAGACCTGGGTGGCGGGGGGGCGGGGTGGGGCGGTGTCTCCCCATTGCCCTTAACTTGGCTTGCAGAGCTCCTCTGTCTTCTCTCCAAAAAGACATTGTGACCTTACTTGGCTTCACGTTGGATGCCAATTTGTCAAGCGGCCAAGCAGTTGTTAAGCAGCAGCACAGTAAAGTTGGCTTGTCACATTTCTATAGATTCAGCTGGTAAAGAGACAACAAACTCATTTTTATTTTTATTTTTATTTTTTTTCAGACACAGTCTTGCTCTGTCACCCAGGCATGAGTTCAGTAGCACAATCACGGCTCACTGCAGCCTCGACCTCCCAGGCTCAAGCAACCCTCCCGCCTCAGCCTCCCGAGTAGCTGGGACTACAAGTATGTGCCACCATGCCTGACAATTCTATTTTTATTTTTTGTAGAGATGGAGTCTTGCTATGCTGCTTCAGCTGGTCATGAATTCCTGGACTTAAGCGTTCCTCCTGCCTCAGCCTCCCAAAGTGTTAAGGATTACAAGTGTGAGCCACCTTGCCCAGCCGCATAAGGATTTATTATGTACACACAGTAAAAGCAAGGTCATTGTGTCATCCCAGAGGATGACACTCAACTAGATGACACAAAACATGAATGGTGGCTCACATTGTTATGGATGGCCCTCCTCTAAACTATAGCCAAGCCGTCTTAAAAATTACAGTGAAGTCAGCTGGGTGCGGTGGCTCACGCCTGTAATCCCAGCACTTTGGGAGGCTGAGGTGGGTGGATTACTTGAGGCCAGGAGTTCAAGACCAGCCTGGCCAACATGGTGAAACCCCGTCTCTATTAAAAATGCAAAAAATTAGCCGGGCGTGGTGGTTTGTGCCTGTAGTCCCAGCTGCTTGGGAGGCTGAGACGCTAGAATTGCTTGAACCCGGGAGGTGGAGGTTGCAGTGAACTGAGATTGTGCTGCTGCACTCCAGCCTGGGTGACAGAGCAAGACTCCGTCTCAAAAAAAAAAAAAAAAAAAAAAAAAAAATTGAGAATTACAATGAAATCTTCCACTGTACCCTAAGGGGCAGGCCTGCTGAGGCAGAAAGTCCCCTGTGTCATCAGAACCAGAGAGACAGGCTGGGTGCGGTGGCTCACACCTGTAATCCCAACACTTTGAGAGGCTGAGGCGGGTAGAGCGCTTGAGCCCAGGAGTTGTTTTTTTGTTTTTTTTTTCTGAGACGGAATCTTTCTCTGTCGCCCAGGCTGGAGTGCAATGGTGTGATCTTGGCTCACTGCAACCTCCACCTCCCAGTTTCAAGCAGTCCTCCTGCCTCAACTCCCCGAGTAGCTGGGATTACAGGTGCCCACCACCACATCTGGCTAATTTTTGTGTTTTTAGTAGAGACAAGGTTTCACCATGTTGGCCAGGCTGGTGTCAAACTTCTGACCTCTGGTGATCCACCCACCTCGGCCTCCCAAAGTGCTGGGATTATAGGCGTGAGCCACCACACCCAGCTGAGCCTAGGAGTTTGAGATCAGTTTGGGTAACATGGTGAAACCCTGTGTCTACAAAAAAATACAAAAATTAACTAGGCGTAGTGGCATGCACCAATAGTCCCAGCTACTAAGGAGGCCAAGGTGGGAAGGTTGCTTTAGCCCAGGAAGTCAAGGCCGCAGTGAGCCGTGATCACGCCACTGCACTCCAGCCTGGGTGACAGAACAAGACCCTGTCTCAAAAAAAAGAGCCAGGGAGGCAGATGAGAAACGGCTTTGTGATAGTTCTTCATAGGACTGCTGTGTTCCAGGCGAGGATGCCAGGGCATGCCACCAGGATTCAGGTGACTGCTCTCAAGCTTTGACTCTGTAGCCTATGCGGAGAAATGCCAGGTTCCCAGGGCACCTGGCTAGAGCCCTCCACATACAATTTATACAATGAGACAGGCCTTATAGCTTAGAATCTTAGCAGTACTTATTTATTATTTATTTATTTTGAGACAGAGTCTCGCCCTGTTGCCCAGGCTGGAGTGCAGTGGCACGATCTCAGCTCACTGCAGCCTCCACCTCCCGGGTTCAAACGATTCTCCTGCCTCAGTCTCCTGAGTAGTTGGGATTACAGGCCCCCACCACCATGCCCGAGAGACAGGGCTTCACCGTGTTGGCCAGGCTGGTCTCGAACTCCTGACCTCAGGTGATCTTCCCGCCTCAGCCTCCCAAAGTGCTGGGATTACAGGTGTGAGCCACAGTGCCCGGCCCCTTATCAGTATTTTCTAGGAAATGTTAGTCTAGGCGTCAAGGGTTAGTGAATAGACAATCTTTTTTTTTTTATTTTATTTTATTTATTATACTTTAGGTTTTAGGGTACATGTGCACAATGTGCAGGTTTGTTACATATGTATCCATGTGCCATGTTGATTTCCTGCACCCATTAACTCGTCATTTAGCATTAGGTATATCTCCTAATGCTGTCCCTCCCCCCTCCCCCCACCCCACAACAGTCCCCGGAATGTGATGTTCCCCTTCCTGTGTCCATGAGTTCTCATTGTTCAATTCCCACCTATGAGTGAGAACATGCGGTGTTTGGTTTTTTGTCCTTGCAATAGTTTACTGAGAATGATGTTTTCCAGTTTCATCCATGTCCCTACAAAGGACACGAACTCATCATTTTTTATGGCTGCATAGTATTCCACGGTGTATATGTGCCACATTTTCTTAATCCAGTCTATCGTTGTTGGACATTTGGGTTGGTTCCAACTCTTTGCTATTGTGAATAGTGCTGCAATAAACATACGTGTACATGTGTCTTTATAGCAGCATGATTTATAGACCTTTGGGTATATACCCAGTAATGGGATGGCTGGGTCAAATGGTATTTCTAGTTCAGTGAATAGACAATCTTAAGTGGTACCATTAGCTGTAAGATTGTCTTATTGAAACCTGCTTAATGTGGTTCAAATAAAAAATATCTGGTTAAAAACATTAGAACAGAAAAATAAATGTTTTATTATTCATGTGCCATTATTACAACTGTGGAATTCCCCTAATAAAAATGTAGGAGCAAATAAGTTAAATAACAATTAAATGGGCAAACTTTTTTTTTGTTTGAGACCAAGTTTCACTCTTGTTGCCCAGGCTGGAGTGCAATGGTACAATCTTAGCTCACTGCAACCTCTGCCTCCCGGGTTCAAGCGATTCTCCTGGCTCAGCCTCCCAAGTAGCTGGGATTACAGACGCACACCACCACGCCCAGCTAAATTTTGTATTTTTAGTAGAGACTGGGTTTCGCCATGTTGGTCAGGCTGGTTTCGAACTCCTGACCTCAGGTGATCCTCCTGCCTTGGCCTCCCAAAGTGCTGGGATTATAGGCGTGAGCCACCAAGTCCGACCATAGTGACTTTTTGCAAACCCTCAAGGGCTGCAAACAAAACAACTTTCCATTGCCAGAAAATTATATTTAAATCGACGTTACTATCCAAATGTCTAAATGTCTTTTAACACATGGTTACTTGTTTGTTTACTCTCTAATCTTCTAGCAGGATAAATTCAGATTCTTGTCCTCAGGAGTCTGGATTAAAAATATACTTTGTATTGCTGGTAATATTGTCACAAAATTAAATTTTCTTATAAGGATACATTAAAAAGCACAGGGAGTGCTGGGCTTGGTGGCTCATGCCTGTAATCCCAGCAATTTGGGAGGCCAAGGCGGGCAGATCACTTGAGGCCACGAGTTCGAGACCAGCCTGGCCAACATGGTGAAACCTCGTCTCTACTAAAAATACAAAAAAAATGAGTGGGGAGTGGTGGCATGGACCTGTAATCCCAGCTACTTGGGAGGTTAAGGCGGGAGAATCTGTTGAACCTGGGAGGCAGAGGTTGCAGTGAGCTGAGATCACGCCACTGCACTGCATTCCAGCCTGGGAGACCCTGTCTCAAAAAAAAAAAAAAAAAAAAAAAAAAACAGACAAAATGAATCTACGGTGCAACAAGTGAGGGTAGGAGGCAAATGCTTGGGAAGGACACAAAGGGAGGTTGCGGGGGTGCTGGTGATGTTCTGTTCCTTGACCTAGGCATTGTCACTGTGGTGAATGTGTATTCACTATGGAATAATTCGGTCAGTTGGACCCATGAGTTGTGTATATATTTTTTTCCTGGCAGGTGAGTGGTTATACACTCCACTCCTTAGTGGATTTTGACTTCCATGGCTACCGTCCTGCTGCTTTGTACATTTTTCTGATAAAAGCTTCAGTGAAAGGTTTTACAAATCAACTGAAAGAATAAACTATGAAGCGGAAAATGGCCTGGGAAAAAATGATTTCATACAGATAAGCTTCCCAGACGCTCTTGTTTCCTGACTCCCATCCAAGCGCGGTGGCCAGCCATCTAGGCAGCCTTCCTCAGGCTTTTCTCTCGGCTTCCGCCTTTGTCTGCAGCCTTCCTTTCTTTTCACTCCAGGGGCTCTTTATTGATCTCCTTGCTGCCATGCCTTCTGTTCCCATGGTAACGCAGGGGCTGCCCCATGCTGTTATGCACTTTTCTCTCCTAGTCTCAAAACAAGCATTGCAGAAATGGTTCTTTGGAACGTGAGTGCCCCTAGATACTCTATGGAAAGAGAAACCGGTTCATGGTCAAAATAATTTTCAGGGGGCAGATATGGTGGCTCATGCCCGTAATCCCAACACTTTGGGAAGTCGAGGTGGGAGGCTCGCTTGAGGCTAGCAGTTCAAGACCAGCCTGCGCAACAAAGTGAGACACCCCGCCCCCCCCACACACACAATCTCTAAAAATAAATAATGAATACCCTTACTCTTGGAATTTCCCAGTAGATATTAGCATCTTAAAGGCTCTGCACCTGTTTAACCAAAATTTTCCCTAACTTTTTTGACCCTGGAGAGCCCTCCCACCGCTTTCCCTTTAACATTTGCTGGTGCCCTGAGGGGCTCTCTTTTGTGGCAACCTTTTTGGGAAACGCTGCCCTTAGCCCTTTTATATAACTATTCGATGGATAGCTCTATCTGGATGTCACAAAGATACATCAAACTCATCTGGTTCAAAACGGATCTGATACTGTCCCTATAATCTTCAGTTCCTACATCTTATCAGTCCTCCAACCCTAGGATTTACTTTCTTCAAATGTCTCTCAACCCCCTGACACATCTCATGCTTACTGCTTTGTTTTTTTTTTTCCAGTGGGGTCTCCCCCTATTGCCCAGACTGGAGTGCAATGGCACGATCTTAGCTCACCACAACCTCCGCCTCCCGGGTTCAAGCAATTCTTCTGCCTCAGCTTCCCAAGTAGCTGGGATTACAGGCGCCTGCCACCACGCCCAGCTAATTTTTGTATTTTTAGTAGAGATGGGGTTTCAGCATGCTGGCCAGGCTGGTCTTGAACCTCCAACCTCAGGTGATCTGCAGCCTCGGCCTCCCAAAGTGCTGGGATTACAGGCGTGAGTCACCGTGCCTGGCTGCTCACTGCTTTTTAAAAAAATTAATTTATTGATTTTTATTTTTGTAGAGACAGGGGTCTCACTATGTTGCCTAGGCTGGTCTTGAACTCCTGGCTTCAAGCAATCCTCCTGCTTCAGCCTCCCAAAGTGCTGGGATTACAACCATGCACTACCATGCCCAGCTAATTTTTGTATTTTTAGTAGAGACAGGATTTCACCACGTTGCCCAGGCTGGTCTTGAACTCCTGGGCTCAAGTTATCCACCCCTCTCAGCCTGCCAGAGTGCTGGGATTACAGGCGTGAACCACCACGCCCAACCTATACTCCAATTTAACAAGCTCTGACTTTGCAAAAGAACACCAAGATCTTGGTTCCAGTTGTCAAGGAAAGGTTTTCCTGGGGTCAGGGTGTATGGGCCAGGAGGTGTGCATGCAGCGGGCCTCATGGTACAGGGAACCTGGCTAAGAGTGCTCCCTATTTTTACTTCAGGCCTTGATTACATTTTGCACCTGGACTTCTGCAGTAGTATCCTAAATATTTATCTGATCCCCACTTCTCTCCCCCTCCTTAAATGTACACTTCGCACTGCAATGCAACTGCTGGAAATACACCGTGATTATGTTATTCCCACTAGTTAAAACTTCCCATTGGGCCAGGCACCGTGGCTCACACCTGTAATCCCAACACAGGGAGGCTGAGATGGGCGGCTCACTTAGGAGTTGGACACCAGCCTAGCCAACATGGCAAAACCCCATCTCTACAAAAAACACAAAAATTAGCCAGGTGTGGTGGTGCGTGCCTGTAATCCCAGCTACTCAGGAGGCTGAGGGAGGAGAATAACTTGAACCCAGGAGGAGGAGGGGGATATAGTAAGCCAAGATTGTGCCACTGCATTCCAGCCTGGGCGACACAGCAAGACTCTGTCTCAAAAAAAAAAAAAAAAAAAAGAAAGAAAGAAAAGAAAAGAAACAAGGTCAGATGTGGTGGCTCACGCCTGTAATCCCAGCACTTTGGGAGGCCGAGGTGGGTGGATCACAAAATCAGGAGTTTGAGACCAGCCTGGCCAACATGGTGAAACCTCGTCTCTACTAAAAATACAAAAAAATTAGCCGGGTGTGGTGGCAGGCGCCTGTAATCCCAGCTACTCGGGAGGCTGAGGCAGGAGAATCGCTTGAACCCGGGGGGTGAAGGTTGCAGTGAGCCGAGATCATGCCATTGGACTCCAGCCTGGGCGACAAGAGCAAGACTCCGTCTTAAAAAAATAAAGAAATAGGCCGGGCATGGTGGCTCACACCTGTAATCCCAGCACTTTGGGAGGCTGAGGCAGGCAGATCACGAGGTCAGGAGATCGAGACCATCCTGGCCAACACGGTGAAACCCCGTCTCTACTAAAAATACAAAAAATTAACTGGGCATGGTGGCAGGCGCCTGTAGTCCCAGCTACTCGGGAGGCTGAGGCAGGAGAATGGCATGAACCCGGGAGGCAGAGCTTGCAGTGAGCTGAGATCATGCCACTGCACTCCAGCCTGGGCAATGGAGCAAGACTCCAAAAAAATAAATAAATAAAATAAAAATAAAAATAAAATAAAGAAATACAAATAAAGCTGTGGCCGGGCACAGTGACAGATGCCTATAATTCTAGCACTTTAGGAGGCTGAGGCAAGAGGATTGCTTGAGCCCAGGACTTTGAGACCAGCCTGGGCAACATAGCAAGACCCTGTCTCTCTAAAAAATACAAAAATTAGCTGGGTGTGGTGGTGTGTGCCTGTAGTCCCAGCTATTCGGGAGGCTGAGGTGGGAGGATCACCTGAGCCTGGGGAGTTGGAAGCTGCAGTAAGCTGTGATTGTGCCACTGCACTCCAGCCTGGGCCATAGACTGAGACCCTGTTTCAAAAAAAAAAACAAATAATTTTAAGACTCAATGTTTTGTATACAGCCCTTATTCTAACTCTGAATCTAATATTTAACCAAAAGTTACACATCTCAAGCCAGGTTCACCCAGAACACTGCTAGAGAGGATCGACCACCTTAACCCCACCCAGCTTCAAGCTTTACAAGGAGACCCAAGCTGCACACGGGCCTCTGCTTACAGTGCTGAAGAGAAGGTATGTTGTGAGCCTGCATGCCCCTTCACCCTGAGATCTGATTCCCTGTCGTCTCCGACATCCTGTCTTTCTGCTTTCTTTCTGGTCGCCCCCCTCCAACTTCCCTCAAGTCCCATGCCCCTATTACACCCAGTAACTTCTCACTTCAAGCCTTTGTGTTTGCTCTTTCGCAGGTGCCTCAGTGGCTTGCTGCTCCCTCCTGTCTTTGCCCCAATAGCACCTCTGCATGGAGGCCTGCCTTGACCTTCTTTCCCCAAGTCAGAAAGCCATCATCCAGAGTTTGAAAATGATAGCTTCTCATTGGTATATCTATACCGATGGATCTATTGATTGACTTATTGATAGATATAGTGCCCTCTTTAACTTGCTTTTGGCCTCACCTGTCTGGAGTGCAGTGGCATGATTTCAGCTCACTGCAGCCTCCACCTTCTGGGCTCAAGCGATCCTCCCACTTCAGCCTCCTGAGTAGGTGGGATTATAGGCATGCGCCACCATGCCCAGCTAATTTGTGTATTTTTAGAAGAGATGGGGTTTTGCCATGTTGCCCAGGCTGGTCTCGAACTCCTGAACTCAAGTGATCCCCCCGCGTCGGCCTCCCAAAGTGCTGGGATTACAGGCATGAGCCATGGCACCTGGCCTCAAGGGGATTCTTAATGTAATTGTTCACTTCACACTATATAAAAATGTAAAATGATTACTTTTTATATAATTATATATGTATATCTCTAAATTTATACTTTCTCGGTTTTTCTGTTGATATAAAAGCTCTTTATTTAATTAATTTATTTATTTGAGACAGAGTTTCGCTCTTGTTGCCCAGGCTGGAGTGCAATGGCGCAATCTCAGCTTACTGCAACCTCCACCTCCCTGGTTCAAGCGATTCTCCTGCCTTAGCCTCCCGAGTAGCTGGGATTACAGGCATGCGCCACCACACCCGGCTAATTTTGTGTTTCTTGTAGAGATGGGATTTCTCTGGTTCGAGGCTGGTCTCGAACTCCCCACCTCAGGTGATCCACCCGCCTCGGACTCCCAAAGTGCTGGGATTACAGGCGTGAGCCACTGCACCCAGCCTTCTTCTCTTTAAAAGTGTGGTATGCCATTGAGATTTTATTAAGTTAACCATGTTCTTAAACCTGGCACAATCCCCATAGGCTCCATCTAGAAAGCTGACAATCTCCTTCGGGCAAGCTCACTGGGGCTTTGCGGTTGTAGACGAGGGGAGTAGGGGGCGATTTCAACGAACATAGCCCTCCCGACAGCGGTGCTATTCATCCTTCAGCATCCTTTGCCTTAACCTCAAACAAAATGGCGGCGCCCACACTGTAGCCTTCCTCGGGCGCCGCCATGTTGGATGACGTTTAGCCTCTCCCTCCCCCGAGAGTCAGCTCCTTGTTAGCCACGCCCACCCCTGGGCTTGCGTGATTCCCCCTCCCCCAGATGCACTGGGCCTGAATCCCATCCTCCTCACCACACCTGGCCAGGCCTGGGTACGATCCAGTTTTCAGCACATATGTACTCTGCCGAGCATTCTGTCTCTGATCGTGACCTCCAGGCCTCAGCGTGACGTGACAAACGTTCCCATGGGAGGTCCGAGGCCTGCATTGCTAGTGCCCCCACTGTAACTAAGGGGATGGCTTGTTGCTAGGAGTTTCCTTGTAGCTAAATTCCAGTTTAGGAACTTAAGCTGCTTGATTGCAGGACAAGATCCTAAATCCTAGGCCTAAGCGTAGTGTTAATGTCAGTCCCTAGACTGATCACCAAGCCCAAGCTTGCACCCCTCAACCGATTAGACGCCCACCCACCAAAGGGAATGCCTCATCTGAGTCCACTCTCAGCACTCCCATCGTCACCCCACCCCCGCCAGCATGGCACTCTTGACCCTGTCTGAGCCTCCGTGTGGCCACCTGGTCCCATTCAGAGGTGGAGAGCAGGTGGTGAGAGGCACAAGAGTTTATTCTGAGCTCCTTGCGTTGGCCCCTCGCACACGGCTCAGTAGCTTTGTCTCGAGGCTTCCTCTGTCCTCGCATAGTGAGCTGCGAGCAATGGTCGGCTTCTGCAGGCTGGGGCGGATCATGCACGCTGAGAGGAGGGAAACGGTACTTGCAGGGAGAGCAGCCGGGGGCCGCTGAAGAGAAAGGGAAAACAATACAAGGGACAATGAGGGTCAGGACACAAACATCCCTACACACTCTTCTCAGGCTGTCCCCTTCACCTTAGGACACTGTCCTTCCCTCCTTCTCCCTCCCACACTGCCTCCCAGGCATCCCTCCCTGCTCCTGGAGGCAAGCAGGTCCCTGACATCATTGACCCTTCAGGCCCACGCACAAGTGCCAACCTGTTCTGGCTGCGGTTCACAGGCCAGCCGGGAAACAACAGCTTTAGCTCTTATACAGGAACACACACCTCTCATGCCCATCCAGGAAAGAATGGGTAAGCCTCTGCCTGAATGGCCAACATTCACCACCACCACCCAGGACCTTCAGAGACGTCTTGAGGCAGGAACTGGCGTCTTGGGAGGTGATGATCATGATCGTAGAGTCTCTGAGACCTGCCCACTGATATTTGTCATCCATGAGACTGTTAATGCCCACTGGGGGCACAATGGGGAAGGACTTGGCGATTGTCATCAGCAGCAAGAAGTTACCTCTTGGGTAATGACTCATTCGGAACGCGGTGGCTCATGCCTGTAATCCCAGCACTTTGGGAAGCTGAGGCAGGGGGATCAGTTGAGGCCAGGAGTTCAAGACCAGCCTGGGCAACATGGTGGAATCCCTTCTCTACAAAAAGTACAAAAACTAGCCAGGTGTGGTGGTGTGCACCTGTAGTCCCAGCTACTCAGGAGGCTGAGGCGGGAGAATCGCTTGAACCTGGGAGGCAGGGGAGGCAGAGGTTGCAGTGAGCCGAGATCACCGCACTGCTCTCCAGTCTGGGCAACAGAGTGAGACCTCAGGTGATCCACCCGCCTCAGCCTCCCAAAGTGTTGGGATTACAGGCGTGAGCCACCACACCTGGCCAGCTCACATTTATTTCAGTATTTGATATGAGAAGTGTTTGGGGTCTTTATTTAGAAGTTTGGTGATATTTTGGTGATCAGAAATATGCCATAGGAGCTTAACCCTTGTTATGTCAATTAGCCTATGGAAAGATTGGTTTTTGTTGTATGTTGTTTCTCTTAAAGTCAAAGTTTCCAAGAACCTATGGAGAATGTTAAGTGAGGACTTCCTGTATACCAGATGAGTTGAAGAAAATTTCAAGACGTGAGTGAGAAAGCAACTAGGATTTTACAATGTGATCTCATCTTTGTGCAAAAAAAAAAAAAAAAAAAAAAAAAAACAAAAAACAAAAAAAGCCGGGTGCAGTGGCTCACGCTTGCAATCCCAGCACTTTCGGAGGCTGAGGCAGGCAGATCACCTGAGGTCGGGAGTTCGAGACCAGCCTGACCAACATGGAGAAACCCCGTCTCTACTAAAAATTCGAAATTAGCCAGGCATGGTGGCGCATGCCTGTAATCCCAGCTTCTCAGGAGGCTGAGGCAGGAGAATTGCTTGAACCCGGGAGATGGAGGTTGCAGTGAGCTGAGATCGCACCATTGCACCCCAGTCTGGGCAACAAGAACGAAACTCCATCTCAAAAAAAAAAAAAAAATACAACCCAACTAGGGGAGGGGGAAGGGATAGCATTAGGAGATATACCTAATGTAAATGACGAGTTAATGGGTGCAGCACACCAACATGGCACATGTATACATATGTAACAAACCTGCACATTGTGCACATGTACCCTAGAAGCTAAAGTATATTAAAATATATATATATATATATAAAATACAACCCAACCAAAAACAGTTCACATATGTGTTGGTTGTGTGCCCTTGAGAAATTTCCTTAGCTTCTCTGTTTATCAACACCATGGAGATAATAACAGTATGGGGTTTTTGTAAAATATAGTATGTATGTAAAGTCCTGGTTCTTGCTTTGTAGTAAATGTTCAATACATGTCAGCAACTTATCAGAAAAAGGCATGGAAGGACATTGCCAATCGAGAAAAATGGTAAGACAAGTCTCAATCATTTTAGGTTTATTTGCCAAAGCTAAGGAAGTGTACCCATGACACAGCCTCAGGAAGTCCTAATGACATGTGCCCAAGGTGATTGGGACACAGCTTGGTTTTATACATTTTAGGGAGACATGAGACATCAATCAATATATGTAAGAAGTACACTAGTTTCATGCAGAAAGGCAGCGACAACTCTTGAAGCTGGGAGGGGGCTTCCAGGTCACAGGTAGGTGAGAGAGAAATGGTTGCATTCTTTTGGTTTCTGATAAGCCTTTCCAAAGGAGGCAATCAGAATATGCATTAATCTCAGTGAGCAGAGGGATGGTTCCGAATAGAATGAGGCAGATTTGCCCTGAGCAGTTACCAGCTTGAAGGGGCCGAAGATATTTTCCTTTCACAACATAAACCAGGATGCAGAAACTGGTTACCAGGTGGAAGGAGGAAAGAAAACAAAATAACATTAAAATAGATAGTTGTGAAAAATCATTATAATAGCATAAATATTATGATCCACTTTGGTAGAATTATGTGTGTGTGCGTGTAGTGCTAACTGTACAGTGGTAGGATTTCAAGTCATTAATATTTTTTTTTCTTTTTCTTTTTCTTTTTCTTTCTTTTTTTATTTTTTTGATGTGGAGTCTCACTCTGTCACCCAGGCTGGAATGCAGTGGCATAATCTCAGCTCACTGCAACCTCCGCCTCCCAGGTTCAAGTGATCCTCCTGCCTTAGCCTCCCAAGTAGCTGGGATTATGGGCGCATGCCACCACAGCCGGCTAATTTTGTGTTTTTAGTAGAGATGGACATTCACCATGTTGGTCAGGCTGGTCTCGAACTCCTGACCTCCAGTGATCCACCTGACTTGGCCTCCCAAAGTGCTGGGATTACAGGTGTGAACCACTGCACTTGGCCTTTTTCTTTTTTCTTTCTTTCTTTCTTTCTTTCTTTCTTTCTTTCTTTCTTTCTTTCTTTCTTTCTTTCTTTCTTCTTTCTTTCTTTCTTTCTTTCTTTCTTTCTTTCTTTCTTTCTTCTTTCCTCTTTCTTTCTTTCTTTCTTCCTTCTTTCTTTCTTTCTTTTTTTTTTCAAAGTCTTGCTCTGTCACCCACACTGGAGTGCAATAGTGCAATCTCGGCTCACTGTAACCTCCGCCTCCCGGGTTCAAGTGATTCTCCTGCCTTAGCCTCCCAAGTAGCCGGGATTACAGGCGTCCACCACCATGCTCAGCTAATTTTTTTTATTTTTAATAGGGATGGGGTTATGCCATGATGGCCAGGCTGGTCTCAGAGTCCTGATCTCAGGTGATCTGCCTGCCTTGGCCTTCCAAAGTGCTGGAATCACAAGCGTGAGACACCGCGCCCAGCCCCAAGTTAGCTGCAGGCCGGGCGCAGTGGCTCACGCTTGTAATCCCAGCACTTTGGGAGGCCAAGGGGGGCGGATCACGAGGTCAGGAGATCGAGACCACGGTGAAACCCCGTCTCTACTAAAAAAATACAAAAAAATTAGCTGGGCGTGGTGGCGGGCGCCTGTAGTCCCAGCTACTCAGAGAGTCTGAGGCAGGAGAATGGCGTGAACCCGGGAGGCGGAGCTTGCAGTGAGCCGAGATTGCACCACTGCACTCCAGCCCGGGTGACAGAGCAAGACTCCGTCTCAAAAAAAAAAAGAAAGCTGCACACAGTAATACCCTTCAATTCTAAATAATTCTAAATAATTCCCTAATATTCTAAATACTTCCCTAATATTGCTTAATATCCAGTCCATATTTAATCTTCCCCAGTTGTCCTATACATCTTTTGGTTTTTTTTTTGAGACAAAGTCTCACTGTGTTGCCCAAGCTGGAGTGCAGTGGCAAGATCTCGGCTGACTGCAACTTTCACCTCTCGGGTTCAAGCGATTCTCCTGCCTCAGCCTCCCAAGTAGCTGGGACTACAGACATGTGCCACCATGCCTGGCTAATTTTTGTATTTTTAGTAGAGACAGGGTTTCACTATGTTGACCAGGCTGGTCTTGAACTCCTGACCTCCTGATCCGCCCCTCCTTGGTCTCCCAAAGTGCTGGGATTACAGGCATGAGCCACTGTGTCTGACCCCCATACATCTTTTATAACTTTTTTAAAACACAAGACTGAGTCCAGGCTCATTTATTCCATACGGTTGCACCTCTTGAGTCTGTTAAACTAAAACAGTGTGTTCATATTTATTTATTTATTTATTTATTTTCAGACAGAGCCTCCCTTTTGTCACCCAGGCTGGAGTGCAGTGGCAGGATGTGGCTCAATGCAACCTCTGCCTCCTGGGCTCAAGTGATTCTCTTGCCTCAGCCTCCCGAATAGCTGGGACTATAGGCACCCACACCACCATGCCCGGCTAATTTTTGTATTTTTACTACAGGCGGGGTTTCGCCATGTTGGCCAGGTTGGTCTCGAACTCCTGACCTCAGGTGATCCACCTGCCTCGGCCTCCCAAAGTGCTGGGATTATAGGCAGTGTGTTCATTTTAAATATGCTGACTCCCAGCACTTAAAGACGCCTGTAATCCCAGCATTTTGGGAGGCTAAGGAATCACTTGAGTTCAGGAGTTTGAGATCAGCCTGGACAGCATAGTGAGACCCACCCCCCTCAATCTCTACAAAAATAAAAATAAAAATATTAGGCAGGCATGGTGGCAGTGTTTTGTTTTGTTTTGTTTCTGAGACACGGTTTCACTCTGTCACCCTGGCTTGAGTGCAGCAGTGCAATCTCAGCTCACTGTAGCCTTGGCTTCCCAGACTCAGATGATCCTCCCATCTCAGCCTCCCGAGTAGCTGGGACTACAGGGGTACACCACCACGCGTGGCTAATTTTTGTTTTTTGGTTTTTTTGAAGATATGGGGTCTCACTGTGTTGTTCACAATGTCATCCAACTCATCTTTTAACTTTTTCCCTGAAGAAGACAAAATGCCACCATCAGGCACAGTGGCTCATGCCTGTAATCCCAGCATTTTGGGAGGCCAAGGCTGGCAGATCACTTGAGACCAGGAGTTCAAGACCAGCCTGGGCAACATAGCAAGACCACCTCTCGATTATAACATTATTACTTTTTGAAAAATGCCACCAGTTCATGTATTTAGGCAACTTTATCACTGTTGCTCAGAGGAAAACCCTGTCTTGGTCTAGGAGAATTCCAGAAGACATTCTTTTATTTGGTAAAGTGGGAAATTCTAGGATCTGGTAGTGCATTAATCTAATTACTAAAATTGAAATGATACTACTTATACCATACTTGAATTACTAACTTTTCAATAATTTGAAAACCAAAAAAACCCATTTAACACTAGAAGTGAAAATAATTCCAACTTTGTTTCACTTGAAGAAAGCAGGTCCCAATCCTGTTGTGTTGCCAGTGTCTATCTTCTAGCTTTTTGCTAATCAACAAAGCCATCCTTTCTGTCTCACAAACTGTTCCCTGGATGTTTCACAATCTTTGTTGCACGCATTAGGGCTTTGTGGGTGACAATATAAAGGGGGTATTTTGTTTTGTTTGATCATTAGGACCTTTAAAAGAGTAGCAAGTTATTCTGCTGGACTTCCCAAAAATGTAGCCGGAAAGAACAATATAGCCGATACAAAGCTGAAAATTACTTTCAAGGACTCAGGAAGGGAATGTGTGGTACGTGCTGCACGGTTTCTGTTAAAATAGCCACTGTGCTGAAATCCCTTTGTGGGGAAATGTAGAGATTTTTACAAATTCAAGACAAAATGTTACTTCTCTAGGTATGACCACAGTAACAAGGACACAGAAAAATAGTTCAGAACCAGAGGAAAGATGGGGTTATCTGTCCTGAGAATCAAAGCCTCCTATGGATCCTCACTCTGAGAGTGCCTGGGAGTAAGAAGCTGAGTTTCATCGACAGCAACAGGAAGTGCAGAGTGAGAAAAGCAGGAAGGAAGTTCTAGTAGCCACAGAAGTTAGTTCCTTTGACCAAGGGCATGATACCAGAATTTCAGAAGGGACAGAAAAAGCAGGCAGACAGATGGCAGAGATGTTTGCTGGAACCCTCAAGCCCTAAGGAAGAGTCTTGATTATGTTATCATCACTTCTGAACACTTTAGCAACCATAGCTCTCAGTCTGTGAGGAAAAGCCCTGCTGGCCTTTGAGACTGGTGTGAGGGACTGTCCTGCTCTGGGAAATGTGGGAGGGCTAAATCGGAAAAGCCCAGGCAGGGTGTCCAATCCTTGGGCTTCTCTGGGCCACATTGGAAGAAGAAGAATTGTTTTGGGCCACACATAAACTACACTAACACTAATGATAGCTGATGAGCTAAAAAAAAACCCAAAATATCTCATAATGTTTTATTTTAAGAAAGTGTTGGGCCACATTCAAAGCCATCCTGGGTCACATACGGCCTGCAGGCCGAGGGTTGCACAAGCTTGGCCTAGGGTTTCTTGGTGAGATGAAAGCTGTGATGGGGCTATTGAAGCCCAAAGCATCATTTTTCACTGTTGTTTTGGAGGGTAACCAATTAGCATTTTCTGCGTGGTTGTTTGGGCATCACAAGAAAAGGGCTTCTGAGAAAGCCCCGGCTCCTGGGACAACAGCACAGGTCATGCCTTCAACCTCCAGCCCCTGCAATGCACAAGGAGAGAACAATCGTGCTTCCTGTGGCCATATTGGCACGATGGTTCCAACACCTTTATCACGGCCCATGGGTCACAGAGGGACTCGGGCCCTGTCTGGCTCCTTCTTGGAATGTGCATTTTCACAGCTCATGGGGCAGGTGCTGGTGAAACTGTCCCCTTCCCCAGGGAGCATTGATGCATTTCTAATACCAGTATGAAAATCAGTGCCAGGCCATGGAGACAAGCGATTTCTCAAATGCTGATGTCTTGCGGATGTAGTGGGTGAATCTTTTTTTTTTTTTTTTTTTGAGATGGAGTCTGGCTCTGGAGTGCAGTGGCTGGAGTGCAGTGGCTCAATCTTGGCTCACTGCAACCTCTGCCTCCAGGGTTCAAGCAATTCTCTTGCCTCAGCCTCCCGAGTAGCTGGGACTACAGGTATGCGCCACTACACCCAGCTAATTTTTGTATTTTTAGTAGAGACAGGGTTTCACCATGTTGGTTAGTCAGGAGGGTCTCAATCTCTTGACCTTGTGATCTGCCCGCCTCAGCCTCCCAAAGTGCTGGGATTACAGGCTGAGGCACCTCGCCAGCCTTCTTTTTTTTTTTTTTAAAGAGACATGGTCTGGCTATGTTGCCCAGGCTGGGGCACAGTGGTGTGACCTTGGCTCACTGCAGCCTCGACCTCCTGGGCTCAGGCAATAATTCTCCCACCTCAGCCTCCAGAGTAGCTGGGACTACAGGCACATGTCACCATGGCTGGCTAATTTTTTAATTTTTTGTAGAGACAGGGTCTCACTATGTTACCCAGTCTGGTCTTGAACTCCCGGCCTCAAGGGATTCTCCCATTAGGCCTCCCGAATCATTAGGATTACAGTTGTGAGCCACAACACCCAGTCATGGTCTGAATCCATAACTCACTATCCCAGTTATGACCCCAGGAAGCCTCAGATTTGCCATGTTAAAGTCTGTGTGGCCATCTGGTTTAATGGGGCTGATGAAGACGCTTCTTAGCAGTTCTTAAATTCCCATTATGAGACATTAGCAATTGAGGCCCTCAAAGAGTTGTCTCCAACAGGCATAAGACAACCCAGTGTCTCACCAAGAAATTTCCCCCAGACTTACTTCAATACAGAAGGTGGCAGGGTACAGTGGCTCATGCCTGTAATCCTAGCACTTTGGGAGGTCAAGGGGTAAGGATCCCCTGTTCAAGACCAGCCTGGGCAACATAGCAAGACCCCATCTCTACAATAAATTAAATAATAATAATAATAATACTAGTAATTAGCCTGGGCTGCAGTGAGCCATGAAGTGTGGAGACTTACTTGAGGCTGGGGTGTTGAGGCTGCAATGGGCCATGATCATGCCACTGCATCCAGGCTGGGTGACAGAGGGACACCCTATCTCAAAATAATAATAATAATAATCTGTAGATAATCTGTACATTGTGCCACTGCACTTACTCCTGCCTGGGTGCATTCCAGCCTGAGTGACAAAGCAAGACTCTGTCTCAAAGAAAAACAAAATAAAAAAATATATTTTGGTATGCACAAAATATGTACAGATTTTTAACAAAATGTGTACAGATTTTTTTTTTTGAGACAGGGTATCACTCTGTCACCCAGGCTGTTGAATGGCACAATCATGGCTCATTGCAGCCTTGACCTCCCAGCCTTAAGTAATTCTCCCTATCTCAGCCTCCCAAGTATCTGAAACTACAGGCGTGGATCATCACACTCTGCTAATTTTTGTTTTGTTTTGTTTTGTTTTTAGTAGAAACTGGGTTTTGCCATGATGCCCAGGTCGGTCTCGAACTCCTGGGCTCAAGTGATCTGCCCATCCTTGGCCTCTCAAAATGCTGGGATTACAGGTGTGGCTAACTTTTTTTTTTTTTTTTACTCTTTTGTAGAGATGGGGTCTTGCTATGTTGCGCGGGATGGTCTTGAACTCAATCGATGCTCCTACCTTGGCCTCCCAAAGTGCTGAGATTATTGGCATGAGCCACTGTGCCCAGCTCATGTATAGAATTTTTTTAAAATGTATTATTTATTATCATTTTTTGTTTGTACAGAATTTTTATGATAATAATTACAAAATGCCAATGCAAGAAATCAAAGGACAAAATCAATGTAGAGATATACCATGTCCAGGAGTTAGTAAAGTCAATACAATAAAGATGTCAGTCCTCCTAAGAGGATCTATAGGCTTAATGCAATTCCTACCAAAATCTCAGCAAGATTGTTTTGTAGGCACAAGCAAGCTTACTGTAGAATTAATATGGAAAACAAAAGAACTAGAATGGCTAACACAATTTGGAAAAGAAGAATAAAATGAGTGGGCTCACTCCACTTGATGTTAGGGCTTACTGTATAGCTATAGTAATTTGGGTGGTGTGGTATTCGTGAAGGAATAAACATATAGATCGGTGGAATGGAATAGAGAGCCCAGAAATAGATACACACACAAATTTTATTTTATTTTATTTTATTTTATTTATTTATTTTTTGTTTGTGATGGAGTCTTACTCTGTCTCCCAGGCTGGAGTGCAGTGGTGCAATCTCGGCTCACTGCAACTTCCTCCTCTTGGGTTCAAGCAATCCTCCCACCTGAGTCTCCCAAGTAGCTGGGATTATACAAGCGTGTGCCACCACACCCAGCTAATTTTTGTACTTTTAGTAGAGACGGGGTTTCACCGTGTTGACCAGGCTGGTCTTTAACTCCTGACCTCAGTGATCTGCTGGCCTCAGCCTCCCAAAATGCTGGGATTACAGACCTGAGCCACCACACCCAGCCTAGCCACCAGATTTTTGACCAAAGGTGTAAAAGCAATTCAATGGAGGAAATACAGCCTTTTCAACAAATGGAGCTGGAGCTATTGGACATTCACAGGCAAAGAAAAAAAAAAAAACCTTGGACACACTTTATAGAAAAACTACCTCAAAGTGAATCAGAGTTAAATGCAAAATGTCAACCTGCAAACTTTTAGAAAAAAAAAATGTAGCAGAAAATCTTTGGGGTCACAAGCTAGGCAGAGTTCTTAGACTTGACACCAAAAGCATGATCCATAAAAAAATTGGATTAACTGGACATCATCAAAATTTGAAACTTTTGGCCACATGTGGTGTGGCTCATGTCTGTAATTGTAGCACATTGGGAGGCCCAGGAAGAACTGTTTGAGACCAGGAGTTTGAGAGCAGCCTGAGCAACATAGTGAGACAAAACAAAGAAACTATGTAGAACATAGTTTCTATAAAACAAAGAAACAAACAAAAACTAAAAAACTTTTGCTCTGCTGAGGACTCCATTAAGAGGATGAAAGACATCTGCAAACTACATACCCTATGAAAGACTAGGATTTTGAATATATAAATGACTTTCAAAATTCAATAGTAAACAAAAAATCCAATGAAAAATCTCCACAAGAGATGAACAAACAATTCCCAAAAGGATATACAGATGAAAAATATTCACATGAAAATATATTTTAAGGGCTGTGTGTGCTGGCTCACCCTTATAATCTCAACACTTTGGGAGGCCAAGGTGGGAGTATCACTTGATCCTAGGAGTTCGAGGCTAGCGTAGGCAATATGGCGAGATGCTGTCCATATTAAAAAAAAAAAAAAGAAAGAAAATTAGCCAGGCATGGTGTTGTGTGCCTGTGGTCGCCGCTACTCTGGAGGCTGAGGTGGGAGGATCACAAAAAATACAACCTTGTACATGAATGTTCATAGCAGCTTTATTTGTAATAGCCACAAAGTGAAACAGCCCAAATGCCTTTTCAACATTAGGGATGAATGTTTATCTCTGTGATATGCCCACACTATGGAACAGTGCTCAGCAATGCAAAGGAGCAAACCCTTGATACATGCAACGATTTGGATGGATTTCCACAGGATTATGCTGAGTGAAAAAGCCAATCTGAAAAAATTGCGTATTGTATGATTTCTTTTATACAATAACCCTGAAATAAGAAAATAGAGATTAGGTGCTGCGAGGGATTAGGGTGGTGGAGAAGGTAGGTGTCCGTTCCATTTATAAAGGGGTAGCACAAGAGAGCTTTGTGGGGATGGAAGCCTTCTCTGTCTTGAATGTGGTAGTGGTTACATGTGAAATAACTGAATGGAATTAAACTCACACAAATAAGTGCACACATAACTGGTGAAATCTGAATACACTCTGGATTGCACCAACGTTAATATCCTGGTTTTGACATGGTACTATAATTATGCCGGATGTTACCATTTGAGGAATTGAGTGAAGAGTGCATGGGTCCTCCCTATATAATTTTTGTTACCACTGCATGTGAATTTATAATCATCATCATCATCATCATCATCATCATTATTATTTTGAAACGAGGTCTCGCTCTGTCGCCCAGGCAGGAGTACAGTGGCATGATCTGGGCTCACTGCAACCTCCCCCTCCTGGGTTCAAGTGATTCGTGTGCCTCAGCCTCCCAAGTAGCTGGGATTACTGGGGTGTACCACCACACCCAGCTAAGTTTTGTATTTTTAGTAGAGACAGGGTTTCCCCATGTTGCCCAGGCTGGTCTCAAACCCCTGACCTCAGGGGATCCACCCACCTCGGCCTCTCAAAGTGCTGGGATTACAGGCGTAGCCACCAGGCCTGGCCTTCACTTTTTTTTTTTTTCCAAGACAGGTTCTCCCTCGGTTGCCCAGGCTGGAGTGCAGTGGCACAATCACAGCTCACTGTAGCCTTGATCTCTTGGGTTCAAGCGGTCCTCCCACCTCAGCCTCCTGAGTAGCTGGGACTGCAGGCTCGCACCAACAGGCTCAGCTAGTTTTTGTATATTTTGTAGACCCAGGGACTCCCTATGTTGCCCAAGCTGGTCTGGAACTCCTGGGCTCAAGCAATCTGCCCACCTCAGCCTCCTAAAGTGCTAGAATGACAGGCATGAGCCACTGTGCCTGACTAGAAAGGACATTATTGAGACAAGTGGTAAAACTTGAATGGAGTTTGAGGATTAGATGGTAGCAACATATTACATCATTTCCTGATTTTGATGGCTGTATTTTGGTTATATAAGAGCACGCTCTCATTTGTAGGAAATACACATTAAAGCCTTCAGGGCTGATGAGGCATCAGGTTAGCAACTTAATTTTTTTTTTTTTTTGAGTCGGAGTCTTGCACTGTCACCTGGGCTGGAGGGTAATGGCGCTATCTTGGCTCACTGCAACCTCTGCCTCCCGGGTTCAAGCAATTTTCCTGCCTCAGCCTCCCGAGTAGCTGGCATTACAGGCGCCCGCCACCACTCCCAGCTAATTTTTTGTTATTTTTAGTAGAGATGGGGTTTCACTATATTGGCCAGGCTGGTCTTGAACTCCTGACCTCGTGATCCACCCCCGCTTGGCTTCCCAAAGTGCTGGGATTACAGGCATGAGCCACCATGCATGGCCTTTAATTTTTTTTTTTCTAACCCAAGTATGTGACCAAGCACTTTAATTTTAAGTAGTTCAAAAAGAAAAGTTATGTGTACTATACCTGTGACTTTTCTGTAAGCTTGGGAATTTTTCAAAGCAATATATTGTTTAAAACATCAACCAAGGTTATCTGCACAATTTTTTTTTTTTTTGAGACAGAGTTTCATTCTTGTTGCCCAGGCTGGAGTGCAATGGCACAATCTCGGCTCATTGCAACCTCCGCTTCCTGGGTTCAAGCAATTTTCCTGCCTCAGCCTCCTGAGTAGCTGGGATTACAGGCGCATACCACCACACCAGACTAATTTTTGTATTTTTAGTAGAGACGGCGTTTCGCAGTGTTGGCCAGGCTGGTCTTGAACTCCTGACCTCAGGTGATCCATCTACCTCGGCCTCCCAAAGTGCTGGGATTACAGGCATGAGCCACTGCACCCGGCCTGTTTTGTTTTTGCTTTTTGTTTTGTTTTGTTTTTGAGACAGGATCTCGCTCTGTTGCCCAGGCTGGAGTGCAGTAGCACTATCTCAGCTCACTGCAGCTTCTGCCTCCTGGGTTCAAGCGATTCTAGTGTCTCAGCCTCCCCAGCAGCTGGTACTACAGGCATGTGCCACCTCGCCTGCCTAAGTTTTGTATTTTTGGTACAGACTGGGATTCACCATGTTGCCTAGGCTGGTCTCGAACTCTTGACCTCAAGTGACTCTCCTGCCTTGGTCTCTCAAAGTGCTGGGATTACAAGCATGAGCCACCACACCTGGCACTTTTTTTTTTTAAACTAAAAAAGAAAGGCTAGGCTTGATGGCTCAAGCCTGTAATCCCAGTACTTTGAGAGGCTGAGGTGGGAGGATTGCTTGAGGCCAACAGTTTGAGACCAGCTATGCCACTTCATAGGCTTGCTATATTGATAGCAAGACCCTGTCTCTACAAAAAATTTAAAAATTAACTGAGTGTGGTGGTGCATGCCTGTAGTCCTAGCTACTGAGGAGGGTGAGGTGGGAGGAAGGCCTGAGACTGGGAGGTAGAGGCTGCAGTGAGCTATAATCCAGCCACTGCACTTCAGCCTAGGCAACTGAGTGAGACTCTGTCTCTATTTTAAAAACAAAAACAAACAAAAACTACCTAGTGGAATCTGTAAGATACAGCTAAATTGAAACAAGAAAAATCATTGCCTCAAAAACTTACCTTAACAAGAAAAAAGTGATGATGAATGAATTGACTATCCAATTCAAGAAGGAAGAGGGGACGGGGTGCGATGGCTCACGCCTGTAATCCCAACACTTTGGCAGGCCGAGGCGGGCAGATCACCTGAGGTCAGAAGTTCAAGACGAGCCTGGTCAACTTGGTGAAACCCCGTCTCTACTAAAAATACAAAAGTTAGCCGGGCGTGGTGGTGGATGCCTGTAATCCCAGCTACTCGGGAGGCTGAGGCAGGAGAATCACTTCAAACCCAGGAGGTGGAGTTTGTAGTGAGCCGAGATTGAGCCACTGCACTCCAGCCTGGGTGACAGAGTGAGACTGCTTGTCGAAAAAAAAAAAAAGAAGCAGAAGGAATAAATAGATAAAAGCAGAGATTAAATTATAAAATTGAAAAAGCAATAGCCCAAATATATATATATATATATTTTTTTTTGAGACGGAGTCTCGCTCTGTCACCCAGGCTGGAGTGCACTGGTGCAATCTCGGCTCACTGCAAGCTCCGCCTCCCGGGTTCATGCCATTCTCCTGCCTCAGCCTCTCCGAGTAGCTGGGACTACAGGTGCCCACCACCACGCCCGGCTAATTTTTTTTGTATTTTTAGTAGAGACGGGGTTTCACCGTGGTCTCGATCTCCTGACCTCGTGATCCGCCGGCCTCGGCCTCCCAAAGTGCTGGCATTACAAGCTTGAGCCACCCCGCCCAGCCCCAAATATATAATTTTAAATAATTTTCCTTTGGATAATAAATATGGATAAGTCATTAGTGAACTAATTTGAACAAATACAGATAGTAAGGAGTACAAGAGAAGGGCCAGATGCGGTGGCCCACGCCTGTACCTTGGGAGGCCAAGGTGGGCAGGTCACCTGAGGTCAGAAGAAAAAAAAAGGTATTAATACAGTAGGAATAGTAGTTGGATTGTATTTATTATTATTATTATTGTTTTTTGTTTGTTTTTGAGACAGAGTCTCCCACTGTCACCCGGGCTGGAATGCAATGGAGCAATATCGGCTCACTGCAACCTCTGCCTCCCAGGTTCAAGCAATTCTCCTGCTTCAGCCTCCCGAGTAGCTGGGATTACAGGCACACACCACCACACCCAGCTAATTTTTTGTATTTTTAGTAGAGGCAGGGTTTCACTATGTTGGCCAGACTGGTCTCGAACTACTGACTTGGTGATCCGCCCCCCTCAGCCTCCCAAAGTGCTGGGATTACAGGCGTGAGCCACTGCTCCCGGTCAAATTTTATTTTTTAATATTTTTTGAGACAGGGTCTAACTCTGTCTCCAGGCTGGAGAGCAGTGGTGCAATGATGGTTCACTGTGGCCTCAACCTCCTGGGTTCAAGCGATCCTCCCACCTCAGCCTGGTGAGCAGCTGGGACTACAGGTGCTTGCCACCACGCCCAGTTAATTTTTAAAATTTTTTTGAAGAGGCTGGGTGCAGTGGCTCAGCACTTTGAGAGGCCAAGGTGGGTGGATCACTTGAGGCCAGGAGTTCAAGACCAGCCCTGCCAACATGGCAAAACCCGTCTCTACTAAAAGTACAAAAAATGAAAAAAAAATTAGCTGCGCGTGGTGGTGTGCCTGTGGTTCCAGCTACATGGGAGGCTGAAACATGGAATCGCTTGAACCCAGGAGGGGGAGGTTGCAGTGAGCTGAGATTGTGCCACTGCACTCCAGCCTGGGTGACAAAGTGAGACTACGTCTAAAAAAAAAAAAAAAAAAGGCCAGGCGCTGTGGCTCACGCCTGTAATCCCTGTACTTTGGGAGGCCGAGGAGGGTGGATCACCTGAGATCAGCAGTTCGAGACCAACCTGGCCAACATGATGAAACCCCATCTCTACTAAAAATACAAAAAATTAGCTGGGTGTGTGTGGTGGCAGTCGCCTATAATCCCAGCTACTCAGGAGGCTGAGGCAGGAGAATTGCTTGAACCCGGGAGGCAGAGGTTGCAGTGAGCTGAGATCATGCCACTGCACACCAGCCTGGGCAACAAGAGTAATATTCTGTCTCAAAAAAAAAAATTAAAAAATTTTAAAAATGGTTCTCCTGAGGCAGGAGAATTGCTTGAACCCGGGAGGCAGAAGTTGCAGTGAGCTGAGATTACATCACTGCATTGCAGCCTGAGCGACAGAGCAAGACCGTGTCTCACCTAAATAAATAAAGGAAAAGAAACGAAAGCCATATCTCAACATATCATTTGTAATATAACACAGGAAAATAATTCAGGAAATAAGCTTTTCAAAACACGGAACTGACACACACCCACTCACTCACCCCAGTCGCCCCTCATTCCTCACCCCGCAGACTCTCTATTAGTGACCCCATAGATAGGCACAACTTGGCTTTCCCCTGCCCCTATCCCTGAGCGAAGTTGTCATTCCTGACACAAGCCAGTGTCTAGGTGATTCGCTGTAACAAAGACCCCTTCTGCCTTACATCTGGCCCCGTCTCTCACTCCTGGCTTATATAATTGCCGCCTTTCGCATCCTCCTTAGCAGCTGTGAAGTCTCAGTTTGCCCACAGCCAATATGGCCTTGTTGGCCTTGGGGGTCTTGCTCCTTCGGTGCTTGGGGGCTGTCCGTCTGTCCGCAGTGATGCCTCCCAAGGCGCAGCTTCTCCAGCGAGTGGGGCTTAGGTGTGGGGGCAGTGCAGGTGGCAGCCAGGGGTGGGGTGGGGTGGGGTTGAGCGTGGAGTTGGGCGTGGAGTTGGGTAGACAGAGGTTGGAGTGTTGGAACTGCGTCTCACAGTGTGACGTTTGGAGAACTCAAAGACATAAAACTCTAAAAACACATAAAGTCAATTATGGAGATATAAAAAGTCTATACACATATGTGATATATGTTGGATTTTAAGATCATTTTCATAAAAATTGTTGAAACTTGTAATAGTTACAGGCCAGTTCGTTATACTTTTTATTACCTTTCATTCATGTGTTTTAAGTTTCCATAATAAAAACTTTTTAAAAGGCTGAAGTGCAATGGTGCGATCTCAGCTTACTGCAACCTCCGCCTCCTGGGTTCAAGCAATTCTCCTGCCTCAGCCTCCCAAGTAGCTGGGATTACAGGCACACACCACCACGCCTGGCTAATTTTTTTGTTTGTTTGTTTAGATAGAGTCTCACTCTGTCACCTGGGCTGGAGTGCAGTGACGTGATCTTGGCTCACTGCAACCTCTGCCTCTCGGGTTCAAGCGATTCTCCAGCTTCAGCGTCCCAAGTAGCTGGGATTACAGGCGCCTGCCACCACGTCCGGCTAATTTTTTGTATTTTTAGTAGAGACGGGGTTTCACCATGTTGGCCAGGCTGGTCTCAAACTCCTGACCTCGTGATTCGCCTGTGTCGACCTCCCAAAGTGCTGGGATTACAAGCTTGAGCCACTGCGCCCTGCCCTATTTTTGTATTTTTAGTAGAGATGGGGTTTCACCATGTCGGTCAGGCTGGTCTCGAACTCCTGGCCCTCAGGTGATCCACCTGCCTCAGCCTCCCAAAGTGCTGAGATTACAGGCGTGAGCCACTGTGCCTGACCCTTCTTATTTATTTTTGAGATAGGGTCCCATTGTGTCACCCAGGCTGGAGCGTAGTGGCGCAATTTCGGCTCATTACAGCCTTCACCTCCCCGGGTCAAGCAATCCTCCCACCTCAGCCTCCTGAGTACCAGCTCAACTAGTTTTTGTAATTTTGTAGAGACAGGGCTCTCCCTATGTTGTCCAGGCTGGTCTGGAACTCCTGGGCTCAAGCAACCTGCCCACCTCAGCCTCCCAAAGTGGTGGGATTACAAGCATGAACCACCGCCTGGTTACATGTAGTATTGACCTTATATCCTTCTGCATCTGTGATTGCATTTCCTTATATATATGTATGTGTAGTGTGTGTGTGTGTGTGTGTGTGTGTGTGTGGTGTGTGTGTATCCTACTCATGTATTGCTGTATAACAGATTACCCCTGACCATGTTGGCAGAGGGAGTGCTTCTGTTGTACCAAATGGAAACCACCTGAGATGGCATTCATCACCTAGAAGCCACCCACCGACAAAGCTATGTTGTCTACCCCACGTTAACACTGATGTACCAGAAATAAGGAAAGTCCTTATGACTCTGAGAGACCTGAAGGGGGTTTGCGGGGTGAGTGGTGGGGTCTGTTTGGTAAGTAATGGTATAGTCTATGAATAAAATGATGGGGAAGTCTGTGGCCTGAGTGCTGGGGGTTCTGGCGTCCTGTAGGCTGAATGATGGACTCTGTGGGGTTAGGTATGCAGCGTTGGGGCAGTGAATGACAGGAGTGGCTCCATCATAGCTCACTGCATCCTTGACCTCCTGGGCTCAAGTAATCCTCCCACCTCAGCCTCCTGAGTAGCTGGGACCACAGGCACGCACCACGATGCCTGGCTAATTTTTTAGTTTTTTTGTAGAGGCGGGGTTTCACGTGTTGCCCAGGCTGGTCTTGAACTCCTGGGCTCAAGTGATCTGCCTGCTTCAACCTCCCAAAGTGCGGGGATTACAGGCATGACCCACCTCGCCTGGCCAATTTTCATTTCTCTAGGATAAATGCCCAAGAATGCAACTGCTACATCATATGTTTAATTTTATAAGAAACTTACCAAACCATTTTCCAGGGCGGTTGTACCTTTCTGCATTACCACTAGCAATCTAAGAATGATCAAGTTTCTCTGTATCCTAGCCACCATTTGGTGTCACTATATTTTATTTCAGGTGCTCCGGTATATGTATACTGATATCTCATTGTAGTCAAAATTTGTGTTTCACTAATGGCCAGTGATGTTGAACATCTTTTCATGTACTTATTTGCCACCTGTATACCCTCTTTAGTGAAATATCTCTTCATGTCTTTTGCCCATTTTCCAATTGGATTATTTGTTTTTATCCGATTGAGTTTTGAGAGTTCCTTAAATATTCTGGAAAGTGGTCCTTTGTGAGATATATAGTTTGCCAATACAGTTTGTTCAGGTAAATGATAGGTATTTTAAAATTTGTATGTCTGTATCTGTGATTAGATCTATGCAGTATATCTCACAAAGTATATATCTCAAAACACGTTTATGAGCCTAATGTGTTTTATAGCATTATTTCCTTATTATCTTTGTAATGGCTTTGTAAGATGTATAGTTTGCCAATATTTTCTCCCGATCTGTAACTTGTCTTTTCACCTTCCATATTCACATGAGATTTTATAGAATAAAAGTTTTACATTTTTGATGAGGGACAGTTGATCAAGTTTTCCTTTAATAGATCATGCTTTTTGTGTCAAGTTTAAGAACTCTGGGCTGGGCGCAGTGGCTCATGCCTGTAATCCCAGCACTTTGGGAAGCTGAGGCGGGCGGATCACTTGAGATCAGGAGTTCGAGACCAGCCAGGCCAACATGGTGAAACCCCGTCTCTATTAAAAATACAAAAATTAGCTGGGCGTGGTGTTGTACGCCTGTAGTCCCAGCTACTCGGGAGGCTGAGGCAGGAGAATCGCTTGAACCTGGGAGGCGGAGGTTGCAGTGAGCCAAGATCGCACCATTGCACTCCAGCCTGGGTGACAATAGCAAAACTCCATCTCAAAACAAAAACCAAGAACTCTGCCCATCTCAAAATTCCAAAATTTTTTTCCTATGCCTTTTTCCTATAAGTTTTACAGTTTTACATTTTGCACTAACTTTTGTGTAAGATGTGACTGAGTTCGAGGCTCAGTTTTTCCCTGTGGATCTCCACTTGCTCCAGCACCATTTGTTGAAAAGTCTACCCTTCTCCGTTATATTGCTTTTGTAACTTTCTCAAAATAAATTGACCATACTTGTGTGGGGCTTCTTCTGGGTTTTCTATTCTGTTTCATTGATTTATGTGCCAATTCCTCCACCAATACTGCACTGTCATGATTGATGTGGCTATATAGTAAGCTTTAATACTGAATAGAATTATTCCTTCTACTTTGTTCTTCTTTCTCAAAATTGCCTTAGCTATTCTAGTTCCTTTGTCATTCCATATTAATTTGAAACAATTATTGTCTATGTCTGTGAAAAATCTTTGTTGGGATTTTGATAGGAATTGCATTAAACTTAGGTACCAATTTTGGGGAAAATGGGCAATTTTTTTTTTGAGATGGGGTCTCACTCTGTCACCTGGGTTGGAGTGTAGTGGCGCAATCTCGATTCACTGCCTCCACCTCCCAGGCTCAAGTAATCATCCCACCTCAGCCTCTGAGTAGCTGGGACTACAGGCATGTGCCACCATGCCCAGCTAATTTTTTTTTTTTTTTTGGTAGAGATGGGGTTTTGCCATGTTTTCCAGGCTGGTCTCGAACTCCTGAGCTCAGGAGTTCCACTCACCTTGGCCTCCCAAAGTGCTGTGATTACAGGCGTGAGCCACCATGCCCAGCCTGAAAATGGGCATATTTACTGTGTTGAGCTTTCCAATCCATGAACACAGCATGCCTCTCCATTTATTTAGTCTTTTTTTATTTTATCAGGATTTCGTAATTTCATCATATAGAGCCTGTATAAGTTTTGTTAGGTGTACACCCACATATTTCCTTTTCTTAGGACTAATTGTAAGTTGTATTGTATTTTAAATGTCAGTTTCTATATGTTTATTGTTAGTATACAGTGTGATTGTTTTGCTTGTTGATTTTTTTTTTTTAGAGACGGGGTCTCCCTCTGTCACCCAGGCTGGAGTACAGTGACACAGTCATAGCTTACTGCAGCTTTGAACTCCTGGGCTCAAGGGACCCTCCCAAGTAGCTGGGACGACAGATGCATGCCACCATCCTTGGCCAATTCTGTTTCGGTAAAGATGGGGTCTTGCTATGTTGCCCAAGCTGGTCTCAAACTCCTGGCCTCAAGCAATCCTCCTGCCTTAGCCTCTGGAATAGCCAGGATTACAGGTGCAAGCCACCACACCCAGCTCTTTCTTGTTTTTGATTGTTGATCTTGTATTCAGCAATCTCACTGAGCTCCCTGATGAATTCTAGTTGGCTTTTTTTTTTTCTGTAGATTTTTTGGGATATTTTACATAGACAATCATATGATTTACAAATAGGGACAGTTTTATTTTTCCCTTTACAATTGGTATGCTTGTATTCTCTTCCTTGTGTTATGGTGACTAGAACTTTTAGTACTATGTTGAATAAGAATGGTGAGAGAAGGCCAGGTGTGGTGGTTCATGCCTGTAATCCCAGCACTTTGGGAGGCCAAGGAGGAGGATCACTTGAGTCCAGGAGTTGGAGACCAGCCTGGGCAATATGGTGAAATCCTGTCTCTACAAAAAACACAAAAATCAACTGGGCATGGTGGCACACACCTGTGGTCCCAGCTACTTGGGAAGGCTGAGGTGGGAGGATCGCTTGAGCTTGAGAGGTCAAGACTGCAGTGAACCATAATCTTGCCACTGCATTCCAGCCTAGGTGACAGAGTGAGACCCTGTCAAAAAAATAAATAAATAAATAATAAAAATAAAAAAAGAAGAAGAAGAAAAGAAAAAGAATGGTGAGAGAAGATATTCTTGCTCCCTATCTTAGGGGGAAATAATTCAGTCTTTCACCAATAATTTGATGTTAGCTGTAGGTTTTTTGTAGATGCTCTTTATCAAGTTGAGGTCATTCTTCTCTATTTCTAACTTGCTGAGACTTTTTTTTTTTTTTTGAGATGGAGTCTCGCTCTGTCACCCAGACTGGAGTGCAGTGGCTCGATCTCAGCTCACTGAAACCTCCGCCTCCTGGGTTTGAGCAATTCTCCTGTCTCAGCCTCCTGAGTAGCTGGGACTACAGGCGCCCACCACCATGCCTGGCTAATTTTTGTATTTTTAGTAGAGACGGGGTTTCATCATATTGGTCAGGCTGGTCTCGAACTCCTGACCTCAGGTGATCCACCCACTTTGGCCTTACAAAGTGCTGGGATTACAGGCATGAGCCACTGCGCCCAGATGCTGAGACTTTTAAAAATCAAGAATTTGTGTTGGATTTTTTCAGATGTCTTCTCTACATCTACTAATGTGATTGTATAATTTTTCTTCTTAGGTTGTTAATATGGTGGATGACATTGATTTTCAATATTGAACCAATATGCAATATTAAAACAATATTGCATGTCTTGAATTAATCGCACTTGGTCATGGTTTATAGCTCTTTTAGTACATTGTTGTATTTGGTTTGCTAATATTTTGTTGAGGATTTTTGTGTCTAGGTTCATAAAGGATATTGGTTTGCAGATTTCTTTCCTTCCTTCCTTCCTTTCTTCCTTCCTTCTTTCCTTCCTTCCTTCCTTCCTTCCTTCCTTCCTTCCTTCCTTCCTTCTCTTTCTTTCTTTCTTTCTTTCTTTCTTTCTTTCTTTCTTTCTTTCTTTCTTTCTTTCTTTCTTTCTTCTTCTTTCTCTTTTTTGAGATGAAGTCTCGCTCTATCACCCAGGCTGGAGTGCAGTGGCGCAATCTCGGCTCACTGCAATCTTCACCTCCCAGGTTTGAAGTGATTCTCCTGCTTCAGCCTCCTGAGTAGCTGAGATGACAGGCGTGCACCACCACGCCCAGCTAATTTTTGTATTTTTAGTAGAGAAGGGGTTTCACCATGTTGGTCAGGCTGGTCTCAAACTCCCGACCTCAGGTGATCCGCCCACCTCAGCCTCCCAAACTACTGGGATTACAGGTGTGAGTCACCGCTCCCAGCCATATTTGTTGTTTAATGTTGGCATTGTCTGAGTGCAGTGGCTCACACCTGTAATCCCAGCACTTTGGGAGGCCGAGGCAGGTGGATCACAAGGTCAGGAGCTTGAGACCAGCCTGACCAACATGGTGATACCCTGTCTCTGCTAAAAATAGAAAAATTAGCCGGGTGTGGTGGCGGATACCTGTAGTCCCAGCTACTCGGAAGGCTGAGGCAGGAGAATTGCTTGAACTGGGGAGGTGGAGGTTGCAATGAGCCAAGATCTTGCCATTGCACTCTAGCCTGGGCGACAGAGCGCGACTCCGTCTCAAAAAAAAAAAAAAGTTGGCATTTCCTGTTTTTGTCTCAGGGTAATTCTAATGTCATAAAAGGAGTTGAGAAATGTTCTCTTCTGTTTTCTATAAGCGATTACGTAAAAGTGCTGTTAATTCTTTAAATGTTTGGTAGAAACCTCCAGTGAAACCATCTAGATTTGGAGATTTCATTTCCTTGAGCTTTTAAATTATAAATTCATTTACATTTATTTAATGGTCATTCAGATTATTTATTTTATCTTAGTTAAGTTCCAAAACTTAACTAAGTTTGGGATATCCGAGGAATTGGTCCATTTTGTCTAAGTTATCAAGTTTATGAGCAGAATGTGTTTTGTAGTATTATTCCCTTATTATCTTTGTAATGGCTTCAGAATCTGTAATGATAAGCCCTATTTTATTTCTGATATTTGTGATTTGTGTCTTTTAATATTTGTCAGTCTTCCTAGAGGATTATAAATTTTATTGAACTTTTTTTTTTTTTGAGACAGAGTCTCAGTCGCCCAGGCTGGAGTGCAGTGGCACAATCTCGGCTCACTGCAACCTCTGCCCCCCAGGTTCAAATGATTCTTCTGCCTCAGCCTCCCAAGTAGCTGAGATTACAGGTGCCCGCCACCATGCCCAGCTAATTTTTGTATTTTTAGTAGAGACGGGGTTTCACCATGTTGGTCAGGCTGGTCTTGAACTCCTGACCTCAAGTGATCTGCCCATGTCAGCCTCTCAAAGTGCTGGGATTACAGGCATGAGTGAACTTTTTGAATTACCAGTTTATTTATGTTTTTTTTTAAATTTGAGTCAGGGTCTCACTTTGTCGCCCAGGCTGGAGTGCAGTGGCGAAATCTGGCTTGCTGCAGCCTCGACCTCCCAGACTCAAGTGATCCTCCCACCTCAGCCTCGTGAGTAGCTGGGACTACAGGTGTGCACCACCACACCCAGCTAATTTTTTAATTTTTCTGTAGAGACAGGGTCTTACTATGTTGACCAGGATGGTCAAACTCCTGGCCTCAAGTGATCCTCCCACCTTGGCCTCCAAAAAAAGTGCTGGGATTACAGGCATGAGCTCAACCTGATTGTGTTTTGAACATCTTCTATAACCTTGCTGATTTATGTCTAGTAGTTGTACAAGATGGGGAGCAGTGGGTATTGATGTTTCCAACTATAATTGTGGATTTAAGAATTTCTCCTTTTAGCTCTATCATTTTTTGCTTAATGTATTTTGAGGCTCTGTTGGTTAGCGCATAAATAGGATATTTGTGATTTGCTGGTGGATTGATTGGTACTTCTATCATTATGCAATATTTCTCTTTTTCTATAGTAATTTTCTTTTCTCTGAAGTCTACTTTATCAGGTTTTAATAAAGCCACTTCATTATTTTTCATTAATATTTGCATGCTATAGCTTTTTTTTTTTTTGAGGCAAGGTCTTGCTCTGTTGCCCAGGCTGGAGTGCCATGATGCAATTATGGCTCACTGCTGCCTCGACCTCCTGGGCTCAAATGATCCTCCCACCTCAGCCACCTGAGTAACTGGGACCACAGGTGTGCACCACCACACCCGGCTAATTTTTCGATTTTTTTGTAGAGATGAAGTCTGGCTATGTTATCTGGGCTGGTCTTGAACTCCTGGACACAAGCAATCCTCTTGCCTCAGCCTCCCAAAATGCTGGGATTACAGGTATGAGCCACCCAGCCCGGGTAAATGTCTGTCTTTGAATTGGCGTATTTAGACCATTTATATTTGAGGCAGTTATTGCTATGTTAACACTTGTGTTTTTCATTTTATTATTTGTTTTCTGTTTGTTTTCTTTGGTTCTTGGTCCTTTGTTTTTCTTGTCTTACTGTGGGTTACTTGAATACTTTTTAGAATTCTATTTTGATTTATTTAATGTTTTTGAGTGTATCTTCTCCTTCCTTGTATAGTTTTCATAGTGATTGTTCTGGGTATTAAAATACGCATGTGTCTCTTAGTCTCTTGTCACAGTCTACTGTGTTTTTTTTCTTTTTAGAAGGAGTTTTGCTCTTGTTGCCCAGGTTGGAATGCAATGGAGCGGTCTCGGCTCCCTGCAACCTCTGCCTCCCCGGGTTCAAGCGATTCTCCTGCCTCAGCCTCCCTAGTAGCTGGGATTACAGGCGCCCACCACCACACCCAGCTAATTTTTTATATCTTTAGTAGAGACAGGGTTTCACTATGTTGGCCAGGCTGGTCTTGAACTCCTGACCTCAGTCAATCCACCTGTCTCAGCCTCCCAAAGTGAAAGGTTTACAGGCGTGAGCCACCACGCCCGGCTCAGTCTACTGTGTCAATAACGGTGTCTTTTTTTTTTTTTTTAAATAGTGGTAACCTTCCTGCTATTAACCGTGTCTTTTACTTTCTGTTTTCTGATCCTTTACCATCTGGAGCCTTGCTGACTATGGAGGGGCTGTCCCTTCCAGGCTTCGCCAGTTCCTAGAGATAGTAGGCAACTTGTCCCTGGGTGTACCTTTCAAATGCAAACCAGCCAATCCAGAGTCCGTAACCCCAACCATCTCTTCTATGGGGCTGTCACATTCTTGGCCACTATCCCCCTGTCCTAACCATGCCAGGTGCAGGCAACTAGAAACTATCTCTATGCCCCATATGCTGAAATTACTCAAACAAGCTAATCCTAAACCTTCTTACCCTGCATTGCCAGAGACAGAGAGATGGAGATGCATGTTATGGTGTCTTTTTTGTTTTGTTTTGTTTGAAACAGAGTCTCGCACTTTTGCCCCAGCTGGTGTGCAGTGGTGCGATCTTGGCTTGCTTCAACCTCCACCTCCTGGGTTCAAGCAATTCTCCTGCCTCAGCTTCCTGAGTAGCTAGGATTACAGGCATGTGCCACTACGTCCGGCTAATTTTTTGTATTTTTAGTAGAGATGAGGTTTCACCATGTTGGCCAGGTTGTTCTTGAACTCCTGACCTTGTGATCTGCCCACCTCAGCCTCCCAAAGTGCTGGGATTACAGGCGTGAGCCACCACGACTGGCTTTTTTTCTTTTTCTTTTTCTTTTTTTTTTTTTTTTTTTTTTTTGAGGCAGAGTCTCACTCTGTTGCCCCGGCTGGAGTGCAGTGACATGATCTCGGCTTACTACAACTTCTTCCTCCCAGGTTCAAGCGGTTCTCCCGCCTCAGCCTCTCTAGTAGTTGGGATTACAGGTGTGTGCCACCACGCCCAGCTAATTTTTTTGTATTTTTTAGTAGAGACGGGGTTTCACCATGTTGGCCAGGCTGGTCTTGAACTTCTGACCTCAAGTGATCCACCCGCCTTGGCTTCCCAAAGTGCTGGGATCACAGGCGTGAGCCACCGTGCCTGGCCTGGTGTCTCTCTCTCTCTTTTTTTTTTTTTTTTGTGGAGACGGAGTTTCGCTCTTGTGCCCAGGCTGGAGTGCAATGGCGCTATCTTGGCTCACTGCAACCTCTGCCTCTGGGGTTCAAGCGATTATCCTGCCTCAGACTCCTGAGTATCTGGGATTACAGGCACCTGCCACCATGCCCAGCTAATTTTTGTATTTTTAGTAGAGACGGGGTTTCACCATGTTAGCCAGGATTCCTTCCCTCCCTTCCCTCCCTCCCTCACTCCCACCCTCCCTTCCTTCCTTCCCTCCACCCTCCCTCCTTCCTTCTTTCTCTTTTTCTTTCCTTCTTCCTCTTTTTCCCTTCCTTTCTCTTTTTCTTTCTTTCTTTCTTTCTTTCTTTCTTTCTTTCTTTCTTTCTTTCTTTCTTTCTTTCTTTCTTTCTTTCTTTCTTTCTTTCTTTCTTTCTTTCTTTCTTTCTTTCTTTCTCCTTCCTTCCTTCCTTCCTTCCTTCCTTCCTTCCTTCCTTCCTTCCTTCCTTTCTTTCTCCTTCCTTCCTTCCCTCCTTCCTTCCTTCCCTCCCTCCCTCCCTCCCTCCCTCCTTCCTTCCTTCCTTCCTTCTTTCTTCTTTTCTTCTTTCTCAGGGTCTGGCTGTGTCTCCCAGGCTGGAGTGCGGTGGTGCAATTCCCGCTCACTGCATCCTCCGCCTACTGGGCTCAAGCGATCCTCCCACCTCAGCTTCCTGAGTAGCTGAGAGTACAGGTGCATGCCACCATACCTGGCTAATTTTTTTTTTTTTTTTTATTGTAGATGTGGGGGTTTCACCATGTTGCCCAGGCTGGTCTCGAACTCCTGGGCTCAAGCAATTTGCCCACCTTGGCATCCCAAAGTGCTGTGATTACAGGTGTGAGCCACCGTGACCAGCCAAACTATCTTTTCAATGGCAGTTGTCTACTGACCTGTTGGCCTTATGGTACCTGAATAAGAAATATCTATTATCTTCCTTTGTTTAGGCTGCTCTCTCAAAATATCATAGACTGGGTAATTCGTAAACAACAGAAATGTACTGCTTACAATTCTGGAGGCTGGGAAATCCAAGATCAAGGTGGTGGCAGATTCAGTGTCTAATGAGGACTCATTCCTCATGGATGGTGCCTTCTATGTCTCCTCGCATGGCAGAAGGGGACAACAAGCTCCTTCAGGCCTCTTTTATAAGGTCACATCACTAAATCCTACTTATGAGCGCAGAGCCTTTGTAATCTATTCACCTCCTACAGGCCCACCTCTTAATACTATTGCTCTGGAGATTCAGAGTTACTGTATGAATTTTGTATGAATTCAGAATATATATACATACATACATATATATATATATATTTTTGTTTGTTTCTTTTTTTGTTTTTTGTTTTTTGAGACAGAATCTCACTCTGTCTCCCAGGCTGGAGTGCAGTGGTGCAATCTCAGCTCACTGCAACCTCTGCCTCCTGGGTTCAAGCAATTCTCCTGCCTCAGCCTCCCAAAGTGCTGGGATTACAGGCGTGAGCCACCACACCTGGCCTCATATTTTAAACCTATAGGTACTAACAATTTTTCGCTTTCTATGAAATGTGGAAACCTCACTTTCATTTAGGTCCTTTACCTAACCCACTTTTAAATATCATTGCTTTAGTATCAAATGGTATTATAATTTTTGTTTCAATTATCAAATACGGTATATAAAACTCATGAGGAAAAGAAGAGTCTATTTTATGTACTCATATTTCTGCTCTTTTCATTGAGCGTTTTTCCTTCCTGATGCTCCAAGAATTTTTCTTCTTTTCCTTTGTTTGTTTGTTTCTTTTTCTTTTTCTTTTTTTTGAGACAGGGTCTCACTCTGTTGGCCAGGTTGGAGTGCAGTGGTACCATTACAATTCTCTGCAACCTTGAACTCCTGGGCCCAGGTGGTCCTCCTGCCTCAGCCTCTGGAGTTACTGAGACTACGGGAGTGCACCATCATGCCTAGCTAATTTTGAATTTTTTTGTAGAGATGGGGATCTTGCTATGTTGCTCAGGCTAGTCTCAAACTCCTATCCTCAAGCAATCCTTCAGCCTCAGCCTCCCAAAGTGCTGGGATTACAGGTGTGAGCCACTGCACCTAGCTGAATCTTTCTTTTCTCATTTTCTTTTTCTTTCTTTCTTTTTTTTTTTTTTGAAGAACTTCCTTAGCCAGTTGTTAAGGGTAGGCCTGCTAGCAACAGATTATAAAGTTTTCCTGTCTATGTCTTTATTTCCCTTTTTACCTGACAGTTTTACCAGATATAGAATTTATAGTTGACAGCTCTTTTCTTTCCAGCACTTTGAAAAATGTTATGCTACTTCCTTCTGACCTCCAGATGAGAAATCTCCTGTCTTTTTTTTTTTTTTCCTGCTCAGGAAAGGAAGAATGCTGGCATTTAAATTGATGTTCTACTATGAGTAATGCTTGTTTCTCTCTGGCTGCTTTCATGTTATTTTCATTTGCTTTAGCTTTCAGAAGTTTTCTTTGTTTGTTTGTTTTTGTTTTTTGAGACAGAGTTTCACTCTTGTTGCCCAGGCTGGAGTGCAGTGGCGTCATCTCAGCTCACCGCAACCTCCACCTCCCAGGTTCAAGCGATTCTCCTGCCTCAGCCTCCTGAGTAGCTGGGATTACAGGCATGTGCCACCACACCTGGCTAATTTTGCATTTTTTGTATAGACGGGGTTTCACCACGTTGGTCAGGCTGGTCTTGAACTCCCGACCTCGGGTGATCCACTCACCTCAGCCTCCCAAAGTGCCGGGATTACAGGCATGAGCCACCACGCCTGGCAAAAGTTTTATTATAATATATCTAGACATGGACTTCTTTGAGTTTATCCTCTTTGAGAGTCCCTCTGCTTCTTGGATTTGTAGGTTTGTGTCCTTTGCCTAATTTGGGACATTTCATTCATTATTTCTTCAAATAGTCTTTTGGCCTCATTGCCTTTCTCTTGTCGTGGGACTTCCATGGTATGAATACTGGGTGATATGGTTTGGCTCTGTGTCCTCATCCAATTTTCATGTAGAATTGTAATCCTCACATTTCAGGGGAAGGACCTAGTGGGAGGTGATTGGATCATGTGGGCAGATTTTCCCCATGCTGTTCTCTTGATAATGAGTGAGTTCTCATAAGATCTGATGGTTAAAAAGTGTAGCACTTCCCCTCTTTTTGTGCTCTCTCTCTCTCTCCTGCCACCATGTAAGACGTGCCTTGCTTCTCCTTCCCCTTCCACCATGATTGAATTGTAACTTTCCTGAGGCTTCCCCAGTCATGTGGAACTGTGAGTCAATTAAACCTCTTTTCTTTATAAATTACCTAGTCTCAGGTAGTTCTTTACAGCAGTGTGAAAATGAACAAATAAGGCTGGGCGTGGTGACTCATGCCTGTAATCCCAGCAGTTTTGGAGGCCAAGGCGGGTGGATCACCTGAGGTCAGGAGTTTGACACCAGCCTGACCAACATGGAGAAATCCCGTCTCTACTAAAAATACAAAATTAAAAATAGAAAAAAATTAGCCAGGCATGGTGGTGGGTGCCTGTAGTCCCAGCTACTCAGGAGGCTGAGGCAGGAGAATGGCATGAATCTGGGAGGCAGAGCTTGCAGTGAGCCGAGATTGCGCCACTGCACTCCAGCCTGGGTGAAAGAGCAAGACTCAAAAAATAAATAAATAAATATAAATATAAATAAATAAATAAATAAAATAATATAAATAAAATAAATAACTAAATAAAAACACAAAATTAGCCAGGCATCATTGCGCATGCCTGTAATCCCAGCTACTTGGGAGGCTGAGGCAGGAGAATCACTTGAACCTGGGAGGCAGAGGTTGCGGTGAGCCGAGATCACACCATTGCACTCCAGCCTAGTCAACAAGAACAAAACACCATCTCAAAAAAAAAAAAAAGAAAAAAAGAAAAGAAAAGAAAAAGAAAACGAACGAATGCACTGGGTCTTTTGTTGTTGTCTCACAGGTTTTCGAAGCTTTGTTCAATATTTTCTGTCAGTTTTCACTCCTTTATTTATATTGGGTGAATTTTACTGATCTGCCTTCAAAAGTTAACTGATTCTATCTTCTGTCATCTCCATTCTACTATTGAGCCCATCCAGTGAGATTTTTTTTTTTTGAGACAGAGTTTCATTCTTGTTGCCCAAGCTGGAGTGCAATGGTGCAGTCTTGGCTCACTGCAACCTCTGCCTCCCAGGTTCAAGTGATTCTCCTGCCTCAGCCTCCCAAGTAGCTGGAATTACAGGCATGTTCCACCACACCTGGCTAGTTTTTGTATTTCTAGTAGAGACAGGGTTTCACCATGTTGGCCAGGCTGGTCTCGAACTCCTGACCTCAAGTAATCTGCCCACCTCGGCCTGCCAAAGTACTGGGATTACAGGTGTGAGCCACCACACCAGGACCCAGTGAGATTTAAAAAATTTTTTTTTGTTATTTTGTTGTTGTTGTTAATAGAAATGGGGTCTCACCATTTTTCTCAGTCTAGTCTCTAACACCTGGGCTCCCCGCCTCGGCCTCCCAATGCTGGGATTAGAGGTGTGAGCTACTGCCCCCGGCCATGGTTTTTATTTCTGTTATTGCACTTTTCAGTTCTATATTTCCATTTTTTTGTATTAATAATGTCTATTTCTTTGCTGGGATTTTTCTGTTTTCTTATTTGTTCCAAGAGAATTTGTAGAATTTGTAGTTGATTGCTGAAACTTTTTATGATGGCTGCTTTAAAATCCTTGTCAGATAATTCCATCATCTGAGTCATCTTTAAACAAAAAAAATTTTTTTAATTTGCATGTCATCCTTGCACAGGGGCCATGCTAATCTTCTCTGTATCATTCCAGTTTTAGTGTATGTGCTGCCAAAGTGAGCACATTTGAGTCATCTTGATGTTGGCGTGAGTTGGTTATCTTTTCGTATTCAAGTTGTGATTTTCTTGGTTCTTAGTATAATGTGTAATTTCCTATTGTATTCTGGCAATTTGTTTTTAATTAAAATTTTAAAATAGCCAAAAATTGTGTGTGTGTGTGTGTGTGTGTATATATATATATATATAGTACAACATAATGTTTTGAAATATATATACACTGTGGAATGGCTAAATTGAGCTAATTAACATGCATTACTTCACATATTTATCATGTTTTTGTGAGAATACTTGAAATCTATTCCCTTAGCAATTTATTTTTTTTATTTATTTATTTTGAGACAGGGTCTCACTTTGTTGCACAAGCTGGTGTGCAGTGGTGCAATCTGGGTTCATCTCAGCCTTGACCTCCCAGGCTCAGGTGATCCTCCCACTTCATCCTCCTGAGTAGCTGGAACTACAGGCACCTGCCACCATGCCCGGCTAACTTTTGTATTTTTTGTGGAGACAGGGTTTCTCCATGTTGTCCAGGCTGGTCTTGAAGTCCTGGGCTCAAGTGATCCTACCGCCTCGGCCTCCCAAAGTGCTAGGATTACAGGCGTGAGCCACCACACCCGACCAGCAATTTTCAAGAATACAACACCACCAGGCACATGGTGGCTCATGGCTGTAATCCCAGCACATTGGGAGGCCAAAGCAGAAAGATCACTTGAGCCCAGGAGCTTGAGACCAGGCTGGGCAACATAGCAAGAACTCGTCTCTACAAATAAAAAATTAGCTGGGCGTGGTGGTGCACACTTGTATTCCCAGCTACTCGGGAAGCTGAGGCAGGAGGATCACTTGAGCCCAGGAGACTGAGGCTGTAGTGAGCGGTGATTGCGCCACTACACTCCAAAGACACAGGGAGGCACTGTATCTATTTAAAAAAACTATAGTCACCATGTTGTAAAATAGATCTCACTTATTCCTGCTATCTAATTGAAATATTGTATCCTTCACCAGCATCTCCCCAACCCCCTTCACCCTCAGCCCCTAGTAACCACCATTCTACTCTCTGCTTCTATGAGTTCAACTTTTTTAGATTCCACACGTAAGTGAGAACACGTGGTATTTGTCTTTCTGTGCCTGGCTTATTTCCTTATCATACTGTCCTCCAGTTTCATTATATAATTTCCTTTGGTTATGTATCTAGTAATGAGATTGCTGGATCATATGGTAATTCTATTTAAAATTTTTTTTGTGTGTGAGATAGGATATTGCCCTCTCCCCCAGGCTGGAGTGCAGTGGCACAATCAATTGCAGCTCACTATAGCCTCCACCTCTTGGGGTCAAGTGATCCTCTTGCCACAGCCTCCCAAGTAACTGGGATTACAGGCGTGTGCCACCACAACCAGCTAATATTTGTATTTTTTGTAGAGACAGGGTCTTGCTATGTTGCCCAGGCTGGTCTCTACCTCCTGGGCTCAAGTGATACTCCCTCCTTGGTCTCCCAGAGTCCTGGGATTACAGGTGTGAGCTACTGTGCCTGGCCTATTTTTAATTTTTTGAGGTGCATCCTGGTCTATTATGTTGGGAGACTCGGAGTCCTATTTAAGTCTTTTATTTTAGCAGGCAGTCACTCTATTTAGGTTTATCATGTAGGTTTTGGCCTAGTTTTTCTGCTGTGTTTCTAATGGCGGTTTAGTCTTCAGAGCCTTTGTGGTGTTATTTTTGTCTGTTTGGTCTATCTGGTACCTCTGAGGCTCCCACTTGTCTCTGCTGGTGCTGCCTGAGGGAGCAGGGGAAATTTCTACAGGCCAGGTCTCCACATCTTTCTTTCTTTTTCTTTCTTTCTGGCCAGATCTCCACGTCTTTCCTTCTTTCTTTCTTTCTTTTCTTTCTTTCTTTTCTTTCTTTTCTTTCTTTCCTTCCTTCCTTCCTTCCTTCTTTCCTTCCTTCCTTCCTTCCTTCCTTCCTTCCTTCCTTCCTTCCTTCCTTCTTTCTCTCTCTCTCTCTCTCTCTCTCTTTCTTTCTTTCTTTCTTTCTTTCTTTCTTTCTTTCTTTCTTTCTTTCTTTCTTTCTTTGTTTTCTCAGAGCCTCACTGTCACCTAGGATGAAGGAGAGTGGCGTGATAATGGCTCACTGCAGGCTCGACCTACTGGGCTCAAGTGATCCTCCTGCCTCAGCCTCTCGAGTAGCTGGGATCACAGGCATGTGACGTCACGCCTGGCTAATTTTTAATTTTTGGTAGAGACGAGGTCTCCTCATGTTGCCCAGGCTGGTCTCGAACTCCTGGGCTCAAGCAATACTCCTGCCTTAGCCTCCCAAAGTGGTAGGATTACAGGAGGGAGCCACCGCGCCCGGCCTCCGGGTGTTTCTTGATGGTGGGGCGATGTGATGAGATCCCCCTACCAGTGCCTTCTGGCTGCCCATGTGTCTCTGCAGGGAAGTGGAATCCCAGGCCTGCAAAGCCAGTGGGGCTTCCTGGGCCAGGATGCTTGTTGTAGCTGGGTCCCCTTGCTGGTTCTGCCTGTTCGCCCCGGTGCCTCTGAGCAGGAGAGGGATTTTCTGAGTCTGGTCACCTGCTGTGGTTATATCATTTCTGCCAGTTTCAGCTACTAGTCCCAGGCCTCCTGTTGGGAGAAGGGAGTCTCGGGTCTTCAAGGCACCTAAGGTAAGGGATTGTCCAGGCCTGGCCTCTTGCTATGGCTGTGTCTTTTTGATGCAATACAGGTTGTCTCTGTCCGCCTGGGCAGGGTGGGGTCGGGGGGAGGTCCCTTGTTGGGGAGGCTTATCCCTGGCCCTGTGGAGAAGGACAGCACTTTTCATGACCACTTATTGTTAGTGGGTTCCCGATCCACCCCCTCACTGTTGGTGTTGGGTTTACCTCATGTTATCAGAGGGACTTCCCTTTCATCTAGGGGAGGAACTAGCCTATTGGGGCTGGGCTACCTTCCATGGCTTGGATCAGGGTCAGGAAATGCTGGGCTTGAGTTGCCTTCTTCTGGTGGGTGGGGGGGACATAAGATGCCCTGTAGTAGTGCTGTTTCTCCAGTCTTGGAATCCTAAATGAGTTCACTTTCTTTTTCTTTTCTTTTTTTTTTTTGAGATGGAGTTTCGCTCTAGTTGCCCAGGCTGGAGTGCAATGGCACGACCTTGGCTTACCGCAACCTCCACTTCCCAGATTCAAGCAATTCTCCTGCCTCAGCCTCCCGAGTAGCTGGGACTACAGGCATGCGCCACTATTTCTGGCTAATTTTGTATTTTTAGTAGAGATGGGGTTTCTCCATGTTGGTCAGGCTGATCTCAAATTCCCAACCTTAGGTGATCCGCCTGCCTCAGCCTCCCAAAGTGCTGGGGTTACAGGCGTGAGCCACTGTACCTGGCCAAGGAGTTCAGTTTCTTCTTACCGCCATTCATAGTTTCCCTTTCGTTGTCTCGTACTATTTCCAGGGTTGATAGTTGTGCTCAGCAGGAAGGAGCAGGGAGAAATAGACATATGTTACCTTGTCCAGACTGGAAATCTCTATTTTTTAACCACCAATGCCTCTCAGGTCTGACCTTAAATCCTCTGTTAACTATTCCATCAACAGTGACTACTCTTTTTTTTTAGACAGAGTCTCACTCTGTTGCCCAGGCTGGAGTGCACCGGCGTGATCTCAGCTCACTGCGAGCTCCGCCTCCTGGATTCACGCCATTCTCCTGCCTCAGCCTCCCCAGTAGCTAGGACTACAGGGGCTCACCACCACGCCCGGCTAATTTTATTTTATTTTATTTTTTTTGTATTTTTAGTAGAGAAGGGGTTTCACTGTGTTAGCCAGGATGGTCTTGATCTCCTGACCTTGTGATCTGCCCACCTCGGCCTCCCAAACTGCTGGGATTACAGGCATGAGCCACCGCGACTGGCTTTTTTTTTTTTTTTTTAAGATGGAGTTTCGCTCTTGTCCCCCAGGCTGGAGTGCAGTGGCATGATCTCAGCTCACTGTAACCTCTGCCTCTCAGGTTCAAGCCATTCTCCTGCCTCAGCCTCCTGAGTAGCTGAGATTACAGGCATGTGTTACCATGCCAAGCTAATTTTTGTATTTTTAGTAGAGATGCAGTTTTACCATGTTGGCCAGGCTGATCTCAAACTCCTGACCTCAAGTGATCCACCTGCTTCAGCCTCCCGAAGTGCTAGGCAGGCTTGAGCCACCACACCTGGCCTCTTTTTTTTTTTTTTTTTTTTTTTTTGGAGTTGGAGTCTCGCTCTGTCGCCAGGCTGGAGTGCAGTGGCATGATCTCAGCTTACTGCAAGCTCCACCTCCCGGGTTCACGCCATTCTCCTGCCTCAGCCTCCCAAGTAGCTGGGACTACAGGCGCCCGCCACCACACCCGGCTAATTTTTTTTTGTATTTTTAGTAGAGACAGGTTTTCACCGTGTTAGCCAGGATGGCCTCGATCTCCTGACCTTGTGATCCACCTGCCTCGGCCTCCCAAAGTGCTGGGATTACAGGCGTGAGCCACCGCGCCCAGCCTCTTTTTTTTTTTTTTTTTTTAAGAGACAGGGTCTTGCTATGTTGGCCAGGGTAATCTGAAACTCATGGCCTCAAGCAATTCTCCTGCCTTGGCCTCTGAAAGTGCTGGGATTACGGGTGTGAGCCACCATATCCAGCCTACAATGCTACTGTTGTCTGTCCTTGAATATGGGCTTCTGTCAACAATTCACCCTCAATGCCCATCTTTCATACATCTTTAACTCTGGCCTCTATTAGCTCTTATCATTCATGGTCCTCTGGTCTACAATACAAAATCATGTCTCTCTCAGCTTGATGTGATTTAGGAAAAACCAAAAGTACTTTTCCTACTCCTTTTTTTTTGTAACAGGTTCTCTCTGTCACCCAGGCTGGAGTGCAGTGGTGCCATCAGGGCTCAGTGCAGCCTCAACATCCCAGCTGCCAGCTCAAGTGATCCTCCTACCTCAGCTTCCTGAGCAGCTGGGAGTACAGGCACCCAGCTAATATTTTTTTTTTTTTTTTTTTTGATGGAGTCTCGCTCTGTCACCAGGCTGGAGTGCAGTGGCGCAATCTTGGCTCACTGCAACCCCCAACTCCCTGGTTCAAGGGATTCTCCTGCCTCAGCCTCCCGGTAGCTGGGATTACAGGCACGTGCCACCATGCCCAGCTAATTTTTTTTTTTTGAGACAGTGTTTCACTTTTTTGCCCAGGCTGCAGTGAAGTGGCATGATCTCGGCTCACTGCAACCTCCAGCCCCCAAGTTCAAGCAATTCTCCTGCCTCAGCCTCCCAAGTAACTGGGATTACAGGCACGTGCCACTGCACCTGGCTAATTTTTGTATTTTAGTAGAGACGGGATTTCACTGTGTTAACCAGGATGGTCTCGATCTCTTGACCTTGTGATCTGCCCGCCTCGGCCTCCCAAAGTGCTAGGATTACAGGCGTGAGCCACCACGCCCAGCCGCTAATTTTTTTTAAGAAATGGTACATTAAGGCTGGGCGTGGTGGCTCACACCTGTAATCCCAGCACTTTGGGAGGCCAAGGCAGGGGGATCACGAGTTCAGGAGATTGAGACCATCCTGGCTAACACGGTGAAACCCTGTCTCTACTAAAAATACAAAAAAATTTAGCGGGGCATGGTGGCGGGAACCTGTAGTCCCACCTGCTGGGGAGGCTGAGGCAGGAGAATGGCGTGAACCTGGGAGGCGGAGCTTGCAGTGAGCTGAGATTGCGCCACTGCACTCCAGCCTGGGTGACAGAGAAAGACTCCGTCTCAAAAAAAAAAAAAAAAAAAAAGAAATGGTACATTAGTCTGTTCTTGCACTGCTCTAAAGAAATACCTGGGGTCATGTGCAGTGGCTTATGCCTGTAATCCCAGCACTTTGGGAGGCCGAGGCGGGCAGATCACGAGGTCAAGAGATCGAGACCATCCTGGTCAACATGGTAAAACCCCGTCTCTACCAAAAATTAGCCAGGCATGGTGGAGCACACCTGTAGTCCCAGCTACTCGGGAGGCTGAGGCAGGAGAATCACTTGAACCTGGGAGGCGGAGGTTGCAGTGAGCTGAGATCGCACCACTGCACCCCAGCCTGGCAACAGGGCGAGATTCCATCTCAAAAAAAAAAAAAAAAGGCTGGGAGCGGTGGCTCACACTGTAATCCCAGCACTTTGGGAGGCCAAGGCGGGTGGATCACGAGGTCAGGAGATGGAGACCATCCTGGCTAACACAGTGAAACCCCGTCTCTACTAAAAAAAATACAAAGAAATTAGCTGGGCGTGGTGGCAGGCACCTGTACTCCCAGCTACTCGGGAGGCTGAGGCAGGAGAATGGTGTGAACCAGGGAGGCGGAGCTTGCAGTGAGCCAAGATCGTGCCACTGCACTCCAGCCTGGGTGACAGAGCGAGAGACTCCGTCTAAAAATAAAAAATAAAAATAAAAATAAAGAAATACCTGAGACTGGGCAAAGAAAAGAGGTTTAATTGGCTCATGGTTCCACAGGCTATACAGGAAGCATGGTGCTGGCATCTGCTCAGCTTCTGAGGAGGCCTCAGGAAAATTACAATCATGACAGAAGGTGAAGAGGAAGCAGGCACGACTTACATGGCTGCAGCGGAAGAGAGAGGGGGAGGTGCTACATACTTTTAAATAACCAGATCTTTTGATAATTCACTCACTCACTATCGCGAGAACAGCACCAAGAGGATGATGTTAAACCACTCATGAAGGAACACCCCTATGATCCAATCACCTCCCACCAGGCCCCACCTCCAATTTTGGGGATTATAATTCAACATGAGATTTGGGAGAGGACACAGATCCAAACCATATCAGATGGGGGTCTCACTATGTTGCCCAGGCTGGTCTCAAACTCCTGGCCTCAAGTGATCCTCCTGTTTCAGCTTCCCAAAGTGCTGGGATTACAGGAGTCAGCCACTGTGACTGGTCTGCTTTTCCTACACTCTACTCTCACTCAGCACTTCTGATACCAGATGTATGGAGGTTCCCCGGTGCCCCCCGCCCCCCAGCAAATTTCTGGCACATTCTCCAGCAAACACCAGTTCGGTGTCCTCTAATTCAATTCCATTCCAACATTACCTACCTAGAAGTCAGACCCCCTAGAGTTATAGTAGGCAGCTAGCTAGTTAGGCATGAGCAGGGCAGGAGAGGGCTTTCCTCCCACACCTATGACCAGCAATGTCAGGTGGCCATCAGGTGATGGTCTCAGTACCACAAGACCTCCCCCAACTTCAGATGCCAATGGCAAGCACAGGTTGTGACCTATGCTTCTGCTTCTTCTTCTTCTTCTTTTTTTTTTTTTTGATGGAGTCTCTCTCTGTTTCTCAGACTGGAGTGCAGTGGTGCTATCTTGGCTCACTGCAGCCTCCACCTCCCAGGTTCAAGCGATCCTCCTGCCTCAGCCTCCTGAGTAGCTGGGACTACAGGCATGAGCCACCTCACCTGGCTGATTTTTGTATTTTTAGTAGAGATGGAGTTTCACCCTGTTGGCCTGGCTGGTCTTGACTTCTGATCTAAAGTGATCTATCTACCTCAGCCTCCCAAAGTGCTGGGATTACAGGTGTGAGCCACCATGCCCGGCCCCAGGCTAGTCTTGAACTCCTGGGCTCAAGCAATCCTCCCACCTCGACCTCACAAAGTGTTTAGATTATAGGCATGAGCCACCGCCGATGGTGCTTTGGTTTTTTATGGAGGCTTCATTACCTAGACATGATTGGTTAAACCATTGGCCATTGGTGATTAAGTCAATCTTCAGCCACTCTCCCCTCCCAGGAGGTTGGGAGTGGGGCTCAAAGTCCCAACTCCCTATTTAGTTGCTCAGCCCCCAACCTGAAGCTATCTAGAGGCCCCCAGCCACCAGTCATTTCATTAACAAGCAAAAGACACTCTTATCATTCCGGATATTCCAAGGGTTTTTGGAGCCATTTGTCCGGAAACTGGGACAAAACCAAATATATATTCCACAATATCACTCAGCTCCATCACCATCAATGGCATGTTATTGAGGCTGGGTGCGGTGCCTCACCCCTGTAATCCTGGCACTTTGGGAGGCCAATATGGGAGGATCGCTTGAGCCCAGGAGTTTGAGACAAGCCTGGGCAACGTGGCAAAACTCTGTCTCTACAAAAATTAGCTGGGGTGTGGTGACTTGCGCCTGTAGTAGCAGCTACTCAGGAGGCTGAGATGGCAGGATCACCTGAGCCTGGGAGGTCAAGGCCGCAGTGAGCTGTGGTCATGCCACTGCACTCCAGCCTGGGCGACAGAGTGAAACCCTGTCTCAAAAAAAATGTCATTTTGTCTAGAATTGTGCCATCAGATAAGGCCGAAATAGCCACATGGTTATTGAGCACTTGAGTTTAATGAGGCCAGGTGCAGTGGTCATGCCTGTAATTTCAGCATTTTGGGAGGCTGAAGCAGAAGGATTGTTTGAGCCCAGGAGATCGAGGCTGCAGTGAGCTATGATTGTACCACTGTCCTCCAGCCTGGGTGACAGAGCAACACCCTGTTTCAAAACAAAACAAAACAAAACAAAACAAAACAAAAACTAGGAGGCTAATCAGATTGAGGAACTGAATATTTAAATTTATTCATTTTAGTTAATTTAACATTTAAATTAGATACACACCCACTATGTACCCACAAAAGTAAAAAATAAAAAAAATTAACACACACACAATAAAATAGATAATTCAATTATTGGAAAACTTTTAAAGTATATTTAGAATGACTTGTGAATTTGTTGTTGTTTGTTTGTTTATTTATTTCTAGAGACAGGATCTTTCTTTGTTGCCCAGGCTGGAGTATGGTGGCACAATCATAGCTCACTGCAGCCTGGAACCTCTGGCCATAAGCCATCTCCTCTCCTCAGCCTCCTGAGTAGCTGGGACCACAGGGGAGCACCACGATGACTAGATAATTTTGTTTAGTTTTTGTAGAGACAGGGTCTCACTGTGTTGTCCAGGCTAGTCTGGAACTCCTGGCCTTAAGCGATCCTCCCTCCATGGCCTCCCAAAGTACTGGGATTACAGGCATAAGCCACTGTGCCTGGCCACTGGTGAATATTTTTGTTTTTGTTTTTTGAGACAGAGTTTTGCTCTTGTTGCCAGGCCAGAGTACAATGGCGTGATCTTGGCTCACTGCAACCTCCACCTCCCGGGTTTAAGCGATTCTCCTGCCTTAACCTCCCAGGCACACGCCACTGCACCCGGCTAATTTTTTGTATTTTTAGTAGACACGGGGTTTCTCCATGTTGGCCAGGCTGGTCTCAAACTCCTGACCTCAGGTGATCCACCCGCCTCGGCCTTCCAAAATGCTGGCGTGTGCCACCACGCCAGGAATGTTAACCTATGTTTTCAACTAAATTTTGTGAAATCTAGGTACAAATCAAGTATTTCTGATGAAAATTTAGCTTTCAAAATTGAGATGTGCTGTCAATGTAAAATACACATCTGATTTCAGTCTTACTACCACAAAAAGAATGCCAAATATCTAGGTAATTTTAAAAATTTATTACCTGTTCAAATAAGAATGTTTGGTTAATGTAGTTCAAACAAAGTATGTTATTAAAGTTAATTTAACTTATTTCTTTTCCTTTTTGTGTCATCTGTCTGCAACCTCTCATGTTACATCTCCTCCCCGTCTTCCACTTGGGTTGGAAATTGAGGCTGCTGTTCTGTGTCAAAGTGATTTAGTCTCTCAGGCATTAAGATGCTTCATTCTTAATGATGTAATTTGAACCGCAAAATTATTTCGCCTAGTGACAAGGATGTTCGCATTTCATTGGCCATGGAGACTAAAGCCTGCCTCCCATACAGAGCCATTGGCTAGCTGAGCCATCTCTCCAAAGCAACCTCGGGCTGTGCCCCCACCCACTTCAACTACCTCCAGCTGTGCTATTTACCTGCACCCCCGTCAGGCTGTGTCCGTCCTGCCCCTTCCTTGCACTGGACAATGGGGACTTCTGCTGATTTACAGATCAGGCAGCCTCATATTGACCTGGGAGACCAGAGCCTGTTTCTTATATTCAGCCATTAGCTAACTGCGCCTTCTGTCCACAGCTTCTCAAGCTAGGCTTTGGCTGCCTCACTTCACATGGCAATGGGGTTAGTTACTACCTAGTAACAGTTTACCATGACTGCCATAGGCTGAAGAGACTAAAGCCCATCTTCTCGTGCATTCATTGGCTAACTATTTATAGCAACTCAGGTCCCTTTCACCCTGCACATAGCAACAGGGGCTTCTCCCTAGAGCAGGCTGCTACTTCATCCCATTGGCCACCAGAAACCAGATCCCACCTCCCCGATGCAGCCACTGGTCAGCTGCATCATCTATCTACAACTCCCCAGATTTGGTCTAGACAAGAAATCTCAAACTGCTGGTTTCTATGAACTCTGCTGCCACCACTGCTCATCTGGCTGGACCTCGAATTTGGTCATCTGTTATCTAATCCACCGTCAATAATTCCCTTGTCAAAATCTAAAATCTGGGCCCCTGTTAACATTTTCACCACTTCTGGACCAACTTTAAACCCCATCTTTTTTTTTTTTTTTTTTGAGACAGTCTCGCTCTATCGCCCAGGCTGGTGTGCAGTGGCGCGATCTCGGCTCACTGCAATCTCTGCCTCCCAGGTTCAAGCGATTCTCCTGTCTCAGCTTCCCGAGTAGCTGAGATTACAGGCGTGAGCCACCACAGCCAGCTAATTTTTGTATTTTTGGTAGAGACAGGGTTTCACCGTGTTGGCCAGGCTGCCCGCCTCGGCCTCCCAAAGTGCTGGGATTGCAGGCGTGAGCCACCACGCCCGGCTCCCCAGCAGTATTTAGTCTGATCTCAATCTAGTACTCTGATAACTCTTCCACCATCAATGCCTTTCTGGTATAGCTTAGCATTCAGCCTTTAACTATTCCCCCAGCAATGCTCCACTGACCTGGAGCCTGAATCAGGCCTATTCATTTTTCCACCGTCAATGCATACTAGGACTGATCTCAAACTTCACCTCTGTGAACTCTTCCAACATTAATGACCTTGATAAAAGACTACCAAGGTCACATCCATAGTCCCGAAAGAAATGGGTTTATTAACCTGCTGCGGCAAGGAAGACCACACCCCACAGGAACTGTGGGGATGTCTCACCTAAGATAACTTGTTCCAGTTTGCCCAGGACTTTCCTGCTTTTAGTACTGAGTGCCCTTGTCCCAGTAAACCCTATTCCTGGGCAAACAGGGTTGGTTGATCACCTTAGTGTCAATGAACAAAGGAAGAAATGGGATTAGTATAGGATATAGGAGCAGAGTTTAGGTAAAGTTTAAATGAAGCAGTGCTTTGACAAGCCCAAAGCAAAGGAGGTTGGTATGGAAAAGGATTAACATTAGGTTCAGACTGTGAAGCAGACCTAGGGTCCTTTTTCTTTAGAAACACAAAAGAAGCTGGGCGCAGTGGCTCACGCCTGTAATCCCAGCACTTTGCGAGGCTAAGGCAATTGGATCACCTGAGGTTAGCAGTTTGAGATCAGCCTGGCCAACATGATGAAAACCTGTCTCTACTAAAAATACAAAAATTAGCTGAGTGTGGTGGCACATGCTTGTAATCCCAGCTATTTGGGAGGCTGAGGCAGGAGAATCACATGAACCTGGGAGGTGGAGGTCACACTGAGTCGAGATCACACACTGCACTCCAGCCTGGGCAACAGAGCGAGACTCTGTCTCAAAAAAAAAAAAAAAAAAAAAAAACACAAAAGATAGGCTGCGTGCAGTGGCTCAGGCCTGTAATCCTAGCACTTGAGGTGGGTGAATCCCTTGAGCCCAAGAGTTCAAGACCAGCCTGGGCAACATAGTAATATCTTGTCTTTACAAAAAATGAACAAAGGTAGCTGGGCATTGTGGCGTGTGCCTGTAGTCTGTTAGCTACTTGGGAGGCTGAGGTGGGAGGATCACTTGAGCCTAGGAGGTTGAGGCTGCAGTGAGCTGTGATCATGCCACTGCACTTCAGCCTGGGTGACAGAGTGAGATCCTATCTCAGAAAAAAAAGAAAAGAGAAAAAGAAAAGAAAAAAATAAACACTAAACATAGATGTGAAGTTTTGGCTTCAGATACCCATTATCTGAAGCTCTGCACCTGGGTCAGAAATCAAGGCTGTTTCTCTGTGTCAGAGTAACTTAGATCCTCCAGGGAAGAGTAGGAGGTTTTATTCTTATTGATATTATTTCAAACAGGAAAATTTCCGATAGTCTATGATTTTAGAGAACAAGGTTTCTCTGCAGGGCTAGTAAGGTGAGGGAGGCATTTGCCTTATGTGAAAAATGTAAGGGGGTACTAAAAAAACTCAGTAATCAAGATCAATACCGTTTGATTGATTGATTGATTGAGACAGTGTCTCGCTCTGTCCCTCAGGCTGCAGTGCAGTGGTGCGATCATGGCTCACTGCAGTCTGGACCTCCCAGGCTCAAGACATTCTCCCACCTCCTCACCTCCTGAGTAGCTGCGACTACAGGTGCGCGTCACCATGTGCAACTAATTTTGTTTATTTTTTGCAGAGACGAGGTCTCACTATGTTGCCCAGGCTGGTCTCAAGTGATCTGCCCACCTCGGCCTTCCCCCAAATTCTGGGATTACAGGCGTGGACTATCGCGCCCAGCCAAGATCAATAACATTTTTTGTTTGTTTGAGATGGAGTCTCCCTCTTTCACCCAGGCTGGAGTGTAGTGACATGATCTCGGCTAACTGCAACCTCCACCACCCGGGTTCAAGCTATTCTCCTGTCTCAGACTCCTGAGTCGCTGGGACTACAGGAACGCACCACTATGCCTGATTAATTTTTGTATTTTACTAATACAAGAGACGGAGTTTCACCATGTTAGCCAGGTTGGTCTCAAACTCCTGACCTCAGGTGATCCACCCACTTGGCCTCCCAAACTATTGGGATTACAGGTGTGAGCCACGGCGCCAGGCCCCCTCCCCTCCCCTCCCCTCTCCTCTCCTTTCCTTTCTTTTTTAGACTGGGTATCACTCTGTTGACCAGGGCGGAGTGCTGTGGTGCGATCTCTGCTCACTTGCAACCACTGCCTCCCAGGTTCAAGCCATCTTCCCACCTCAGCGTCCTGAGTAGCTGAGACTACAGATGCACACCACCACACCAGTTAAGTTTTGTATTTTTGGTAGAGAAGGGTTTTGCCATTTTGCTGAGGCTGGTCCTGAACTCCTGACCTCAAGTGATCCTCCTGCACCCCCTTCCCAAAGTGTTGGGATTACAGGCATAAGTCGCAGCACCTGGCCGCGCCTGGCCGTTTTCTAAGCATTTTTCTTTTTTTGAAATAAATTGAAATGGGGTCTCACTCTGTCACCCAGGCTGGAGTGCAGTGGTGCAATCATAACTACTGCAGCCTCTAACTCCTGGGCTGAAGCGATCCTCCCACTTCAGCCTCTTGAGTAGCTAGGACTACAGGTGTGTGCCACCACACCCGGCTAATTTTTGTATTTTTAGTAGAGACGAGTTTCATCATGTTGCCCAGGCTAGTCTCGAACTCTGGATCTCAACTGATCCGCCCACCTCAGCCTCCCAAAGTGCTGGGATTAGAGGTATGAACATTGGTTGTCCATCTCAAAGGCTATTATTATTATTCCTAACTACTATCATTGTAGTGGGGCAAGGAGGGTAACAGAGATGGGGGAATTCAAGTCTTCTCCATGGTAACTGCAGCACATCGAGAGATTGTACACCCTGACTCCTTTCCCCTCTTCTCCAGTGGTATCGCCCACGACGGGCACCTGTGTTAACCTGATTTCTCCCCCTCTTCCCAGTGGTATCTCCAAGGGGGGGATTGTACCACCCTGACTTCTTCCCCCTCTTTCCCAGTGGTGTCTCCCTTGAACATCAGAACACGCCCCCCTCCTCCCTGGGTAGGAGGCGCACCTCTGCTTCTTTAAACTTTGCCCAAACTTATAGAACCGAGTTCCAAAGACCAGCTTCTCCCAGAATATTGCCCTTAGAGGGATTCTACCCGTGAACGCCCTGTCGCCCCCGCCTTCTGTGGAACAGCCCACTGTACGGAATGGTTGCTAAGATGGCGGCTCCCATGAGACACGACATAGCGCAGCCATATTCCTCGCCTGACAACGCCACTCATGGACCAAGTCTCCGCCGATCCGTAACAGCGCTGTCTTCAGTGAGTAGACTACAACCTCTCAGTCCTAATGATAGTGTGCAAAATCAACAGCCTTAGAAGGTGCAGTGTCAGGGGTGAGGACAGGAAACGGAAATCCCCCTCAGAGGCCGTTTAAGTCTTCTTGGCGCGCGACGCTAAATGCAGTGCCCGAGGTTTTATGGCGTGGTAGTCGCTCAGGTGATTTTGAGGCTTTGTTGGCTTCGGGGGATGATGCATTGGCAGTTGTGGTGTCAATTGGTGGGGAAATAAAGAACCTAATGAATGGGAATCTATGAGTGTCAGGGATGAGGGCCTCTGGGGTACTCAGGCTTTAGATTCCCTGCTGTGTCTTGATGTCCAGTCTTAATAGTGTGCGCTTTAGGTTTTTCCTTTATCGATATTCCCAGAGGTTTGCTAATTTTATTAGCCTTTCCAAAAAAACAACTTTTGACCTTGTTGCTCCTCTGATCACAGATCTCTTCTGATGTACCTTCGTTTTCTATTTCTTTAATTTCTGCTCTTATCTGTACTGTTTTCTCTAACTTCTTAAATTGGATGTTAATTCATTAATGCTCAGCCTTTCTTTGTTAAAAAAAAATTTTAAGAGCATGCGTTTTTCCTTAAGAATCTCTTTAGCTGCAATCAAGAATATTTTGTATACACCATCTTTTCTTTTTTTTTTTTTTGACGGAGTCTCTCTCTGTCGCCCAGGCTGGAGGGCAGTGGCGTGATCTCAGCTCACTGCAACCTCCGCCTCCCAGTTTCCAGCGATTCTTGTGCCTCGGCCTCCCGAGTCGCTGGGATTACTGGCGCGCGCCACCACGCTCAGCTAATTTTTATATTTTTAGTGGAGATGGGGGGGGTCTCTCCATGTTTCCCAGGCTGGTCTCGAACTCCTGTATTCAAACGATCCATTCGCCTCGGCCTCCCAAAGTGCTGGGATTACAGGCGTGAGCCACTGCCCCAGGCCGACTATTTTATATTAGTCAAATTTTTTTTCTTTTTGTAATCGTATAGGCCCACCTCCTTAAAATGTTTATTCTGGCAGGGCGCGGTGGCTTACCCCTGTAATCCCAGCACTTTGGAAGGCCGAGGAAGGCGATCGGTTGAGTCCAGGAGTCGAGACCAGCCTGGGCAACGCTGGGAGAACCCCATCTGTACAAAAAAAAAAAAAAGAAAGAAAGAAAGTAAGAAAAATTAGCTGGGCGTGGTGGAGCGTTCCTGTAGTCCCAGCTACTCTGGACGCTGAGGGGAGGATCGCCTGATTCCAAAAGCCGTGATTGCACCGCTGCACTCCAGCCTGGGTGACAGAGGGAGACTTTGTCTCAAAAAAAAAAAAAAGTTATACTTACACTTACGTATTTTATATAGTTTTTGCTATCATTATTTATGCAATTTTGTTTCCATTGCCTCATTGTTATTATAGAGAGAAACTATCTGCTTTTGGCCAGGCGCAGCGGCTCATGCCTGTAATCCCGGCACTTTGGGAGGCCGAGGCGGGCGGATCACGAGGTCTGGAGTCTGAGATCAGCCTGACCAACATGGTGAAACCCCATCTCTACTAAAGATACAAATATTAGCCGGGCGTGGTGGTGCACGCCTGTAATTCCAGCTACTCGGGAGGCTGAGGCAGCAGAATCGCAGAATCGCTTGAGCCCAGGCAGAGGTCTCAGTGAGTCGAGATGGCGCCACTGCACTCCAGCCTGGGCGGCAGAGTGAGACTCCGTCTCAAAAAAAAAAAAAAAAAAAGAAACTATCTGCTTTTATAATTTTACCTTGTATCCGGCCACTTATATTATATTATACCCTATTAATTTTAGTAGTCTTTTAGCAGTCTGGTAGGTTTTCTATGTATAAAATCATCTTACTGGATAGAAAGCTAGATTTTCATTTTCATTTCTTCCCAATGTTCATGTTCACCCTATTATTTTCTTTTTTCTTTCTGCCTTTTTTTTCTTTTTCTTTTTCTTTTTGTTTTGTTTTGTTTTGTTTTTGGGGTGGAGCCTTGCTCTGTCGCCCAGGCTGAAGTGCAGTGGCACGATCTTGGATCACTGCAGTCTCTGCCTCCCGAGTTCAAGCAATTTTCCTGCCTCAGCCTCCCGAGTAGCTGGGATTACAGGTGTGTGCCACCATGTCCAGCTAATTTTTGTGTTTTTAGTAGACACGGGGTTTCACCATGGTCTCGAACTCCTGACCTGCTGACCTCCCTCGGCCTACCAAAGTGCTGGGATTACAGGCGTGAGCCACCTCGTCCGGCCTCTTTTTTTTTCTTTAATAGAAACAAAGTGTCACTCTGTCGCCTAGTCTGGAGTGTAGTGGAGTGATCTCAACTCACTGCAACTCTGTGTGTGTGTTTTTTTTTGAGACGGAGTCTCACTCTGTCGCCCAGGCTGGAGTGCAGTGGCGCAATCTCAGCTCAGTGCAAGCTCCGCCTCCCGGGTTCACGCCATTCTCCTGCCTCAGCCTCCTGAGTAGCTGGGACTACAGGTGCTGGCCACCGCGCCTGGCTAATTTTTTGTATTTTTAGTAGAGATGGGGTTTCACTGTGGTCTCGATCTCCTGACTTCGTGATCCGCCTGCCTCAGCCTCCCAAAGTGCTGGGATTACAGGCTTGAGCCACCACGCCCGGCCTGTTTTTTAAGGATACTGGGTTTTGCCATGTTGTCCAGGTTAGTTTTGAACACCTGGGCTCAAGGGATCCTCTTGCCTCGGCCTCCCAAAGTGTTGGGATTAAAGCTGTGAGCCACTGCACCTGGCCTGATTATTTTCTTTTCTCTCTTCTCTTTCTTTCTTTCTTTCTTTCTTTCTTTCTTTCTTTCTTTCTTTCTTTCTTTCTTTCTTCTCTTTTAGAGACAAAGTCTTGCTCTGTCACCCAGGCTGGAGTGCAGTGGCACCATCAGAGGTCACTGCAGCCTCCACCTCTCAGGCTTAAGCTATCCTTCTGCTTCAGCTTCCTTAGTAGCTGGCACTACAGGTGTGGACCACCACACTTGGATTATTTTATTTCTTGTAAAGACAGCGTCTCACTTTGTTGCCAAGGCTGGTTTCGAACTCCTGGACTCAAGCAACCCTCCTGTCTTGGCCTCCCAAAGTTCTGAGATTACAGGCATGAGCCACTGTGCCCAGCCCACTCTATTTCATCTTCTCTTGTGTGAGCTAGAGCCCACAAAATAATTTTGGGTTATAGCAGACAGTACTAATTTTACGGCAATAGCTTCATCATTTTACTTTTTAGCATGGTGTTTCAGGGTTATGTTTCATAATTGATTTTTGTGGCATTTAAGTGATTTACTTTTTCCCTGATTTTAGTTTGAGCTTATATTAGTAATGGCTGCTGAATTGCATTGGATGCTTTTTTGGTGTAAGTTAACAGCAGAGTGTTTCCCCCTGTAATTTGTTGATGTAATACATAACATTAGGCCGGGTGCAGTGGCTCACACCTGTAATCCCAGTACTTTGGGAGGCCGAGGTGGGAGGATCACTTGAGGTCAGGAGTTCGAGACCAGCCTGACCAACATAGTGAAAACCCGTCTCTACTAAAAATACAAACATTAGCTGGGCATGGTGGCGGGCACCTATAATCCCAGCCACTAGGGAGGCTGAGGCAGGAGAATCGCTTGAACCTGGGAGGCGGAGGTTGCTGTGAGCCGAGATCGCGCACCATTCCACAGCAGCCTGGGCGACAAGAGCAAAACTCCAACTCAAAAAAAAAAAAAAAAAGAAAGAAAGAAAAATATACATAACATTATTAAGATTGAACCTTTTTTTTCTGGAAAGAAGAGGATAAAAGCTTCCCAGTAAAAGAATTTAAGAGGGATATTTCATCTAAGAGTGGAAAAAAACAAAAGATGGCAGAAGAAAGGACTGGCCGATTTCCTTTCATTTAGATTATCAGCTTTCCAGGTTTCCTGCCCTCACAGTCACCCACCAGGTCCCCTTGAACCTGCCCATCACCTGCCCACCCCATGGGCCTTAAAAACCCTTAAGCACTGCCCCAGTTCTACTTCTCCTAAACCCAGATCTGCTTTGAACTTGAACTGAGGTGTAGGCTGGCTGAGTAGCGAGTGAAGCACCTGGTAGAGCCACTCAAGAAGGGACCCCAAGCTCATTAATTTGGCCCCAAATTTGATCATTTTGTAATCCACCTTGACTCATGCTCTGGGGATGCTGAACATTGTGGCATGAATGTGGGATGACACTGATGATACAGATACTGTCCTTTTAGGATTTCTTGGTGTCTCTGTGGAGCCATTGAGCCTCACCCCTTACTGGAGGCTGCAGGACCCTCTACACACAGACATCTGTCCAGCATGGAAGGTGGGCTGAAGCCCAGGGTGAACATGCCAGCTAATGGGACATCACCCCAGAGATTCCCTGCCCTGATTCCGGGAGAACCTGGCAGATCTTTTGAGGTAAGGAGGAGGATCCTATTTTTTTCTATATGTTCTTTATTTATTTATTTTTACTTAAATTTATATTTTGAGATAATTGTAGATTCAAATGCAATGTACCATTTACCTAGTTTTTGTCCCCAGTAGTAACATCTCGTAATACCGAGGATATTGACATGCAGAACATTTCAATCCCCGCAAGGATCCCCCATGTTGTCATTAAATAGACGCAACCACTTCACTTCCTCCATCACTCCCCTCTTAACCCTGGGGCACCACTAATCTGTTCTCCAATACTATAATTTTTTCATTTCAAGAATATTGTGGCTGGACGTGGTGGCTCACGCCTGTCACCTGTAATCCCAGCACTTTGGGAGGCCGAGGCGGGTGGATCACTTGTGGCCAGGAGTTTGAGACCAGCCTGGCCAACATAGTGAAACCCTGTTTGTACTAAAAATACAAAAATTAACCAGGTGTTGTGGCGCGCACCTGTACTCCCAGCTACTCGGGAGGTTGAGGCTGGAAAATCGCTTGAACCTGGAGGTGGAGGTTGCAGTAAGCTAAGATCACACCAGTGCACTCTGCCTGGGTGACAGAGTGAGACCCTGTCTCAAAAAAAATATATGTTTTATTTGCCGGGCATGGCGGCTCATGCCTGTAATCCCAGCTCTTAGGGAGGCAGAAGTGGGAGGATAGTTTGAGCCTAGGAGTTTGAGACCTGCCTGGGCAATATAGTGAGATTCTGTTCTCCACAAAAAGGAAAAAAAAAGGACAAAAAAGAGAGACTGTTGTATTAATCGGATTGTACAGTATGTACCTTTTGGGACTGGCTTTCGTCATTCAGCAAAATTCTGTGGAGATATCAATAGCTAACAGTATATCAATAGTTCATTCCTTTTTTTTTTTTTTTTTTGAGACAGAGTCTCACCCTGTCACCCAGGCTGGAGTACAATGGCGCCATCTTGGCTCACTGCAACCTCTGCTTCCCGGGTTCAAGCTATTTGCCTGCCTCAGCCTCCGGAGTAGCTGGCATTACAGGTGCGCGCCAGCACACCTGGCTAATTTTTTGTATCTTTAGTAGAGACGGAGTTTTACCATGTTGGTCAGGCTGGTCTCGAACTCCTGACCTCGTGATCCACCTGCCTCAGCCTCCCAAAGTGCTGGGATTACAGGCGTGAGCCACCGTGCCCTGCCCATTCCTTTTATTGCTGATACTTTTCCATGGCATGGATGTACCAAACAGTGTAACCATTCACTGGTTGAAAGACATCTTGATTGTTTCTAGTTGTTGGATATTATGAATAAAGATGTTTCTAGTTGTTGGATATTATGAATAAAGATCCTATAATAGTTTGTGTAAGGTTTTTATAGAGGTGTGATATTGTGAAATATATAATTGGTCTTTCCTGGCAAACAACTCCTAATATCCTCGGAATCTCTAAAGTACTAAAGTGTCTTTTTGTACGCTAATGAGTTGACTGATGCCTGGCAGTCCCTAGGCAGCTTCCGAATGGGGCTGGTCATCAGAAAGACTAAGGTAGGTTTAGAGGGTTGGGACCCTCCAACCACCTGGGAGAGGAGAGGGTGCTGACAGTCAAGTCGATCCACAAGGGCAAATGATTTAATCAATCATGCCTACATAATGAAGCCCCCCTAAAACCCCAAAAGGATAAAGTTTGGAGAGCTTCTGGGTAGCCGAACACATGGGGGTTCCTGGAGGGTGGTGCACCCAGAGAGGGCATGAAGACTCCAGGCCCCTTCCCACATGCCTTGCCCTATGTATCTCTTTATTTGGCTGTGATTTATTTGTATTCTTTTTTTTTTTTTTTTTTTTTGAGATGGAGTTTCGCTCTTGTTGCACAGGCTGGAGTGCAATGGCGTGATCTTGGCTCACTGCAACCTCCACCTCCCGGATTCAAGTGATTCTCCTGCCTCAGCCTCCCGAGTAGCTGGGATCACAGGCATATGCCACCACGCCCAGCTAATTTTGTATTTTTAGTAGAGATGAGGTTTTTCCATGTGGGTCAGGCTGGTCTCAAACTCCCGACCTCAGGTGATCCACCCGCCTTGGCCTCCAAAAGTGCTGGGATTACTGGTGTGAGCCACCACGCCCGACCTGAATTTGTATTCTTTAAAATATCCTTTATTGGTGGGAGAGGCTGGAGAATTGCTTGAGTCCAGGAATTCACGACCAGTCGGGGCAACAAAGTGAGACCTCATTACTACAAAAAATAAAGCTCAGGTGGGGCACGGTGGCTCATGCCTGTAATCCCAGCACTTTGGGAGGCCGAGGTGGGAGGATCGCTTGAGGTCAGGAGTTTGAGACCAGCCTGACCAACATGATAAAACCTCATCTCTACTAAAAATACAAAATTTAGCTGGGTATGGTGGCGGGCACCTGTAATCCCAGCTACTCGGGAGGCTGAGGCAGAAGAATCACTTGAACCTGTGAGGCGGAGGTTGCAGTGAGCCGAGGTTGCACCACTGCACTCCAGCCTGGGCAAAAGAGCGAGACTGTCTTAAAAAAAAATCCTTTATAATAAACCAGTAAACATAGTTTTGTGTTTCCTGTTGAGGGTGAGTGGCCACTGTCTGGGCCGGTGGCTCATAGGTAAAAGAATTTACCACGACAGTTGTAGGTAAAGAAAGGCAGATTTATTAGAGAAAGTAGGAAAATACATTGCAAGAGAGCAACAGGTAGAATCAGCAAAGGAGGAACTGACTTCGAGGAAACGAAGGCTTGCTGGAGATTTTACAGGATGGTTCTTGGGCTGTTTGATAACGCCAAAGTAGCAGGGAGCTAACTTGCATTCTTCTGTCAGCCAAGGTGTTTGATGATGAATTGGAGTGTTTGATGATAAGCAGGAAGTTTGTGAGTTATGTACATTATTTGCTCAAGAGGACTATATGTCCTGGGCCATAAAGAAAGACAGACCCATAACTTAAACTTATCTGCGTCTTCTTTTTGTTTATATGTCCTGGAGCAACTCCTTTTCCCTAATTAGGACTCCACATTTCCCTGAGTTTTTTTTTTTTTTTTATTATACTTTAGGTTTTAGGGTACATGTGCACAACGTGCAGGTTTGTTACATATGTATCCATGTGCCATGTTGATTTCCTGCACCCATTAACTCGTCATTTAGCATTAGGTATATCTCCTAATGCTGTCCCTCCCCCCTCCCCCAACCCCACAACAGTCCCCGGAGTGTGATGTTCCCCTTCCTGTGTCCATGAGATCTCATTGTTCAATTCCCACCTATGAATGAGAACATGCGGTGTTTGGTTTTTTGTCCTTGCGATAGTTTACTGAGAATGATGTTTTCCAGTTTCATCCATGTCCCAGGGTCTCTCTGTCGCCCAGGCTGGAGTGCAGTGACAGCTTACTGCAGCCTCAGCCTCCTGGGTTCAAGTGATCCTTCCAAGTAGCTAGGACCATAGTTGTGTGTCACCACGCCCGGCTAATTAAAAAATTTTTTTTTTTTTTTTTTACAGATGAGGTGTCACTTTGTTTCCCAGGCTGGTCTTGAGCTCCTGGCCTCAATCAATCCTCTCTCCTTAGCCTCCCAAAGTGCTGGCATTACAGGCATGAGCCACTACTCCCAGCCTTTCCTTGAGTTCTATGAGCCACTCTAGCAAATTAATTGAACCCTAGGAGGGGATTGTGGGAAGCTTGACTTGTAGCTGGTCAGTAAGAAGCTCTGGAGTCTGAAGTGGGGGTAGTCTTCAGAACTGAGCCCTCAACCTGTGGGACCTGATGCTATGTCCTGGCAGATAGTGTCAGAATGGAATTGAATTGGAGGACACCCAGCTGTTGTCTACTGCAGAATTGACCTCTTGCTTGATGTGTGAGGAAAATCCCTCACTCATTTGTTGTCACAGCATGTTATGAGAGTCTAGTAGGAGAAACTGTGTTTGTATTTCTACTCCTACACAGCGGGGTAAATGCACGCGAGGACAATTGTGGGATTGTATGCCAAGTGCATATAGAACAGAATTAATAGACAATCTTTTTTTTTTTTTGAGACAGAGTCTCACTCTATCGCCCAGGCTGGAGTGCAGTGACATGATCTTGGCTCACTGCAACCTCTGCCTCCCTGGCCCAAGCGATTCTCATGCCTTAGCCTCCCGAGTAGCTGGGATTACAGGTGCCCAACACCACACTCTGCTAATTTTTTGTATTTTTAGTAGAGACAGGGTTTCACCATGTTGGCCAGACTGGTCTCCAACTCCTGACCTCAGGTGATCCACCCGCCTTGGCCTCCCAAAATGCTAGGATTACAGGCGTGAGCCACCATGCCCAGCAATCTTTTTTTTTTTTTTTTTTTTTTTTTTTTGTGAGATGGAGTCTCGATCTGTCACCCAGGCTGGAGTGGAGTGCAGTGGTGCAATCTCGGCTCACTGCCACCCCTGCCTCCCAGGTTCAAGCAATTCTTCTGCCTCAGCCTCCCAAGTAGCTGGGATTACAGGCACCAGCCACCATGCCCGGCTAATTTCTTTGTATTTTTAGTAGACACGGGGTTTCACCATGTTGGCCAGGTTGGTCTCAAGCTCCTGACCTCAGGTGATCCGCCTGCCTCAGCCTCCCAAAGTTCTGGGATTACAGGCATGAGCCCTGAGCCCGGCTGACAATCTTTTTTTTTTTTTTTTTTTTTTTTTTTTAGACAGAGTCTTGCTCTGTCACCCAGGCTGGGGTGCAGTGGCGTGATCTTGGCTCACTGCAACCTCTGCCTCCTGGGTTCAAGTAATTCTCCTGCCTCAGCCTCCCGAGTAGCTGGGATTACAGGTGTGCGCCACCATGCCCGGCTAATTTTTGTATTTTTAGTAGAGACAGGGTTTCACCACGTTGGCCAGGCTGGCCTTGAACTCCTGACTCGTGATCCACCCACCTCGGCCTCCCAAAGTGCTGGGATTATAGGCGTGAGCCACCGTGCCTGGCCGACAATCATTTTTAATACAGTTTTAGAGGTACAGAAAAGTTAAGATAGTACCTATAATTCCATATGCTGTCACCGCCTCAACCCCCCCCACAGCTGGGGCAGTTTTCCCTGTTATTCACATCTTGCATTAGTGTGGTACATTTGTAAAAATTAATGAACCGATAGTGATATATTACTATTAATTATAGCCTACAGTTTACAGTAAGGCTCACTGCTTTGTGTTGTACATAGGGGTTTTGGCAAATAGATCATGACATATATCCACCAGTGCAGCTTCATACAGTTTCATTCCGTTTCACCTGTGCTTCAGCGATTCATCCTGCCTTTCCTCTGCCCGAACCGCTATCTCATTTTTTACTGTCTTTGTAGTTTTGCCTTTCTTTTTTTGACACAGTACCTCACTCTGTTGCCCAGGCTGGAGTGCCGTGGTGTGGCTGCTCACTGCAGCCTCCACCTCCCAGGCTCAGGTGATCCTCCCATCTCAGCCTCCTGGGTAGTTAGGACCACAGGCACATGCCACCATGTCTGGCTAATTTTCAGTATTTTTTATAGAGACACGGTTTTACCATGTTGCCCAGTGTGGTCTTGAACTCCTGGGCTCAAGTAATTTGCCCACCTCAGCCTCCCAAAGCGCTGAGATTTACAGGTGTGAGCTATTATGTCAGGTCTAGTTTTGCCTTTTCTAAAATGTCATGTAGTTGGAATTATGTAGTATGTAGTCTTTTCAAACTGGCTTCTTTCACTTAGCAATTTGTATTTAAGGTTCCTCCATGTTTTTTTGTGGTTTGATAGTTCCATGAATTGGAAGTACCACAGTTTGCTTATTCCTTCACCTACCGAAGGGCACTTTCATTGTTTGTAGGTTTTAGCAATGATGAAAAAAGCGACTATGAACATTCATGTGCAGATTTTTGTGTGAACATGTTTTGAACTCAATTGGCTAAATAACTAGGAGCATAATTGCTATGTCATATAAGCTTTATAAACTTTATAAGAAACTGCCCAGGCAGGGCGCGATGGCTCACACCTATAATCCCAGCACTTTGGGAGGCTGAGGCGGGTGGATCACCTGAGGTCAGGAGTTCGAGACCAGCCTGGCCAACATGGTGAAACCCCGTCTCTACTACAAATACAAAAAATTAGCTGGGTGTGGTGGCAGGTATCTGTAATCCCAGCTACTTGAGAGGCTGAGGCAGGCGAATGGCTTGAACCTGAGAGGCAGAGGTTGCAGTGAGCCACGATCGCGTCATTGTACTCCAAGTAGGGCAACAAGAGTGAAACTCCGTCTCAAAAAAAAAAAAAAAAAAAAAAAAAGGCCGGGCGCGGTGGCTCACGCTTGTAATCCCAGCACTTTGGGAGGCCGAGGCGGGCGGATCACGAGGTCAGGAGATCGAGACCACGATGAAACCCCCGTCTCTACTAAAAATACAAAAAATCAGCCGGGCGTGGTGGCAGGCGCCTGTAGTCCCAGCTACTCGGAGAGGCTGAGGCAGGAGAATGGCGTGAACCCGGGAGGCGGAGCTTGCAGTGAGCCGAGATCGCGCCACTGCACTCCAGCCCGGGCGACAGAGCGAGACTCCGTCTCAAAAAAATAAATAAATAAAAATAATAATAAAAAAAAAAGAGAAACTGCCCAACTGTCTTCCCAAGTTTTTCATCATTTTGCATTCCCACCAGCAATGAATATTACTGTTACTCCACATCTTCACCAATGAAGCCACCACTGCAAAATTGTAACTGAGACAGTGAAACAGATCTAATCTAATCAACCCCATCTTTCTTCAAACCTCCGAGCTGTCCTTGTTCATTCCTGAGCACAGGCTGAACTAACTTAGGGAGGAACTTAGTTTATAGTTTAAAACAAAGACCGTAACAGGCTTTTCCCAAGGCAAATCCCCTGCTTGCCTGGGGACTAGATTGCCTTTGTAGGAATAACAAATTAGCCACCAGACTAGAAATTATGGTTTAGGAGTCATGCAGCCGGAGACTACAAGATTCTGACCCTCTCTAAACTGCTCCTAAGATCAGTGCTTGAGATATTTTGCAGACCCTGGACCTGATGGATCAGCTGGCAACACCCAGATCGATAAACTGGCTCATCTGATCTTGTGGCCCCCACCCAGGAACTGACTCAGCACAAGAAGACAGCTTCGATTCCCTACGGATTCATCTTTGACCTGACCAATCAGCACTCCTGGCTTACACTGGCTCTCCCCTACCCCCCACCCCACCAAATTATCCTTTAAAAACTCTGATCCCCAAATGCTCGGGGAGACTGATTTGAGTATTAATACAACTCCGGGTCTTTGTGAATTACTCTGTGTGAATTACTCTTTCTCTATTGCAATTTCTCTATCTTAATAAATCTGCTCTGTCTGGGCAACAGGCAAGGTGAACCCATTGGGTGGTTACACCAGCATTTGGTATTGTCAGCTTTTTAATTAATTAATTATTTTGAGACAGTGCAGTGGTATGATCACAGCTCGCTGTAGCCTCAACCTCTCCGGGTTCAGGTGATCCTCCCACCTCAACCTCCCAAGAGTAGCTGGGACTACAAGCATGTACCATCACGCCTGGCTAATTTTTGTATTTTTAGTAGAGACAGAGTTTCACCATGTTGCCCAGGCTGGTCTTGAACTCCTGGCCTCAAATGATCCTCCCACCTCAGCCTCCCAAAGTGCTAGGATTACAGGTGTGAGCCACCGTGCCCAGCCTTTTTTTTTAAAAAAAAAAAATTCTAATAGGTGTGTGGTCCTATCTCCTTGTTTTAATTTGCAATTCTCTAGTGACATGATGTTGAGGACCTTTTTATATGCTTATTTACCATCTGAATGTCTTTGATGAGGTTATCTTTTCAGATCTTTTGCCCACTTTTTAATTGAGTAGTTTGTTTTCTTCTTGTTGAGTTTAATAGTTCTTTGTATGTTTTGGATACTGTAACCTCCCAATGGGTTCCCCTTGCCCGCCGCCTAGACAGAGCTGATTTATCAAGACAGGGGAACTGCACTAGAGAAAGAGTAATTCACGCAGAGCCAGCTGTATGGGAGACTGGAATGTTTATTATTACTCAAATCAGTCTCCCTGAAAAGTTGGGGATCAGAGTTTTTAAGGATAATTTGGCGGGTAGGGGCCAGTGAGTTAGAAGCGCTGATTGGTCAGGTCATGGATCAAATCATAGGAGTTGAAGCTGTCCTCTTGTGCTGAGTCAGTGCCTGGGTGGGGGCCACAAGACCAGATGAGCCAGTTTATGGATCTGGGTGGTGCCAACTGATCAATTAAGTGCAGAGTCTGCAAAATATCTCAAGCACTAATCTTAGGTTTTACAATTGTGATGTTATTCCCAGGAACAATTTGGCTAGAGTCAGAATCTTGTAGCCTCTAGTTGCATGACTCCTAAATCATTATTTCTAATCTTGTGGCTAATTTCTTAGTCCTACAAAGGCAGTCTAGTCCCCAGGCAGGAAGGGGCTTTGTTTTGGGAAAGGGCTGTTATCCTCTTTGTTTCAACGTTAAACTATAAGCCAAGTTCCTCTCACGCTGGGCGCGGTGGCTCATGCCTGTAATCCCAGCATTTAGGCCGACGCAGGCAGATCACCTGAGGTCAGAAGTTTGAGACCAGCCTGGCCAACATGGTGAAACCTCATCTCTACAAAAATATAAAAATTAGCCGGGCGTGGTGGTCTGCACCTGTAATCCCAGCTACTTGGGAGGCTGAGGCAGGAGAATCGCTTGAACCCAGGAAGCGGAGGTAGCAGTGAGCCGAGATCGTGCCACTGCACTCCAGCCTGGGCGACAGTGCCAGACTCTGTCTCAAAAAACAAAACTAAGTTCCTCTCAAAGTTAGTTTGGTCTGTGCCCAGGAATGAACAAGGATAGTTTGGAGGTTAGAAGCAAGATGGAGTTGGTTTAGGTTGGATCTCTTTCGCTGTAATAATTTTCTCATTATAATTTTACACCGGTGGTTTCAATACAAGTCCTTTATGAGATAAGTGTTTTGCAAATATTTTCTCCCAGTCTGTAGCTTGTCTATTCTGTCATCAGCGTCTTTCACAGAAGAGAAATTTCTAATTTTAATAATTTACACCGTACTGGTTTTTTTTCTTTCACAGGTCGTACTTTTGGTGTTGTATTCATATACATATATATTTTTATAGAGATGGGGTCTCACTAGGTTGCCCAGGCTGGTCTTGAACTCCTGGGCTCAAGCGATCCACCCACTTCAGCCTCCCAAAGTGCTGTGATTACAGGCATGAGCCACTGCACTTGGCTGGTATTGTATTTAAAAACTCATCACCAAACCCAAGGTTACTTGGATTTTCTTGTTATAGAAATTTTATAGTTTTTCATTTTACATAGAGGTCTATAATCCATTTTGAGTTAATTTTTTTTTTTTTTTTGAGACAGGGTCTGCACTCCAGCCTTTGTCACCCAGGCTGGAGTGCAGTGGTGCGATCTTGGCTCACTGCAACCTCTGCCACCTGGGTTCAAGCAATTCTGCCTCAGCCCCTGGAGCAGATGGGACTACAGATGCACACCACCACAGCCGACTAATTTTTGTATTTTTAGTAGAGATGGGGTTTCACCATATTGGCCAGGTTGGTATTGAACTCCTGATCTCAAGTGATCCACTGCCTTGGCCTCCCAGTTTTGAGTTAATTTTTGTGAAACATATAAGGACTGTGTCTAGATTCTTTTTTTTTTTTTTTGCATATGGATGTCCAGTTGTTCCAGCACCATTTGTTGAAAAGACTTATTTCTTCACCGAATTTCTTTTGCTCCTTTGTCAATGATCAGTTGACTGCTTTTGTGTGTATATATATTTCTAGGGTCTCCATTCTGTTTCATTGATCTATTTGCCTATTCTTTCACCAATACCTCTGTCTTGATTACTCTAGTTTTATAGTAAGTCATGAAGTTGGGTAGTCTCAGTCCTCTGACTTTGTTCTTGTTTAGTACTATGTTGACTATTTTGGATTTTTGCCTTTCCATATAAACTTTAGAATCAGTTTGTTGATAGCCACAAAATAGTTTGGTGGGAATTTGATTGGAATTATGTTGAATCTCCTGATCAAGGTGGGGACAATTGACATGTTAACAGTATTGAGTGTTCCGTTTAGCAGCAGAGAATCCATACGGGTCTGCAGCAACCTCAATTCTTGCCTCCTCAGAAGAAAGAATTTGAGGGGCATAAGACAGAGTGAGAGACCAGGGCAAGTTTTAGAGCAGTAGTGAAAGTTTATTAAAAAGCTTTAGAGCAAGGATGAAAGGAAGCAAACTACACTTGGAAGAGGGCCAAGCAGGCGACTTCAGAGATCAAATGTGCGGTTTGACCTTTGACTTGGGGTTTTATGCTTCCTGGGTCTATATTACTCCTCCTTTGATTCTTACCTTGGGGTGGGCCGTCTGCATGTGCTGTGGCTTGTCAGCGCTTGGGAAGGGGCCGCATGCGCATTGTGGTTACTGAAGTTGTATGCATGCTCACTTGAGGAGTTTTTCCCTTACCAGCGGAGTGTTCCTAAAAGAAGGTTATATACCAGTTAAACTCGGCCATTTTGCATCGTAGTGCGCATGCCTTGAGCCCACTGGCCCAACTCCTGAGATCTTATTGGGAAGCTGCTGATCACCAGTTTCAGGTTTTTTGGTATCTATTGAGAGACTGCCGTTCCCTGGCACCAGCTGCAACCAATTATTATTTTTATTTTTTATTATTTTTTTCTTTTTTTTTAAGGAGGAATAGAAGCAGGAGGAGGAGGATGAGCAGGAGATAAAGGAGGAGGAGAAAGAGGAGGAAGAGGAGCAGGAGGAGGAGAAAGAGAAGGAGGAGCAGGAGGAGGAGAAAGAGAAGGAGGAGGAACAGGAGGAGGAGGAGAAAGAAAAGGAGGAGCAGGAGGAGGAGGAGAAAAAGAAGGAGGAGGAGCAGCAGGAGGAGGAGGAGCAGGAGGAGGAGGAGAAAGAGAAGGAGGAAGAGCAGGATGAGGAGGAGCAGGAGGAGAAGGAGAAAGAGAAGGAGGAGTAGGAGGAGCAGGAGGAGGAGGAGGAAGAGCAGGAGGAGGAAGAGCAGGAGGAGGAGGAGCAGGAGGAGGAGGAGCAGGAGGAGGAGGAGCAGGAGGAGGAGAAGCAGCAGGAGGAGGAGAAGCAGCAGGAGGAGGAGGAGCAGGAGGAGGAAGAGGAGCAGGAGGAGGAGGAGCAGGAGGAAGAGCAGGAGGAGGAGCAGGGAGCAATTATTTTAGAGAGACAGTTTTAACAACTGCCTGACCATCACCTCCTGGTGGGGTTTGAAGGGAGTGCTCTCCTGCTCTGCTCATGTCTAACTACCTAACATAACTACCTAATTACTCTAACATTTCTGTCAATAAACATACAATATCTCTCTGTTTACTTATATATTCTGATATATTTCATGTCAAATTTTGTTTGATTTTCCTCATGTATGTCTTCTACATATTTTGTTAGGTTTATGTATATTTTATCTTTTTGGTGCTAACGTAAATGGTGTTATGTTTTTAATTTTAAATATCAATTGTTCATTTCGGGTATATAGGAAAACAATTGATTTTATTAAGCCTGTATCCTGTGACTTTACTATAATCACTTACTAGTGCCAGAAAATCCTTTACTGAAATGGATTGTGAGAGTAGCTAAATGATAGGGGTAGTATGTTTGATTTTGAATGCTGTAGAGTGGAAGAGCATGTCTGGGTTGATGCAGGGCCCACAGCTCATAGTGACCAATCACAGATGGCTGTACTTGAGCCAGACACACAAAAACACACGAAGTTATTCATGAGGGAAGACCTAGCATGCCAGACTTGCTCAAAGCCATTGTAAAGTGTGTTTACCCTGTCAGCGGAAAAAGTCAAATTCTGTAAAATATTTGAAAAGACTTATTCCAAACCAGCACTCAGGAGATACTGAGAACAGGTGCCCAAGGTATGTGTTAGATGTCCACTGATTCAGTTCGGAAAGGCGGGACAACTTGAAGTGGGGGCTTCCAGGTCATAGGTAGATAAGAGACAAAAGGTTGCTTTCTCTTGGGTCTTTGATCAGCTTTTCACTGAATACATAATTTACATGTGAGAGGGGATAGAATAGTCTGCCTAATGAAACAACAGGGCAGAGGAAGCAATCAGATATCCATTTGTCTCAGGTGAGCAGAGGGAGGACATTGAGTCCTGTCTGTCCTTTGTCGTCCTGCACCTGTGAAGATAAGCTATGAATTTACGTTGCCAGGGTGAAATTCAACAGAACTTTTTTTTTTTTTTTTGACACGCAGTCTCGCTCTGTTGCCCAGGCTGGAGTGCAGTGGCGTGATCTCGGCTCACTGCAACCTCTGTCTCCCGGGTTCAAGCGATTCTCCTGCCTCAGCCTCCGAGTAGCTGGGATTACAGGCATGCGCCACCATGCCCAGCTAATTTTTGTATTTTCAGTAGAGACGGGGTTTTACCATGTTGGTCAGGCTTGTCTCAGACTCCTGACCTCATGATCCACCCGCATCGGCCTCCGAAAGTGCTGGGATTACAGGCGTGAGCCACCGCACCCGGCCCAGAACATCTTAAGGTAAAGATCTTGAGGCCCACAAGGTCTTTTCTTGTGGGCAAATTGTGAGGGAGGCATGTAGCCTTTTTTTTTGTTTGTTTATAGCTATCTTATTTGGGAATAAAATGTGAAACAGGTTTGCCTAACACCCTTTGGCTTAATGATTTTGGAGTCCTGAGATTATTTTCCTTTACAACCCGAAGTACAGGACTGTGTAACATATGCCAAGAGGAGCACCCCGATGAAGCAGCTGATATGCTTCATATGCAGGCCATGTGGGACTGGCTTTATGGTGCCTATGATATTCACCTGCTGAATATGCCCGTTACCCAGGCCATATTCAGCTGTGATTAAGGGGTCTTTTTGCATAGGCAACCCATGTAAACCTACAGCTGCAAAATACAGCAGTAGTCCCAAAAGCCTCATTGAATTTGCTGCCTCACCTTCCCTTCAGGGATCCCACAGCTGCTAATGAAAATATTAAGTTAACGTGAAAATGGGGAGAAGACTAGGGAAGGGTCAAATCTACCAGCAACGTGGAAATCTCTCAGTGGCTATTAAGAAATGGGATGGCCGGGCGCAGTGGCTCACGCCTGTAATCCCAGCACTTTGGGAGGCCGAGGTGGGCAGATCACAAGGTCAGGAGTTCGAGACCAGCCTGGCCAATATGGTGAAACCCCATCTCTACTAAAAAATACAAAAAAATTAGCCAGGTGCGGTGGCGGGCGCCTGTAGTCCCAGCTACTCGGGAGGCTGGGGCAGGAGAATTGCTTGAACCCAGGAGGCAGAGGTTGCAGTGAGCTGAGATCACACCACTGCACTCCAGCCTGGGTGACAGAGAGGGACTCAGTCTCAAAAAAAAAAAAAAAAAAAAGAAATGAGATGGCTGGGCTTTGTTTGGTAGCTCACACCTGTAATTCCAGCACTTTGGGAGGCTGAGACAGGTGGATTGTTTGAGCCCAGGAATTCAAAACCAGCCTAGGAAACATAGCGAAATCCCAGCTCTACAAAAAAAAAAAAAAAAAAAAGTTAGCTGAGCATGGTGGTGCACTCATGCCTGTAATTCCAGCTGCTTGTGAAGCTGAGGTGGGAGGATCACTTGAGCTGGGGAGGTCAAGCCTACAGTAAGCCATGATCGCACCACTGCACTCCGGCCTGGGGGACAGAGCGAGACTCTGTCTCAGAAAAAAAAAAAAAAAAAAGACCAAGGGCGAAGGTTCTTTGGCTCCACCCCGGGATGGGGACCCAAAGCTTTATGCACATAAAGTGGGTGGTGAAGAGAAGTTTCTGGGTAAAATGGGAGGAAAAGAGAACTTTCTGGGACTCCTTTACATGGAAGCCTCATACACGAAGGTACCAAAATCCGTTAGTGAAGCTGTAACACGGGCTACAACTAGATTGGGAGAATATAGAAATGTAACAGTTGATAGGATTAAGGTGTACATTTGGGTGAAAATTGGAATGTGTTTAAACAGGCTTTGTGGCTGGGTGCGGTTGCTCACCCCTGTAATCCCACCACTTTGGGAGGCCGAGGCGGGTGGATCACTTGAGGTCAGGAGTTCGAGACAAGCCTGGCTAACATGGTGAAACCGTGTCTCTACTGAAAATTAAAAAAAAAAATCAGCTGGGTGTGGTGACATGTGCCTGTAGTCCCAGCTTCTCGGGAGGCTGAGGCAGGAGAATCGCTTGAGCCTGGGAGGGGGAAGCTGCAGTGAGCCAAGATCGCGCCACTGCACTCCAGCCTAGGCGACAGAGCGAGACAAAGTCTCAAATAAATAAATAAGTTTTTTTTAAAAAATAAAAATAAACAGGTTTTTGCTGAATGTTTTATGGGAATGGATATTATGACTGACAGGGAATACTTCCCCTAACTAGTATTGTGACACTCAAACCTGTTGATGAAATCCCAGTGGGGGAATGTAAGGGTTGATGGGATTAAGGTGAAAGTTTGGAAAATTTGTAGATTTGAACAGGCTTTATTTGAAATGGTTGCATCTCTTTTACCTCAGTGTATTATGGAGATTGAAATTGTATCTGACTGTGGAATGTTTCCCCTCTCTAGTATTGTAAATTCACCCTTCAACCAGTATTACTTGGACATGCTAAATGGGAACCAGTAAGATTTTCCAAGCCCACGAAGTATAGAATAGAACCTGGGGTGCCGCACAGACAGATTATCTGTACAATAGCCCTTTGTGGAGCAGAGACCGGTGCTTATGGCAAAAGCCTAAGAGCGCCTCCTAGTGGTAACCTGGGACTTTGGACTAGAGAATTTCCAGTTGAGCTTGGATTAGACATTAATTGAAAGTGCCCTTATGATTGAAGGACATAAAATAATTTTGAAACCTAAAATATCCATGATGTCTTGGGTGATGGTGTAACGCTCCAATAGGGAGTGCAGTGCCCAGAGGAGTTCCATAATTACATGGAAATGGTTCGTACAAGAATATGCTGCCAGGGGAGTGTGGAATTAGCGGTTTTCACAACCAGGTAGACTCTTTTCCGCCGGGACTGATGGAGGAGGAGCTGGTCGGTTCTATCATCGATTGGACAATGCTCCAGCTCTCAACTGACCAACAAAAAGATGCTTGGTTTGTGGATGGTAGTTCCAAGGCGAATGGACTGCATCGTGTTTGGATGTCCCAATGGCGTCCATTATAGCAAAAGGACCCAGTTTAGGATTATGTTTAGCATTTACTTGTGATCACTTTAGTGTTATTCAGTTGAGAAGGTTCCTTCTTTGCCTTTCATAATTCTTTGAAGATTTAATTAAATAATGGTATTTAAGTATTTACAAATTTATATTCTTCTCATCACATAAATTGGAATAATGATTACCGCAGCAGATCTGAATAGTCCTACAAGTGAGTATATGGAATATATATTAGTTACCCCAGAGCATGAAAAGAGAGATTCTCATGAGCTAAATATTCACATGATCGATTTTACAGTGTTACTCTAAGTCCACCTAGCATTTCCAGTTGAGCACACCCTTCCTAGGTGAAATGATAGAAAGAATAACAAACTCTTGAGTGCTAGCTCTGTATCAGGTGCTGCCCTAAGCAATTCCACGTGTGTATGTGCGTGCGTGTGTGTGTGTGTGTGTGTGTGTGTGTGTTTGAGACAGAGTCTTGCTCATGTTGCCTAGCCTGAACTGCAGTGGCACGATCTTGGCTCACTGCAACCTCCGCCTCCCGGGTTCAAGCCGTTCTTCTGCTTAAGCCTCCTGAGTAGCTGGGATTACAGGTGCGCGCCAGCATGCCCAGCTAATTTTTGTATTTTTAGTAGAGACAGGATTTCACCATGTTGGCCAGGCTGGTCTCAAACTCCTGACCTCAGGTGATCCACCTGCCTCGGCCTCCCAAAGTGCTGGGATTACAGGTGTGAGCCACTGCACCCGGCCGTGATTGCACGTATGAATTCACCCAAATTTCACAGATGACAAGACTGAGGCTCAGAGGAAGGTAGTAACTTAGCCAGAGTAACAGCACGAACGTGAGTCAGAGCCAAGATTCGAACCCAGGCAGCATGGCTCCCACCACCATGTTCTTGCTTGCTCTCTTCTGTGTCCAGGAGATTCCTTCCTACCTGACCTTGTTCTCGACACTCTCTGGTTACTTCTGCGTAGCCACAGTCTAAAGCAGTTATACAACCATCCTAGGTGAGCTATGCATTTTTAAAAATTAAACTTTGATTTTGAGATCAGTATCGATTCCCATGCAATTATAGGAATAATACAGAGAGATCCTATGTGTGCTTTATCCAGTTTCCTCCAATGGTAACACCTTCCAGAACAATAGCACAATATCACAACCAGGATGTGGCCATTAACACAACCCCAGGATGTCCCCTGCTGCCCTTTCACAACCACACCTGCTACCCTTGTGCCTGCCATCTATCCCCTCCAGGTTCCTAACCCCGACACTAATCTGTTCTCTATCTCTAGAATGTTGTCGTTTCACGAGTGTTATATAAATGAAATTATACAGTATGTGACTTTTTTTTTTTTTTTTTGAGATGGAGTCTTGCTCTGTCACTAGGTTGGAGTGCAGTGGTGTGATCTCGGCTTGCTGCAACCTTTGCCTCCCAGGTTCAAGCAATTCTCCTGCGTCAGCCTCCCAAGTAGCTGGGACCAGAGGCGTGCACCATCACACCCGGCTAATTTTTGTATTTTTAGTAGAGATGGAGTTTCACCATGTTGGCCAGGCTGGTCTTGAACTCTGGACCTCAAGTGATCTGCCCATTTCGGCGTCCGGAAGTGCTGGGATTATAGGCGTGAGCCACCCTGCCTGGCTCCCAATTTGCCCTTTATTTATTTGTTATTTATTTGCTTGTTGCCTTTGTTTCCTGTGTATTTTAGGATGCTTCTAAGTATAAATAAATACGTATTAGAATAAAAGGAAGAAAAAAAGAAGAAAATATCAATACAAGTTTTAGAAAGTAGGCATGCCTGTCAGCAATCCTACTGAGCCTACTGAACAAGAAAACTTTGCAGTCTTTTTATTTTTGTTTTTGTTTTTGTTTTTTTTTGAGATGGAGTCTCACTCTGTTGCCCAGGCTGGAGTGCAGTGGTGTGATCTTGGCTCACTGCAACCTCTCTTCAAGCGATTTTGTCCCTCAGCATCCAAAGTAGCTGGGACTACAGGCGTGCACCACCATGCCCTGCTAATTTTTTTTTTTTTTTTTTTTGAGTCGGAGTTTCGCTCTTGTTGCCCAGGCTGGAGTGCAGTGGCGCGATCTACGCTCACTGCAACCTCCGCCTCCCAGATTCAAGTGATTCTCCTGCCTCAGCCTCCCAAGTAGCCTGGGATTACAGGCATGCACCACCATGCCCGGCTAGTTTTGTATTTTTAGTAGAGACGGGGGTTTCCCCATGTTGGTCAGGCTAGTCTTGAACTCCCGACCTCAGGTGATCTGCCCACCTTGGCCTTCCAAAGTGCTGGGATTACAGGCATGAGCCACCATGCCCAGCCTGATTTTTGTATTTTTAGTAGACGGGGTTTCACCATATTGGTCAGGGTGGTCTTGAACTCCTGAGCTCAAGTGATCTGCCCATCCCAGCCTCCCAAAGTGCTGGGATTACAGGCGTGAGCCACCATGCCTGGTCCTGAAGTCTTGCTTAATCTGTATATTCTAGGAAGACACAGCAGAGCAGGAACTGCAATCAAGAATTACAATGCCTCAGTCGAGCGCGGTGGCTCACACTTGTAATCTCAGCACTTTGGGAGGCTGAGGTGGTCTCAGGAGTTCCAGACCAGCCTGGCCAATGTAGTGAAACCCCCATCTCTACTAAAAATACAAAAATTAGCCAGGCGTGGTGGCACATGCCTGTAATCCCAGCTACTTGGAAGGCTGAGGCAGGAGAATCACCTGAACACAGGAGGCAGAGTTTGCAGTGAGCTGAGATTGTGCCACTGTACTCCAGCCTGGGTGACAGAGCAAGACTCTGTCTCAAAAAAAAAAAAAAAAAAAAAGAATTACAATGCTTCTACAGAGGAATCAATAATTCCTTTATAGTGGAGAGTTCCTGATACTTAATTTTTTTATTACTTTATTATTATTATTTTCTTAGAGACAGGGTCTTGCTTCATCTCCCAGGCTGGAGTGCAGTGGCACAATCATAGCTCATTGCAGTCTCAAACTACTGCACTCAAGTGATCCTCCCACCTAAGCCTCCTGAGTAGCAGGGACTACAGGTGCTTGTCATCACGCCCAGCTAATTTTTTTGATTTTTAGTAGAGATGAGGTCTATGTTGCCCTGGCTGGTCCTGAACTCCTGAGCTCAAGTCATCCTCCCGCCTCAACCTCCCAAAGTCCTGGGATTCCAGGCCTGAGCCACTGTACCTGGCTATGTGTGTGTGTTTTTTTTTTTTTCAGTCAGAGTCTTCCACCTGAGTCTCCCGAATAGCTGGGACCACAGGCGCACACCAACATGCCTGGCTAATTTTTTAATTTTTTTTTTTTGTAGAGACAGAGTCTCACTATGTTGTCCAGGCTAGTCTCGAACTCCTGGCCTCAAGCACTCCTCCTGCCTTAGCCTCCTGAGTTGGTGGGATTACAGGTGTGAGCCATTGCATGCGGCAGTTCCTAATACTTGAGTGTCAAGAAATCTTCTGGGGTGTGCTCAGAGCAGAGGGCCTGAAGAATGCTTCTTCTGTTTACAACACACCCAATAGGAATCTGGGGTCATTGTGACGAGGGGCACAAAACTTGTGACCTCTCTATGAACAAATGCCCCACATGTGAAAAAAAGAAATCTTTTGTTAAATCTTCATACGGATGATGTAAACAATATTTTCTTTTCTTTTTTTTTTTTTTTTTTTTTGAGATGGAGTCTTGCTCTTTTGTCCAGGCTGGAGTGCAGCGGTGTGATCTCAGCTCACTGCAACCTCCACCTCCCAGGTTCAAGCAATTCTCTTGCCTGAGCCTCTTGAGTAGCTGGGATTACAGGTGCGCACCACCACACCTGGCTAATTTTTGTATTTTTAGTAGAGACAGGGTTTTACTATGTTGTCCGGGCTGGTCTCGAACTCCTGACCTCAAGTGATCCATCCGCCCTCAGCCTCCCAACGTGCTGGGAGTACAGGTGTGAACCACCACACCCGGCCAGAAACAATATTTTCAATTACAACCTTGTCATAAGTGATATTACAGGTCTTCTGTGGCTGTCTTTTTGAGAAGATTTTTTTCATTAATTTTTTTTCTTTTTTTTTTTTTTTTTTGAGACAGTCTTGCTGTGTCGCCCAGGCTGGAGTGCAATGGCAGATCTCAGTTCACTGCGACCTCTGACTCCTGGATTCTAGCGATTCTCCTGCCTCAGCCTTCCAAGTAGCTGGGAACCATTAATTTTTTTTTCAAGACAGAGCCTTGCTCTGCTGGCCAGGCTCAAGTGCAGTGGCCTGATCACAGCTCACTGCAGCCTCAATCTCCCAAACTCAAGCAGATCTTCCCACCTCAGCCTCTCGACTAGCTGAGACTACAGGCGCATGTCACCATGCCTGGCTAATTTTTTAATTTCTTGTAGATAGGGGGTCTCCCTATGTTCCCCAGTCTGGTCTCGAACTCCTGGGCTTAAGTGATCCTCCCTCCTTGGTCTCATTCAGTTTTTAAGTAAGATTTAAAAAACTACAGGATGAAGGGTGGGCACAGTGGCTCACGCCTGTAATCCCAGCACTTTGGGAGGCCGAGGTGGGCGGATCACTTGAGGTCAGGAGTTTGAGACCAGCCTGGCCAACTTGGCAAAACCCTGTCTCTACTAAAAATACAAAAATTAGCTGGGTGTAGTGGCACATGCCTGTAGTACCAGCTACTTGGGAGGCTGAGGTAGGAGTATTGCTTGAGCCCAGAAGGTCGGGGCTGCAGTGACTCAAGATCATGCCACTGCACTCCAGCCTGGGCGACAGAGCGAGACTCTGTCTCAAAGAAAAATAACAGGAAGCAGTGGTTATTGCATATTGTACTGCACTTGTCTTGCTACCTCTGAGTAGAATTTGCATTCCACGTGTTTTCATCTTTACCATCCTCTTGAATCTTCAGTCTATCTTCCCTTCCTTTTTGATGTCTTCATGCTTTTCCAGCACTCTTTTTCTGGCTGGTTCTATTTTTTTCTGAGTTGGTAGATGATGCACAGTTTGAGTTTTCTGATGATTTTGTTCTCAAAGAAGCCTGTGTGGGAGGAGCATTACTAAATAAGGAAGTGCTAGTCAATATCCAGATGACTAGGAATGGATAAAGTATTGTTCCCAACAGGGATCCAGTGTCCCCACGGGATGAGCATACCTTGGATATAGTCAGTCTTCCTATCTGTGCCTCAAACTGCTGTGCTGCTTCTTAAGGAGCTTCCAAAGGGAAACTGATTTGTGAAGGGAGAACCATCAAAAAGACAGAATTGAATGACTGCAGTAGTGCTTCTTTGTCTTGCATAAGATTTCCTCTTGGGCCGGGCACAGTGGCTCATGCCCGCACAAAATGCCCAGCACTTTGGGAGGCCAAGGTGGGTGGATGACCTGAGGTCAGGAGTTCGAGACCAGCCTCACCAACATGGAGAAACCCCATCTGTACTAAAAATACAAAATTAGCTGGGTGTGGTGCATGCCTGTAATCCCAGCTACTCAGGAGGCTGAGGCAAGAGAATCACTTGAATCTGGGAGGTGGAGGTTGCAGTGAGCCCAGATTGCGCCATTGCACGCCAGCCTGGGCAACAAGAGCGAAACTCCATCTCAAAAGAAAAAAAGTTTTCCTCTTGAATTCCATTTCTGCCTGTTTTTAGCAGAGCAGCAGCTTTGGCAGCTTCTCTCTATGTCTCTCTCTCTCTCTCTCTCTCTGTCTCTATCTCCTCTCTCTCTCCTGGTCTTTGTGAAATGAGCAACACTCTGCGTGATTCCATGCAGTTGTCTGTTTCATATGTCTTTCAGCTGCCCTATATTCTGCCTTTCCTGTTTCTTTGTTCTTACATTCTTTTTGTCAATTGTTCTTGTTTCTTTTTATATACGGCATTTCTCTTTCAGTTTTCCTTCTCAATTTCCCTCTTGATCTCTTTGTTCTTCCACTTACCTTTTCAAGTATTTTGCTTAGTCTTAGTCTGTTCACTCTGACAGTGAGGTTCTTGGTAGGTCTTTGATTTGACCTTCCTCTAAGCTCCCTTTGAGGCAATGACATGCCCTGATCTGTTTCCTCTTGTTTAATATATATGACTTTGTGTCAGGAGAGGTAGGTGGTGTATCACAAAACTCAACATTTCTGCACTGAAAGTTTTCCAAAGTGTTACTGGGTTCAAATGAGGGATGAAACAGTGACTAAACTTTCTGCCTGGCTCCCATTTGCAACTCATGTTTCAATTTTTAGTTAGTGCATCTTTTGGTTTACTCTCTTATCTGAAATACTTGGGACCAGAAGTGTTTTGGATTTTTTTTCTTATTTTGGAACGTTTGAGTTATATTCACTGATTCGGGATCCCTAATCTGAAAATCTGAATCCAAAATGCTTTAATGAGCATTTCCTTTGAGCATGATGTTGGTGCTCGAAAGGTTTTGTGTTTTGGAGCATTTCAGATTTTGGATTTTTTCCTCCCTCTCCTCTTCTGGAAAAAGACAGAGTCTTGTTCTGTCTTGCCCAGGCTGGAGTGCAGTGGCACGATCTCGGCTCACTGCAACCTCTGCCTCCTGGGTTCAAGCAATTCCCCTGTCTCAGCCTCCTGAGTAGCTGGGACTACAGGCATGTGCCACCATACCCAGCTAATTTTGTATTTTTAGTAGAGACTGGGTTTCACCGTGTTGGCCAGGCTGGTCTTGAACTCCTGACCTCAGGTGATCCACTTGCCTTGGCCTCCCAAAGTGCTGGGATTACAGGCATGAGCCACTGCGCCTGGCCAAGATTTTGGATTTTTGGATTGGGGATACTGAACCTGTACTGATTTTTTTTTTTTTTTTTTTTTTTTTTTTGAGAGGGAATCTCGCTCTGTCGTCCAGGCTGGAATGCAGTGGTGCAATCTCAGCTCACCACAAGCTCCACTTCCCAGGTTCACGCCATTCTTCTGCCTCAGCCTCCTAAGTAGCTGGGACTACAGGCACCCGCCACCATGCCCAGCTAATTTTTTGTATTTTTAGTAGAGACGGGGTTTCACTGTGTTAGCCAGGATGGTCTTGATCTCCTGAGCTCATGATCCACCTGCCTGGGCCTCCCAAAGTGCTGGGATTACAGGCGTGAGCCACCGTGCCCGGCCCTGAACCTGTATTGATTTTAATAGCAACAGAACTGTTTGAGGATGCTTCTGTCACTTTGTCATCTTCCTAACCTGCAGCCATCTGTGTGGGCTGTTTATCATCAGCTGCCATGACACTATGACAACTGTGATGCTACTCTTGGCCACTGTGATGGCGACCTGAATGGTTCCCTGGAAGTATAGCATCATTCCCCTCTCCTCTTCTGGAAAAAGACACTTGTCATTGAATTTAGGGGCTACCCAGTTAATCCAGAATGATCTCAGCTCAGATCCTTAACTACATCTGCAGAGATCCTTTTTCCAAATAATACCCAGGTAACATTCACTGTGCCCGGGTGTTAGGATGTGGATATATCTTTTGGGGGAGTGCACCATTCAACCCACTATAGTTTGTCCTCTAGCCTCCAAATTTATGTCCATCCCACATGCAAAATACATTCATCCCATCCCAGCATACCCAAAAGTCTTAATGCGTTACGTCATCAGTTTCTGCCTGTGGATCTGTGAAACTGGAAAAGAAGTTATCTGTTTCCAAAACTACAATGGTGGGACAGGCATAGGATAGATATTCCCATTCTAAAAGGCAGAAATTGGAAGTCATAAAGGGTTCACTGGTCCCAATCAAGTTTGAAAGCCAGTAGGGAAAATATCGTTAGATTAAGGCCTGAAAAGTATCCCCTGTTGAGGCTGGGCATGGTGGCTCACGCCTGTAATTCTAGCACTTTGGGAGGCCGAGGCAGGTGGATCCCTGAGGTCAGGAGTTTGAGACCAGCCTGGCCAACATGGTGAAACCCCGTCTCTATTAAAAATACAAAAATTAGCCAGGCATGGTGGCGCATGCCTGTAATCCCAGCTTCTCGGGAGGCTGAGGCAGGAGAGTCGCTTGAACCTGGGAGTCGGAGGTTGCAGTGAGCCGAGATCCTGCCACTGCACTCCAGCCTGGGGGATAGAGCAAGACTCTGTCTCAAAAAAAAAAAAAAAAATCTCCTGTTGCTCTGCTCTCTTGGCCTCTGCCTCGCCCATGCCTCTGCACCTGCGGTTCTGCCCTTGGAGTCATTCTTCCTTTTTGTTGCAGGTAGCACATGCTTATAACCAGATAGTTCGATCAGCCCATTTCCTGCCTGTAAAGTTTTGGAAGTCTGACAGCCTTCTGTCATTTTGTCTTTTCTCTGTTTCTTTCTGTTTAAGCTGGCAGTGTTTGTACTGGTATAACATTCCCAAAAGCCTTGTCACTCTCCTGTGTGTGTTCCTATTAGACAAGAAGGCCGTCCACAGAGCTTTCTTGGATAATCTCATTTCTATTCCTGATTCTGCTGAAATGGGGTCATCGGATCCTTGAGTATCACAAAAAGCATCCTTTCCCAACAGTGAATTTTCTTTTTTTTTTCTTTTTGAGACAAGGTTTCACTGTCGTCCAGGCTACAGTGTAGTGGCATGATCACAGTTCACTGCAGCCTCAACCTCCTGGGCTCCAGCCCAGCTATCCTCCTGTCTCAGCCTCCCGAATAGCTGGGACTACCGGCGTGAGCTGCCATCCCCACTCCACCCCCTTTTTTTTTTTAGACAAAGTCTTGCTCTGTCGCCCAGGCTGGAGTGATCAAACCATTAAATCATTGACCACTGGTGATCAAGTCAACCTTCAGCCACTCTCCCCTCCCAGGAGGTTGAGTATGGGGCTCAAAGTTCCAACCCCAGTCAGGCACTTAGCTAATTCTGTTTATTTTTTGTAGAGATGGGGGTCTCACTTTGTTGCCCAGGCTGGTCTCGAACTCTTTTTCTTTTTTTTTGAGATGAGGTCTCGCACTGTTGCCCAGGCTGAAGTGCAGTGGCGCGATCTCGGCTCACTGCAAGCTCCATCTCCCAGATTCACGCCATTCTCCTGCCTCAGCCTCCCGAGTAGCTGGGACTACAGGCACCTGCCACCACGCCTAGCTAATTTTTTTGTATTTTTAGTAGAGACAGGGTTTCACCATGTTAGCCAGGATGGTCTCGATCTCCTGACCTCGTGATCTGCCCACCTTGGACTCCCAAAGTGATGGGATTACAGGCATGAGCCACCGCACCTGGCCCCTCGAACTCTTGAGCTCAAGTGATCCTCCCACCTTGGCCTCCTACAGTGCTGGGATTATAGGCATGAGCCACTGCACCTGGCCAACAGTGAATTTTCTAATTTTAGCATCTTTTACAATCTGGATAGGCTGAGAATCTCCCAAATCATCAAGTGCTGGTTCCTTTTTGCTTAACAGTTTCTTACTCAATGTATCTCTTGTCTCACATTTTTCTGAAAGCTGTAAGAAAAAACCAGGCCGCCCCTTCAAACACGTTGCTCGAAAATCTCTCAGCTAAATAAATACCAAAGTATTTGTGTGGAAAGTACCTCTGGGTATTTCCAGAATAAAATTCTGTTAAGTTTTCTGCCATTATATAACAAGGATGGTTTTTCATCTAGTTTCCAATACCATGTTCCTCATTTCCTTCTGAGTCAAAACTAGAAGCACCTTTAACACTCATATTTCCAACATTTTGTGCAGGATGATGTTTGTATTCTGTAAGATGATAGAAGCTTTCTTAGTTGTGTTACTTCCTTCCTTCTGAGCCCTCCTCAGCAGTGTTTTGTTTGTTTGTTTGTTTGTTTTGTTCTTTTTTTTTTTTTTTTTTTGAGACAGAGTCTCGCTTTGTCGCCCAGGCTGGAGTGCAGTGGTGCAGTCTCGGCTCACTGCAAGCTCCGCCTCCCGGGTTCACGCCATTCTCCTGCCTCAGCCTCTCCGAGTAGCTGGGACTACAGGCGCCCGCCACCACGCCCGGCTAATTTTTTGTATTTTTTAGTAGAGACGGGGTTTCACCGTGGTCTCGATCTCCTGACCTCGTGATCCGCCCGCCTCGGCCTCCCAAAGTGCTGGGATTACAAGCGTGAGCCACCGCGCCCGGCTGTTTTGTTCTTTTTTTTTGGCAGGATCTCATTCTATTGCTCAGGCTGGATGGAGTACAGTGGTGTGATCTCAGCTCACTGCAGCCTTGACTTCCCAGGCTCAAGTGATCCTCCCACCTCAGCCTCCCAAGTAGCTGGGACTACAGGAGCACACCACCATGTCCAGCTAATTTTTTGTATTTTTGTTGGTAGAGACGGGGTCTCACCATGTTGCCCAGGCTGGTCTTGAACTCCTGGGCTCAACCTATCCGTCCACCTTGGCCTCCCAAAATGCTGGGGTTACAGGTGTGGAGGCATCGCCATGTTGCCCAGGCATTGCTCACACTCCTGGGCTGAAGAGATCCTCCTGCCTCAGCCTCTCAAAGTGTTGGGAATATAGGCGTGAGCCACTGTTCCTGGCTAGATTTTTCTATTCGAGAGATGGGCATCTTGCTATGTTGCCCAGGCTGGTTTTGAACTCCTGAGCTCAAGCTATCCTCCTGCCTCAGTGTCCTGAATAGCTGGGGCTACAGGTATGTGTCACCATGCCTGGCTTAGTTGTAGATGTTAATCACATCTACAAAATACCTTCACAGCAACACCTAGATTAGTGTTTGATTGAATAACTGGGGCATATATCCAGTCCAACTGACACATCAAATTGGTTATTGCAATCCACCCCTCATTATCTTGGCATCTATACATATCTCTTCAAATCATACTTAATCTCTAAATAAAGATAACAAGCTCATACTTCTGCCTAACATGATGCAATTATCAAGTATACAACTAAAAACACCTTCTTTTCCTCAGAAGAGGAGACAAAGTCAGTGGGTGATGCTTACACTTTGCCCTGATGTCCTGTAACTTAAATAAATAAATATTGTGGTCCAGGAGTGGTGGCTCATGCCTGTAATCCCAGCACTTTGGGAGGCCGAGGTGGGAGGGTCACTTGAGGTCAGGAGTTTGAGACCAGCCTGGGCAACATGGTGAAAACCCATCTCTACAAAAAATGCAAAAATTAGCCAGGTGTGGTGGCATGTGCCTGTGGTCCCAGCTACTCAGGAGGCTGAGGTGGGAGGACTGCCTGAGCCTTTGGAGGTCGAGGCTGCAGTGAGCTGTGATTGAGCCACTGCACTCCAGCCTGGGTGAGAGAGCGAGACCTTGTCTCAAAAAATGAATATTGTACTATAAATTTAAGTATTAATAATTTTTATGTTAGATGATAAGAGGATAAGAGAGGGAACAAAACAAATACTTGTGATGTATATGCATATATATTTATATATCCACACACATATGCCTAACAAAATAAGGAAGAAATACTCATAAAAATTACAGTCCTGTAGCCAGGGGCAGTGGTGCACGCCTGTAGTCCCAGCTACTTGGGCGACTGAGGGAAGAGGATCTAGTCCAGCCTGGGTAACATAGCAAGACCTTGCCTCTAAACAAAATTGTATATTGGCTGGGTGCAGTAGCTCATGCCTGTAATCCCAGCATTTTGGGAGGCCAAGGTGGGCAGATCATCTGAGGTCAGGAGTTTCAGACCAGTCTGACCAACATGGTGAAACCCCGTCTCTACTGAAAAGAAAAAATTAGCTGCGCGTGACGGTGCATCCCTGTAATCCCAGCTACTCGGGAGGCTGAGACAGGAGAATCGCTTGAACCAGGAGGCGGAGGTCGCAGTGAGCCGAGATCGCGCCATTGCACTCCAACCTGGGCAACAAGAGCGAAACTCCGTCTCAAAAAAAAAAAAAAGTTATATATTTATATATAGTCCTAATTTCTGCAGCTGGTCACATGGTCATAGCTGGTATTTATAACTGCTTTCTTCTACCCATTCCAGATCCCTTTGCCCTCAGCAGACACCTGAGCTGCTTCTTTACCCAATGGGGTGACCCAAACCTTTATTATTGCAGAGTCTGGGTGTATTAGTCTGTTCTCACGCTGCTAATAAAGACATACCCAAGGCTTGGTAATTTGTAAAGGAAAGAGGTTTAGTTGGCTCATGGTTCCACATGGCTGAGGAGGCCTCACAATCATGGTGGAAGGCGAAAGAGGAGCAAAGTCACATGGTGGCAGGCAAGAGAGCATGTGCAGGGGAACTCCCCTTTATAAAATCATCCATTCTTGTGAGACTTATTCACTATCATGAGAACAGCACAGGAAAGACCTGCCTCCATGATTCAATTACCTCCCACTGGGTCCCTCCCACAACACATGGGAATTATGGGAGCAACAATTCAAGATGAGATTTGGGTGGGGACACAGCCGAACCCTATCAGCTGGCTACTGTTAGTCCTGCCTGAATTGGGTTGTTGTAGTTTTCAATTGACTTTAATCACAGGGCATTGTAGTGTGCTTTAAGGGGTCCTCTGTGTTCCAGGCCTACTCTTCTTTATCTTCATTGTTTAATAGCAACCCAGTTTGTTTGTTTGTTTGTTTGTTTCTTTCTTTCTTTTTTTTTTTTTTTTTGAGATGGAGTCTCACTCTGTTGCCCAGGCTGGAGTGCAGTGATGCGATCTTGGCTAACCACAACCTCTGCCTCCCAGGTTCAAGTGATTGTCCTGCCTCACTTCCCGAGTAGCTGGGATTACAGGCATGCACCACCATGCCTGCCTAATTTTTTTTTTTTTTTTTTTGAGATGGAGTCTTGCTGTCACCCAGGCTAGAGTGCAGTGGCACAATCTCGGTTCACTGCAACCTCCGCCTCCTGGGTTCAAGCGATTCTCCTGCCTCAGCCTTCCAAGTAGCTGGGACTACAGGTGCCTGCCACCACGCCCAGCTAATTTTTGTATTTTTAGTAGAGACAGAATTTCACCATGTTGGCCAGGGTAGCCTAGAACTCCTGACCTCAAATTATCTGCCCGCCTTGGCCTCCCAAAGTGCTGGGATTACAGGCGTGAGCCACTGTGCCCTGCTGCAAGCCAATTTCATCTTGGTAGTTAGGATCAGATGCTCCAGCCAATACAGCAACTGCCTTCTTTTCCTGTTGCTTCAGAGGCATGAGAAGCCTCAAGTGGCCGTGTGGCAGTCTGAGCTTCCAGTTCAATGAAATCACTGTTGTGTCTCTTGGTGGAAGCTTTCCTCCTTTTGGAACAGAGACCCCTACACCAGTGGAGCATAAGATCATGAAGATAGGAAATAAACATTTTGCTAGTAGGTTACTAGGGGTAATAGTGAGTAGTGCCATTTGCATTTCTGTTTGTTTTTGTGGGGTTTTTTTGAGACGGAGTCTTGCTCTGTTGCCCAAGCCGGAGTGCAGTGGCATGATCTCAGCTCACTGCAACCTCCGCCACCTGGGTTCAAGTGATTCTCCTGCCTCAGCCTCCTGAGTAGCTGGGAGCCATTTGCATTTTTACCTCCTTGATTCCTGGACCTGTGAATCCCGGCTATGGGAGAAATCACACCATATATTAAATGCGGATTCAGAGAATATTCAGACTCCTGCAGGACATTGCCCCAGCCCAGCAAGGTATTGCCACCTAGCTGGCACTGTAACTGAGTCTTCAAAAAGCATGGTGAGGAACATGGTGAGACTTGTGAATTCCAAGAGCATGGTCCCATTGCCCCACTCCTTTTGCTGTGAAATAAGTTCCTTGGTCAGAAGCAATGCTTTGTGGAATACCATGATGGTGGATTTCCTTTGTTGCATAATTCATTCCTTTACTTTCAGCTATTATTTCTTTTTTAATTTCTTTTTCTTTTTCTTTTCTTTTTTGAGAGAGAGTCTTGCTCTGTCTCTCAGGCTGGAGGCTGGAGTGTAGTGGCACAATCTCATCTCAATGCAACCTCAACCTCCTGGGTTCAAGTGATTCTCCTGCCTTTACCTCCCGAGTAGCTGGGATTACAGGCTCATGCCACCACACCCAGCTAATTTGTGTGTGTGTGTGTGTGTTTTAGATGAAGTCTCACTCTTGTCGCCCAGGCTGGAATGCAATGGCACGATCTTGGTTCACTGCAACCCCTGCCTCCCAGGCCCAAGCGATTCCTCTGCCTCAGCCTCCCGAGTAGCTGGGATTACAGGCGCCTGCCACCATGTCCAGTATTTTTAGTAGAGACACGGTTTCACCATGTTGGCCAGGCTGGTCTCCAACTCCTGACCTCAGGCGATCCGCCCGCCTCAGCCTCTCAAAGTGCTGGGATTACAGGAGTGAGCCACCGCACCCGGCCTGTATTTTTTAGTAGAGGCGAGGTTTCGCCATGTTGGCCACGCTGGTCTCGAACTCATGAGCTCAGGTAATCTGCCCGCCTTGGCCTCCCAAAGTGCTGGGATTACAGGTGTGAGCCACCATGTCCGGCCTATTCTTTCTATTTCTCTTTATTTGTCACTGATTTCTACCCACACACTGTTCTGGTCCAGGTTGCTGGCAGCAATATTGGCCTAGCAAATGCCTCCCCATTGGCCTTTTCCCATTCATATAGCATATGGTTATATTGGTACCAAACTCATGGGGTATCTCAACCACTAGACAGTGCATCTGGATTCACTGTCAACCCCAATTTTGTCAGATGGGGTGAAGGCACAATCTATCTCATTAGGCCCATAGGAATTTTGGCATATATATATTTTAAAGTATAGTTGCAGATTCTTGCTAAGGATCATCTCTGCTTCCAGCACTCACAGTTGTAGCCCTGGTCCTGGAACCATTGCAACAAGCAGTAAGAAAGAAAGTTTAGGTAATATAGGGGAGAATTGTATAGTCATATTAGCATCCTCCCCCATCACCTTTACACCTCATCTCTCAGAAAAGTGGAGGAATCTTGGAATCTATCTAGCAAGAATGTTCCATTGATTCTGCTCATGTTGACTGTGAGCACAAACTTGGGAAGGTGTGTAAGCCAGCTCTTTAGGCCCATGTCTCCTCTCTCTCTCTCTCTCTTTTTGAGACAGGGTTTGGGTCTGTTGCCCAGGCTGCAGTGCAGTGGTATAACCTTGGCTCATTGCAACCTCAGCCTCCAGGGCTGAAGCAATCCTCCCACTTCAGCCTCCTGAGTAGCTGGGACTACAGGCATACACCATCATGCCTAGTTAATTTTCGTATTTTTTGGTAGAGATGTGGTCTCCCTCTGTTGCCCAGGCTGGCCTCAGATTCTTGAGCTCAAGTGATCCTCCCGCCTCAGCCTCCCAAAGTGTTGGTATTACAGGCATGAGCCACATTGCCCACTTTCTGTTCTCTTTTTTTTTTTTTGAGACAGCGTCTTGCTCTGTCACCCAGCCTGGAGTGCAGTGGTGCAATTTCGGCTCACCACAACCTCTGCCTCCCGGATTTCAGTGATTCTCATGCCTCAGCCTCCCAAGTAGCTGAGACTACAGGTGCGCACCACTACACCCATCTAATTTTTGTATTTTTAGTAGAGATGGTGTTTCATCATGTTGGTCAGGCTGGTCTTGAACTCCTGACCTCAGGTGATTTGCCTGCCTGCCTTGGCCTCCCAAAGTGCTGGGATTACAGGCGTGAGCCACCATGCCCAGCCTTTCCTGTCTCTCTCTCTCTCTCTCTCTTATTATTATTATTATTATTATTATTTTAGAGACAGGGTCTAGCTATGTTGCCAAGGCTTGTCTCAAACTCTTGGGCTCAAGGGATCCTCCCAAGTCGGCCTCCCAAAGTGTTGGGATTATAGGCATGAGCTACTGCACCCAGCGTTTGACAGATGTTTTAATTGTCCATTCCAATTCTGTGCCAAACTACAACTCTGAGGATGACATGCAACATAATATGTCCATTTGGTGTTTTATTTTTTTGCCCATTGTTGGATACTATGCACTGTAAGGTGTGTTCCTTGATCTGAAGAAATGTAACATGGCAGTCTAAATTGGTATAATATCTTCTGTTTCTTTTCTTTTCTCTTCTTTTCTTTCTTTTTCAAGACAGAGCCTTGCTCTGTAACCAAGGTGGAGAGCAGTAGTGCTATCAGGGCTCACTGCAGCCTTGACCTCCTGGGCTCAGGCGATCCTCCCGCCTCAGCCACCTGAGTAGCTGGAACTACAGGCATGTGCCACCATGCCTGGGTAATTTTTTATATGTTTTGTAGAGATGGATTCTCCCTATGTTCTCCAGGCTGGTCTTGAACTCCTGGCCTAAAGCAGTCCTCCCATCTCGGCCTCCCAAAGTGCTGGGACTATAGGCATGAGACCCTGTGCTCAGTCACGAGAGCTGTTCATAGGGTGCCGTCCATGTGGCAGTAGGAGCTGTCAGTTCCTCTGGTGGTTTCAAAGTTGGCCATAGAGGAAATGCTGAATACGATGAGTACTGCCTTGCAATCCTCCAGTAGCATGTTCTCGTATAAACTGTTTCCATTATATTATGGAACTCTTCTGGGCATTGCCTTCTTTATTAGAATGTTTCTCTGACATCACCTAGGACATTATGGGTATTTCAGGTTTCAAGATTATTTTATCTTTCATTCACAAAAAAATCACCATACCACCACATCTGGAAATTCTCTGATCCAAAACCTCAGCCATTGCTGTTGGGTAGCACTCATGGGCTTTTGCCACAATCTTCAGTCTCTATAAATACAAGTTGCAGACATTTTCAAAATCATGTCTGCCCATGGATCTTATATAAGGGCTCAAAAGCATCAAGAGAGCATCTGCTCTTTGCAATTCAGACATAGCCTGCTTAAATATGGCCTTCTTTTGTGTTGTTTAATGGAGGGAAGCTAGCAATATTCTCAGATGTGGAACATGCATCCTGCAAATTACAAGTAACCTGATTAGGTACTGTGTTTCTCGCGTAGTACCAGGGGTAGTAGGCAGTGACAGCAGTTCATTTTTTTCTTGCTTGGGGAATGTTAGGGGTGGATCCTGCCCAGGTTATTCCTAAGAATTTCACCATTTGAGTGGGCCCTTGGATTTTTGTTGCATTTATCAACCACCTCTGTTGGTCATGTATGTCACTATTGTATTTAAGTCAGTCCTAGCTTGCTCTTCAGTTTTTTATTTTTTGAGACAAGGTCTCACTATGTTGCCCAGGCCAGAGCGCAGTGGCCCAATCACAGTTCACTGCGGCCTCCACCTCCCTGCCCCAAGCGAACCTCCCACCTCAGCCTCCGAGGTAGCTAGGACCACAGGTGTGTGCCATCACACCCAATAATTTTTTATATTTGGAGAGACAGGGTCTCACTATGTTGCCCAGGCTGGTCTTGAACTCCTGGGCTCAAGCAGTCCTCCCGCTTTGGCCTCTCAAAGTGCTGGGATTACAGGCAAGAGCCACCATGCCTGACCGAGAACTGTAGCTTTATAGTAAGTGTTGAAATTAGGTATATAAATCCTCTAGCTTTTTTCTTCCTTTTCAAAATTGCTTTGGCTGTTCGAGGCCCTTTTAATTTCCATATGAATTTTAGAAGCAGCTTGTCAATTTCTAATTATTAATTTTGTTTTATTGATTGTGATCAACGTTGTTTGTAATATATGTATCTTAAGGAACCTACCAAAGTTGTTTTCTTTGTGCCTTAGTATTTGACTAAGTTTTGTGAATATTTTATGTGCACGTGAGAAAAAGTATATTCTATATGATCAGGGTGTGGTGTTCAATATATATACATCCAGAAGATCAACCTTACTGATTATGTGGTTTAGGTCTTTTATATTATTACTTATATTTTGTCCATTTAATCTGTCTCATTCTGTGAATGGTATGTTAAAAGTCTACCATTAGAGAATATTTCTATTTCTTCTTTCATTCTTGTAGTTTTCGGCTTATATAGGCTATTGCTGTTACTTTATTGTTTGCATTTGATAAATTTTTTAATTTTTTTTTTTTTGGAGTCAGAGTCTCGCTCTGTCACCCAGGCTGGAGTGCAGTGGCGTGATCTCAGCTCACTGCAAGCTCCGCCTCCCGGGTTCATGCCATTCTCTTGTCTCAGCCTCTCGAGTAGCTGGGTCTACAGGCACCCGCCACCATGCCTGGCTAATTTTTGTTTGTAGTTTTAGTAGACATGGGGTTTCCCCGTGTTACGCAGGATGGTCTCGATCTCCTGACCTCGTGATCCGCCTGTCTTGGCCTCTCAAAGTGCTGGGATTACAGGCATGAGCCACCGTGCCCAGCCTAAAGATTTTTTATGGATTTAGAGGATACAAGTACAGCTTTGTTACATGCATATATTGCAGAGTGGTGAAGTCTGGGCTTTTAGTGTCACCATCTCCTGAATAGGGTACATTAAATTGGATGATTAAATAAGCTCCAGGCCGGGCACAGTGGCTCATGCCTGTAATCCTAGCACTTTGGGAGACCGAGGCGGGTGGATCACCTGAAATCAGGAGTTCGAGACCAGCCTGGCCAACAGGGTGAAACCCTGTAGAGACAGGTGAAACCCCCTCTCTACTGAAAATACACACACACACACAAATTAGCTGGGTGTGGTGGCAGACACCTGTAATCCCAGCTACTAGAGAGGCTGAGGCAGGAGAATCTCTTGGACCCAGGAAACAGAGGTTGCAGTGAGCTGAGATCACGCTACTGCACTCCAGCCTGGGCAACAAGAGTGAAACTCTGTCTTGAAAAACAAACAAAAAAATAAGCTCCAGAGTCTTGTACTATAATACCCCAGTATCTAGTTATTATTATTTTTTGAGATGGGGTCTCACTCTTGTCACCCACGTTAGAGTGCAGTGGCAGGATCTCGGTTCACTGGAGCCTTGACTGGCTGGGCTCAGGTGATTCTCCCACCTCAGCCTCCTAAGTAGCTGGGACTACAAGTGTGCACCACCACACCCGGCTAATTTATTGTATTTTTAGTAGAGATTGGGTTTTGCCCTGTTGCCTAGGCTTGTCTCGAACTCCTGGGCTCAATTGATCTGCCTGCCTCAGCCTCCCAAAGTGCTGGGATACAGGCATGAGCTACCTTGCCTGACCAAGATATTGTTTACTCATTATACAAAAATCCAAAAGTTATATGTTATATCAAGAACCAGGAACATTTCAATTTGAATGAGAAAAAAATCAGTGGGTGCCAGCACTGAGATGATACAGAGTCTAGAATTACTTGACAAGGATTTTAAAGCAGCCATCATAAAAATACTTCAACAATTATGAACACACTCAAAACAAACTTTTTTAGAAAGTTTCCATAAAAAAATAGAAATCCCCAGCAAAGAAATAAAAGACATGAAAAGTCGCCAGGCACAGAGGCTCACGCCTGTAATCCCAGCAATTTGTGAGGCCGAAGAGGGCAGATCACTTGAGGTCAGGAGTTGGAGACCAGCATGGCCAACATGGTGAAACCCTGTCTCTACTAAAAATACAAAAATTAGCTGGATGTGGTGGCAGCCGCCTGTAATCCCAGCTACTTGGGAGGCTGAGGCATGAGAATTGCTTGAACCCAGGAGGTGGAGGTTGCAGTGAGCTGAGATGGAGCCACTGCACTGCAGCCTGGGTGGCAGAGCCAGACTGTTTGTTTGTTTGTTTGTTTGTTTGTTTGTTTTGAGATAGAGTCTCACTCTGTTGCCCAGGCTGGAGTGCAGTGGCTTGATATCGGCTCACTGCAACCTCCATCTCTCAGGTTCAATCGATTCTGCCACCTCAGCCTCCCTGTAGCTGGGATTACAGGCGCACACCACCATGCCCTGCTAATTTTTGTATTTTTAGTAAAGACAGGATTTCACCATGTTGGCCAGGCTGGTCTCAGACTCCTGACCTCAGGTGATCTGCCCGCTTCGGCCTCCCCAAGTGCTAGGATTACAGGCGTGAGCCACCGCACCTGGCAGACAGAGGGAGAATCTGTCTGAAACAAACAAACAGCCATAAAAAGTAACCAAATGGAAATTTTAGAACTTAAAAATACAATAATCAAAATGGAAACTCAGAAATGGACTCGACAGCAGAACGCAGATGACAAAGGAATCAATGAACTTAAGCATAGAAAAAACCCCTGCATTATCTATATATAAATGAGTGACTGAATATGATGTTGTGAACCATAACGCCAGTCTAGATATCTAGACTTGGGTTTCAGGTATGGCTTTCTCTAATTCCTAACCAAGTGCCCTGGATATTATTCTTATTCTCTATTGTCTTGACTTTGTTTATTTATTATTTATTTAAAAAAAATTTTTTTAACTTTTATTTTAGGTTCGGGGTACTGTATTAGTCTGTTCTCACACTCCTATAAAGAACGACCTGGGTAGTTTATAAAGAATAGAGGTTTAATTGACTTATGGTTGCACAGGCTGGACAGGCTTCTGCTTCTGGGGAGGACTCAGGAAACTTACAGTTATGGTGGAAAGTGAAGGGGAAGCAAGGCATGTCTCACATGGCAGCAGGAGAGAGAGAGCAAAGGGGGAAGTGCCACACACTAAACAACCAGATCTTGTGAGAACTCAATCACTATCACAAGAAGAAGGGGGAGGCTGGACGTAGTGGCTCACGCCTGTAATCCCAGCACTTTGGGAAGCTGAGGCGGGCGGATCACCTGAGGTCAGGAGTTCGAGACCAGCCTGGCCAACATGATGAAACCACATTTCTACTAAAAATACAAAAAATTAGCTGGGCATGGTGGCATGCGCCTGTAATCCCAGCTACTCAGGAGGCTGAGGCAGGAGAATCGCTTGAACCTCAGAGGTGGAGGTTGCAGTGAGCCAAGATCGCGCCATTGCACTCCAGCCTCAGCAACAAGAGCAAAACTCTGTCTTGAAAAAAAAAAATGAACAAGGGAGAAATCCACCCCCATGTTCCAATCACTTCCCAGCAGGCCCCTCCTCCAATGGTGAAGATCATAATTCAACATGAGATTTGGATGGGGTCACAGAGCCGAACCACATCAGGAACATGTGCAAGTTTATTAGGCATTTGGTAAATTTTTGTCCAACCCTTTAATTTTAGCCTTTTGCATGACTGTGTTTTAATCATGTCTCTTGTATGCAGCATAATGCTGGGCTTTGCTTTATGAGGCAATATTAAACCCTTTTTATTTTATTTATTTTTTTGATTGTATATGTTTTTATTTTATTACTCACCTAAATATTGCTGACCCATCAATAGAACAGCCCAGCCAGACATATGTAATAGTAATCAAATGCATTTGTCTTTTGTACTTTGCTTTTACATGGAAAACATAGCTTTTACATATTTTTAGGTTTTTTTCATTTTTATTTTTCAGTTTCTTTTTTATTTCAATAGGTTTTGGGGAATGGTTGGTGTTTGGTTACATGAGGAAGTTCTGTAGTGGTGACTTCAGAGATTTTGGTGCACCCATCACCCAAGCAGTATACCCAATGTGTAGTCTTTTATCCCTCTTCCCCCTACCCTTTCTTCTCAGTCCCCAAAGTCCATTGTATCATTCTTATGCCTTTGTGTCCTCATAGCTTTGCTTTAATATTTTATTAAAAATATTATTATTATTATTTTAAATAGATAGAGTTGGTATCTTCCTATGTTGGCCAGGCTGGTCTTGAACTCCTGGCCTCAAGCAATCCTCCCACCTCAGCCTCCCAAAGTGCTAGGATTATGGGTGTGAGCCACCACATTTGGCTCCCTTTTTCCTTTAATAAGCGAATTAAGCCCATTCGTATTTATTCGCGTTACTGTTAAGCTTGGTCTCAATTCTCTCATTTTATTTTATGTTATAATTACTGTGTGTATATATTGCATTTACTGTATTTCTTTCTCTCTCTCTCTCTCCCTTTTTTTTTTTTTGAGACAGAGTCTCACTCTGTCACCCAGGCTGGAGTGCAGTGTGCGATCTTGGCTCAATGCAACTTTGGCCTCCCCAGTTAAAGTGATTCTCCTGCCTCAGCCTTCTGAGTAGCTGAGATTACAGGCACGCACCACTACACCTGGCTAATTTTAAAAATTTTTAGTAGAGACAGGGTTTTGCCATGTTGGCTAGGCTGGTCTTGAACTCCTGACCTCAGGTGATAGGCCTGCCTGGGCCTCCCAAAGTGCTGGGATTACAGGCGTCAGCCACTATGCTCGGCCGAAATATGATTGATTTCGATGAGTTGACTTTGTGTCTTGCAGTTTTGCTAAGAGCTTCTTTGTAGATTTCTTGGGATTTTCTACATAGACAATCATATTGTGTGAGAACAGAGACAGTTTTATTTATTCTTTCTAACCAGTTATATGCCTTTTATTTTCTTTTTCTTGTCTGATTTCACTAAAGTAGGACTTTGAATAGGATTTTGATTTCGAATAGGATTTGTAAAAGTGGACATCTCTTGCCTTTTTCCTGATCTTCTAGGGAAAGCATTCAGTCTTTTTCATTATGTGTGATGTTAGCTGTAGGTTTTTGGTAGATGATCTTTATCAGGTTAAAGAAGTTTCCTTCTATTCCCACTTTGATGAGAGTTTTTGTCAGGAATGAATGTTGAATTTTGTCAAATGACTTTTCTGTATCAATTGATGATTGTATGGTTTTTCTGTTTTAGTTTCTTAATATGGTGGATTATATTGATTGATTTAAAAATGTTCAGCCAGCCTTGCGTTCTCTGGATAAACACCAACTGATCATGCTATGTGTTTACATATGTTGCTTGATTTGATTTGCTAATATTTGTTGAGGCTTTTTACTTCTATGTTTATAAGGGATATTGGACTTCATTTTTCTTTTCTTGTCATGTCTTTGTCTGATTTCGTAATCAGGATAATGATGGCCTCATAAAATAAGAAGTGTCCTTGTCTAGAAAATGGAAGAGGAAAGATTGTATAGAACTGATGTATTCCTTAAATATTTGGTAGAATTTACTAGTGAAACTATCAAGGCCTGGGAATTTCTTTTTTGGAGGGTTTTAAACCACAAATTCAGTTTCTTTAATTGATATTCCATTCAGTTGTCTGTTTCTCTTTGGGTAAGTTTTGGTGTTTTGTATATTTCATGGAATTGGTCCATTTCATCTAAGTTGGTGAGTTTATGTGAATAAAAATGTTCGTGGCATTCTCTTACTCTCATTTTAATGTCATTGGAGGCATATAGTAATATCTCTTCCATTTCTTTTTTCTTTTCTTTTCTTTTCTTTTTGAGTTGGAGCTTGGTTCACTGCAACCTCCACCTCCCGGGTTCAAGCAGTTCTCCTGCCTCAGCCTCCCAAGTAGCTGGGGTTACAGGCCTGCACCACCATACCCAGCTCATTTCTTACCTATCACTTTAAACTGGAAATGGCACTGTTACTTGAAACTGTCTCCCCTCCTACCTTCCAACACCCCACACTTTCCTGGTTCTATTTCTACCATCTAATAATTGTATTAGTCTGTTGTCGCATTGCTATAAAGAAATACCTGAGACTGGGTAATTTATAAAGAAAAGAGATTTAATTGGCTCATGGTTCTGCAGGCTGTACAAAAAGCATAACAGCTTCTGGGGAGGCCTCAGGAAACTTCCAATCCATAGCAGAAGGCAAAGAGGAAGAAGGAAGAAATTTTTTTATTTTTTTTTAGACGGAGTTTCACTCTTGTCGCCCAGGCTAGAGTGCAAGGGCACGATCTTGGCTCATTGCAACCTCTGCCTCCTGGGTTCAAGTGATTCGTGATTCTCCTGCCTCAGCCTCCTGAGTAGCTGGGATTACAGGCGTGCACCACCATGCCCCGCTAATTTTTGTATTTTAGTAGAAATGGGGTTTCACCATGTTGGCCAGGCTGGTCTCAAACTCCTGACCTCAGGTGATCCACCCACCTCAGTCTCCCAAAGTGCTGGGATTACAGGCGTGAGCCACCGTGCCCGGCGGCATATCTTTGTGTGTGTGTGTGTAAGATAGGATCTCGCTCTGTCACACAGGCTGGAGTGCAGTGGTGTGATCTTGGCTCACTGCAGTCTCGACCTCCTGGGCTCAAGTGATCCTCCTGCCTCAGCCCCTCAAGTAGCTGGGATTATAGGCATGCACCACCATGCCCAGCTAATTTTTGTTTGTTTGTCTGTAGAGACAGGATTTCACCATGTTGCTCAGTCTGCTCAAATTCCTGGGCTCAAGCTGTCCACCTGCTTCAGCTTCCCAAAGTGCTGGGATTACAGGCGTGAGCCACCACGCCCGGACAGCAGGCACATCTTACATGGCCAGAGCAGGAGGAATTGGGGCACAGGTGCCACACACTCTTAAACAACCAGATCTCATGAGAACTCACTATGGCGATGACAGCACCAAGGGAGGATGGCGTTAAACCATGAGAAACCACCCCCATGATCCAATCCCCTCCCACCAGGCCCCACCTCCAACATTGGGGATTACAATTCAACATGAGATTTGGGTGGAGACACAGATCCAAACCATATCAAGAATTTACTCTGCAACCTTCATAGCATATTGGTGTTCCCTCAAACTCTGTACTTGGTGCTTCTCTCAAACTGTGCTCTTTCTTAGCTATCCAATTTATTCTGGTGGTTTCAGCTAGTACTGGAATGATCTTACCTCCCAAACCTTGGCCTCTGCTAGCCTTCTCTCTTGAGCTCCAGCTGGACATCTCCGTCAGTATGTTTCATAAACACTCCAAAGTCTATCTCAATTTTTCTTCCATCAACTCATTGTCTCTCCTGTTTTGCTAATGTCTATACATGACTCCAGCCTCATCCCAGCTGTTCATGCAGTTATCCTGGGAGCAATACTGTCTCCCTTTCTCCCACAGAACAGCACTTCTGTATGATTTATAAGTATAAATATATTTTGTTTGTTTGTTTTGAGACAGGGTCTCTCTGTTGCCCAGGCTGGAGTGCAGTGGCGCAATCTCAGCTCACTGCAACCTCCACCTCCCGGGTTCAAGTGATTCTCCTGCCTCAGGCTCCCAAGTAGCTGGGATTGCAGGCAACTGCCACCATGCCCGGCTAATTTTTTTTTTTTTTTTTTTTGTATTTTTAGTAGAGATGGGGTTTCACCATGTTGGCCAGGCTGGTCTCGAACTCCTGACCTCAAGTGATCCGCCTGCCTCGGCCTCCCAAAGTGCTATGATCACAGGCGTGAGCCACCATGCCCAGCCAGCTTCTTTTTTTTCCCATTGAGACGGAGTCTTGCTCTGTCGCCCAAGCTGGAGTGCAGTGGTGTGATCTTGGCTCACTGCAACCTCCGCCTCCTGGGTTCAAGTGATTCTCCTGAGTAGCTGGGACTACAGATGTGCACCACCATGCCCAGCTAATTTTTGTATTTTTAGTAGAGATGGGGTTTCACCCATCTCTGTTGGCCAGTCTGGTCTTGAACTTCTGACCTCAGGCAATCCGCCCAGCTTGGCCTCCCAAAGTGCTGGCATTACAGGCATGAGCCACTGCGCCCAGCCTCCTTCTTCATTTTTTAACCCAGCAACTTGCACACGTCCAGGCACATAGTGTTTGTTTGTTTTTTTATTGGTTTTCCAGAAATATGCTTACTGAGGCACATAGTGTTAACTCAGGAGTGCGGTGGTCTTTTCTTCATGCATTAATAAATTAACACAGTAATAAAGCTGTCCCAGGTACCCCCCACCCCAAAAGTATATCAAGCAAGATACAAAATCAGGTATCCAGTGTAGCTCTATTTAGTCAACTTTCAACAGGGCTCCATTGAGAAGATTAGTTCCTGCACATCTTTTTCATGTGTCCCATTCTGATCATTGGAGATTGTTATTACAGGGGTCCGTGTCATTCGAGGATGTGGCTGTGGATTTCACCCAACAGGAGTGGCACAGACTGGACCCTGCTCAGAGGACCATGCACAAGGATGTGATGCTGGAGACCTACAGCAACCTGGCATCTGTGGGTGAGGATGATTGTCCGTGTAACTCCTGAGAGCGTGTGTTTCCTTTCTTGGTTGCTGTAACATGTGCAGCCTTGCGAGGATTTAATGATATTGAGAATCACAGATGAGTAATCAGTTTAGGGCACCAGGAAAAATGTGTGCGTTCTTACTTCCCCAATGAAAGGTTTAAATGGGCCCCCTTCCTTGTGCAGCTCATGAAGATGCACCTTCCTCCTCCATCAGAGGCCCTAGAGCTCAGACAACTTGGCCCACGTCCTGTGCCATTTCCCATTAACAGGCCTCTGCGTGGCCAAACCAGAGATGATCTTCAAGTTGGAGCGAGGGGAAGAGCTGTGGATATTAGAGGAGGAATCCTCAGGCCATGGTTACTCAGGTAAGTGGGCAAGAACTGGACATATGGAAAATAGGGGAAATAAGAGCCCAGGAATTCAGTTCAAAGGGTATGCTTGTGCAACACTTTCTAGGAATCTCTTTTTAGAGTTCCTAGCTCTTTGAAAATAAGGACAGAAGGTCTACATGCTTCAGATACCAAAGTCACACATCTTAATATCACACTCAAACTTCAATGCTTTCTCCTGTTTTATCTTGATTTTTTTTTTTTTGATGGAGTCTCACTCTGTCATCCAGTCTGGAGTACAGTGGTGCGATCTCAGCTCACCACAACCTCCACCTCCCGGGCTCAAGTGATTCTCCTGCCTCAGCCTCCCGAGCAGCTGGGATTACAGGTGTGTGCCACCACACCTGGCTAATTTTTGTACTTTTAGTAGAGACAGGGTTTCACCATGTTGGCCAGGTTGGTCACGAACTCCTGACCTCAAGTGATCCGTCTGCCTTGGCCTCTCAAAGTGCTGGGATTACAGGCATGAGCCACCGCACCTAGCCTTTATCTTGATTTTTAAGTTATTTACCACTCTTATTTATCTCTGCCTCATCTTAAACATTTATTCTTTTATTTTTTTGAGACAGAGTGTCTCTCTGTTGCCCAGGCTCAAGTGCAGTGGTGCAATCATGGCTCAACCTCAACTTAAAACCTCACCTGCCCGGTTTTAAGCGACCTTTCCAGGGCAGCCTCCCTAGTGGCTGGGACTACAGGCGCACACCACCATGCCTGGCTGATTTTTGTATTATTATTATTTTTTTTGTAGAGACAGAATCTCACTATGTTGCCCAGGCTGGTCTTGAACTCTTGGGCTCAAGTGATCCACCTGCCATGGCCTCCCGAAGTGCTAGGGTCAGAGGTATGAGCCACCACGCCTGGCAACATTTATTCTTCCTTCCCTCCATTGCCTTGGATGCTTTCTGTTATCAGGCATTCATTCATATATTCATTTAGTCATCTATGAAACTTTAAATGAGTATCAGTTATATGCTGGGTATGTTCTAGGTGTGGGAAACTGGTAGTGAATAAAATAATATCTCTGTTCTCTTGGGAGCTTACAATATAGTGGGGGAAAGTGACCAGAAACAAGCAAATACATCATATGTTTGATGGTGAAAAGAAAATCAGTGCAAGGTAAGAAGGATAGATACTGATTTTTAAGAAATAGAGGGTTTGGCCGGGCGCGGTGGCTCACGCTTGTAATCCCAGCACTTTGGGAGGCCGAGGTGGGCAGATCACAAGGTCAGGAGATCGAGACCACGGTGAAACCCTGTCTCTACTAAAAATACAAAAAATTAGCCGGGCGTGGTGGCAGGTGCCTGTAGTCCCAGCTGCTCGGAGAGGCTGAGGCAGGAGAATGGCATGAACCTGGGAGGCGGAGCTTGCAGTGAGCCGAGATCGCGCCACTGCACTCCAGCCTGGGCGACAGAGCGAGACTCCATCTCAAAAAAAAAAAAAAAGAAAAGAAAGAGAAATAGAGGGTTTTTTGTTTGTTTGTTTTTTGACGGAGTCTCACTCTGTCACCCAGGCTGGAGTGCAGTGGCACGATCTCAGCTCACTGTAACCTCCACCTCCTGGGTTCAAGTGATTCTCTTACCTCAGCCTCCCGAGTAGCTGGGATTACAGGCGGGCACCATTATGGCCAGCTAATTTTTGTATTTTTAGTAGAGATGGAGTTTTGCCATGTTGGGCAGGCTGATCTCAAACTCCTGACCTCAAGTGATCCGCCTGCCTTGGCCTCCCAAAGTGCTGGGATTACAGGCGTGAGCCACTGTGCCTGGCTGGAATCAAGTTTTAAAGGTTGTGTTAAGGAGTTTAATTTTATACTGTGACAAGAGAAGCCAATTTGGGATTTTACATAAAAGAGTGACATGCTGTGATTTATTTTTAAAGGATCTCTCTCACTGCTGTGTGGCAATGGTTCTGTTGCGGATAATGCCCTCAGGCATGATAATGACCTTCTTCACCATCAGAAGATTCAAACATTGGATCAAAATGTTGAATATAATGGATGCAGGAAAGCCTTCCATGAGAAAACAGGCTTTGTTAGACATAAAAGAACACCCAGAGGAGATAAAAACTTTGAATGTCATGAATGTGGGAAAGCTTACTGTAGGAAATCAAACCTTGTTGAACATCTGAGAATACACACAGGAGAGAGACCCTATGAATGCGGTGAATGTGCAAAAACCTTCAGTGCAAGATCATACCTCATTGCTCATCAGAAAACTCACACAGGGGAGAGGCCCTTTGAATGTAATGAATGTGGGAAATCTTTTGGCAGGAAGTCACAACTCATCCTACATACAAGAACACACACTGGAGAGAGACCCTATGAATGTACTGAATGTGGGAAAACCTTTTCTGAGAAGGCAACCCTCATGATTCATCAGAGAACTCACACAGGGGAGAAACCCTATGAATGTAGTGAATGTGGGAAAACATTTCGTGTAAAGATATCCCTTACCCAACACCACAGAACTCACACAGGGGAGAAACCTTATGAATGTGGGGAGTGTGGGAAAAACTTCCGTGCAAAGAAATCCCTAAATCAGCATCAAAGAATTCACACAGGTGAGAAACCCTATGAGTGTGGTGAATGTGGGAAATTCTTCCGAATGAAGATGACTCTCAATAATCATCAGAGAACTCACACAGGTGAAAAGCCCTATCAGTGTAATGAATGTGGGAAATCTTTCAGGGTGCACTCATCTCTTGGGATCCATCAGAGAATTCACACAGGAGAGAAACCTTACGAATGTAATGAGTGTGGTAATGCTTTCTATGTGAAAGCACGCCTAATTGAACATCAGAGGATGCATTCAGGAGAGAAACCCTATGAATGTAGTGAATGTGGGAAAATCTTCAGTATGAAGAAATCCCTCTGTCAACACCGGAGAACTCACACAGGAGACAAACCTTATGAATGTAGTGAATGTGGAAATGCCTTCTATGTGAAAGTACGCCTCATTGAACATCAGCGAATTCACACAGGAGAGAGACCCTTTGAGTGTCAAGAATGTGGGAAAGCTTTCTGCCGGAAAGCACACCTCACAGAACATCAGAGAACTCACATAGGCTGGTCCTGGCATTGTACAATGAAGAAAGCCTCTCCCTGAAGACTTCCCTCACCATTGGATCAAGCTCCTTGGGGCATATGATCACCAGGGCACACAGTGTGCCCATGAAAATTTGGCACCTACATTTGTATCAAAATATGACCTGATCCCCTTAGGGGATAGCTCATTGTTTTTATTCGGATTTCCCTAATTAGTGGTGTGTGAACATCTTATCTGTTGATTGGCTATTTGGGTTTTTTCTTCTGTGCATTGACTGTTCATGTCCTCTGCTCATTGTTTTCAAATGGGCTGTTCATCTCTTGCTTTTTGGTTTAAATGTTGTTTTTTAACATATGAGAATATAAAAATCCTTTTTTTTCAGTCATATGTGTTGCAAATATCTTCTCCCAGACTGTCGTTGGTTTTTAAAATTTTGTCATCTGTTTTCTTCTGCTGAAGTTTTATATTTTATTTATTTATTTATTTTTTATTTTTTTGAGATGGAGTCTCACTCTGTGGCCCGGGCTGGAGTGCAATGGCATGACCTCAGCTCATTTCAACCTTCGCCTCCCAGGTTCAAGCGATTCTCCTGTCTCAGTCTCCCGAGTAGCTGGGATTACAGGTGTGCACCACCATGCCTGGCTAATTTTTGTATTTTTAGTAAAGACGGGGTTTCACCATGTTGGCCAGGCTGGTCTCTAACTCCTGACCTCAGGTGATCCACCCGCCTCAGCCTCTAAAAGTGTTGGGATTACAGGTGTGAGCCACCGTGCCTGGCTAAAGTTTTATATTTTAATATTATCAGTTTCAAGGTGATAATATTCTCCTATACTTTCCTCTAAAGGTTTTCCTTTCAACATTTAGAATTTCAATCTCCTGTGAGAATTTTTTGGTATAGCATGAAGTGTGCAATACATACTACTATATTGTCTTTATATAATTTTATATAAATGGGCTCACACTGTATTTAAAGTTCCGCAGCTTGCTTTTTTCATGTAATGTTACCTTTCCAAGATCTGTCCTTGTTGATAAGTATAGGTCTGGCTAGTCATTTATCTCTCCATTCCCCTAGTAAAAGACATTTGTATCTTTTTCGAGTTTAGTGTCTAAATCTAGAAGTGGAACTGTTGGGTCATAGGATTTAGGCAATGTGCTGGTTATTAAGCTATTGTGTCCCAGCTCCAAACCCACCCTTCTTGACTGTGCTTTGTGACTCTACAAACCACATTTTGGCCTTGTCAACTGCTCCCTGTTGGGCCTTGCCAATAAGAGATACTAGATATAAACTTTGGGGCTGGAGAGGGAAGAAGGGACTTGCTCCTTTTTAATATTCCTATTAGCTTCCCGGTCATTGGAGTGTCCACTCAGCATTGCTTCTTCACTCAGACACCAGCAGTTCCTTGTCATAGCAGCGGTTTAATCTAGTTTGCAGCTTTCCAGCACTCACAGATGGTAGCCCATCCCCTCTGAGACACAAGCATCAGCTGGCTGGTGTCACCTCCTTAGAGATGTGAATTCTAGTCACATGGGACCCCTCCTCCATCCTTCTAAGTTTTAGTAATTTCAATTTATGGTTGGGTGCAGTGGATCATGCCTGTAATCCCAGCACTTTGGGAGGCCAAGGTGGGTGGATTGCTTGAGCCCAGGAGTCAAGACCAGCCTGGGAAATATGGTGAAACCCTATGTCTACAAAAAAAATTCAAAAATCAGCTAGGCATGGGACCCCACCTGTGGTCCCAGGTACTTGGGAGTCTGAGACTGGAGGTTGAAGCTGCAGTAAGCCATGATTGCACCACTGCGCTCCAGCTTGGGCAACAGAGCAAGACCCTGTCTCCAAAAAAATTGTCAACTTCTTCTCTTTGTTATGCCAGCCCAGCTGTTTTCTGCAGTTGCTACCTCCCTGATAACTTGAATGTTCTCTTTTTGTCTCTTCAGTTATTTGGTTTACAACCTCATAACTAGTTAAAATTATTTATAAGTTCTCTGTGTTAAAATAACTAGTGTGGTTTTTGTCTCCTAGTTGGGCTCTGATTGATACAGAAGGTTTTTTAACTTTATTAAGTATTGACATTTCCCTTCCAAATTGTATTAATTTATACTCCCACGAGCAGTTTGAGAAAGTTTTCATTTTGCCATTCAGCAGCACTTATTATCAGTCCTTTAAATTATTGCCAATCTGTAAGGTATGAAATGGCTTTGAGCCTTGGCTTCCATGAATGTGGTTTGTCTTTCTTTCTTTTGTTCTTTTCTTTTCTTTTCTTTTCTTTTCTTTTCTTTTCTTCTTTTCTTTTCTTTTCTTTCTCTCTTTTTCTTTCTCTCTCTCTCTTTTCTTTTCTTTTTTATTTTTATTTTTTGAGATGGAGTTTCACTCGTTGCCCAGGCTGGAGTGCAATGGCGTGATCTCAGCTCACTGCAACCTCTGCCTCCCAGGATGGAGCAATTCTCATGCCTCAGCCTCCCGAGTAGCTGGGATTACAGGCACGCATGACCACACCCAGCTAATTTTTGTACTTTTAGTAGAGACAGGGTTTCACCATGTTGGCCAGGCTGGTCTCAAACTCCTGACCTCAGGTGATCTGCCCACCTCAGCCTCCCAAAGTGCTGGGATTACAGGCGTGAGCTACTGTGCCTGGCCTATTTATTTATTTGAGACAGAGTCTCGCTCCATCACCCATGCTGGAGTGCGGTTGTGCAATCTTGGCTCACTGCAACCTCTGCCTCCTGGTTCAAGTGATTCTCGTATCTCAGCCTTCCGAGTAGCTGGGACTGTAGGTGGACACAACCACGCCCACCTAAGTTTTGTATTTTTAATAGAGATAGGGTTTTTCTATGTTGGCCAGGCTGGTCTCGAACTCCTGACCTCAAGTGATCTGCCTGCCTTGGCTTCCCAAAGTGTTGGGATTGCAGGAGTGAGCCACTGCACCTGGCCTGTCTTTATTTTTTTAACTCATCTTTCCTATCCTTCAATAGTATTTTATGGTTTTCTCCAAGAAATTGTCTATGAAAGTTAATTTTTTAATAGCAGTTTTGCGTTTATACATGTATACACATATATATTTCAAAATATAATGATGTGGGGTTTATATATATACTTACATATAATATTTGTGTCTCTCACACACACACATCTCCCCACACAACATTTTTGTTTGATGTGGGCAGTTTTCATTTCATTTTACCCAAATATTTACCACCTTGGTTGCACTTCATTACTTTCTGCATTTCATCCAGGATCATTTTCTTCTTTGCCTGAAAAATACTCTATAGAGTATCCTTTAGTAAGAGTCTGTTAGTGGTGAGCCTCTCAGTTTTGTCTAAAAATGTTCTTCATTGTGCCTTTTGTCACTGGCTGGGGCCGGCATCGTGGTTGGTAAAAGAATTTACCAAGGCAGTCATGAATTAAAGAAACCAAGTCTATTAGAGGGAAAGTAGGTTGCAAGGAGGCAATGGGCAGCACAGCAGAGAAAGGGGCTGTCTGCAAAGAGGCAAGAGCTAGAGGGAAGTTGTATAGGGTTGTGCTGGAGGGACTATGTGAGCAATGAGTTTGTGCTGCTGGGGCTTTGCACAGAACAAGGTATTTGGGAACAGGTTGTTGTGCCAGCAGGTTGTTTGTGATTAGTCGTCTCTCAGAACAATGGTTCTTCCCTACCTTCTTGCTTATTTATCTTATCGGGACTCCACACCTTTTTTTATAAGTAAAAGTGAATCCTTTACCTTAAATATTTGGTAGCACTATGTCACAGAAAATGGATAAAAAATTAAGTACTTGACTGGGCACAGTGGCTCACACCTGTAATCCCAGCACTTTGGGAGGCCAAGGTGGGTGGATCACTTGAGGTCAGGTGTTTGAGACCAGCCTGGCCACCATGGTAAAACCCTGTCTCTAGTAAAAATTAGCTGGGTTTGGTGGTGCATGCCTGTAATCCCAGCTACTCGGGAGGCTGAGGCAGGAGAATCACTTGAACCCGGGAGGTGGAGGTTGCAGTGAGCTGGGATGGTGCCACTGCACTCCAACCTGGGTGACACAGCAAGACTCCATCTCAAGAAAAAAATTAAAAAGTTAAGTAATTTTTTACTTTTTTCCTGAGTGTCCTTTAATGATTATCGTGATCCAAGGTATTTGAATTACTCATCAGCTACCCCACAATACAGCATATATTTGAATATATATAAAATACACTTTTTGTGTTTTCTGTACAGTATGCCCTCACTCTATTAAGTATTAATTAAGTATATCAAGATGCCATTTCATCAATACTTCCGATCTTTAGCTCACCACCCCCCTTTTTTTTTTCTTTTTAGATGGAGTTTTGCTCTTGTTGCCCTGGTTGGAGTGCAATGGCATGATCTCTGCTCACTGCAACCTCTGCCTCTCAGGTTCAGGTGATTCTCCTGTTTCAGCCTCCTGAGTAGCTGGGATTACAGGCGTGTGTCGCCACACCCATCTAATGTTTTCTCTTTTAAGTAGAGACAGAGTTTCACCATGTTGGTCAGGCTGGTCTCGAACTCCTGACCTCAGATGATCTGCCCGCGTCGGCCTCCCAAAGTGCTGGGATCACAGGCGTGAGCCACCGCACCCGGCTGTTTTTAAATTTTTATTATGGAATATGCCAAACATAAATAAGATAATTTATAGTGACACAAGACAGAACAGTTGTTGCCTCTGGGGTGAAAATTGACTTGTAAGGGGTAGGAGGGAACTTACTGGGGCGATGGAAATACTCCATATCTTCACTGGAGTGTGAATACAATAGTCATCAAGTGGGTAAACTTAAGGTTTATTTGTTTTATTGTATATAAATTATATCTCAATTGAAATGTGAAAACAAAGCAATAAAACATCCCCTGTTCCCATTTCAGGAGTCATGTCTGGGCTGCCTGGGAGGTAAACAGGAATACTGATTGCTAGGAGCAAATAAAAGACTCCTGGCAGTGGGCAACTTGGTCCTCCTAAGGCTTTAGAAATTGTCTTGCCCCATGAAAATGACATGTTCTGAGGCCCCAGTCTGGGGTATACTGACTTTCATTAGCTACCATCACCATCCGTGGTGCTCCCTCACTTGCCAACACTGCACTGTAGATTTGACTCCCAAGAGCCTAAGGATAGTCTCTGCCAATCCTCCAGTAGCCACCATCATAGTAGTTTTTACCCCCATGAGTCAGCAGTCCAGTGTCTACTAACCTCTCCATTAATTCGCAGCAGTTCTTACCACCCCTTTAAGCCAGAGCACGATGTGTGATCACCCATTAGCTCACATCATGTCTTATCACCCACCTTCAACCCCAGCTTAGTGTCTGATGATCTTCCATTAAGTCAGTATCATGTCTTACTTCCCTCCTTTAGACTTGGCATGGTGACAGCTGACTCCCATTAGCTCACAGCCCTGTGTTTTGTCTTCCTGTTGACCTAATGTAGTGTCTGTTGATTCCATGTTAGCTTCACCATTTTGTTTGCTAATTCCCCATTGGCTACAGCCTCCCAAGTAGCTGGGACTACAGGCATGCACCACCATGCCTGGCTAATTTTTAAATTTCTTTGAAGAGACAGAATCTTGCTATGTTGCCCAGGCTGGTCTCAAACTCCTGGACTCGAGATCCTCCTGCCTCAGCCACCCAAAGTGTTGGGATTACAAGTGTGAACCACCATGCTGGGCCTGTCTGCTGATTTTTTATTAGCTGTGGGTACAGTGTCTTTGCCACATGAGCCCACAGCACAGTGGGCTCAGCACAGCACAATGGTACCCAATGGCTGTTCCCCAATTAGCTACCAATATGATGACTTTGGTCCTCTTGGGCCTCAGCACAATGTCTCCAGAACTCGCATGACCATGTCACTGTCTTTTGATCCCCCCTTACCAGGTTGCAAGATTTTTAAGCTTGAGGACCCAGTGGTGTCTGCTTCCCCTAGAATAGCCCCTAAAGGTGTGTCAACTGCCCATGTATTACAGCCCATGAGTATATCTGCTGACCATACATGAATGTCTTCTGATTTACTTGCCACCCGCACAGATGCCCTGCTTTTGGGCCCATCACCATATTTTTGTCCTTACCATAGTTCAATCATTGTGTCTGCTGAATCCCCCCATTAGCCACTAGTATTGTGCCATTGGCACATTGAGGCCTCAGTGGAGTCTGCTGACCCCAGATTAGCCCTTATCACTGTTTGTTGCTCCTCCATTAGCCAACAGTACAGTTTCCTCAGTACCCATGAGGCCCCAGCAATGTCTTTGCTTACCCAACTTTAGCAACTATCACTCTGCTGATCCCCACTTAGTCACAAGAACAGAGACTTTAACCTCCATGAACTCCCAGTACAGTATCTGCCAATTCCACATTAGCTTTGGCTTTCTGGTCACCCATTGGCCATGAATACAGTGGTTTTGGCTCTCGTAAGACCCAATCACAGTGTTTGCTGACCCTGTATTGACTGCCATCACTGCCTGGTGATCCTCCATCAACCATGCATAGAATGTCTTTGAATGCAATGATGCCCCATCACAGCACACGCTGCCCTGCATTGGAGCCCATCACTGTGTCTGCTGATCTGATTATATGAGCCTCAACACTGTGTCTGCCGACTACTAGACACCACTATGGAGTCTGCCTCATGTTTCTCAATCACAGTATCTGCCAACCCTATATTAGTGTCACCACTGTGTCTGCTAATCTTTTTTTTTTTTTTTTAGGTGGAATTTCGCTCTTGTTGCCCAGGCTAGAGTGCAATGGTGCAATCTTGGCTCACTCCAACCTCCACCTCCCGGATTCAAGCAGTTTTCCTGCTTCAGCCTCCCCAGTAGCTGGGATTACAGGCACCCGCCATCATGCCCAGCTATGTGTCTGCTAATCTTGGTCACAAGTACAGTGTCTTCAGTCTTCATAAAAAATCAGCCTGTCTGCTCTCCCCACATCAGCCCTTAGTCACTCTTTGCTGATTAGCCACCACAAAGTGTTTTTGTCTCCACCACAGTATCAGCCCCATCCCTGCCACACTGATGTGTCATTGTCCCTTAGTACAGTGTGCTGACCTCATGAGCCTGGCATAATGCCTGGGGTTCATTAGAGCCTACCCTTCATGAAAGTACATCATGGTTTCAGATGATCCTGTATTAGCTACCGGTACGGTGTCTTTAACCTTCATGAGTTCCCACAGCCATGTTTGCTGATGCTGTGGTAGCTCCCAACACTGTGTCTGTTGAATCCTCATTGGTCATCAATATAGTGGCTTTGATCTCTGTGATGACACGGTGCAGTTTCTGATGACCCTCTATGAGGTGCAGTTATTGTTCCCTCATCTCTGTACACTGGTTTGTTGACTGTTCTTTCAATCTCAGCAATGTTTCCTTCAACTCTGGCAGTTTCCCAGGCCTTCAGGCTGTTTTCTTATTTTTCTGACTGTTTATTGACCGTCAGGGATTGTCCCTTGGTCTTTTTGGCTATGGAGTCTTATCCCGTTTTCCTCTGTCTTCCAAATGCAAGGACTGTTTGTGGTCTCCAGATGTTCAACAATCCTGCTGTTCCTCAAGGCCAGACACTTTTCCTTTAAGCCTCCGGCTGTTTCTCTGGCTGTTTCCAAGGTAGTTCTCACTGTTGCATGACATGTGGTGACAATTTCCTCTTCTGTTTGACTATTGTAGAGTCTTTGCCTGTCCCAACTACAAGGACTGTACTCTGGCTGTTCATGTCACTGCAAGACTCTTTTTCAGTCCCTGTGGCTGTTTTCTAGTGTCCTGGCATGTTCGCTCAGCCCTTGGCTATTGTCTGGAACCAGACTGTTCGAGCTGCTTCTAGTGACTCCCCAATGCCTGGAATAGGCTACCTTACCCTCCCTCTTGCTACCTCAATTCTGGGTATGTTCAGGCTTCCTCTTGCCTCTTTTCTGGTCTCCTACTGTTTCTCCATCCCAAGGACTGTTGCATACCCTGGATGCAGCTGGGGGGCATTAAACAGCAAGTGGGAATGGCAGGCTGCAGGGGGAGCACCTTCCTTCCAGGTAGACCTCTTTAGCTGTGGCTGCCCTGGGGAAACAGTCGCTGCAGAGACGCTGCCTGCTTCAGAGCCCTGGTGTGGCCTCCTGGCAGGATATCTATAGCCCTAGAGTCACTAGATTTGCTTCCATCACCCTGCTAGAAAATTTATTAAAGTGAACACCTCCCAGCATTAGGGGTGTCTGTGTGTGAATCTCTGTTTGGGAGAGACCGTGATGGCCGAGAGGAAGCACATGGAGATCACAGTGGTGTGCGGTGTGCAGCATGGGGACCAGTCCTGCTCTCGTCCGAGCCGCATTCCTTCTCCTAATACATGGCATCACAGTTCCAGCCCAGAATCCTTCAGAAGTCTGTGCTGATGTTGGAGGATGAATATAGGGTGTCTGCCCCATGGGTGTTTTTTAGCTCACAACATGAAACCCTTATAATAACTTAATGTGCAATATTACTAACAGCCATTTAGTTTCTAGACAGGCAGTGTAGTGTAATGGCTAAGAACATGAATGCTGGAGCCAGATATGCATTCAAATCCTGCGCCTTAATGGTTTCTTAGATATGGGACAAAAAGCGCACATAAAGAACACTTAAACTTTGCTAAAAAAACAAGACAAAACATAAACAACCCAACTAAAAAATGGGCAAAGGCTGGGCGGAGTGGCTCATGCCTGTAATCCCAGCACTTTGGGAGGCCAAGGTGGGTGGATCACTTGAGGTCAGCAGTTCGAGACCAGACTGGCCAACATGGTGAAACCCCGTCTCTACTAAAAATACAAAAATTAGACAGGCGTGGTGGCGTGGACCTGTAATCCCAGCTACTCAGGAGGCTGAGGCAGGAGAATTGATTGAACCCAGGAGACAGAGGTTGCAGTGAGCTGAGATCGTGCCACTGCACTCCAGCCTGGCTGACAGAGCGAGACTCCATCTCAAATAAATAAATAACTATAAATAAAAATGGACAAAGGACTCAAATAGACATTTCTCCATGGATGATATACAAATGCCCAATAAGCACATGAAAAACTGCTCAACGTAATTAGCCATCAGAGAAATGGAAATCAAAGCCACAATAACACTACACACCCATAGGATGGCTAGAATCCAAAAGACAGATAACGACAAGTGTTGGAGAGGATGTGGACAAATTGGAACCTTCTACATTGCTGGTAGGATGTAAAAGAGTGCAGCTGTTTTGTGAAACAGCTTGACAATTTCTGAAAATGTTAAAAATAAATGTACCATGTGATCCAGCAATTCCATTCTTAGGTATCTATGTGGGAGAAATGCCAACATATGGCCACACAAAAACCTGAACACAGATGTTCACAGCAGTGCTATTCCTACTTGCCAAAAAGTGGAAACAACCCAAATGTCCATCAACTGATGAAATGATACACAAAATGTGGTATGTTCATAAAATGAAATATTAATCAGTAATAAAAAGAAACGAGGTGCTGATACATTCTGCCAATGTGGATGAATTTTGAAAACATGTTAAATGAAAGAAGCCAGTTGGGAAAGGCCACATATTGTATAATTCCATTTATATGAAATGTCCAGAATAGGCAAAACTGGGGAAACAAAAAGTAAATTAGTGGTTGTCTAGTACTCGGATGGGGGTAGGTGGTAGAAATAGAGTGACTGCTCACAGGTACTGGGTTTCTCTTGGGGGTGATGAAAGTATCCTAAAATTCTATTGTGGTGGTTGCACAACTCTGAATGTACTAAAGCTAATTTAATTGTGATGTTAAATGGATGAATTGTATTGTATGTGTGTGAATTACATCTCAATAAAGCTTAAAAAATAGGAAATTATAAAAATAAAGATTTGAACTAGGTCAGTATTTTTAAAAGTTGAGTCTTTGTAATATTATCTTTAAGAAAAAAGATATTTATTTACTTTCATTTTTAGTTTTTTGGATGAAGTCTTGCTCTGTCGCTCAGGCTGGAGTGCAGTGGCATGATCTCGGCTCACTGCAACCTCTGCCTCCTGGGTTCAAGTGATTCTGTCTCAGCCTCCCTAGTAGCTGGGATTACAGGCACGCGCCACCACTCCTGGCTAATTTTTGTATTTTTTTAGTAGAGATGCGGTTTTGCCATGTTGACTAGGCTGGTCTCCAACTCCTGACCTCAGTTGATCCGTCTGCCTCGGCCTCCCAAAGTGCTTGGATTACAGGTGTGAGCCACCACACCCCACCACATTAAGAAAAAAATTTAGGCCGGGTGTGGTGGCTCACACCTGTAATCCCAGCACTTTGGGAGGCCAAGGTGGGCAGATCACGAGGTCAAGAGATGGAGACCATCCTGGCTAACATGGTGCAACCCCGTCTCTACTAAAAATACATAATTAGCCGGGTGAAACTCCATCTCAAAAAAATAAAAAAATATACAATAATTAGCCGGGCGTGGTGGCATATGCCTGTAATCCCAGGTACTCAAGAGGCTGAGGCAGGAGAATCGCTTGAACCTGGGAGGCGGAGGTTGCAGTGAGCCGAGATCACACCACTGCACTCCAGCCTGGCGACAGAGCGAGACTCTGTCTCAAAAAAAAAAAAAAGAAAAAAAATTTAATTAGTGCCTGCATAAAATTTTAGGGGAAAACATTTCTGTTTCTGCCTTTCTTAGCTATGTGTCCCTGGGAAAATCAAATTTACTTCTCTATGCCTCAGTTTCTGCATCTGTAAAATGGGGATAAAAATAATGCCTAAATCTGAGGGACAATGAAGTCATAAATGTACAGTGCTTAGAATAATGCTAGGCAGATATCCAGCTCTCTGTATTAGTTATTATTATTAGTAGTAATGGCAAATATAATTTAATTTATAACTTAGTAGTGATACATTTTAGTAATGGCAACTTACGATATTTGTAGTAACAATTTTATTCACACTGACAACTTTAACTCAATGATTTTGACAATCTCTCCCAAAGATGTCACAAATATAATATGTTCATTTGTAATGTTTTTTTTTTTTTTTTTTTTGAGACAGAGTCTGGCTCTGTCGTCCAGGCTGGAGTGCAGTAGCATGATCTTGGCTCACTGCAGCCTTCACCTCCTGAGTAGCTGGGATTACAGGCATACGCTACCATGCCTGGCTAATTATTGTATTTTTTTTTTTTTTATTTTTGAGACGGAGTTTTGCTCTTGTTGCCTAGGCTGGAGTGCAATGGCTCAATCTCGGCTCACTGCAACCTCAGCCTCCTGGGTTCAGGTGATTCTCCTGCCTCAGCCTCCCGAGTAGCTGGGATTACAGGCATGCACCACCACGCCTGGCTAATTTTGTATTTTTAGTAGAGACGGGGTTTCTCCATGTTGGTCAGGCTGGTCTCGAACTCCTGACCTCAGGTCATCTGCCCACCTCAGCCTCCCAAAGTGTTGGGATTACAGGCGTGAGCCACCATGCCTGGCCTAATTTTTGTATTTTTAGTAGAGATGGGGTTTCGCCATGTTGTCCAGGTTGGTGTTGGACTCCTGGCCTCAAGTGATCTGCCTTGGCCTCCCAAAGTTCTGGGATTACAGGCGTGAGCCACCGGGCCCGGCCTGTAATGTTTTCATTCTTATTATGATGCTTGTACACTAATTTTTAGTATGAACATCTCCCCACTGACAAGTAGCGACATTTCAAAGACTTCTGAGCACAGTTATTCTCCCGATGATAATGTGCCTGTTTTCACATTCTAAAGTATTGGGGGTTAGGACTTCAATGCATCTTTTGGGGAGACACAATTCAACCCATAACAGTTCCTCAGTATGCAGTCCTCACTTGATAAATCTCCAAGTTTAAATATCTCTACTGGGCTGGGCACAGTCTAATCCCACCACTTTGGGAGGCCAAGGTGGGAGGATTGCTTGAGGCGAGGAGTTGGAAACCAGCCTGGGCAATAGGGAGCATCTCTACAAAACGTAAATAAATAAAGATATTGCCAAGACGGTAACTTGCAAATCCCTAAGCCCTTGGTAAACAATTCTCTTAAAGAGCCCCCTCTCCTCAGTGTGACATATGTCCTCTTTTACAAATACCCAACTGGCAAATACTAACTGTATTAGTTTGCTTTAACTTTTCTTTTTCTTTCTTTTCTTTTCTTTCTCCTTCCTTCCTTCCTTCCTTCCTTCCTTCCTTCCTTCCTTCCTTCCTTCCTTCCTTCCTTCTTCTTTCCTTCCTTCCTTCCTTCCTTCCTTTTATTTTTTTTGAGACAGAGTCTCATTCTGTCACCCAGGCTGGAGTGCGGTGGCACAATCTCAGCTCACTGCCACCTCCGCCTCCCAGGTTCAAGTGATTCTCATGTCTCAGCCTCCCGAGTAGCTGGGATTATAGGTGCGTGCCACCACGCCTGGCTAATTTTTGTATTTTTAGTAGATACGGGGTTTTGCCATGTTGACCAGGCTGGTCTCAAACTCCTGGCTTCAAGTGATCCGCCCTCCTTGGCCTCCCAAACTGCTAGGATTACAGGCGTGATCCACCTCGCCTGACCAACTGTATTAGTTTTCTACTGATGTATAACAAATTACCACAAACTTAGCAGCTTAAAACAATACCCATTTATTATCTCAGTTCTGTAGGTCAGAAGTCCTGGCAGGTTGTATTGGGTTCTCTCCCTAATGGTCTCACAAGGCCAAGGTCAAAGTATTTGCTACGCTGGACTCTTATCTGGAGGTTCTCAGAAAGGACCCACTTTTAACCTTGTTCAGGTTATTGGCAGACTTCAGCTCCCTGCAGTATGTAGGACTGATGTCCCCATTTCCTCGCTGGCTGTCAGCCAGTGGCTGTTTTCTGCTCCTAGAGGCTGACTGAATTTCTCACCTTGTGGGCCTCTTCATCTTCGAAGCTGGCTAGGACGTGTCAAATGCTTCTCATGCTTCCAGTCTCTCTGATTTCCTCTTCTGCCACCAGCAGGAGAAAATTCTGCTTTTATGATGGGCTAATGTGCTTAGATTAGGCTCATCTGAATAATCTCCCTATTTTAAGGTCAACTGATGAGCAACCTTAGTTATATCTGCAAGATCCCTTTTTTATACAATGTAATATAACCACAAGTGAGAGCTCATCATATTCACAGATTCTACCTACAATCAAGGAGTTTATACAGGGGTGAGGGGTATGGTGGCACATTCTTAGAATTCTGCCTACTGTGGCCACTTCTGAGCCTTTCCTTTTCATTAATATCCCACAGACATATCCCCATTGATGGCCCCCTGACTGGCAAATCTCCCCTTTCAGAGATATCTACCCATTGGCAAATCTTTCATTCATGAACCTGTTGTGGAAAAAAAATCACCCCATTCAAAAACATCTATCAAAATATCCCATTCATGACCCCTCCTAACAAATCTCCCCATTTAGAAATAAACACATTGACGTATCGCCCATAGATGACTTCCACTGAAAACTCTTGTTAATGAATGCCCATTGGCATATTTCTTATTTGTAATTTCTTTTTTCTTTCTTTCTTTCTTTCTTTCTTTCTTTCTTTCTTTCTTTCTTTCTTTCTTTCTTTCTTTCTTTCCTTTCTTTCTTCTTTCTTTCTTTCTTTCTTTTTCTTTCTTTTCTTTCTTTCTTCTTTCTTTCTTTCTTTTTCTTCTTTCTTTCTTTCTTTTTCTTTCTCTCTCTCTTTCTTTCTCTCTCTCTTTCTCTCTCTTTCTTTCTTTTTCTTTCTCTCTCTTTCTTTTTCTTTCTCTTTCTCTCTTTCTCTCTCTCTCTTTTTTCTTTCTCTCTCTCTCTTTCTTTCTCTCTCTCTTACTTTCTTTCTCTCTCTCTTTCTTTCTTTCTCTCTCTCTCTTTCTTTCTTTCTCTCTCTCTCTTTCTTTCTTTCTTTCTCTTTCTTCTCCCTTCCCTTCCCTGCCCTCCCCTCCCCTCCCCTCCCCTCCCCTCCCCCTCCCCTCCCCCCTCCTCCCCTCCCCTTCCCTTCCCCCCTCCCCTCCCCTTCCCTCCCCTCCCCTTCCCTTCCCTTCCCTTCCCTTCCTTTGAGATAGAGTCTCAATCTGTCACCCAGGCTGGAGTGCAGTGGCGTCATCACAGCTCACTGCAGCCTTGACCTCCCGAACTCGTGATCCTCCCGCCTCAGCCTTCCAAGTAGAAAACAGGACACAATTGAGAATAATCTATCAATCAATAAACTGACCCAGAGCTGACACAAATGTTAAAATTAGTAGACAAGGATATTAAAAGTTATTGTAACTATTGCATATGCTCACAAAGTTAGTAGAGACATGGGAAATGTTTGTAAAAGACCCAAATCAACTTTATAAGACTTCTACTTCTGGGAAAATGAGGTAGATGTGTTTTTCCCCGTTCCTCTCACTAAGTACAACTAAAAATCCTGGATAGATGTTTCTAAAACAAACATAAGAAGATTCTGGGCTGAGCGCAGTGGCTCACATCTGTAATCCCTGCACTTTTGGAGGCTGAGGCAGGTGGATCACCTGGGATCAGGAGTTCGAGACCAGCCTGGCCAACATGGCAAAACCCCATCTCTACTAAATATACAAAAATTAGCCAGGCGTGGTGGCAGGTGCCTGTAATCCCAGATACTTAGGAGGGTGAAGCAGGGAGAATTGCTTGAACCCGGGAGATGGAGGGTGCAGTGAGCCAAGATCACACCACTGCACTCCAGCCTGGACAATGGAGTAAGACTCCATCTCAAAAAGAATAAATAAAAATAAAAATAAAAGTGTGGCATTTCCCCCTACCTGGCTCCTGCTCTGGCTATGTGTTGCACCTGCTCCCCCTTCACCTTCTGGCATGATTGTAAGTTTCCTGAGGCCTCCCTAGAAGCTGAGCAGATGCCAGCACCATGCTTCCTGTACAGCTTGCAGAACTGTGAGCCAATTAAACTTCTTTTATTTTTATTTTTTTAGACAGGGTCTTGCTCTGTCACCCAGGCTGGAGTGCTGTGGTATGGACACAGCTTACTCCAGCCTCAATCTCTTGGGCTCAAGGAATCCTCCTGCCTCAGCCTCTCAAGTAGCTGGGATTACAGGCATGCACCAGCACGACCTGGCTAATGTTTGTGTTTTTTTGTAGAGACAGGGTTTTGCCATGTTGCCCAGGCTGGTCTCGAACTCCTGAGCTCAAGCAATCTGCCAGCCTTGTCCTCCCAAAGTGCTGAGATTACAGGCATGAGCCACCATGCCCAGTTTAAACTTCTTTTCTTTATAAATTATGCAGTCTCAGGTGTTTCCTAATAGCAATGCAAGAATGGCCTAACACACAGACTCTTGGGGGTGGTCTCTTCCTCTTCTTTTTTTTTTGAGACGGAGTTTCGAGCTTGTTGCCCAGACTGGAGTGCAATGGCGCAATCTCGGCTCACTGCAACCTCCACCCTCCGGGTTCAAGCGATTCTCCTGCCTCAGTCCCCCAAGTAGCTGAGATTACAGGTATGTGCCACCACATCCAGCTAATTCTGTATTATTATTATTATTATTTTTGAGATGGAGTCTTGCTCTGTTGCCCGGGCTGGAGTGCAGTGGCATGACCTCAGCTCACTGCAACCTCTGCCTCCCAGGTTCAAGCAATTCTCTGCCTCAGCCTCCTGAGTAGCTGGGATTACAGGCACCTGCCACCATGCCCAGCTAATTTTTGTAGTTTTAGTACAGACGGGGTTTCACCATCTTGGCCAGGCTGGTCTTGAACTCCTGACCTCGTGATCCACCCGCCTCGGCCTCCCAAAGTGCTGGGATTATAGGCGTGAGCCACCGCGCCTGGCGCTAATTTTGTATTTTTAGTAGAGACTGGGTTTCATCATGTTTGTCAGGCTGGTCTCGAACTCCTGACCTCAAGTGATCCACCCGCCTTGGTCTCCCAAAGTGTTGGGATTACAGGCGTGAGACACTGCGCCTGGCCTTCCTCTTCTTTCTATCTTTTAAAAAAATAATATGTATGTGTATATATATATATATATGTTTAATTAACTGAATGCTTGCCACAATCTTCCTCTTATAAGGACATCAGTCCTATTGGATTAGGGCCCCACCCTTTTAACCTAATTTAACCCTAATTATCTCCTTAAAGACCCTATCTCTTTCCGTCACATTGAGGGTTAGGGCTTCAACATACGAATTTGGGAGGGCACAATTCAGTCTGTATCAACAACTGTCGGCTGGGTGTGATGGCTCACGCCTGTAATCCCAGCACTTTGGGAGGCCAAGGCAGGTGGATTGCTTGAGGTCAGGAGCTGAAGACCAGCCTAGCCAACAGGGTGAAACCTCGTCTCTACTAAAAATACAAAAATTAGCCGATCGTGGTGGCACATGCCTGTACCCCCAGTTACTTGAGAGGCTGAGAAAGGAGAATCGCTTGAACCCGGGAGGCAGAGGTTGTGGTAAGCCAATATCACGCTGTTGCACTCCAGCCTGGGTGACAGAGCCAAACTCCGTCTCAAAAACAAAACAAAACAACAAAAACAACAACACAAAAGAAAAACAGAAACAAACAAAAAAACTGGGGGCAATAAAGGCATGAAGGGCTAATGTACATGCCTTCTCAATTGTGTGCTCACCATCAAAATGAGGAGGGCCAAGGGAGGGTCTCCACCAGATGGATTCATTCACTTTATAGAAGGATCTGGGGAAGAGGAGGTCAGAGTGGATGCTGGTACAATATACGGTTTCCTCCCACACCACCTCATCTTTCTGTTTTTCCCTACCTGACGCAGTAGTCTCAGGACCAGAACTGCAACTGTAGCTTCCAGAAGCAGGGATAAGCCCTAAGCAAGAAACTTTAACTGTACTTTTACATGTTTATGTCAGAATTCCTAAGGGTTTGATATAGTTTGGATATTTGTCCCTGCCTAAATCTGTTTTTTGTTTTGTTTTTCAGTAGAGATGGGGTTTTGCTATGTTGGCCAGGATGGTCTGGAACTCTTGGGCTTAAGTGATCCACCCACCTCGGCCTCCCAAAGTGCTGGGATTACAGGCATGAGCCACCACACCAGGCCTCAAATCTCATGTTGAAATGTAATTGCCAGTATTGCAGGTGGGGCCTGGTGGAGGGTGTTTGGACCATGGCGGTGGATTCCTTGTGGCTTGGTGCTGTCCTCACCGTAGTGAGTGAGTTCCCCCGAGATCTGGTTGGTAAGTGTGTGGCACCTCCCCCTGCCATGCTGTCTCTTGCTCTCCTGCTCCCACCAGATGAGACGCCTGCTCCCGCTTTGCCTTCTGCCATGATTGGAAGCTTCCTGAGGCCTCCCCAGAAGCTGAGCAGACATCAACACCATGCTTCCTGTAAAGCCTGTAGAACTAGACCAGGCGCAGTGGCTCACATCTGTAATCCCAGTATTTTGGGAAGCCAAGGTTGGGCAGATTCCCTGAGCTCAGGAGTTCGCGACCAGCCTGGACAACATGGTGAAATCCCATCTGTATTAAAAATACAAAAAAATAGCCAGGTGTGGTGGTGTGCGTCTGGGTCCCAGGTATTTGAGAAGCTGAGGTGGGAGGATCGCTTGAACCCGGGGATTGGAGGTTGCAGTGAGCCGAGATTTCACCACTGCCCTCTAGCCTGGGTGACAGAGTGAGACCTTGTGTCAAAACAAAACAAAAGCCTGCAGAATTGTGAGCCAATTAAACCTCCCTTCTTTATGAATTACCCAGTCTCATGTATTTCTTTATAGCAATGCAAGAACAGCCTAACACAGGGCCTAACGTGATAGACTGTGCCTTCACCTCATCTGGCAAATTAGGGTCGACAGTGAATGCATGCAGCTGTATTACCTAGTGATTGAGGTAGCCCACTGGTTCCACACCTATGTAACTATACCCTCCATGGATGGGGGTAGACCGAGGTGGAAACATTCGCTAGACTGATATTGCTGCTGATAATCTAGACTAGCACAGAGGCTGAACCTAATGTCCCTTCCAAAGGTGGAAAAGTTGGGTCAAATTCAACCATAAATGGAGAGAAAGAGGAATGGTACCTGAGAGTAAAAGAATGAAGAAATGTGTTGTGCAATAAGGAAAAGTCATTACACTGATGCCCTGAAAGAGGCCAAGAACAAGAGGTGACTTTATTTATTGGCTCAATTATACCAGGTATCTGAAAGAATGAAGTGGCCAGGCACGGTGGCTCAAGCCTGTACTCCCAGCACTTTGGGAGGCTGAGGCGGGAGGATCGCTTGAGGTCAGGAGTTCAAGACCAGCCTGGGAAACCTGGCAAAACCCTATTGCTTACAAAAATTACGAAAATTAGCCAAGCATGGTGGTGCATGCCTGTAGTCCTAGTTACTCAGGAGGCTGAGGTGGGAGGATTGCTTGAGCCCAGGAGGTCGAGGCTGCAGTGAGCTGAGATTGAGTCCACTGCACTCCAGCCTGGACAACAGAGCAAAACTCCATCTCAAAAAAAAAAAAAAAATCCAGGCGTGGTGGCTCACGCCTGTAATCCCAGCACTTTGGGAGGCTGAGGTGGGCGGATCATGAGGTCAGGAGATCAAGACCATCCTGACTAACACGGTGAAACCCGGTCTCTACTAAAAATACAAAAAATTAGCTGGGTGTGGTGGTGGGCACCTGTAGTCCCAGCTACTTGGGAGGCTGAGGCAGGAGAATGGCAGGAACCTGGGAGGCGGAGCTTGCAGTGAGCCGAGATTGAGCCACTGCACTCCAGCCTGGGCGACAGAGTGAGACTCCATCTCAAAAAAAAAAAAAGATAAGAAAAGAAAAGAAAGAAGAAAGAATGAAACCATAATGAAACCATATGTTGCGAAAACCAACCTCAACATTTAGAACCTAACAAGGTCGATGCCTGTAAACCTCAGTGGCATTGCTCTGGGAGATGAACTGGACCAATTGTTAACGGAACTCCAGTAATGTGTCAGTATCTTTTGACTCTTACTCTGCAGGTTACATTTACTACCATAGCATGATATAATGTAACACTGGCATTGTTGCTAAGATTATAATATCTATATTGATGGTCAAACATATTGGTAAATTGAGTTAAAGTCTTTTCAAGATATAATACTAATAGAAAATGACTGCCTTGTGGAAAACTGGTTTTGGCTAACCATCAGCTAATTTCTATGCTAAATAGTTTTTTTTTTTTTTTTTTTTTTTGAGACGGAGTCTTGCTCTGTCGCTCAGCCTGGAGTGCAACGCCATGATCTCGGCTCACTGCAACTTCCACCTCCCGGGTTCAAGCGATTCTCAAACCTCAGGCTCCCAAGTAGCTGGGATTACAGGCACATGCCACCATGCCCGGCTAATTTTGTGTTTTAGTAGAATTTCACCATGTTGGCCAGGCTGGTCTCAAACTCCTGATCTCGGGTAATCTGCCCGCCTCGGCCTCCCAAAGTGCTGAGATTACAGGCATGAGCCACCACGCCCAGCCTGCTAAATAGTTTTGTACAAGTTTACATAAGATACAAATAGAGGGAGATCAAAGAGGAAGAATAATCAAATTAGTTCACAAAGCCGGGCTAGGTGGCTCACGCCTGTAATCCCAGCACTTTGGAAGGCTGAGGTGGGCGGATTGCTTGAATCCAAGAGTTTGAGGCCAGCCTGGGCGACATGGCACAATGGCACAACCCTGTCTCTACTAAAAATACAAAGAATTAGCTGGGTGTGGTAGCATGCACCTGTAGTCCCAGCTACTCTGGAGGCTGAAATGGGAGGATCACTCCAGCCTGGGTGACAGAGACACTGTCTTAAAAAACAAAAACAAAAACAAAATAAAAAAACCCCCAAAAAACAAAAACAAACAAAAAATAAAATTAGTACAAAAATATGAAGATATATATAATGGCTTGATAGGATGAATTAGTTTTTTACTATTATTATATGTCATATAAATGCTATACTAAAAGTAGATGCCCAGACAAATACAATCATTTTGCTGTGAATGAGTCTTGGCCAAAGGCCAGGGGTCATCTGTGTATTAAGGAATTTAACTTTATCCAAAGAGAGGTCTGGCCTTTGCCATCAGATTCCAGTTGGTAATCTCTAAGCCCTTGGACTGTTGTGTTTGATAGGAGTCTGTCTCTTTGTTTGCTTGGGGGTCTTGGGCCAGTCAGATTGAAGCAATGTGATTTAGGGTAGGAGATTTAGCCCAGCCAGATAATAGCTATGTGATTTAGGGTAGGGGCTTGACCTCCTGAGGGCTGGAAACTGAAATCAACCACGTGGACAGTCAATTTTTCCTACATGATGGAGCCCTGGACACCAAGGCTTGGGTGAGTTTCCCTGATTGGTAACACTCCATGCTATTGTCACACAACAATGCTGGGACAGTATTGCTGTTCTGATTCCGTGGAAGAGGACAACCGGAGGCTCTGCATTTATTACCTTCCTGGACTCTGCCCTGTGTGTTTCACCCCTTGGCTGATTTTAACCTGTATCTTTTCACCATAATAAAATGAAACCATGGGTATAATGGCTTTCAGTGAGTTCTGTGAGTCCTTCTAGTGAATCTTTTTTTTTTTTTTTAGAGAGAAAGTCTCCCCTCTGTTGCTCAGGCGGGAGTGCAGTGGCACAATCTCAGCTCATCGCACCTCCGCCTCCTGGGCTCAAGCAATTCTTGTGCCCCAACCTCCCGAGTAGCTGGGATTACAGGCGCCTGCCACCACGCCAGCTAATTTTTGTATTTGTAGTCGAGATGGAGTTTCACCATGTTGGCCAGGCTGGTCTCAAACTCCTGACCTCAGGTGATTCACCCGCCTCGGCCTCCCAAAGTGCTGGGATTACAGGCATGAGCCACCAGCCCAGCCTCTAGTGAATTGTTGAATCTGAGGGTCTTGGAGACATTTGAGTTTGCAATTGGTGTCAGAAGTGGATACAGTCTTGTATGGTGATTATTCCCTCTAACTTTTGCACAAGATAAACATACAAACATCCATTCATTGTCCATAGACTAGCAATTAACAATAAGAAATTGAACTTAAAAATGAATACCACACAATAAAGTGGAAATAGAACAATACTAAGTAAAACAGCATAAAAATATGAAATATTTAGGGGATAATTTGTCAAAATATGTGAAAGATCTGTACACTGAAAAATACAAAATATTACTGAGAGAAATTAAAGAAATGGAGAGGGGGCTGGGCACAGTGGCTCTCACCTGTAAGCCCAGTGCTTTGGAAGGCTGAGGTGGGAGGATTGCTTGAGGCCAGGATTTTGAGACCAGCCTGGGCAATATAGCGAGATGCCCGTCTCCACAAAAAATAATTTTTAAAAAATTAGCCAGCTGTAGTGGCACATGCCTGTAGTCCCAGTTACTCTCAAGGCTGAGGCAGGAGAATTGCTTGAGCCCAGGAGTTGGAGGCTGCAGTGAGCTATGATCATGCCACTGTACTCCAGCCTGAATGACAGAGTGAAACTGTCTCAAAAACAAACAAACAAACAAAAAACAAAAAACAAAAAGCCAGAAACAGAAAAGAAAGACATGGAGAGGTATCCTGATTTATGAGTCAGAAAACTCAATATTGGCTAGGTGCGGTGGCTCACGCCTGTAATCCCAGCACTTTGGAAGGCTGAGGCGGGTGGATCACCTGAGGTCAGGAGTTTGAAACCAGCCTGGCCAACATAGTGAAACCCCATTTCTACTAAAAATAAAAAAAAAATTAGCTAGATATGGTCATGTGCACCTGTAATCCCAGCTACTCGGGAGGCCGAGGCATGAGAATTGCTCCATCCCGGGAGGCGGAGGTTGCAGTGAGCCGAGATCACACCATTGAACTCCAGGCTGGGCAACAAGAGTGAAACTCCGTCTCAAAAAAATAAAATTAAAAAAAAAACAAAAAAAAGAAAACTCAATATTGTTAAGATTTCAATTCTGGTCAGGTGCGGTGGCCTGTAATCCTAGCATTTTGGAAGGCCGGGGTGGGTGAATCACTTGAACCCAGGAGTTTGAGACCAACCTGGGCAACATGGCGAAACCCCATCTCTACAAAAAATACAAAAGTTAGCTGGGCATGGTGGTTCACGCCTATAATCCCAGCTACTCAGGAGGCTGCGGTGGGAAGATCCTCTGAGCCCGGGGAGGTTGAGGCTGCAGTGAGCTAAGATCAAGTCACTGCACTCCAGCCTGGGTGACAGAGCGAGACCCCGTCTCAAAAACAAAAACAGATTTCAAATCTCTCCCATTGATCTATGGATTCAAACCAATCCCAATAAAAATCACAACAGCATTTTTGTTTTTTTGCAGAATTGGATAAACTTATTTTACAATTCATATGGAAATGTAAAGGACCTACAACAGCCAACACAGCTCTGACTTTATTAAATTTACCTACTTGTGCAACCGTCACTACATTCAAGTTCTAAAACATTTATATAGTCCCAATAAGATCCCTTGTGTTATTTTTTTTTTTTTGAGACAGGGTCTTGGTCTGTCACCCAGGCTGGAGTGCAGTGGCACAATCACGATTCACTGCAGCCTCAACCTCCTGGGCTCCAGCAATCCTCCCACCTCAGCCTCCCAAGTAGCCGGGACAGCAGCCATGTATGTATCACCATGCCCCGCTAATTAAAAAAAAAATTTTTTTTATAGAGACAGGGTCTTGCTTTGTTGCCCAGTCTGGTCTTGAAGACCTGGGCTCCAGTAATCCTCCCACCTCAGCATCCCAAAACGCTGAGATTTTAGGCGTGAACTACTGTGCCTGGCACCTTGTGCTAATTTACAGTTAATATCCATTAATCATAATTCCCACCTTCAGACAACCAGTAATCTACAGATCTCTATAGATTTTTTTTTTTTCTTAGACAGTCTTGCTCTGTCACCCAGGGTGGAGTGCAGTGGCACGATCTCGGCTCACTGCAACCTCCACCTCCCAGGTTGAAGCAATTCTCCTGCCTCAGCCTCCTGAGTAGCTGGGATTACAGGCACACGCCACCATGCCCGGCTAATTTTTATATTTTTAGTTGCTTAGTATGTTTTTGAGGTTCATCCCTGTTGTGTTTCTCAACATTTTATTCCCTTTTCTTGGTAAATGTACCACATTTTGTTTATCCATTTGCCGGGTTTTAGCTAGTTTGAATAATGCTGTTCCGAAGATTCAAGTGCAAGTGTTTGTGTGAACATTTGTCACATTTCTTTTGGATAGATACCTCGGAGTAGCACTGCTGGGTTGTATATATGGTAAATTTTTGATCAACTTTCTTTGTTTCTTCAGACAGAGTCTCGCTCTGTCACCCAGGCTGGAGTGCAGTGGCATGATCTCGGCTCACTGCAACCTCTGCCTCCTGGGCTCAAGCGATTCTTATGCGTCAGCCTCCCAAGTAGCTGGGATTACAGGCACCTGCCACCACGCCCAGCTAATTTTTGTATTTTTTAGTAGAGACGGGGTTTCAGCGTGTTGGTCAGCTGGTGTTGAACTCCTGACCTCAGGTGATCCACCCACCTTGGCCTTTCAAAGTGCTGGGATTACAGGTGTGAGCCACTGGGCCCGGTCAAATTTTTGATCAATTTTCTAAGAAGCTGCCAAACTTTTCCAAAGTGGCTATTACATTTTACATTCACAGCAGAAATGTATGAAGGTTTCTTATTCTCCACATCCTTGCCAACATTTCTTATAACTGACTTTTTAATTAAAGCTACTTTAGTGTATATCAAGTGGTATCTCATTGTGGTTTTAATTGGCATTTCCCTAATGACTTATGATGCTATGCCTCTTTTCATGTGTTATAGGTTGTTGTTGTTTTGAAATGAGGTCTTGCTCTGTCACGCAGGCTGGAGTGCAGTGGCTCCATCACAGCTCACTGCAGCCTCGATCTCCTGGGCTCAAGGGATCCTTTTGCTTCAGCCTCCAAAGTAGCTGGGACTACAGGCTTGTGCCATCGAGCCCAGCTAATTTTTAAATTAGTTTGTGTAGAGCCAGGGTCTCGCTTTGTTGCCCAGGCTGGTCTCGAACTCCTGGGCTCGAGCATTCTTCCTGCATCAGCCTCCCAAAGTATCATGTGTTTATTTGTATATTTTCTTTGGTGAAATGTCTTTTCAATATTTTTGTCCATTTAAAAACATTTTGGAATTTTCTTAATTTTTTTTGTTTCAACAATAAAAGTAATCCAAACCATTGTAACAAAAAGGGGGATTTAAATAGTATAGAAATTGGCCAAGCGCGGTGGCTCACGTCTGTAATTCCGGCACTTTGGGAGGCTGAGGCAGATGGATCATCTGAGGTCAGGAGTTCGAGACCAGCCTGGCCAACATGGTGAAACCCCAACTCTACTAAAAATACCAAAATTAGCTGGGCCTTGTCGTGCATGCCTGTAATCCCAGCTACTTGGGAGGCTGAGGCAGGAGAATCGCTTGAACTCAGGAGACGGAGGTTGCAGGAAGCCGAGATCACACCACTGCACTCCAACCTGGGTGACAGAGCGAGATGCCGTCTCAAAATAAATAAATAAATAAATAAATAAAATAAAACAGTATAGAAATATATAAAGAGAAGCACTTCCTCAGTGCACTTGCATACTCTTCCCATTAACAGTCTGACATGACCTTCCAGAACTTTCACTGTGCATTTATAGAAACAAACATCAAAAACTGTGTTTGCTGTGTGTTTTTACACAAATGAGGTCTTGCTGTGCATACTATTTTGTAATTTGGTTTTTCCTCCTGGCAATGTTTCTTCATTAGTGTCACCATGCGCCCCTGCCGTATGGATGTGCCCCAGTTTCTCAACCAATACCCAAGTTATGCATTCAGGATGTTTCCAGTTCTTCTCTACTACACACTACACACTTTATTTTCTTATTCTTCTGGTATAAGGTATGCCACGCCATTCTCATCTTCTAGTGACCAAGGAGGAGTCTCGGCTCAGAAAGGACTAGAACAGACCAGGGTCGCTCAGCAGGACCCTAGCAGGCAGCAACCTGACCTGGCCAGAGACACGCCTGCTTGGAGCTGAGCGGGTGGCGAGGCAGGCAGGGGCCCGCAGGAGCATCTGCCTGGGACGGAGTGGGCGTGAGGGGTGCGGGGGCAACCTGGCACTTCCCTGCCCTATGCAATCCCTTTGGCCTCAGCATGGGGACACTGACACCTACACCCAACCTCTTTTGCCCATTTTTAAACTGGGTTGTTTGTCTTCTTTTTGAATTCTTTTAATTAGAGATGAGGTCTCCCTAATGTTGCCCAGGCTGGTCTCGATCTCCTGGGCTCAAGTCATTCTCCTGCCTTGGCCTCCCAAAGTGCTGGGATTACAGCGTGAGCCACTGTGCCCAACCTGAGTTGTGTTCTTTATAGATTCTAGATACAAGTCCTTTATCAGATACATGATTTGCCAGTGTTTTCTCCCAGTCTGCATTTTTTTTTTTTTTTGAGACAAGGTCTCACTCTGTCACCCAGGCTGGAGTGCAATGGTGTGATCATAGCTCAATGCAGCCTTGAACTCCTTGGCTCAAGCGATCCTCCCGTCTTGGCTTCCCAGAGTGCTGGGATTACAGGTGTGAGCCACCACACCTGGCCACAATTTTGCTTTAATGTCTTCTATAGAACTAGGTCCTTTCAATGTTTTAGGAGGTTTTTTCCTGTTTTTGAAAGGATTCTTGACTTCTGATCTTGGTGTTGATGGTAGTGAGTCATTTTCATCTCGTTTGATTTTTGTGCATTTTTGGCTGGAGTACCTCGTATAGATTTCTCCACTGGGGCTTTTTCTTCGGTTTCCTCATTATGTCACCATCTTCATCATCTTCCTCAACATATTCATCTTCATCAGTAGCAAGTTTTAGTTTTTTTATGTGGAAACTTGCTGTTGCTTCCAGGGGCAGATTGCTTTCCAGATAGACTTAGGGATTTGGCATCCTCCTCTTCATCTGACTCCTCCACAGCTGCTAAGTGCTACTAATATGCATAGGCCCTAAACCACACTTCAATTGTAAGACAATAGCCAGTGTTATTTCCAAGCCCCCAAGAGAAGCTTTTGGCTGTACCAACATTTGTGAAGTTGCAGTGTTACTTTTTTTTTTTTTTTTTTAAGAGACAGTCTTGCTCTGCTGCCCAGACTGGAGTGCAGTGGCATGACCTTGGCTCACTACAACCTCTGACTCCCAGGTGCAAGCGATTCTCCTGCCTCAACCTCCCGAGTAGCTGGGATTACAGTCACCCGCCACTACGCCTGGCTAATTTTTGTATTATTAGTAGAGATGGGTTTCACCATGTTGGCCAGGCTGGTCTCGAACTCCTCACCTCAGGTGATCCATCCGCCTCGGCCTTCCAAAGTGCTGGGATTACACGTGTGAGCCATTGTGCCTGGCCAACCAGTGTTACTTTCAATTGGACTGCTTTCATATCCATTGCCTCTGCTTCAGCAACGTGCAATTCACCCTTTGCACCCGCCCCTAAACTGTCCTTTCTGAAAGATAACTGGTGCTCATTTTCATCATTATCCACTTTAAAGCGATCAATCTTTGTCTGCCTTTAGTTTGCAACCAAAAAGATACTTCTGGGAGCTCAGGGGGCTCATATCCATGTCCACTGAATCTTCCATGGGGTGGTGGCATGCACTTAGATGGGAGGGAAGGTGGATGGAGCTAAACGACTACTGTTCCAGAGAACAGCTACACAGAATCACATCGGTGAAAGCTACTTTTATTCCATTTTGAAGGTTGGCCGGGTGCGCACACCTGTAATCCCAGCACTTTGGGAGGCTGAGGCAGGTGGATTGAGCTCAGGAGTTCAGACCAGCCTGGACAACATGGTGAAACCGTGTCTCTACAAAAAATACAAAAATCAGCTGAGTGTGGTTGCATGCGCCTGTGGTCCCAGCTACTTGGGAGGCTGATGTGGATTACTTGAACCCAGGAGGATGAGGCTGCAGTAAGCCTAGTGATCACCCCACTGCACTCCAGCCTGAGCGACAGAAGGAGATCCTGTCTCAAAAAAAAAAAAAAAAAAATTCAAACAGCCTTGAATCACTGGAGTAAACCCCACTTGGTCGTGACGTATAATTCTCGATAGGTTGCTAAATTTAATTTGCTGTATAGTTTTCTCGTGATGTGTTTGTTTGGCTTACATCTCAGAGGTCTTTTAGGTCTCAATACTGGCTTCATAGGGTTGGAGAGTGTTCATGCCTCCTCTATCTTCTGAAAGATTTTGTAGAATGTTGGTATTATTTCTCCTGTAAATGTTTAATAAAATTAATCAGTTAAACTATCTGGCTTTGGGTTTTTCTTGTGTGAACAGATTTTAACTTACTTATTACAACTCTTGTCATATTTTCTTTCTTTTTTTTTTATTTTCTGAGATGGAGTCTCGCTCTGTTGCTAGGCTGGTGTGCAGTGGCGAGATCTCGGCTCACTGCAACCTCTGCCTCCCGGGTTCAAGGGATTCTCCTGCCTCAGCCTCCTGAGTAGCTGGGATTACAGGCGCCCGCCACCACGCCCAGCTAATTTTTGTATTTTTAGTAGAGACGGGGTTTCACCATGTGGGCCAGGATGGTTTCAATCTCCTGACCTCATGATCTGCCCACCTCAGCCTCCCAAAGTGCTGAGATTACAGGCATGAGCCACCGTGCCTGGCTCTATTCATATTTCCTATGACTTCTCGAGTCAGTTTTGATAATCGGTGCATTTTTACAAATTTGTCCATTTTGTCCAAGTTGTCTAATTTATTAGCATAAAGTTTTTATAGAAGTATCTTGTCCTCCTTTTCCTTTCTGTAGGGTCAGTGGTCTTGCCTCCTAATTTTGGTGATGTGTCTTCTCTCTTCTTGGTCCATCTACATATTTGTCAATTGTGTTGATCTTTTCAAAGAATCAACTTTTGGTTTCACGAATTTTCTTTATTGTTTTTTAAATTTATCCATTGCAATGATTTCCATCCAAATCTTTATCATTTCCTTACCTCTGCTTGCTTTAAGTGTAGATTGCTACATTTCTACATTTTTAAGGTGGGAGCTTAGATTATTGGTTTGAAATCTTTCTCCGTTTTTCTTTTCTTTCTTTTTGAGAGGGAGTCTCGCTCTGTCACCCAGGCTGGAGTGCAGTGGCACAATCTCAGCTCACTGCAATTTCCACCTCCCGGGCTCTAGAGATCCTCCCGCTTCAGCAACCCAAGTAGCTGGGACTACAGGCACGTGCCACCACACCTGGCTAATTTTTGTAGATACGGGGTTTTGCCATTCTTGCTAGGCTCATCTCGAACTCCTGAGCAATCTGCCCGCCTTGGCCTCCCAAAGTCCTGGGATTACAGGCATGAGCTACCGTGCCACCCTCTCCTGTTCTAATATAGGCATTTAAAGCTATACATTTCCCTTTAAGCACTGCTTTAGTCGCATCCCATAAATTGTGGTATGTTGTGTTTTCATTTTCATGCAGTACTTTCTAATTTCCCATTCATGGCTTATTTAGAAATGTGTTAATTTCTGGCCGGGCCTGGTGGCTGCCTGTAATTCCAGCTACTTGGGAGGCCGAGGCGGGTGGATCACCTGAGATCAGGAGTTCAAGACCAGCCTGGCCAACATGGTGAAACCTCATCTCTAATAAAAATACAAAAATAAGCCGGGTGTGGTGGCAGGCGCCTGTAATCCCAGTTACTCAGGAGGCTGGGCAGGAGAATTGCTTGAGCCCAGGTGGTGGAGGTTGCAGTGAGCCGGGATCATGCCACTGCACTCCAGCCTGGCTGACAGAGCGACACTCTGTCTCAAAAACAAAAAACAAAACAAAACAAAAAAAGACCCACAGCCAATATCATACTGAATGGGCAAAAACTGGAAGCATTCCCTTTGAAAACTGGCACAAGACAGGGATGCCCTCTCTCACCACTCCTATTCAACATAGTGTTGGAAGTTCTGGCCAGGGCAATGAGGCAGGAGAAGGAAATAAAGGGTATTCAATTAGGAAAAGAGGAAGTCAAATTGTCCCTGTTCGCAGATGACATGATTGTATATCTAGAAAACGCCATCGTCTCAGTCCAAAATCTCCTTAAGCTGATTAGCAACTTCAGCAAAGTCTCAGGATACAAAATCAATGTGCAAAAATCACAAGCATTCTTATACACCAATAACAGACAAACAGAGAGCGAAATCATAAGTGAACTCCCATTCACAATTGCTTCAAAGAGAATAAAACACCTAGGAATCCAACTTACAAGGGATGTGAAGGACCTCTTCAAGGAGAACTACAAACCACTGCTCAATGAAATAAAAGAGGATACAAACAAATGGAAGAACATTCCATGCTCATGGGTTGGAAGAATCAATATCATGAAAATGGCCATACTGCCCAAGGTAATTTATAGATTCAATGTCATCCCCATCAAGCTACCAATGACTTTCTTCACAGAATTGGAAAAAACTACTTTAAAGTTCATATGGAACCAAAAAAGAGCCCGCATCACCAAGTCAATCCTAAGCCAAAAGAACAAAGCTGGAGGCATCATGCTACCTGACTTCAAACTATACTACAAGGCTACAGTAACCAAAACAGCATGGTACTGGTACCACAACAGAGACATAGATCAATGGAACAGAACAGAGCCCTCAGAAATAATGCCACATATCTACAACTATTTGATCTTAGACAAACCCGACAAAAATAAGCAATGGGGAAAGGATTCCCTATTTAATAAATGGTGCTGGGAAAACTGGCTAGCCATATGTAGAAAGCTGAAACGGGATCCCTTCCTTACACCTTATACAAAAATTAATTCAAGATGGATTAAAGACTTACATGTTAGACCTAAAACCATAAAAACCCTAGAAGAAAACCTAGGCATTACCATTCAGGACATAGGCATGGGCAAGGACTTCATGTCTAAAACACCAAAAGCAATGGCAACAAAAGCCAAAATTGACAAATGGGATCTAATTAAACTAAGGAGCTTCTGCACAGCAAAAGAAACTACCATCAGAGTGAACAGGCAACCTACAAAATGGGAGAAAATTTTTGCAACCTACTCATCTGACAAAGGGCTAATATCCAGAATCTACAATGAACTCAAACAAATTTACAAGAAAAAAACAAACAACCCCATCAAAAAGTGGGCAAAGGACATGAGCAGACACTTCTCAAAAGAAGACATTTATGCAGCCAAAAAACACATGAAAAAATGCTCATCATCACTGGCCATCAGAGAAATGCAAATCAAAACCACAATGAGATACCATCTCACACCAGTTAGAATGGTGATCATTAAAAAGTCAGGAAACAACAGGTGCTGGAGAGGATGTGGAGAAATAGGAACACTTTTACACTGTTGGTGGGACTGTAAACTAGTTCAACCATTGTGGAAGTCAGTGTGGCGATTCCTCAGGGATCTAGAACTAGAAATACCATTTGACCCAGCCATCCCATTACTGGGTATATACCCAAAGGACTATAAATCATGCTGCTATAAAGACACATGCACATGTATGTTTATTGTGGCACTATTCACAATAGCAAAGGGTTGGAACCAACCCAAATGTCCAACAATGATAGACTGGATTAAGAAAATGTGGCACATATACACCATGGAATACTATGCAGCCATAAAAAATGATGAGTTCATGTCCTTTGTAGGGACATGGATGAAACTGGAAATCATCATTCTCAGTAAACTATCACAAGGACAAAAAACCAAACACCACATGTTCTCACTCATAGGTGGGAATTGAACAATGAGAACACATGGACACAGGAAGGGGAACATCACACTCCGGGGACTGTTGTGGGGTGGGGGGAGGGGGGAGGGATAGCATTAAGAGATATACCTAATGCTAAATGACAAGTTAATGGGTGCAGCACACCAACATGGCACATGTATACATATGTAACAAACCTGCACATTGTGCACATGTACCCTAAAACTTAAAGTATAATAAAAAAAGTGTTAATTTCTAAATATTTGTGGGTTTCTCCAATTTCCTTCTCTTGTGGATTTCTAGTTGTTATAGTCAGAAAACATATTTTATAGAATTTAAGCCCTTTAAAATGTTTTGAAACATGTTTTATGGTCTAGCATAGATCTATCCTGGAGTGTGTTCCATATGTATTTGAAAATAATGTGTATTCTGCTGTTGTTGAGTGCAGTGTTCTATTGATGTCAATTAGGTCACATCAGGTTTATAGTGTTGTTCAAGTCTTCCATATCCTTGATGATTTTATTTCTAGTTGTTCTATTAATTCCTGAGAATGGGTTATTGAATTCTCCAACTGCTATTTCTGAATTGTCTATTTTTCCCTTTGTTTCTGTCAGTTTTTTGCTACATGTGTTTCGAGGCTCCTTTGTTAGAGACAGATATATATATATATATATATATATATAGTTTTATAAATATATATTATTAAATATATATTTTTATAAAATATACATTGATATACAATTTTATAAATTTATATAAAATTAAAAAAATATTTTTCTGATGAATTGACCATAGTATCATTATAAAATGACCCTTTTGTGTTTAGTAACATTTTCCAACTAAATTTCCATTTTGCCAGAAATCAGTATAGCCACTCCAGCTCATTTATGTTACTCTTTGCATGTTAGATATTTTTCCATCATTTTACTTTCAGTGTATTTGTATTTGAATCTAAAGTGTGGCTTTTATAGGTAGCATATGGTTGGATCCTGTCTTCATCCTAATCTGACAGTCTCTGCCTTTTGATTGGGGAATTTAGTCCATTTATTTATAATATAATTATTGATATGGTTAGATTTACATCTGCCATTTTGAGATTTGTTTTCCTTAGCTTTCATATCTTTTTTGTTCTTTCTTTTTTTTTTTTTTGTTAACTAGATTTTTTTTTTTTATTTTTTATTTTTGAGACAGTGTCTTGCTCTGTAGCCCAGGCTAGAGTACAGTGACACTATCATGGCTTACTGCAGTCTCCAATTCCTGGGCTCAAGGGATCCTTTTGCTTCAGCCTCCTGATTAGCTGGGACCACAGGCATGTACCACCACACGTGGCTATTTAATATATAAAGATACCAAGTCTTTAACTATTAAATGCAACATGTGGACATCCTCAGAGACAGTGGACTGGTATGTTTTTTTCCCTGTGTATGGACCAGAATTCTCCGTGTGTGCAGTTTGTTTTGCATGTCTCATAATTGTTAAAAAGTTGACACTGTAGATAATATATATTTTAGTAATTCTGGATTATGACCCCACCCTCCACAGTTATTATTGTTGCTGTTGTTTTTTGTTTACGGACTCGTGGGGACCAATTCTGTAGAGTTTTTCATCCCTCAGTGTGCAGTTACTGATGTCTCTGCTTAGTTTTTTTTTTTGAGACGGAGTTTCACTCTTGTTGCCTAGGCTGGCGTGCAGTGGTGCAATTTCAGCTCACTGCAACCTCCACCTCCCAGGTTCAAGTGATTCTCCTGCCTCAGCCTCCCAAGTAGCTAGAATTACAGACATGCGCCACCACACCTGGCTAATTTTGTATTTTTAGTAGAGATGGGGTTTTACCATGTTGGCCAGGCTGGTCTTGAACTCTTGACCTCAGGTGATCCGCCTGCCTCAGCCTCCCAAAGTGCTGGGATTACAGGTGTGAGCCACCACACAGTTTTTAAATAATTCTTTCCGTTTTTATGCCTGGCTTCCTTGGGGTCACCTGTGGGTCTGCATAGCTTATTTTTATCCAATGATTGCTTAGAAGTTGTGATTATACACCTCAAACCAGTATGGCTTCTGCTAAGGGGATAAATGTGTGAGTCTGAGTACACATATTAAGTTCGGTCTGCTTGTAAGTCTGTGCTGGCATTCATTTCAGCTTGTATGGGGTCTCACATTCATCTAGGTACCTGATATTTTGTGGTTATGTACACAGCCTTCCACATCCTCATGCATATGCGTGGGCTTATCAATTCCCACTACTGCTGTCTTATTTTCCATATCCCTTTAATTTTTTGTCCGGTCTGCTGCTCACTGAAACAATGTTGCAGCCTCAGGCAGCTGTGAGGTTGGCCTTCCTCAATTACTTGCTACCAACATCGCTGTTTTTTTTTTTTAATTATACTTTAGGTTTTAGGGTACATGTGCACAATGTGCAGGTTTGTTACATATGTATCCGTGTGCCATGTTGGTGTGCTGCACCCATTAACTCGTCATTTAGTATTAGGTATATCTCCTAATGCTGTCCCTCCCCACTCCCCTCACCCCACAACAGTCCCCGGAGTATGATGTTCCCCTTCCTGTGTCCATGAGTTCTCATTGTTCAATTCCCACCTATGAGTGAGAACATGCGGTGTTTGGTTTTTTGTCCTTGCGATAGTTTACTGAGAATGACAATACCTCTAGGCATGGAGCTTTTCTCTGGAGCTCAGAGTCAGGTCAGCTCCCTCCGTTTACAGTGAGGCTTCCATGCCCACAGAGCTGCGGATGGGAGCAGCTCCAAGTCTAAATGCCATAGACCACACTATTCTTATCAAGGTTTGGTAGTTTTTGACCATTCAAAAAAAGCTTTTGGGGGAGGGGTTTTGAAGAGCTCCTCACCTTACCATTCCAGAAGCTCCACCTCTGGACAAGTGATTGTTTTTTCTTTTTTAAGAGACTGGGTCTCACTCTGTCACCCAGGCTGGAGTGCAGTGGTGTGGATCACAGCTCCCTGCAGCCTCTAGCTCCTGGACTCAATCAATCCTCCCACGCCAGCCTTCTGAGTAACTGGGACTATAGGCATGAACCACTACACCTGGCTAATGTAAAAAAAAAATATTTTTAGAGACAGGATCTTGCCATGTTGCCCAAGCTGGTCTTGAACTCCTGGCCTCAAGTGATCCCCCCACGTCAGCCTTGAAAAACACTGGGATTACAGGGCATGAGCCACCATGTCTGGTCTGGATAAGTGACTTTTGACAAAAGTCAAAATATTGAGAGAGGGTAGTATTTTTAAACAAATGGTGTGGAAACATTTGAATATCCATAAGCAAAAACAAAACAAAACAAAAACAAAAAAGAACTTGGATCCATATTTCACACCATATAAATCAAAATAGATGCTAGATCTAGATGTAAAACTTAAACCTTTAGAAGAAAACACAGGAAAAAATCATTGTAATCTTTGGTTAGGCAAGGATTTCTTAGATACAGCACTCAAAGCACAACCCAGAAGTGAACAAATGGAAAGAATGGACTTCATCAAAATAAGCAGTTCTGTTCTTCAAAAGACACTCTTAAGAGAATGAAAAGACAATCCAGAGACTGGGAGAAAACCTTTGCAAGGATAACGGACTGATAGCGAAGTTACACCCAGAATATATTTTTAAAAACTCTCAGTGCTTAACAATAAAAAAAAAATAACCCAATTGATAATGGGCGAAAGATTTAAACAGACACTTCATCAAAGATTCTCAATAAAAGATGATCAATATTATTAATCATTAGGGCAATGTAAATTAATATCACAATATCACTTCACATGTACTAGGATAGCTATAATAAAAAAGACTGATAATAATAAGAGTTGGTAAGGATGTGGAGAAACTGGAACCCTCATACATTGATAGAATGTAAAATGGTGCAGTCATGTGAGGAACAGGCCTAGTCTCAGGTCTCAGCCATCACTCATCTATCCTGGGGAGATACTACAATGGTTTGGAGGACAAGAAAATAAAAACGAAAACTAAAACTGACATATCACTATATGCCCACCACTAATGGCTATAGTAAAAAAGATGGAAAATGCCAAATGGTGGCAAGTATGTGGAGCACTAGAACTCGCATACTGGGTTGGCGGGAGTGTACATTGGTACAACCACTTGAAAACTGGTTTTATAACATATAGCTGAACATATGGATACACTTAGGTACATACTTAACAGGAATACATACATATGTTCACCAATACACAGCAGCACAATTCCTAATAGCCTAAGCTGCAAACAACCCAAATGTCTACAAACAGTAGAATGGATAAATTATATTGCAGCATATTCACAGAATGGGATACAACATGACAATGAGAATGAATTATCTACAACTATATGCAACATATGGATGACTCTCACATACATAATGTGAATGACAGAAGACAGATGCTAAAGAGTATACTGCTCAATTATATGATACATAATTGACTCAATTTATATAAAATACAAAACAGGCAAAATGAATCTATGCTGTGAGAAGCCAGGATAGTGTATACCCTTGGGCACTTGCCTGGAAGGGAAAGTGGGGAAGGCTTCTGGGGTGCTGGTCACATTCCGTTTCTTGATCTGAGTATGTTCAGTTTTTGAGAATGCACTGAGCTGTATGTTTATGATATATGCACTTTCTGTATACATTATAGTTTAATAAAAAGATTTTAAAATAAAAATACAATTGCATGCTAGAAAGTTCCTTTTTATGAGTATTGTAAAAAATGTTTAAGAGAAAATGAGAACGTGTGTATATATCAGTGTTAAAAAAGAGCAGTGCTCTTTCTTGAGAAGTCTTCCAGTTATTCAACTATGATAAACTGTAATTATGTCTTAGAATAACTAATTGCAATGCAACATGACTTTATCCCATAGCAGTCTACACAAAACTACCCTTAATGTGCATGTAGGAAATGAATATACCTTAACCAAATAGGAAGAATAACAAAATATTAGGAAGTGAAACTCAATTTTTCAACCATTCTTTTTCAAACAGGAATCCCAAGGAAAGCAGGGGTGTTGGTGGTTTAGCCTGAAAATCTAGAGTGCTGTGGATCAGTTCCATTGTCGTAGGGTCAGTTACTGAGGGGATCAGGAATCTATGGCCTGCAGCTTATGCAAATGACAGCTTTGGGGACATAGGTTAGAAGGCATGCATACCTCTTATACGGTATGACTCACCTGCTCTCCCAGCAGGGAATTAATAATGAGACAACTACTACCTTTATATGTCTGTATCATTCAATGACTATATTTCTGTAACATAGGCTAGAGCTAGGCCTAATTTCTCAATTCATAAAGTTATACCTTTAAATTTAAAAATTCTGTTGCACTTAAAATATATATACCATGAGGACTTCCCAAGGGAAGAGAAAAAACAGCTTTTCATGGGAATCTTTTCTGTGTCTTAAGTGCCAATGATCACAAAAACAGATATCTGCATTCCCAAGTAGGTTTTCTGCCTTGATGTCAGTGCCCTGCCAGTGTTTGGACAATGAAAACTCTTCTCCTCAACCTAGAAATTTGAAAAAGTTTTTCCCAGTAGTGAGTACTTTTATGTCCCAGGATATGCTGAACTAATCAGTACTGAATTTAAAAAGTTCTTTATCCGAAAAGTGAAGCATAAGAGATGACAAGTCATCTCCTCAGGTCTTAATTCTACTATTTCCAGGAGCTCAAGAGGTCTGTATGAATCATGTCACCAAACATGACTTTCACTCAAATGCTTTCTCTAAAGGCTCTTCCTATGCATAGAATTGCATATACACTGTGGTGATGCAGGAACTTGTCTTTCCAGTGGACTGAAGGATACTTGGCTCTGTTTGCCTTCAGCTCACTCAAGCCTCAGTCTCTCATATCCATTTCCCCCTGCACAACGATTGCAGCAACAGGCCTTCCTCCTCCCTACTATTAGATACCTGATGCATACCCAGTTGTGATTTCCAGGTGAAGACTTTCTCAGTCACTGGCTTTATAGCGTTTTTCTCCACTATGCGTTTTATGGTGTTTAATGAGATTCGATCTGTCAGTAAAGGCCTTCTGACATTCTGTACAAGCATAAGGTTTCTTTCCTGTATGAATTATCTGATGCATACTTAGTGTGGCTTTCTGGATGAAAGCTTTCCCACATTTACTACATTCATAGTGTCTTTCTCCAGTATGAGACTTCTGATGTATATTGAGGCGTGACTTCCAGGTGAAGGTTTTCCCGCAGTCACTGCATTCATAGGGTTTCTCCCTAGCGTGGATTTTCTGATGCGTTATGAGATTTGATCGGTCAGTGAAGGCCTTTCCACATTCAGCACATATATTGGGCTTTTCACCTGTGTGGATTTTCTGATGCACATGGAGTTGTGACTTCTTAGTGAAGCATTTCCCACAGTCACTGCATTCATAAGGCTTCTCTCCAGTATGGATTCTATGATGCGCAATGAAGTGCGATTTCTGGATAAAAGCCTTCCCGCATTCAGGACAAACGTAGGGTTTCTCTCCTGTATGGATTCTCTGATGCACGCTTAGTGTTGATTTCTGGATGAAGGCTTTCCCGCAGTCCTTGCATTCATAGTGTCTCTCTCCAATATGAGATTTCTGATGTATTTTGAGGCGTGACTTCCATATGAAGGCTTTTCCACAGCCGTTGCACTTATAGGGTTTCTCTCCAGTGTGAGTTTTCTGGTGTTTAATGAGATTTGACTGGTCAGTAAAAGCCTTTCCACATTCAGCACACATATAGGGTTTTTCCCCAGTATGAGTTTTCTGATGTGTGGTGAGGTTTGTCCTGTGAGTGAAGACCTTTCCACATTCCGTACATATATAGGGTTTCTCTCCGGTGTGAATTCTTTGATGCACATGGAGTTGTGACTTCTTAGTGAAGGATTTCCCGCAGTCACTGCATTCATACGGTTTTTCTCCAGTATGAATTCTCTGATGTGTGTTGAAATGTGATTTCTGGATGAAGGCCTTCCCACAGTCAGCGCATACATAAGGTTTCTCTCCTGTGTGGATTCTCTGATGCATCCTGAGTGCTGATTTTCTTGTGAAAGCCTTCCCACATTCATTGCATTCATAGTGTTTCTCTCCGGTATGAGTTTTCTGATGTATACTGAGGTCTGAGTTCTGGGAGAAGCCTTTTCCACATTCACTGCATTCATAAGGTTTTTCTCCTGTATGAATTCTCAGATGTCTAAAGAGGTCTGATCTCTGGAAAAAGGCTTTTCCACATTCACTGCATTTGTAGGGTTTCTGCCCAGTATGAATTTTCTGATGTGTAATGAGGTTTGATTTGAGGGTAAAGACTTTCCCACATTGAGTACACAGATAGGGTTTTTCTCCTGTATAAACACTTGGATGTACATCAACCTGGGGTTTCTGGGGGAAGACTTTGTTGCTTTTGTCACATTCACGGGACTTTTCTCCAGCATGAATTCTCTGATGCTCAAACAGATGTGACTTCTGAGTGAAGCCCATTACACATTCAGTACACACATAAAGCTTCTCCTCAGGATGAATTTTCTGATGGTGGGTGGGAGCTTGTTTGTGGCTGAGATGTTTTTCATAGTGATCATGTTCACAGGAATTTGCTCCCGTCTTAGAATTCTCATTCTTAGTAGAGGAAGGGCTACGGGGGAAATTGTTACTATTTCCAAAAATCTTGCCAAGGTTCTTTGTTGCACTGTTTCTATTATGATTATGTGAGTTTAAAGTATGCTTCAAAATTGTGTCACAGTTATGGAGTCCTTTAATTGAAGGAACAAGCTTGGTAGTCACATGAATTATTTTTTCAATGTTTTTAGGTTCATAGCCCCTCTCCTTAATCAATACTTTCACATGACTTAAAAGGTTATTCTGGTTTTCCTGACGTTGCTCTAGCTGGTCATTATCTTGCCACAGTTCTTCTAAAATAGAACACAATGAATCTTCTCCTATGGGTTGATCAAATCTCTCACAGTGGAAGAAAATTCCTCCAGGAATTCCCTGTTGCTGCATTTTCCCAATAGCCTCACCTAAAAAGAAAAAGAAAGAAATGAAAACGACACAAAGAACAATTAGCAGAGGCTAGAGGGGACATGTAGTTCAGACAGGATGAACACAGATAAATGGAAGAGCCCATAGGACAATATAGTAGCAATAATGTAGCAACACAATATTCTTATAGAACACTTAATAAATGCAAAACAACTGTATACCATTTATGATGCAGAGAGACTGTTACAAGTGCTTTACACGAAACAGCCCATTTAATCCTCACTAAACCCTATGAGGTAGCTATGATTATCATTTGTTTTACAATTGAGAAAACAGAGGCACAGAGAAGTCATGCAACTTGCTGAATATCGAATAGCTAAATAAGTGGGAGAGATGGGATTTGAACCCTGGGAGTCCAGCTCCACTATGTAAGAGGCCTGGATTGTGAGTAGAGTAACCAGAAGAAACTGCAGCCTGTGAGGGGAAGCCTGGCATGGAAGAAATATTTCAGAATGTATGTTCTTAATACATATCAGCTCCACCACTTTACCAAGCTCTCTGCTTCTTCTTGCTTTTCCCTCTATACCATTATGAGTGGAGCCCTTCAAATTTAATGTTAATTTGAACATTAAATCTATATGCCTCAAACACCAATTCCTTTGTATCTATAGGAAAACTAGTTGCAACACGCCATCCTGACATAGACAAACAGTAAATAGACATCTGCACTCCAACTTTATAACCAGCTGCAAGTTTCTTTTCTTTCTTTCTTTTTTTTTTTTTTGAAATGGAGTCTTGCTCTGTCACCCAGGCTGGAGTGCGGTGGTGTGATCTCGGCTCACTGCAACCTCCACCTCCCGGGTTCAAGCGGTTCTCCTGCTTCAGCCTCCCGAGTAGCTGGGATTACAGGCATGCATCACCATGCCCAGCTAATTTTTGTATTTTTAGTAGAGACGGGGTTTCACCATGTTGGCCAGGCTGGTCTTGAACTCCTGACCTCAAGTGATCTGCCTACCTCGGGCTCCCAAAGTGCTGGGATTACAGGTGTGAGCCACTGTGCCGGCCCCAGCTGAAGTTTCTATTGGTTCCAGGAATACATGCTTATAAAAAGGCGTGTAAAGAGGAAAGGGAAAGCTATCTGTGGCAGAATCTGCAGGCCCTCCCCTGAGATCTATTCTCTCCTTCTTTCACAGGAATAGAATGTAGCTGGGCCTTACATCCACTGGCCTCACTGTGTTCTCACCAGTGGAATATGAGCAGAAGTGATATATGCTACTTGCAGGCCAGCCTTAAGACAGTGGGCAAATCTCCTCTATTTCCTCTTCCCTCTTCCCACTGGACTCCACAGTGACCCATCATTAACCAGGCAGGTGACAACAATGCCCCAGGAGATGCCAGAGGAGTGACTTAGAACATGGTCCCTGAATGACCCGTCAGGATTAGAGCTGACTTGTTGAACTGGGCCCATTCACCTCAGAATTATCATGTAGGGGAAGACATACATCTATATTTAGCCTCTTGTTTTGTTCCTCCATGCATATCCAAAATGTATTGTCTTTCTAAATATTAGCTCTAATTTTGGTATACCTCTAGGGAGCTTATGTTTGCTATGAATTTGTAAAGCAGACACTGTACCATTCATATTGATACTCAGTTTGGCACAGTTTTATAACAGAAAGGACAAATACACAAAGGGTGAGAGTGTTAATATTTCATGCAGTCATCCTCCCTTTCCAAAATAATGTACGTTCCTTTGAATTCCTCTGAGCAGACACTTGAAAATTTCATCTGAAAGAGGAAAAATCTCCTTCTCTGCCTATATCCCCAAATTCAATAAATTCATTTACTAAATATTTTCTACATGCTCCACTTCAGAAAACTGAAGAATAAGTGTGCTGGTTATCAATGTTTTGCCTCTCAGTTCCAAATTCACCCTTCTTTGCCTGCTCAACAAAAATGGATCTGGCCCCAGTTACCCTGATGTGATTATTACACATTGTATGCCTGTATCAAAATATCCCATGCAGGCTGGGTGCGGTGGCTCATGTCTATAATCCTAGCACTTTGGGAGGCCAAGGGGGGTGGATCACTTGAGGCCAGGAGTTTGAGACATGGCAAAATCCCATCTCTACTAAAGATACAAAAATTAGCTGGGCATGGTGGCATGTGCCTGTAATCCCAGCACTTTGGGAGGCCAAGGCGGGTGGATCACCTGAGGTCGGGAGTTAGAGACCAGCCTGGTCAACATGGCAAAACCCCATCTCTACTAAAAATACAAAAATTAGCCAGGCATGGTGGCATGCACCTGTAATCCCAGCCACTTGGGAGGCTGAGGCAGGAGAATCACTTGAATCTGGGAGGTGGAGGTTGCAGTGAGCCAAGATTGCACCACTGCACTCCAGCCTAGGTGACAGAGCGAGACTCTGTCTCAAAAATAAAAAACTCCAAAACCCCCAAATATCCCATGTACTCCATAAATATATATACTTATGTACCCATAAAAATTAAAAATTTAAAAAGTGGATCTTGATCTCTTTAAATATTTTTTTCTTCTGCCAGCTGGCACAATATTAAACTTTGTCAGTGTAAGATGCTAGAGAGACACTGCAGGAGGAGGAGGGTTTGCTTCCTGGTTCTAGGGGGCTCACTCAGCAGGCTCATCCAGCAGGGGCAGGCTGTCTTTGCCAACATCTGGCTCCTGACGCACATGTAGTGTCCCCAGTACCCAGATCTCGCAGTCTTCTCTAGAGCTCGGCTCCTGCAGTGTGGGTGACTTCTCCAGCACCCAGCTTCTGCAGCTCATATGGCTTCCCAAGCACCTAGTTCCTGCAGGCCCCCACAGTGCTGTACAGTCAGCAGCACCCAAAACCCCCCAGTTTACTCTCAGACGATTTGTAGTGGAATAGCTCCAGTGAGTCACCTCCGCATCAACAGCTTTCCCTGGAATCCTAGAGGGCAGGTTTCCAGCAAGTTCCACCAGCACAGCACCACAGCAAGTATTCTACCTGCCTCGAGCCATGGTTGTGCCCTCCCTATAAGGTCTGAATTTCATCCCTGGGAAGTAGGGAGCCTCTTCCTTGGATGCTTGCTCACAACCCTAGAAGAACCTGCTGTGCTTTCTATCTGCTATTCCTTTATTCTTCAGAGTTTCTTTTTTTGCTAGCAAATGCCTCATTATTCCAGTCCCATGGCTCACTGCAACCTCCGCCTCCTGGGTTCAAGCGATTCTCCAGCTTCAGCCACCTGAGTAACTGGGATTACAGGCGTGGGCCACCACGCCCAGCTAATTTTTGTATTTTTAGTAGAGATGGGGTTTCACCATGTTGGCCAGGCTGGGCTTGAACTCTTGACCTCAGGTGATCCACCTGCCTTATCCTCCCAAAGTGCTGGGATTATAGGTGTGAGCCACCACGCCCGGCTGCAAAGAATCTTTATGTTAACCATTCTCCGTTCACATTAGTCTGTGGTTTCTCCCTCGGTAAGACCCTGAGTTATACTATAAGAAATAGGCTCTTCATGTATACATATTTCAAAACACCATGTTGTACGTGATAAATACATACAATTCTTATTTGTCAAATTAAGATTTTTCTATAAAAAGAAATAGGCTCTTTTTTCTTAAATTCTTTTTTTGAAATAGAGATGGAATCTTGTTGTGTTGCCCAGGCTGGTCTTGAACTCCTGGCCTCAAGTGATCCTCCCGCCTCGGCCTCCCAAAGTTCTGGGTTTACAGACATGAGCTACCACACTCAGCCTGAAACAGGCTCTTAATTCTGGAGACTTTCTAAAAACATAGAGGTAAAAGCCTCAGTTACCATATACGCTAAAATCCTGTGATTTTCTCAGAATTCTTGTGGGATGGAGGATGAGAAAAAGGAAAGACCCATACAGGCTGGAATAATTACGAGCCATTTTGTGAGACAGGTGAGAACTGATCACAAGGTGGAAAATGTCTCATCTGAATAGACAGAGAACAGAATAAACAGTCAGATTCAGGGAGGACTATCAGATATAGTTAACATTAAGAAAATATTAAAAATGGAGTTGAGCAGAGGTTACAGAAAATATACAGATACGAGTTGAATTGGAAATATGTGGCCATGTTGTTTATCTCTTTGAAATAAGAGTTTAATTGTCATATACTAGGTAATGGAGAACAATTGTAGGTTTGTTTCATAATGCTCATGACAGAGAAATAGAATGTTTTAGGTAAAGATATCGGTCATTAGCATTTAATATGAAATAGTAAAAACAATGGAATCAGCAAATCAAATCAGGAATAGAATAATTACAATTCAGGCAGCAGAAAACATGGAACTGGCCGGGCGTGGTGGGTCACACTTATAATCCCAGCACTTTGGGAGGCTGAGGCAGGCAGATCACTTGAGGTCAGGAGATTGAGACCAGCCTGGCCAACATGGCAAAACCCCATCTCTACTAAATATACAAGAATTAGCAGAGTATGGTGGTGCACATCTGTAATCCCAGCTACTCAGGAGGCTGAGGCAGGAGAATCGCTTGAACCCAGGAGACATATGCTGCAGTAAGCCGAAATGGCACCACTGCATTCCGGCCTGGGTGGCAGAGTGAGACTCTGTCTCAAAAAACAAAAAAGGAAAAGAAAAAGACTGAACAGGAGAAAAGTTCCCTAGGGAAACCTTGCTTATGGGGAAAATGAGGAAGAGAAGGCTGAAAAAGGGGCAAATAATAAATGGAATGCAGATCAGTAAGAAACAGACAATTGAGGAGGCACAATAGAAACCAGGGCAATGTTATGAACAAGGTAATTCATAGGAGGGAAGCTCAAAGAGGTATCAGGTAAATCATGAAATGTCCAAATTAAAAATGAAATACCCTACTGTTGCATCACGAGGTTAAAAAAAAAGAGAGAGATACCCCTTTATACCCACTATTGACCAAAAAATGAGAAACTCTGGTACTACTAATTGTTAGCAGAAACACTGGGGAAGCCAGAACACTTGTACAGTGCAGCTAATCTGAGAATAATATGGTGGTACTCAGTCCTATTCTGGATGAGATACTCCATGATTAGGCGCAAATCCTCTCTTCTCTACACATCCCTGAGAAATTCTCATACCTTGTAAGGAAACATTTATGTAGAAGTTGATTGCAGAATTGTTTGTATTAGATGGGACTTGGACACAATGCTCAGCGTCCATGACTAGGTGAGTGGTTAAGTATGATGTGGTGCTGGGGACATTGTGAAATACTATGTAGCAATTTGAAGAACAAAGCCAGCCAAACACACTAAAATATGGAGAGACCATAGGAATGAGTGAAAAAAAAGGAACAGAATTGAGAAACATAGTACAATATGTTTTATATATAATAAAAATACATACTCATAAACCAATACTTCAGGCTTTAAGAGAATATCACACAATTTCAAGGTTCAAACACATTAGATCAGCTGCCCATGGAAGGAGGCATAAAGAATGGATATGGAGAATTGGAATAAAAGAAAAGACCTGGCCGGGTGCGGTGGCTCATGCTTGTAATCCCAGCACTTTGGCAGGCCGAGGCGGGCAGATCACCTGAGGTTAGGAGTTCGAGACCAGCCTGACCAACATGGAGAAACCCCATCTCTACTAAAAATACAAAATTAGCTAGCTGGGCATGCTGGTGCATGCCTGTAATCCCAGCTACCAGGGAGGCTGAGGCAGGAGAATTGCTTGAACCTGGGAGGTGGAAGTTGCAGTGAAATGAGATCACGCCATTGCACTCCAGCCTGGGCAACAAGAGCGAAACTCCGTCTCAAAAAAAAAAATAAATAAATAAAAATAAAAATAAAAAGACCTGTAATCCCAGCAAAGATCTGTAATCTCAGCACTCTGGGAGGCCGAGTCAGGCAGATCAGTTGAGCCCAGGAGTTTGAGTCCAGCCTGGCCAACATGGTGAAATCACGTCTCTACAAAAAATACAAAAATTAGCTGGGCATGGTGGCGTGTGCATGTAGTCCCCACCATTTGGGAGGCTGAGGTGGGAGGATCGCTTGAACCTGGGAGGTGGAGGTTGCACTGAGCCGAGATCATGTCACTGCACTCCAGCCTGGGCCACAGAAATTTTAAAACACTTGGATGTACAAGAAAAGACTAAGATGGGGGGCAGGGGTACAGTAGGAAGAGTAAAAAGGTCCTAGATAAGACAGGGTGGTATGTGATACAGAGTACAGAGACTAGAGACAGCTCTCTTGCCAAAAGGCCAATCAAAGAAGACGATAATGTGGCAAGGGTCATACATGGAAATGGCATTTAGGTATTTGAGGGCTATTGTCAACTATCTCCAACTGACTCCAAAAGTTTAGAACTTTCAAGATGGGTTATCTTCAGAGTGTTTCAAAGGCATCGGGCTTTCCTAGGGAATGTGACACTGACTTCCATGTCCCCATCTGTCTGGGTCATGCTCACTCACCTGAACAGCTCTGATGTGGGGCTTCCCCCTCCAGCATCCATGGCCCCTCTCCTTGCTCCAACTTGAAGGTGGCCTCTGACTTGGGAACTTGGTACCCTGTTAACAGGACATGATACACGATTGGGTCCAGCTGATTGGGTTTCAGGGGCCTTTCAGTGACACTTTCCCTTTGCTTTTCAGAAAAGTAAACACATTTCACTGGGAACAGAGTAATAATCACAGAGGTGAAAAGGAACTGAATCCCAGACAAATCCAGGATGACACCATCATATAGGTTAGGTGTCGGGCAGCACTCAGCAGCCGAGAATGGAAATACCCTCATTAGCAGATGCATAGGGCGGCCGTGCTTACCCACTGAGAGCAGGTGACTGTAGTTCTCTAGTGTCACATCCCAGTACAGGTGTCTCTGGGCAGGGTCCAAGTGCTGCCACTCCTCCCTGCTGAAGTCCACAGTCACGTCCTCAAATGACACTGAAGCCTGTAACGACACAATCCTGTTCAAGGCAGCGTGGTCAGCACTGGGGGATGGAAGAAGGTAGATAGCAAGTTGTTTTTAATGCTTTTTACCATAATGTATCATGTAGGGTTTTCACTAAGTACTTAGTTTTGTATTTTATTTTGTGAGAGCAAAAAAACTTATTAAAGTGTCTTGACATTTGTTGTGTACTACATTAATTCATTTATTCGTTCATTCTCTTTTCAAAATCAGGATTTTAAATGGGCTCTCTTTAAGTCCTCCAGCTAACTTAAAAACAAGATACTGGCCGATTATGTGTCAGATGATGTGCTAGGCAATGGTGATAAAGAGTTGAATAAAATATAAAGCAACTTAAAGACTTGGATAACCAACAGAAGACACAAAGAGAGCTTTAGGAATTTGGAAGAAAGTATAGGAGGTATAAGGTTAGAATTCATACAGAGTGGGGCGAGAGTTATCTAGAAGGGAGAAGCATGAGCAACAGTGTGGAGAAAGGAAAATAGAAAAATACATGGTGGATACTGGGAACTGCAAGTAGTACCATATAAAGGAAAGGAGTCTGTGTAGTATATTGAGAAGGTGACTATGAGGAAAATCCAGTAGAGATATACTAGCATCAGAAAAAGGAACAAGTCTTTTTTTCTAATAGAGAATGGACTGCAATTTATATGCAGGAAAAGACATGATTGTAATTGTGTGATTTCAAACAGTATTCAGCATACATCAGGCTGGACACGGTGGCTCACTCCTGTAATCTCAGCCCTTTGAGAGGCCGAGGCGGGTGGATCACCTGAGGTCAGGAGTTCGAGACCAGCCTGACCAATATGGTAAAGCCCCGTCTCTACTAAAAATACAAAAGTTAGCTGGGCGTGGTGGCGCACGCCTGTAATCCCAGCTACTTGAGAGGCTGAGACAGGAGAATTGCTTGAACCCAGGAGGCAGAGGTTGCAGTGAGCCGAGATTGTATCACTGCACTTCAGCCTGGGTGATACAGAGTGAGACTCCGTCTAAAAAAAAAAAAAAAGGATTGATCACGAGGAATGTTTGAAATGGGTGAGTCCAGATCAGTCTGCAGATGCTCTACAGAGTTTATATGACAGAATAAGACAATCTGGACTTAAGGCAGTGGTTGTCATGGGCAAGTAAAAGAAGGTGTTAGCCAGGCGCGGTGGCTCATGCCTATAATCCCAGCACTTTGGGAGGCTGAGGCAGGCAGATCACCTGAGGTCAGGAGTTTGAGACCAGCCTGGCCAACATGACAAAAACCCCGTCTCTACCAAAAATACAAAAATTAGCCAGGCATGGCGGGAGTCTGTAGTCCCAGCTACTTGGGAGGCTGAGGCAGGAGAATTGCTTGAACTCAGGAGGTGGAGGTCGCAGTGAGCTGAGATCACGCCACTGCACTCCAGCCTGGGCAACAGAACGAGACTCCATCTCAAAAACAAACAAACAAACAAACAAACAAACAAACAAACAAAAAGAAGGTGTTCATGCTGTGTTTTAAAGAGCCTGAATTATGGGAGTGAGAAAAAGAAAGAATTCTAGGGCAATTCACAGTTATCGGTTTTGTACAACCATGCAGACAGTGGTGTTATATACTGAGAGGGGCTAGTAGATTAGGAAGGGAGTGGGGAAGAGAATGAAACATAATGTTACATTTTGTCCATGTTGAAATAAAGGTGGTAAAACATGCAGGGAGCTATACAATGAGTTTTGGGGCTATTGTAGAGGTAAGATTTGGGAGTTCTCATATAGAGCTGGGAAACAGATGAGACGAACCAGGAAGGGCACACAGATAGAGAGCATACAGAAACCATCTCTTACAGGCCATCTCTAAACCAAGTGTATTTAAGTCAGAAATCAGTAATAAGACCAAACTTTTCAGAAATAATCATTTTAAAGTTTAAAAATACAGTTCGAAATAACTGATCGTCTAAGAAGATACACTAAATATCAATGTAATCAATACATGTAAGAATTTATTGGATTAAGAAATGGTGACTAAAGTGGAAATTAGGGTCTTCAGTGCTCATATTACAAAAGAATAAAGTCCAAAATTCCATGCATTAAGCATCAAAATAAAGACATTATAAAAATAACAATAGAGTAAAGCCCAAGAGAAAAAATCTTTAAAAAGCAGAAATCAATACATTCAATGCCATCCCAATTGAAATCACAACAGGATTTTTGTAAAATCTGACAAACCAATTCTAAAATTTCTGTGGAAGTGCAAATGGCCAGGAATAGCCAAGGCATTTTTTTTTTTTAATTATTTTGTATCTTATTTTCAGAGACATGGTCTCGCTTTGTCACGCAGGCAAGGGTGCAGTGGCGCAACCACAGCCCACTGCAGCCTCAACCACAGGCATACGTCACCATACCCTGCTTGGTTTTTTTTTTTTTTTTTTTTTGTATTTTGTAGAGACAGGGGTCTCCCTATGTTGCCTAGGCTGGTCTAGAACTCCTGGCCTCAAGTGATCCTCCTGCCTCAGCCTCCTAAAGCACTGGGATGGCAGGCATGAGCCACTGTGCCCGGCCTGCCAAGACGCTCTTGAATAGTTAAAGCGATGTGGGAGGACATGCTTTACAAGACCTCAAGACTTACAAAGCAATGGAAATTTAAGACATTGTTGTCCTGGTGCTAGGATAGACAAATAGTCCATTGCAACAGAATATAGAGTACAGGCCGGGTGCAGTGGCTCACGCCTGTAATCCCAGCACTTTGGGAGGCTGAGGCAGGTGGATCACCTGAGGTCAGGAGTTCGTGACCAGCCTGGCCAACATGGAGAAATCTCGTCTCTTCTAAAAATACAAAAATTACCTGGGCATGGTGGCACATGACTGTAGTCTCAGCTACTTGGGAGGCTGAAGCAGGAGGATCACTAGATCCCGGAAGGCGGAGGTTGCAGTGAGCCGAGACCGGGCCACTGCACTCCAGCTTGGACAACAGAGTGAGACTCAGTCTCAAAAAAAAAAATAGAGTACAGAAACAGACCCACATAAACAGTTACCTGATTTATGCCAAAGGTGTCCAGGCAGATAGTGAGGAAAAATATTTTCAACAAATGTTGCCAGGGCATGGGCGTGCAGGCTCACACCTGTAACCCCAGCACTTTGGGAGGCTGAGGCAGGTGAATCGCTTGAGCTCAGGAGTTTGAGACCAGCCTGGACAACATGGCAAAACCCCATCTCTACAAAAAACACAAAAAATTAGCCAGGCATGGTTGCGTGTGCCTGTAGTCCCAGCTACTCAGGAGGCTGAGGTGGGAGAATCACCTGAACCTGGGAAGCTGAGGCTGCAGTGAGCCATGACTGTGCCACTGCACTCCAGCCTGGGTGACAGAGCAAGACCCTATCTAAAAAAAAAAAAAAAAGAAAGAAAGAAAAGAAGACAAGGTTGTGTATAGAAAAAATAAAATGAAATCTGAGCTCTATTTCACATCACATGCCAAAACAATAACAAATCGTTTGAACCTGGGAGGCGGAGGTTGCAATAAGCTGAGATCACGCCATTGCACTCCAGCCTGGGTGACAAAAGCGAGACTCCATCTCAAAAAAAAAAAAAAAAAAATCAATTCCAAGGCCAGGTGCAGTGGCTCATGCCTGTAATCCCAGCACTTTGGGAGGCCAAGGCCAAGGCAGGATGATTGCTTGAGTCCAGGTTTAAAACCAGCCTGGGCAATATGGCGAGACTCGGTCTCTACAAAAAAAAAAAAAAAAAAAAATATATATATATATATATATATATATATATAGCACACATATAAAAATTAGCTGAGTGGAGTGGCAAGCGCCTGCAGTCTCAGATACTCAGGAGGCTAGGCTGGAAGATCTCTTGAGCCTGGAAGGTGGAGGCTGCAGTGAACCATGTTTGTGTCACTGTACTCCAGTCTGGGTGACAGAGTGAGATCCCATTTCAAAAGTATATATAAATTCCAGATGTATTATAGACTTAAATGTGAAAGGCAAAAACTATAAAGCCTTTAGAAAATAATACAGATGGCTATCTTCATGACCTTGAATTAGGAAAATAGTTCTCAAACATGAACCATGAAAACTGATAAGTGTTTCTACAACAAAGCTTAGAACTACTATTCATTTAAAACACAGCATTAAAAGAGAACAAAGGGAAAGCCACAGAGTAGGAGAAGATATCTCCAACATACATTATCAACAAAGGGCTCAGCTAGAAGATGTAGAGAACTTGTACAAACCAATAAGAAAAAAAGAGACCACCTAGTAGAAAAATGGGTGAAGCATTCATTTTACAAAAGAGGAAATCCAAGGCTTTAATAAACATAAAAAAAGGTTTAACCTTCTTAGTAGCCAGGGAATACAAATTAAAACCACAATGGATACCAGTACACAACCCCTAGAAAGTCTTAAATGAAAAAGACTGATAATACCAAGTGTTGAAGAGAATATGGTGCAAGAACTCTCATACTGCTGATGGAGGAGGTGGGAATTGCTACAACCGTGCTGGAAAGTATTTTGGCCCTAAAGTATAATGTTGAAGACATGCAGGCAATATGACACAGTGAGTCCACTCATGGAAATATATATGCCCACGTGGAATATGTGCACATGTACAACAGGAGATGCATTCAAGAATATTTATAGTGACATTATTCAAAATATGTATAATATTTCATGATAAAAAGGTTTAAAAACAGTGATTTAAAAAAACCAGTATTCAAAAAAATCAGTATTCCATATATGTACAGTATCAACTGTCTTCATAAAAAAAAATTAAGGATATTTTCCTTTTTTTTTTTTTTTTTTTTTTGAGACAGGATCTTAACTCTGTCGCCCAGGCTGGAGTGCAGTAGCTTGATCTTGGCTCACTGCAACCTCCACCTCCTGGGTTCCACCTCCTGCCTCAGCCTCCCTAGTAGCTGGGATTACAGGCACCCACCATCGCGCCTAACCAATTTTTGTATTTTTAGTAGAGACAGGGTTTCATCATGTTGGCCAGGCTGGTCTTGAACTCCTGACCTCAGTTGATCCACCCGGCTTGGCCTCCCAAAGTGCTGGGATTACAGGCTTGAGCCACTGCGCCTGGCCAGGATACTTTCTTTTTTTCCTTTTTTTGTTTTTTTGAGACAGAATCTCACTCTGTTGCCCAGGCTGGAGTGCAGTGGTGCAATCTTGGCTCACTGCAACCTCTGCCTCCCAGGTTCAAGCAGTTCTCGTGCCTCAGCCTCCTGAGTAGCTGGGATTATAGACGCCTGCCACAGTGCCTGGCTAATTTTGTATTTTTAGTAGAGATGGGGTTTCACCATGTTGGTCAGGCTCGTTTAGAATTCCTGGCCTCAAGTGATCTGCCCACTCGGCCTCCCAAAGTTCTGGGATTACAGGTGTGAGCCACCGTGCCTGGCCTCTTTTTTTACTTTTTTGAGATAGGATCTTGCTCTGTTGCCCAGGCTGGAATGCAGTGGTGCAATCATGGCTCACTGCAGCCTCAAACTCCTGGGCTCGAGGGATCCTTCCCACCTCAGCCTCCTTAGTAGCTGAGACTACAGGTGCACACCACCATGCCCAGCTAATTTTTAAATTTTATTTTTACTTTTTTGTAGAGATGGTGGTGCGGGAGGGTGTCTCACAGTGTTGCCCAGGCTGACCTCAAACTCCTGGGCTCAAGCAACCCTTTCACCTCGTAAGTAGTTGGATTACAGGCATGAGCCACAGCACCCGGCTGTAAAAACTTTTATTATATGCACTGGGAGCTGGTAGACAAAAAAACCACCCTCACCTGTCTATCCCTCCCTGAAGTCATGAAGGTCACATTAACAATGCCACATTCACATGCACAAACACCACGCCAGGCATTGCAAGCACTGACAGATGCAAGAGAAATACAGACAAGGTACACTGCCCAGAGATGTCCCTGTTTGGTCTCTTCCCCCACCAGAATAGAAGCTTTGGACTCCACCATGGCTGGGAAGGAATGTGTAGGGTGGTGAAAGAGGGCTCTGGAGAGATTTGGGTAGAAAGCTGATAACACAGACATGCCCAGATTCCAGCCTCACCTGCCACATATGAAAAGGTGTCATTTTTCTGGGCAGTATCTACCATGGAGGGTGGCGTGTGTCCCTACCACCACAAGGACTCCTACAAGGACTTCCTCATCCTAGGTAAAGGCCCCCATCCCAGTCCCTCATGGCTCTCCACTAGTCACACAGCAATGTCTCCATTCAGGGTCATCTCAGTCCCAGCACATTCTGCACCCTCACCCCTGGGGGTATACTCTGCTGCCAGGACTGGCTGCCAACTGCCCATTCTGTCCCTGATCCCTTAGCCACCTGCTCTGTCGCGCCCTGCAGCTGGTTGGGGGCTCAGGCCTCCTGCTTCAGGGCTGCTCTCACTCCTGCCTCAGCACACTTCTGTCACCTCCTGGTGTGATCTTGCCCTTCCACTCTGCCCCAGGATTAAGAAAGGCTTCCAGGGCACGTAGGAGCATGGCTGGTAGTGAGCCTGGGCCGAGGGATCCAGCTGCTCTGCAGGTTCCCCCTGGGCTGGAGGTGCCCTGGTCTTTGCAGGATAATTTTCTGGGTGGCCTTGGACCAACCCAGTTGTCCCCTCTTTCTTGCTTGTAGTTCTCAAGAATAACTGTAGAATGTGCTGGAGATGGAACATCCTGAGCTGTGGAGGGACTGGCCCAAACAGGAGAGAGAGCCGGGGGCTCTCCTGCGAACAGGATGTCCAGTGCTTTAGCCCCGCACGTTGGGTGTGCGTTGGGGTGTCCTAGGGTATAAAACCCAAGGTGGGCTGCTTTCTGGGATCCCTCAGCTGTGGTGCAAGTGGGGCATGTGCAGATGAGACTCCAGCTGCACGAAGCAGCTTTCCTAAGCCTTGGGGGACCAGCTTGCAATGAATCGTAGGCTTCTGCTGTCCCTGGCTGCCTACCTGTAAATAATAAGCCTGCTCCATGTAACTTGTATGCATGGGTGTTTCTGTCTCATGGGACGTAGACAAGCTGGTAGCTAGTACGCAGGGACCCTGCTTCGGTCTTTGTGAAAAAAACATGAAGGATATTTTCTTTTTTTTACTTTTTTGAGACAGGGTCTTGCTCTGTTGCCCAGGCTGGAGGGCAGTGGTGCAATCATGGCTCACTGCAGCCTCAAACTCCCGGGCTCAAGGGATCCTTCCGGCCTCAGCCTCCTGAATAGCTGAGACTATAGGTGCACCCCACCATGCCCAGCTAATTTTTAAATTTTTTTTTTTTTTTTTTTTTTTGAGACGGAGTCTTGCCCTGTCGCCCAGGCTGGAGTGCAGTGGCGCGATCTCGGCTCACTGCAAGCTCCGCCCGCTGGGTTCACGCCATTCTCCTGCCTCAGCCTCCCGAGTAGCTGGGAATACAGGCGCCCGCCACTACGCCCGGCTAATTTTTTGTATATTTAGTAGAGACAGGGTTTCACCGTGTTAGCCAGGATGGTCTCGATCTCCTGACCTCGTGATCCACCCACCTCGGCCTCCCAAAGTGCTGGGATTACAGGCGTGAGCCACCGCGCCCGGCTAATTTTTAAATTTTTAAATTGTATTTTTACTTTTACTCCTCCCTGTACATCTGAGTGTTTCCTGTTCCCCGGGACTGTTCTCTGTGGCCCTGCAACTGCTCTTCCCTCCCTCTGGCTTTCCGCGCTTCCCTTGCTGCTTCCTGTACAGCTGTTTGCTGCCTGCCCAGATCTGTCCCTGCTCCCTCTGCTGGTCCTTGTTCCCTCTGACTTTTCCTTGGTCCCTCTGTTTCCTATTCCCTCTAAATGTCTCTTGTTCCTTCCGAGTACCCCCATTCTTTTATCGCTTTCTTTGACTCTACCTGGATCGCTCTAACTATTCATGCCTCCTGTTTCCTGTTCTGACTGCCCTGTGCTCCCTTTGTTGTCCCTCCAGCTGATGCTTGTTCTGTGGCACCATTCTGATTGTGTGCTAGTCTACCTGACTGTTCCCTAAGGGCCTTTCTTGTTCCTTCCAGCTGTTCCTGGCTCACACAGACTGCTGCTGGATTCTGCTGACTAATCTCTAGTCTCCTGATTCTTCCCTGTCCTTGGACAGTTCCATGAGTACATTTCTTTCTTTCCATTCTTTCCTTCCTTTTCTTCCTCCCTTCCTGTTTCTGAGACAGGGCGTCACTCTGCCACCCAGGCTGGAGTGCAGTGGCACAATCATGGCTCACTGCAGCCTCCACCTCCCAGGCTCAGATGATCCTCCCACCTCAGTACCACCCTACCCGGCTGATTTTTTTTGTATGTATATATATATATATATATATATATATATATATATATATGTGTGTATGTATATATTTGTGTGTATATATATATGTGTGTGTGTATATATATATATATATATACACACACACATATTTATTTATTTATTTGTTTATTTTGTAGACATGGGGTTTCACCATGTTGCCCAGGCTGGTCTTGAACTCCTGGCCTCAAACAATCCTCCCGCTTTGGCCTCCCAAAGTGTTGGGATTACAGGTGCGAACCACCATGCCTGGCCATTGAATACATTTCTACTATGCTCTCCCGTGATGTTCATGCATCTGGTCTGTGGACCACACTTTGAGTAGTACCTAACTAGCTAGCTTACGCCCTTACCCACTAAAGTGCACTACTGCGTGTTCTATGCCACGGCTGGATTCTGTACTTCCACTGCCTCCATTACTCACATTACATCTAACTATTGGCTGGTTCCTCTGATTGCTTCCTGGGTAGGGTGACCAAGTGTCTCAGTTTGCCGAGGAATGTTCCTGTTTTAGCACTGGGAGTCCCATGTCCCCTCAGTCACAGGCAAACCAGGATGGTCCTGGGAACTCTGGCTGTTTCCCAGCCTCTGCAACTGTGCCTTCACCCCAGTAACTACTGCGTGGGCCCTCGGGCTGTTAACTTGCTTCAGTTATACCATTCTTTCTGGCTCTCCTCTATTCTCTCTAGCTGGCCACTGGTCAATCAGGCTGCTACCCCACACTGGATACATATTTAATGCTCACTTGACCTGTTCCCTAGTTCCTCTGGTTACTTCCTGGGGCCTCTGGTGGACCCTCAGCCCCAAGCACATTTTGGCTGCTCCCTCTGGCTGCCCCCCAGCCTCAGTGACCGTTCCTTGCTCCAGGTGTTCCACAGTACTCTAGGCCATTCTGCAGCTTCAGAGGCTCTTCTCTCATCTTTCCACCTGTTCCATGGGCTCTGTCCCTTCCCTGATCCCTCTGCCCATTCTACAGCCTCAGCAATTGTCTCCTGGTTCCTCTGGCTGCAATCCATTCTCTGGGTCGTATTTCCCATTTCTTGTTCCCTGGTATCGCTGTCTTTTGCCTACACCCTCAAGCTCTCTTCTAAACCAAGGAACTGCTTCCTGGTTCCTCGGGAAGTTGCTTGTCCCTCAGGCTCATACCCAGTTCCTTGGATATGTTTGCCTTTTCCATTTTATCTGATTCTTCTGCTTCCTCACCCCTCTGGATACTGACTGCTCCGTCTGGCTGCTATTTGGTTCCTCTATTTCCTGGTACCTCCTCCTATTTCATGATCCTTCTCACTGTTCTTTAACCCTCGGCTCTTCCCTGCTCCTCAGTGATCACCACTTCTCCAGCCTCAGAAACTGTTTCTTGGTCTCTGGCTCCAGCGTCTGACTCATGTCCTGTTTGTTTCATTATTCTTCCACCTATACTCTGGACCCCTTGGCTATTCTTCATCTCTAGTAAGTGCACCATGGTCCCTGTTCTTTATTCCCTTGTGGCTCCTCCCAGCCCTCTTTACCTTACTGATCCCTCTGCTTCTTCTCCATCTTCAGCCACTGTTTCTTGGTACAACTGGCTGCTCCTCAAACCCTGGGGATATTTTTATTGGTTCCTACGTATCTCTGCCTATACCCTGCTCCCTGATGTTAATGAAAAAACCAAGAACCTAACAAATAAATAAGTCAATAAATAATATTCCCCCCAGGGTCTCGGTCATTTCCATCTCTTGAGGTGGGTCAGAGATCTGTGGTTGGGAAAGAAGAGATAAATGGAGAAATGTGCCTTGCAGAGCCCAGAATCATTCATCTAGAAATCCCCACTATTGGCTGGGCAAGAGGCCATGTGCAGGAGTGGGGAGGACCACATTGTCATGGCCCTAACCTGTGGGTCCGTGACTGACATGATTGAGCAGAGCTTAGACAAGGTGGAAGTGTACTACCATCAAGCATTGATTCACTTGCTATTTAATGCCCCTATATCTTTGACTCAAAAACATAATTTCAATGACTTGGAAGAAAGATGTATTTATTTATTTACTTATTTATTTATTTTGAGACGGAGTCTCGTTCTGTCACCCAGGCTGGAGCACAGTGGTGTGATCTCGGCTCACTGTAGCCTCAACCTCCTGGGCTCAAATGATTCTCCGACCTCAGCCTCCCAAGTAGCTGCGACTACAGGTGCACACCACCACACCTGGCTAATTTTTGTATTTTTGTTGAGACAGGGTCTTACTATGTTGCCCAGGCTGGTCTCAAACTCCTGAGCTCAAGCGATCCGCCCGCCTTGGCCTCCCAAAGTGCTGGGATTACAGGCATGAGCCACGATGCCCAGCTGGCAGAAAGATTTAAATGTAGGAATTTTATCATAGCAGTTTTAATCACAATAGAAAACCTGAAATACCCTAAATGCACATTATTAGTGGACTGGTTGTGGGGAGATGGGGAGACATTGGTCAAAGTATACAAAGTTTTTGTTAGAGGGAATAAGTTTTTGAGCTCTATTGCAGTTTGGTGGCTACAGTTAATAATGATGTAATGTTACTTCAAATTGCAAAGACAGCAGATTTTAAATGTTCACATCACCAAAGAAATAAGTCTTTGAGGTAATGGATATGTTAATTAGGTTGATTTAAATATTCTACAATGTCTACAAATATCAAAACATCACATTGTACCCCATAAATATACATAATTATTATTTGTCAATTAAAAATAAAATATGCAGGGCATGGTGGTGACTCACGCCTGTAATTCCAGCACTTGGGGAGGCCAAGGCAGGAAGATCACTTGACCCCAGGAGTTTGATACCAGCTGGGTGTGGTCCCATGTGCCTGTAGTTCCAGCTACTTGGGAGGCTAAGGTGGGAGGATCGCCTGAGCCCAGGAGGTTGAGGCTGCAGTAAGCTGAGATGGCGCCACTGCACTCCAGCCTGGGCAACAGAGGGAGACTGCCTCAGAGAAAAAACATTAAAATAAATAAATAAAATTAAAAAAATAGTGAACTGGCTAAATTATGGACATCATAAGTGTATGAAGAAAAATACTTGCTGCTTAGCAAATTATGTTAAACTGCCCAGTTAAAAATGAGGTAACCAAAGAGTATGATTCTGTTTTAAAACTTTAGCTATATATGTGTATGTGTATAGTATGCATGCACACTCTGGCCCCACACGTATACTCACACACACGCACATACAAAGGAAAAAAACAACTGAAAGGAAATACAGCTAAATGTTAACACTGGTTAACTTTGGATAATGTTGGAATGACAAGTAATTTTTTAGTTTCTTCTATTTGCTAACCTATACTTTCTAGTATTTTATTATGAAGTTATAAAATGACCAAAAAAATAATATTTAAAAGTTTAATATTATCCTAATGACTGCATGACCCTGAGTCCCTGAGATAATGAACCCTTCCAGAGCCAACAGCATCCACAGGTAGGTCTGAAAGGAGGGAGCTGTCGGGCAGGGTCTGGCTTGCTCGTGGTCCCCCTCGGCTTACAGAATCTCAATGGGAACTCTGATCTGAAAGGGAGCTCTGAGCGGGAAACCTGATCTCAGCTGTGGTGTGGTGAGGGTGGAAGACACAGTCAGGAGACCTGGCTCCAGTCTAGTGTTGTCACTGCCAACCTGAGAGGCCTGGGTGAGTCATGTGTCTTCTCAGGCATTTTATTCATCTTTTTTTTTTTTTTTTTGAGTCTCACTCAGGCTGGAATGCAGTGGCATGATCTCAGCTCACTGCAACCTCCACCTCCCAAGTTCAAGCGATTCTCCTGCCTCAGCCTCCCAAGTAGCTGGGATTACAGGCATGCGCCACCACGCTCAGCTAACTTTTTGTATTTTTAGTAGAGACGGGGGTTCGCCATGTTGGTCAGGCTGGTCTTGAACTCCTGACCGCAAGCAATCCACCCGCCTCGGCCTCCCAAAGGTGCTGGGATTACAGGCATGAGCCACCGTGCCCGGCCATTTTATTCATCTTTGAAAGAAGGGACAGCCAGAAGGGCCCCAGAGACTGTGGTGGCCCTACTACCCTACCAGTCTCTAAGTTCCAAAGAAAAAGGATTTTTCTCTACCTAAATCAGGATAGAGGAGAAATCACCAGATCCCCAGAGACCTGGGGGAAGGGGGCACTGCTGGGGATCAGCTGACATCTGTAAAGAGCCGATGGAGAGGGAAGGGTTGGTGCTGGGGTGGGGGATGGAGTCTCCCTGGCTATGGATAGTGGCTGCTTCTACCTGGACCTCACCCTCATTTGTCCTGCAGGGAGCTGTCTCCACTCCCTAGGCTGTAGGGCCCACCTTCCACATCCTCCCTGTCCTCTAGTGTAATCAGCCACGTTACACTGTCCACTGAAACACACAGGGCTCTGGATGTGGCCGCATCAGCCAAGTGGTGCTCACTCTCAGCGGGAGGACCCTGATCTGCCTCCAGGGTGGCAGGTCCGGAATCTGCCACTTCCTCTGACTCACCTGCTTCTGCCCTGAGGCCCTGGGGACGGGTCAGGGTATCTCCTCACTGAATGAATTCTTGCCTCTGGGGTCCTCTCCCTCCTCACCTCACATGAGCTGCCACGTCCCTCTGCAGCCAGGGCCGGGGACCATAGGGGAGAGTCCCCATTAGCTGCCATGTTCACGCTGGGCCTCAGCCCTCAGGCTCTCCTGCTGACAACCCCACTCTTCCCCAAGCTGGAAGCTGAGCTGGCATCTGTGGACTCAACCGGAGCTGATGGGGCGAGGCAAGCAGTGGTCAGAAGGAAGATCCTGCAGTTTCCACTAAGAAGCCTGGCCCCTGGACTCTGCAGAGGCTCCAAGAAACCCTGGAAAGACAGTGTCCACATGGTCATCACTCCACGTTCACGCACAAATGTTTTCTGGTGGTGCCCAGGGGCCGCTCACTGTGCTGGATGCTGCGGAAGAGAAAAGTTCGGTAAAACCCACACCAAGTATTAAAGCAAAACATGGGGAAAATTCACAAGATCTGGTGTAAAATGAATGAGGGTTTATATTTAAGCTCTTCTATGTTCTAGCTAGAATTTGGGGAAGTCACTTTATGTGAAGTTTCATCTTATAACAGGATGAAAATACCTATCTCATAGGGTTGTTAGAATTAAATGAAATGATGCTTCTACGCACACCTACTTGGTACCTGGAACATGCTCAACTCATATTAAATAGTGCTATTATTACAAGGTGCAAGGCATGTTTTATTAGGTACCTCATTTAATTTTCACACTCATCCTGTGGACTAGGCATTACTATTTTTACCAATCCCATTTACCATCAGACAGAGCTGTTCAGAAATATTAAGAAATTTGCCCGAGGATCACTCAGATGAGGGGGAAGGACAAGGATTCAAACCCAGGTATGCCTGGCTCCAAAGCATACTTTCTTAACTACTGAGCCATTTGGTACTCTATCTATACATGGCGGAATCACAATAAACACTGTGGTTCCTGCTAGCTTCAAAGTGCTCTGGCTGAGGGGTGACCATGCCACTTGAGTATAAACTGAGCTTCTGTGTAATTCAGTGTACATTCTATGCAAAGGATAGAGCCCATCCTCTTCTGTCAAAGATGAAAACTCATACTTATCCCTTCCCATCAGGCCCTGAAAACCTGCAGGTCTGCACAGGCTCCCAAATCCCTATAGCCCACACTGTTGACAAAAAACTGTGTCCCAAATGGTGTCATCAACTGGTTTCCACAGGCTCCTCAAATTATCACCAACCCAGGCAGCACACCATCAATAGGATCAATGACTCCCATAAAACCCTCAGTAGTAGAAGTTCTAGTCCATGACAAAGCAACTCACACAGTACTATAATAACCAATGTCCATAGGTCCCAATCCAGGCCCCCCAAAACTGACTTGTAATCCCTGTGAATCCCAGACTTGCAATCATTCACCACCTTAGCACCCCAATCAATAAACTCTCATGGACTGAATCGATGACCTCAGATACTGACATTTCCAACACTTCCAGGCAGAACCAACACGTCATTTACAAGGAAAAGGGATCACAGTGGCACTAGATTTATTTGCAACAACAGAAGCCATGTTAGAAGAAAACTCTACAAATTATTGAGACAGAAAGACTGAGATCCAAGAATTCTAAACCTGCCCTAGCTAGATACCATTCTTTTGTCAGAGCAAAAGAAAGACAATTTTAGACATAAAAGCATTTTAGCATTTTATGCCAATATTCCAATCTCAGGAGAACACTCAAGGGAATAGTCTAAACAATGGTAAATGGAATAGAAACAGAAACCTCAAAACAGGAAAGCAGTTTTGAGAAAGGATTCTTGCAATTGATATATAACTATATCTGGATAAAGAAAAACAATGTAACTGGGCATTTGTAGTAAATAAGGCTGTTACTATTAACTATGTGGAAATTTAAAAATTCCCTGGCCGGGTGCCGTGGCTCACACCTGTAATTCCAGCACTTTGGGAGGCCAAGGTGAGTGGATCACGAAGTCAGGAGATCAAGACCATTCTGGCTAACACTGTGAAACACTAAAAATATAAAAAATTAGCTGGGCGTGGTGGCACGCACCTGTAGTCCCAGCTACTCGGGAGGCTGAGGTAGGAGAATCGCTTGAACCCGGGAGGCGGAGGTTGCAGTGAGCCGAGATCGCACCACTGCACTTCAGCCTGGGTGACAGAGACAGACTGTCTCAAAAAAAACACAAACACTGTGGTTTTGATTTGCATTTCTCTGATGGCCAGTGATGATGAGCATTTTTTCATGTGTTTTTTGGCTGCATAAATGTCTTCTTTTGAGAAGTGTCTGTTCATGTCCTTTGCCCACTTTTTGATGGGGTTGTTTGTTTTTTTCTTGTAAATTTGTTTGAGTTCATTGTAGATTCTGGATATTAGCCCTTTGTCAGATGAGTAGGTTGTGAAAATTTTCTCCCATTTTGTAGGTTGCCTGTTCACTCTGATGGTAGTTTCTTTTGCTGTGCAGAAGCTCTTTAGTTTAATTAGATCCCATTTGTCAATTTTGGCTTTTGTTGCCATTGCTTTTGGTGTTTTAGACATGAAGTCCTTGCCTATGCCTATGTCCTGAATGGTATTGTCTAGGTTTTCTTCTAGGGTTTTTATGGTTTTAGGTCTAACATGTAAGTCTTTAATCCATCTTGAATTAATTTTTGTATAAGGTGTAAGGAAGGGATCCAGTTTCAGCTTTCTACATATGGCTAGCCAGTTTTCCCAGCACCATTTATTAAATAGGGAATCCTTTCCCTATTGCTTGTTTTTGTCAGGTTTGTCAAAGATCAGATGGTTGTAGATAAGTGGCATTATTTCTGAGGGCTCTTTTCTGTTCCATTGATCTATATCTCTGTTTTGGTACCAGTACCATGCTGTTTTGGTTACTGTAGCCTTGTAGTATAGTTTGAAGTCAGGTAGCGTGATGCCTCCAGCTTTGTTCTTTTGGCTTAGGATTGACTTGGTGATGCGGGCTCTTTTTTGGTTCCATATGAACTTTAAAGTAGTTTTTTCCAATTCTGTGAAGAAAGTCATTGGTAGCTTGATGGGGATAGCATTGAATCTATAAATTACCTTGGGCAGTATGGCCATTTTCATGATATTGATTCTTCCAACCCATGAGCATGGAATGTTCTTCCATTTGTTTGTATCCTCTTTTATTTCATTGAGCAGTGGTTTGTAGTTCTCCTTGAAGAGGTCCTTCACGTCCCTTGTAAGTTGGATTCCTAAGTATTTTATTCTCTTTGAAGGAATTGTGAATGGGAGTTCACTCATGATTTGGCTCTCTGTCTGTTACCGGTGTATAAGAATGCTTGTGATTTTTGCACATTGATTTTGTATCCTGGGACTTTGCTGAAGTTGCTTATCAGAGAAATGCAAATCAAAACCACAATGAGATACCATCTCACACCAGTTAGAATGGCAATCATTAAAAAGTCAGGAAACAACAGGTGCTGGAGAGGATGTGGAGAAATAGGAACACTTTTACATTGTTGGTGGGACTGTAAACTAGTTCAACCATTGTGGAAGTCAGTGTGGCAATTCCTCAGGGATCTAGAACTAGAAATACCATTTGACCCAGCCATCCCATTACTGGGTATATACCCAAAGGATTATAAATCATGCTGCTCTAAAGACGCATGCACATGTACGTTTATTGCGGCACTATTCACAATAGCAAAGACTTGGAACCAACCCAAATGTCCAACAACGATAGTCTGGATTAAGAAAATGTGGCACATATACACCATGGAATACTATGCAGCCATAAAAAATGATCAGTTCATGTCCTCTGTAGGGACATGGATGAAACTGGAAACCATCATTCTCAGCAAACTATCTCAAGGACAAAAAACCAAACACCACATGTTCTCACTCATAGGTGGGAACTGAACAATGAGAACACATGGACATAGGAAGGGGAACATCACACACACTCCGGGGACTGTTGTGGGGTGGGGGGAGGGGGGAGGGATAGCATTTGGAGATACACCTAATGCTAAATGACGAGTTAATGGGTGCAGCACACCAACATGGCGCATGTATACATACGTAACAAACCTGCACATTGTGCACATGTACCCTAAAACTTAAAGTATAATAATAATAAAAAAAACACAAACAAACAAATTCCCTGGGAAAATTTACTGAGTGAAATGAGGAGAAGGCAAATTACAAATTTCCATGGGCAGATATTGGTACCATATTATTTGGATTTAGTAATATAGAAAATATATACAATCATATTTGTAAGGAAGGTAAAGGCAACTACTAGCAGAAATTGATTAAAAAATAATCAAAATTCCAAACAATCAAAATTCAAAAGTAATAAAAACCTAAAAGGAGATTAAGAGAAACATGACTGAGGACGGGTGCAGTGGCTCACACCTGTAATCCCAGCACATTGGGAGGTCGAGACAGGTGAATCACGAGGTCAGGAGTTCAAGACCATCCTGGCCAACATGGCGAAACCCCATCTCTACTAAAATTACAAAAATTAGCTGCGTGTGGTGGTGTGTGCCTGTAATCCCAGCTACTCAGCAGGTTGAGGCAGGGGAATTGCTTGAACCCGGGAGGCGGAGGTTGCAGTGAGCTGAGATTGTGCCACTGCACTCCAGCCTGGGTGACAGAGCGAAACTCTGTCTCAAAAAAAAAAAAAAAAAAAGAGAAACACGACTGGCCGGGCGCAGTGGCTCACACTTGTAATCCCAGCACTTTGGGAGGCTGAGGCAGGCAGATCACCTGAGGTCAGGAGTTTGACACCAGCCTGGTCAACATGGTGAAACTCTATCTCTACTAAAAATACAAAAATTAGCCGGGTGTGGTGGCAGGCGCCTGTAATCCCAGCTACTCGGGAGGCTAAGGCATGAGAATTGCTTGAACCCAGGAGGCGGAGGTTGCAGTGAGCCGAGATCGTGCCACTGCACTCCAGCCTGGGGGGACAGAGTGAGACTCTGTTTCAAAAAAAAAAAAAAAGCAAACAAAAAATAATAGGAGAAAAAAAGGAAAAAAAATAATAGGAGGCATAAAATCAAGTATGTTATAATGCAAAGAAATTGAAATGAGTTGAATTCTGCTATAAAAGACAAAGATTATGGGACTGGGCTAAAAAACAAAATATAGTTGCAACATGTCTAAAACAAAATGATGAAGATGTGAAATGAAGCATTTGACAGAAACACACCATATCGTTGATCATTCTTTCCTTTATGGTTGGCTTGTTAGGAAACCTTCACCTACCTCAGGGTCATGTGAAAGTTTTATCATTTTAGCTTTCACATGTAGGTCCACAGTGCATCTGGGAAGGATTTTAGCGTGTGGTATGTGTTAGAGTCAAGATTCATTTCTTTCATATGGAAGCAAGACGATCCAGCACCATTTATTGAAAAGCCTACCCATGGCCGGGCACAGTGGCTCATGTCTGTAATCTCAACACTTTGGGAGGCTGAGGTGGGCGGATCACCTGAGCTCAGGAGTTCAAGGTCAGCCTGGCCAATATGGTAAAACCCTATCTCTACTGAAAATACAAAAATTAGCCAGGCATGGTGGCAGACACCTGTAATTGCAGCTACTCGGGAGGCTGAGGCAGAAGAATCGCTTGAACCCAGGAGGCGGGGGTTACAGTGAGCCGAGATCTCACCACTGCACTCCAGCCTGGGGGGATAGAGTGAGACTCTGTCTCCAAAAAAGAAAAAAAAGAAAAGACTATCCTTTCTCCACTGCTCTGTAGTGTCCCCTTGTGATCATATATGTGGGAGCCACTCCTGAACTCTGTATTTCCATTGGTTTATTTGTCTATTCTTGGACCAGTGTTATAGTCTTAATTAATGTGCTTTATATTAAGTCCTGATAAAGGATACCTAAATTGGACTACATTAAAATTAAGGACTTCTGTTCATCAGAGGATAAAATTAAAAATGTAAAGGCAAATCCTACAGTGGCAGAAGGTAATCGTAATACCTATATTTGACAAATGATTAATATCTCAAATATATCAAGAATGTCTAGAAATCACTAAGAGCCACAGAAAAAGGGCAAAAGGAACAGGCATTTCACAAAGAAAATATCCAAACAGCAAATAAGTTTATAAAAAGATGCTCGACTTCACCAGTTGGCAAGGAAATAGAAGTTAAACTACAATAAGATAATCCTCCACATAATCCTCCATATCTACAATAAGATAATCCCACCAGAAATTGCCAAAATGAAAAAGATGGGAAATAAGAGTGGTCAAGGATGTGGAGCAGCTAAAACTCATAGATTGCTTGTTAGGATCATAAACTAGTACATACACTTTGAAAAACTGTTTGGTAGTATCTATTAATGGTGAATACATGCAACATCCTATGACCCTGCTATTTGACTCCAGTTCTCTCTCACTCAAGAGAAATGCAAATATATGTTTACTAAAAGAGATGATAATGTTCATGGTAGCTTTATTCAAAACTAAAAATTATGTAAATGCCCATCAACATCAGAATGGATAGACAAGTTGTGTTATATTTATAGAAGGAAACACTACACAGCAATGAGAAAGAATAAATTGCTATACTCAACACGCATGAGTCTCATCCCATGAACACTCTGTTAAACTAAAGAAGCCAGACTCAAAAGAGCAATGAAGCAATGCCATATGATTATGTTTATATACATTTCAAAGAAAACATGGCTTCTTTTTTTTTTTTGAGACAGAGTCTTGCTCTGTCTCCAGCCTGGCATGCAGTGGTGAGATCTCGGCTCACTGCAACCTCCACCTCCAGGGTTCAAGCGATTCTCCTGCCTCAGCCTCCCGAGTAGCTGGGACTATAGGCTTGCGCCACCATGCCCAGCTAATGTTTGTATTTTTAGTAGAGATGGGGTTTCACCATGTTGGGCAGGATGGTCTCAATCTCTCGACCTCATGATCTGCCTGCCTCAGCCTCCAAAGAAAGAAACATGGCTTCTTTAAAACTTTTTTGTTTTTTGAGACAGCGTCTTGCTCTGTCGCCCAGGCTGGAGTGCAGTGGCACGATCTTGGCTCACTGCAACATCTGCCTCCCGAGTTCAAGCAATTCTCCTGCCTCAGCCTCCTGAGTAGCTGGGATTACAGGCGTCCACCACCACGCCCGGCTAATTTTTACATTTTTAGTAGACATGGGGTTTCACCATATTTGTCAGGCCGGTCTCGAACTCCTGACCTTGTGATCCATCCACCTCGGCCCCCCAAAGTGCTGGGAATACAGGCATAAGCCACTGCGCCTGGCCTACAAAAAAAATCTTTTTTTAGAGACAGGGTCCTGCTCTGTCACCCAGCCAGGAGTGCAGTGGCATGATCATAACTCACCGCAGCCTCAAACTCCTGAGCTCAAGTAATCGTCCTGCCTCAGCCTCCTAAGTCGCTGGGACTACAGGTGCATGCCACCACACCCAGCTAAAAAACATGACTTCTTGAGAGCTAGAAACATGTCTTCATCTAGGTGGTGGCTATGCAGGTTTGTCTGGTCTGTTAAAAAATCATCAAGCTAAATATGTACAATGTGTGTACTTTTCTGTATTATGTTATATTTCAATGAGGATTTAAAACTATACAATTTACTAGGCAAATACCAAGAAAATGAAAGGAGGTCTGAAAATACAATTATCGTGGGGGAAATTAAGGTCCAAAGCATTCAACAGATTAACAAAAAAGGGGAAAATCTTTTAATAATAAAAGAAACAAAGAAGTACTAACTGGCATAAACCTTCAGGATCATTCAAGGCATACAAACAAAACCAGCACAAATGCATTAAACCACATGAAATCTTAAAAATCATAATTGTTTTTGTATTATATTTAACAAGTGTTGCTATTAAGGTTATGCCAGTTTTTAAAAGGAACTCAGGAAATTTATTTTTATGTGTTAAAATGGCATAGCTATTATCTTCTTTAAAGTTCAGCTATAAACACATTTAGAACTGGTGCCTTTTAAAAATGGTACATTTTAACTATTTTCCTTTCTTCGAATTTTGGTCTTTACCAAATGTTGGAGAGGATGCAGATAAACTAGATCTCTAACATATTGCCAGCAGGAATGCAAAGTGGTACAGCCACTCTGGAAAATAGTTTGGCAGCTTCTTTAAAAACTAAAATACTTATGACTTGATCCAGCAATTGCACTTCTGTGCATTCATCCCAGAGAAAGGAAATCTTATGTGTATACAAAAACCTGTACAAGATTGTTCATTACAGCTTGATATGTAATAGCCTCAGACTGGAAACAAGCAAAATGGCCCTCAATAGGTGAATGACTAAACAAACTGTAGTAAATCTATAATATGGAATACTATTCAGCAACAAAAAGAAATGAATTATCGTTCTAGCAACAGTTTGGATGGTTTTCAAGGACATTATGCTGAGTGAAAAAACCAACATCAAAAGATCACACACATTGGGCCAGGCGCAGTGGCTCACGCCTGTAATCCCAGCACTTTGGGAGGCCAAGGTGTGCGGATCACCTGAGATCAGGAGTTTGAGACCAGCCTGGCCAACATGGTGAAACCCCATCTCTACTAAAAATACAAAAATTAGCTGGGCATGGTGGCAGGCACCTGTAATCCCAGCTACTCAGGACGCTGAGGCAGGAGAATCACTTGAACCCAGGAGGAGGTTGCAGTGAGCCAAGATTGTGCCACTGCACTCCAGCCTGGGTGACAGAGTGAAACTCCATCTCAAAAAAAAAAAAAAAAAATCACAGACTGTATGGTTCCATTTATATAACATTCTCAAAATGGCAAAACTAGAGAAATGAGAAGCAGATGGTTGGTTGCCAGGGGTTAGGGATGGTGGTGGGAGTAAAGACTATAAAAGGTCTGGGCACAGTGGTTTGTGCCTGTAACCCCAGCACTTTGGGAGGCCAAAGTGGGCGGATCGCTTGAGGCCAGGAGTTTGAGACCAGCCTGGGCAACATGATGAGACCCCCATCTCTACAAAAAATTTAGAAAGTAGCCAGGCATGGTGGCATGCTCCTGTAGTCTCAGCTACTCAGGAGGCCAAGGTGGGAGGATCACTTGAACCCAAGAGTTCGAGGCTGCAGTGAGTGATGATGGCCCTACTGTACTTCAGCCTGAGCAACACAGTGAGAACCTGTCTAAAAAAAAAAAAAAAAGACTAGGCCGGGCGCGGTGGCTCACGCCTGTAATCCCAGCACTTTGGGAGGCCGAGGCGGACGGATCACGAGGTCAGGAGATTGAGACCACCCTGGCTAACACGGTGAAACCCCGTCTCTACTAAAAATACAAAAATTTAGCCGGGTGTGGTGGTGGCAGGTACCTGTAGTCCCAGCTACTCGGGAGGCTGAGGCAGGAGAATGGCGTGAACCCAGGAGGTGGAGCTTGTAGTGAGCCGAGATCGCGCCACTGCACTCCAGCCTGGGCGACAGAGAGAGACTCCGTCTCAAAAAAAAAAAAAAAAAAGAAGACTATAAAGGAGTAGTAGTTCTGTATCTTGATTGTGGTGGCTGTTACATGAATCTATGCACATGACAAAACGACATAGAACTATGCACACACTAGGCCGGGTGCAGTGACTCACACCTGTAATCCCAGCACTTTGGGAGGCCAAAGCAGGTGGATCATGAGGTCAGGAGTTCGAGACCAGCCTGGCCAACACGGTGAAACCCCATCTCTACTAAAAATACACAAATTAGCTGGGTGTGGTGGCGCGTGCTTGTAATTCCAGCTATTTGGGAGGCCGAGGCAGGAGAACTGCTTGAACCCGGGAGGCAGAGGTTGCAGTGAGCGGAGGTTGCAGCGAGCAGAGATTGTGCCATTGCACTCCAGCCTGGGTAACAGAGCAAGACTCTGTCTCAAAAAAACAAACAAACAAACAAACAAACAAAAAACCCCACAAAAAACAAAGAAGAACTATGCACACACCTTGTACCAATGTCAAATTCTACATTTTTATATTGTATTGTGATTTTATAAGATGTAATCATTGGAGAAAACTGGGTGAGCGTATACAGGGCTCTGTGCTATGTTTGCAACTTCCTATGAATTTATAATTATTTCAAAATAAAAAGTTTAAGAAAAATCATAATTATGCCAGGAGATTTTATTGTATCTCTTCTATGATATAATGGATCAAGTAAACAAACAAACAAACAGAAAACAAGTAAAGTAGATTTGAGAAATATAATCAACAAGCTAGGCTTAAGACACATAACTTAACTTTACCCAATGAATATACTCTCTTCTCTTAGACCCATGGCACAGTTTACAAAAATTTTTAAAAATTATGTAATTTGGACTCAAAGAAAAAATCTTGATACATTTAAAAATTAGAGTTTTGGCAGGCTACATTGACTATAATCCTGTAAAGTCATAAATAGATAATAAAGAGATAAACTACCAAATCCAGATTTCAATTAAGAAATATTCTCTAAACATATACGGATTGAAGATGGCATTTGATAACAAAATTTTAGACTTCATAACAAATTTGGAGACATAGCTAAAGCTATATTTAAAGAATATTTTATCTTTGGCTAGAGTTGCAGAGGAAAAAAGAATATTTTGGCCTAATTATTATTAATGTTTAAAAATAAAAGCTAAAGGTAAATGAACTAGCTGTTCAATCCAAGAAATTAAAAAATAAAAAAAAAGGCCAGGTGCAGTAGCTCACGCCTGTAATCCCAGCACTTTGGGAGGCCGAGGTGGATGGATCACCTGAGTTCAGGAATTCCAGACCAGCCTGGCCAACATGGTGAAACTCTGTCTCTACTAAAAATACAAAAATTAGCCAGGCATGGTGGCACACACCTGTAATCTCAGCTACTCGGGTGGCTAAGGTAGAAGAATCGCTTGAAATTGTGAGGCAGAGGTTGAGGTGAGCTGAGATCGCACCACTGCATTCCAGCCTGGGCAACAGAGTGAGACTCCATCTCAAAAAACAAACAAACAAACAAACAAACAGACAACAACAACAAAAATTAGCTGGATTGCTTGAGCCCAGGAGGTGCAGGTTGCAGTGAGCCGAAATCGCACCACTGCACTCTAGCCTGGATGACAGAGGGAGACCTTGTCTCAAAAAAAGGAAAAGAAAAGTCAGGGCGCAGTAGCTCACGCCTGTAATCTCAGCACTTTGGGAGGCCAAGGCGGGCAGATCACGAGGTCAGAAGTTCGAGACCAGTCTGGCCAACATAGTGAAACCCCGTCTCTACTAAAAATACAAAAAATTAGCTGAGTGTGGTGGTGTGCACCTGTAATCCCAGCTACTTGGGAGGCTGAAAAATAAAAGAAATTAAAAGAAGATAACACAATATTCATGAGAACCCTGATCAAGGTAAAAGAGAAAGGAAAAAAAATATATATATATATGTATATATACATCCACACACATGAGTGAAAAAAGAAGCTATTGCCACAGGTATGGAAATGATCAAGGTAAATTAATGAAGCATTATGCACAGATGCACAAAAACATAACATCCCTAGCCAACATACACTACCAAAATTAATCCCCCCCACCAGAAATCTGTAGAGCAATAATCAGAGAAAATAAAATAGTTAAAATTTGGCATTTTAAAAAAGGCATCAGTTCTAAATGTGTATATAGTTGAACTTAAGAGAATGTCTATGCTATTTTAACAGATAAAAAATGGAAATCTCGGCCGGGCGCGGTGGCTCACGCCTGTAATCCCAGCACTCTGGGAGGCCGAGGCGGGTGGATCACGAGGTCAGGAGATCGAGACCATCCTGGCTAACACGGTGAAACCCCGTCTCTACTAAAAATACAAAACATTAGCCGGGCGTGGTGGCGGGCGCCTGTAGTCCCAGCTACTCGGGAGGCTGAGGCAGGAGAATGGCGTGAACCCGGGAGGCGGAGCTTGCAGTGAGCCGAGATTGCGCCACTGCACGCCAGCCTGGGCGACAGAGCGAGACTCCGTCTCAAAAAAAAAAAAAAATGGAAATCTCCTGATTTCCTTTTAATAACTGGCATAACCTTAATACCAACACTTGTTAAATATACTAAAAACAAGAAAACTGTAAGCAAATTTTTTATAGTTGCAAAAATTCTAAATAAAATATTACTAACTCAGGCCTCCTGGTGCTTACCATAGGCTGTGTTCTTACACTGACTGTATAGAAAAAGAATTGGGCCTGCCTTCTCTGTTCTTATACTGACTGTATAGAAAGAGAAGAGCTCCTACCCTATATACACCTCTGCCCAGGCCCTAGTCCTGGTCTGAATTGTGAATGGGGGGACATGGAGTTGAGGAAAAAGAAAAAAATACATTACTAACTCAAATCCGACCATGACTCATAAGAAAAATTGCCCTTGACCAACAGAATTATCCCAGGAAGGCAAGGATGGATCCACATTATATATCAATATCATTCATTACAACAACCAATTTAGGAAAATAACACCATTAGGCCATTACATCAAAAAGGCGTCTGACATAATTCAAGAGCTATTCCTAAGAAAAATACAAATCAAGATAGGAACATGAAAACTATAAGGACACCATCAGGAAAGTGAAAAGACACAGAGGCTGGGCACGGTGGCTCACATCTGTAATCTCAGTACTTTGGGAGGTCGAGGCAGGCGGATCACTTGAGGCCAGGAGTTCCAGACCAGCCTGGCTGAAATGGTGAAACCATGTCTCTACTAAAAATACAAAAATTAGCTGCGTGTGGTGATGCACACCTGTAATCCCAGCTACTTGGGAGGCTGAGGCATGAGAATTGCTTGAACCCGGGAGGCAGAGGTTGCAGTGGGCTGAGATGGCACCACTGCGCTCCAGCCTAGGCAACAGAGTGAGACTCTGTCTCAGAAAAAAAACAAAACAACAACAACAACAACAAAAAACACCCACAGAATGAGAGGAAATACATGCAAATCACATATGTGACAAGGGACTTCTATCGAGATTATCTAAAGAGCTCTTACAACTTGATAATACAAAGACAATTCAATTTAAAAATAGGCCAAGGATTTGAATAGCTATTTCTTCAAAGAAGATATACAGATGGGCAATAAGTACAGGAAAAGATGCTCAACATCAGTGGCCACTAGAGAAATGGAAATCAAAACCACAAGATAGCACTTCATACCTACTAGGAAGGCTAGAATTAAAAAGACAATAAGCATTAGCAAGGATGTGATAAACTGGAACCCTCATACATTGCTGCTGGGATATAAAGTGATGCAGCCGTTTTGGAAAATGGTTTGGCAATTCTTCAAAATGTTAAACATAGAAGGCTGGGCGCAGTGGCTCATGCCTGTAATCCTAGCACTTTGGGAGGCTGAGGCGGGTGGATCGCTTGAGGTCAGGAGTTCGAGACCAGCCTGGCCAACATGGTGAAACCCTGTCTCTACTAAAAGTACAAAAATTAGCTGGGCATGGTGGTGGGTGCCTGTAATCCTAGCTACTTGGGAGCCTGAGGCAGAAGAATCGCTTGAACCTGGGAGGTGGAGCTTGCAGTAAGCGGAGTTAGCACCACTGCACTCCAGCCTGGGTGACAGAGTGAGACTCTGTCTCAAAAAAAAAACAAACAAAAAAAAAACAAAAAACGTTAAACATATGGGTATGCCATGTGATCCAGTGAAGGAGTTAAAAATATACCACTCTGGCTGGGTGTGGTGGCTCAAGCCTGTAATCCCAGCATTTTGGAAGGCCGAGGCGGGTGGATCACCTGAGGTCAGGAGTTCAAGACCAGCCTGACCAACATAGAGAAACCCCATCTCTACTAAAAATACAAAATTAGCCAGGCGTGGTGGTGCATGCCTATAATCCCAGCTACTCGGGAGGCTGAGGCAGGAGAATCGCTTGAATCCAGGAGGCGGAGGTTGTGGTGAGCCAAGATTGCACCATTGCACTCCAGCCTGGGCAATAAGAACGAAACTCCATCTAAAAAAAAAAAAAATACACACACACACATACACACCACTCTGGAATACTGGCTATTTTGATTTACAGGCGCTTGAAAAGCAGCAGGTGCAGGAAGATCATACTGACCTTCCCTCTGTTTCTTAAAAGTGGGAGATGAAATTCCCACGTGAAAGATGCCCTCCCTCTACTAGAAGGAATGCCACATTCTTTTTTTGTTTTTGTTTTTGTTTTTGATACAAAGTCTTGCTCTGTCGCCCAGGCTGGAGTGCAGTGGCGCAATCTCAGCTCACTGCAGCCTCTACTTCCCGGGTTCAAGTGATTCTCCTGCCTCACTACAGGCGCGTGCCACCACGCCCAGCTAATTTTTGTATTTTTAGTAGAGATGGGGTTTCACCATGTTGGCCAGGCTGGTCTCGATCTCCTGACCTCATGATCTGCACGCCTCGGCCTCCCAAAGTGTTGGGATTACAGGCGTGAGCCACCGCACCTGGCCTTTTTTTGGAGACTGAGTCTCGCTCTGTCACCCAGGCTGGAGTGCAGTGGCACGATCTCTGCTCACTGCAACCTCTGCCTCCCGGGCTCAAGCGATTCTCCTGCCTCAGCCTCCCAAGTAGCTGGGATTACTGGCGCCCGCCGCCACGCCCAGCTAGTTTTTGTATTTTTAATAGAGATGGTGTTTCACCATGTTGGCCAGGCTGGTCTCAAACTCCTGACCTCAGGTGATCCACCCACCTCGGTCTCCCAAGTGCTGGGATTACAGGCTGGAACCACCGTGCCCAGGTGGAATGCCACATTCTTACTATCAAGGCCAGGAAATTGAGAGCAAGAGAATTGTGTACAGATCTTATGAAAAATAACTTTTTTTCTTGGAGAAATAAGCCAAAAAAATTTTTTAAAACTCTTATGTTTTAAGCCTCCCCACATAACTGAGTTGCTTTTTCACAACTTAAGTATTCTTTGTCCAATCCAGTATATAAGTGATTGACTCTAACTACTACTTTGGGTCTTCATTTCTTTATGAAGGCTCCTGTGCCACATAAAACTTATATTAAATAAATCTGTACACTTTTCTCTGTTGATCTGTCTTATGTCAATTTAACTTTCAGGCCCAGACAAAAAGAAATCCTAAAAGGGAAGAGGTAAATTTCTACCTCACTCCTTATACCAGTCATTCCACTCCTGGGTATCCACCCAAGAGAAATGAAAACATATGTCCATACAAAAACTTGTACGCAAATGCTCATAGCAGCATTATTCATAATAGCTAAAAAGTGGAAACAACCCAAATGTCCATCGACTGATGAATGGATAAACAAAATGTGGTATATCCATACAATGAAATATCATTCAGGAATAAAAAGACATGAAGTACTTCTAAAATAAACTGATAGAAACAGATAGTAGAATGGTGGTTGCCAGGGGCTGAGAGGAGGGGGTGATAAGAAGTTGCTATTCAATGGGTATAAAATTTCAGGTATACAAGAGGGAAGTTCTAGAGATTGCCTGTACATTGCACCTATAGTTAACAGTACTGTATTGTGCACTTAAAAATTTAAGAGAATACGCCACATGCGGTGGCTCACACCTGTAATCCCAGCACTTTGGGAAGCTGAGGCAGGTAGATTACCTGAGGTCAGGAGTTCGAGACCAGCCTGACCAATATGTTGAAATCCTGTCTCTACTAAAAATACAAAAAATCAGCCAGGTGTGGTGGCACGCACCTATAGTCCCAGCTACGCAGGAGGCTGAGGCAGGAGAATTGCTTGAACCTGGGAGGTGGAGGTTGCAGTGAGCCGAGATCATGCCACTGCACTCCAGCCTGGGTGACAGAGTGAGACTCTGTCTCAAAAAAACGAAACAAAACAAACAAACAAAAAAACAAAATTTAAGAGGGTAGCTTTCATGTTAAGTGTTCATACCACAACAAACAAAATAATAAAAGGAATAAGGTCCTAATACATACTATAACATGGATGAGCTTTGAAAACATTAGGCTAAGTTAAAGAAAACAATCATGGCCGGACACAGTGGATCATGCCTGTAGTCCCAGTACTTTGGGAGGCCGAGGTGGGCGGATCACCTGAGGTCAGGAGTTCAAGACCAGCCTGGCCAATGTCTCTACTAAAAATACAAAAGCTAGCCAGGCGTGGTGGCAGGCGCCTGTAATCCCAGCTACTTGGGAGGCTGAGGCAGGAAGAATTGCTTGAACCCGGGAGGTGGCAGCTGCAGTGAACTGAGATCCGGCCACTGCACTCCAGCCTGGGCGACAGAGTGAGACTCTGTCTAAAATAAATAAATAAGACAATCATAAAAGACCACATGTTTTATGATTCCATTTATATACAATGTCTAGAATAGACCAATCTATAGAGACAGGAAGTAAATTAGTGGTTGCCTGTGGCTAAGGGTGAGGGTTGGGAATGAGGAATGATTGCTAATGGGTACGATGTTTCCTTTTGAGATGATAAAATACTCTAAAATTAGATTGTGATGATGGTTGCACAATTCGGTGAATATGCTAAGAACTGCTGAACTGTAAGCTTTAAATGGGTGAATTTTATGGTAGATGAATGATACAATAAAGCTGTTAGAAAAAAAAATCATAGCTAGTAAGTGCCAAGCAGGGTTGCAAAGTCAATATCTGGCAAGGGGTAGGTATTCAATAAATGTTTATTGAATAGATTAATGAATAAACACCTTTCACATTCAAATAAAAAATGCCCAAGTTATTTTCATTAACATTAGCAACAAGATAGCAATACCCTCTATTAAATGTCACTCAACATTGTTCTGAAAGCTCTAACTAGTGCAACAGAAGATGAGGTGATCAGAATAAATATTTGAAAGGAAGAGACAGTATCATTTTTAATTGGATGGAATATGATAGCTAGGAAAAGTAAGAGACTGTAAAAAGCAACTAGATTCATACAAGAATTTGATAATTGGATTGAATACGAAATAAAATTATAAAAATAGATTTTCCCTATGAAAATAGAAAAAAATATGCTATTCACAGTGATGATAAAAACAAAGGTAAAATATCTAAGAATGAACTGTTCAAAAAAAAAGGTGCTGAACCCATAAGAAAACTATCAAATATTATAGTTTTAATGGTTATTTTTGAAACTAGATAAAATAGTTTTATTTACATGGAAGAATAAGGCCGGGCACGGTGGCTCATGCCTGTAATCCCAGCACTCTGGGAGGCCGAGGCAGGCAGATCACGAGGTCAGGAGTTTGAGACCAGTCTGGCCAATATGGTGAAACCTCGTCTCTACTAAAAATACAAAAATTAGCTGGGCAGGGTGGCACGCACCTATAGTCTCAGCTACTAGGGAGGCCGAGGCAGGAGAATTGCTTGAACCCGGGAGGTGGAGGTCGCAGTGAGCCAAGATTGCGCCACTGCACTCCAGCCTAGGCGACAGCAGAGCAAGACTCCATCTCAGAAAAAAAAAAAAAAGAAGAAGAAACGCACAAGAAAATTAATTAAAGCAACCAAAAAGAAAGCAAGGGGGACTAGTTCTACATGATATTAAAACTATTTCTAAAGTTAATATGATTTTTTACAAAAGAGTAGATACATATATCAGAAGAACTAAACAGAGTTCAGAAATAAAACAATACACATTTGGGAACTTATGTGACAAAAATGACATTTAATTGAATTAGAAAAGGGTATTCATTTAACGACTGGTGCTGGCAAATTAGCTATCCAAATGGAATATACGAACTGATTCCATCTCATACCATACACCAAAATAAATTCCAGTTAGATTAAAATTTAACTTTAAAAAATTGAAACAATAAATATATTAAAAGTAAATTTAAGGCGTATTTGTTTGAACATGAAATGAGGAAGTCACTAGGCAAGACAAGACACTCAGAACCTGTAAAGGAAAAAGGCAGATATATCTTAACAGATGATTTTTTAAAAATCAAATGTGAAGACATCTTTCAGAAGTCAAAATATAGAGATAGAGGAAATATAGTTACAATACAGGTTAATATTCACAAATTAGTAAGAAAGACAAACCATCTAAAGGAAAAAAAGGGCAAAGGATATGAAAAAGTTTAAATATATATTTCAATGGCCAATAAGAATGAAATAATGTTCAGCCACTAGTTGTCAGGAAAATGCACATCAAGGCAAACTAGATACCCTTGTGTTTGGCCCTCAGAATGGGGTAAATTAAAAAAAAAAATCCAGTGTGGAACAGGATTTTGGTAGAAGTCTTTTTATATGTTGCTGGTGGGAGTTCCAATTTTACAAAAGTTTTGGAAAGTAGTTTGGTGGTATGTATTGAACTTAAAAGCATCATTCCTGCACGTAATGATCACTTAGGTGACAGCCTCTAACCACAATTTAGAAATCAATAACAAAAATGTCAACGTTTTGAGAAATCAAAATCTCAAATCTAAATAACCCAGTGGTAAGAGTGAACACTGCAACTGCAATTAGAAAACATTAGAAGGAAACTATAGTGGAGATGCTACATATCAAAACTTGTCGGTCGGATGCTCATGCCTGTAGTTCCAGCACTTTGGGAGGATGAGGTGGGAGGACTACTTGAGGATTGCTTGAGGCCAAGGAGTTCAAGACCAGCCTGGGCAACATAGCAAGACCCCAATCTCTACAAATTTTAAAAATTAGCTGGGCAAGCCTGCCTGTAGTCCCAGCAACTTGGGAGGCCGAGGTGGGAGGGTCACTTGAGCCCAGGAGGTTGAGGCTGCAATGAGCCATGATGGCTCCACTGCACTCCAGCCTAGGCAACAGAGAGAGATTCTTGTATCTTAAAAAAAAATCAGCCTGGGCAACATAGTGAGACCCCGTGTCTACACAAAATAAAAAATTAGTGGGTGTGGCAGCACATGCCTATAGTTCCAGGTACTTGGGAGGCTAAGTTGGGAGGATCGACTGAGCACAGGAGGTTGAGGATGCAGTGAGCCATGATCGTGCCACTGCACTCCATCTCTGGGCGACAGAGGGAGACCCTGTCTCAAAACAAAATAAAACCGAACAGCAGCAACAACAACAAAACATGTGACATGGAGCTAGAGTGTTCTTAGAGAAAAATTTATAAACTGAATGTTTATATTGTAAAATTAAATGACTGGATAGTAAGAGATAAGCATTAAATTCAGGACTTTAAAAATGAGAACAAAAGAAAAAAACAGAAAAGAAATAACGAAGTTAAGGTCAGATATTAATGACAGAGAAACAAAGATACAGGAGGACCAACAAAGTCAAAAGTAGTTTTTTGAAATAACCTCATCTCAGACCTAAAGACCACCTATCACTGACCCCAGGAAGCTGCATATCTGATTCCACAGCCCCCCATCACTAGTCCCAAATAAACGCATCACTCACCCAGCAGAAACCTTGGTCAATCACCCAATAAACCCCATCCCACACCTCACAGACCTCCAGTAGTCACCCCGCACAGCCCCTTCTCACCCCCACGGACTTCTCATCACTCATCTCACATATACCTTATCACTCACCCTAGAGACCCTGTATCACTCACCCCACAGACCCCCTTATCATTCACTCCGGTGTCCCCAACACTCATCCCACAGGCTACCCATCAACTTTCTCTAGTGATTCATCACTCACCCACAAACCCCAATCACTCATTCTGCACCTCCCTATAAATGACCCCAGAGAAGCCTCCTTACTCACCCTACTGAGCATCATCGACTACAAAATCCATGTCATAACATCCCCATAATTATCTCAATGCTTGATCCATGTCATAACATCTCCATATTTATCTCAATGCTTAAGTGGCCCTAAGTCCGTCTGTTAAACTCACTCCCAGAGCCTTAAGTCCTGAAAACTGCTTCGAGGGACCCCGGCGCTTCTGGACTTGATCTGCACATGCTTAGTGTCAGCTCTGAAGCGGCCGCTCGCCCTCAATTACACCTGGTGCCCTTACACTGCGCCGGTGCGTGCGTGCGCGTGCGCGTCGAAGGAGAGGCGGGCTTTCCAATTTCCTTCAGTGACTGTCAGGCAAGGAACATGGCTGTCCCCTTGGGAGTGTCTCTACGGGAGCCGCCATCTTGGAAGGGCGGTCATTTCTGCCGCGGAGCCCGCGGTCCCCTACTTGATATACCCCTGTGGGATTTTCCAGTGGCCGAGGCACTGGGCCATGGAATGTACCACCAGGCTTCTCCCCTCCGCCGCAGCCTCTAGGAGTCAGTCACCTCCGAGAACCCCGGTGGGCGAGGCGCTTTGCCTCTTCCGCCCTCAGGGCGCCCTCGGCCTCAGGCCGTCCCCACCGGGGAGCCTCCGCCTCTTTAAATATCGCCCAGCCCCCCACCCCCAGGAGCAGGTCGCGAGACGCACCCGGCCCCCCCCCCGCACCCGCCGCCGCACTGCTCTGTGGGACGCGGCGACCCCTCTCCCGCGGCGGCCGGGACCCCGTGTCTGCCCCGTCTGGAGCCCACCTGGCGGCCCCGCTGGCTACAGCTCCGACCTGGGCCCCGGCCGGCTGCGGGAAACGCTCGGCGTCTTGGCTGTCACCGAACCTGTGCAGTTGCCGCGGGGGGAGTCGTGCGTGTCAGATTTAGGCCAGGAAGCGGAAGTCGCCGGCAGCGAGAGTTTAACCTCTGTGGGCGCGGAGGGTTGCGGGGATTCAGCGCCCCGGACCGCGGATCTGTGCAGGGAGTCATAGGTGTGTGTGACATCAGTGGTGGAGCATTTTGGCTCGTTTTCACAATTCAGTCATTATCCTTTCTGCTTTCCTCCTGGAAGCATTAAGGTTGAAGTTTTCTTCTAAAGATCCAAGTTTTGATTTGTTGTATTAGTTCGGATTTGTTTGATTTTTGTTTGTGTTCGGTTTCAAGTGCTGATTTGTAACTCTTCTCCCCCCCACACACACGCCTTTTGACCCCTGAATTATTTAAAAGTCCATTGTCGGAGTGGCAAACATCCTCCGAGACTCAAAGGGCAAGGCCATGGGCGCTTTATTCTGGCTGCTGCTCCAGGAACGTGGGAAAGCAGCGGAGTTTTATTCTAGGGGAAGGAAACAAAGGCGGCCGAGTGCCAGCTGCACGTTTGGTGAGATTTGGTCATCAGGGGTGGACATGCTGCCCAATGGAGCTGTCGACAGTTTGACCCAGCTTGGTCCGTCGCGTCCTGTTCTAGGAATCGATTATTCAAAGAAGGAATTTAGAGGGACTGCAGAAAATGTTACAGGTCTTAACACCATTTTGCATTTCCGCAAACGAACAAGAAGTTAATCCCTGTGTTAGTGATTTCTAAGCCCATTTACCTAGTGGCCCAAGAACATTGAGCTTGAAATTTGATGAAACTTGCCTTAAGGCTCAAGTACGAGGCCAGCTTTCAAAAATGGTTTTGTGCCTTGATTGAAAACACTGTATCTTCTAGTTGGATTTATTGTACTCTACGGCTCTATTGGTTCAAGCTTGTGCGTTGGGCCTTTTAAAATGTGTGTTTCCTGATAATTCCCTTCAGCTTGTCAACTGGGGGTGATGTGAGAGGGGGAGAAACAGAGAGAGGAGAGAGAGAGACTGTATTGGCAGGTTTTCCTCGTGCTATTCAATGTTTTGCTTCCTATGTTTTGAAGTTTTATTATTAACTGCAGGTAACAGTGTTTCATTACTGAATAGATATAGCCAAATTCCTTCCCCCAAAAGATTATAAAGTTTCCTAGTCCTACCAGCAAAATCATTAAGTTCATTAAGGCAAATCCCCTCCAGCGCTTGATGTTGCTGCTGTCTTTAATTTTGTATTTTTCTGACTACTTGTGCAATTGAGGATTGTTTTGGTCTGTTGGCCATTTGGCTTTTCTCTTTTGCAAATGTTCATATCCTTTGTCCAGTTTTCTTTGGGGTGATTTTTCCTTTTCTTATCAATTTGTAAACAGTGTACAAATTACATTGTACATTAGGGATATTAGCAGTCTGTCAGTTACACTGTACATTAGGGATATTACATTAGAGATATTAACATCTTTGTCCATTAAGGATATTAACCATCTGTCAGTTACATTGCAGTATTTTTCCCCAAACTCTTTTTGTCTTTTGCATTTTATGTTTTTTTTAAATGTGCAATTAGAAAAATTTTATGTGGGCTGGGCACAGTAATCCCAGCACCCATCTCTACTAAAAATAAAAATAAAAAAAATAGCCGGGCGTGGTATCTCTACTAAAAAAAAAAAAAAACAGCCTGGCATGGTGTTGGGCGCTTGTAATCCAGCTACTCAGGAGGTTGAGGCAGGAGAATCGCTTGAACTTGGGAAGTGGAGAGTGCAGTGAGCTGAGCTCAGGCCACTGCACTCCAGCCTGGGTGATAGAGCAAGACTTCATCTCAAAAAAAAAAAAAGAGAATAAAATTTTAGGTGTAATATGTAACTAGTGAAATGTAGCCTCTGATCAGATATGTCTAAACTTGGCCGGGCGCGGTGGCTCACACTTGTAATCCCAGCACTTTGGGAGGCCGAGGCGGGCGGATCACGAGGTCAGGAGATCGAGACCAGGTGAAACCCCGTCTCTACTAAAAATACAAAAAAATTAGCCGGGCGTGGTGGCGGGCGCCTGTAGTCCCAGCTACTCGGAGAGGCTGAGGCAGGAGAATGGCGTGAACCCGGGAGGCGGAGCTTGCAGTGAGCCGAGATTGCGCCACTGCACTCCAGCCTGGGCGACAGAGCGAGACTCCGTCTCAAAAAAAAAAAAAAAAAAAAAAGATATGTCTAAACTTTGTTTTATGGCTTTTGTATATCCCATCTTGCCTAGTTTCCCTTCCCTATTCCAGATAGAAAGATAATCTTAACATGTATTTCAGTGTTTTTATTGCTTTAATTTTTTTCTACTTTAATCTAGTTGGAATTTACTCTGGTATATGGTATGAAATCAAGATCAAGCTTGAACAAGAAGCCTGTGTCACACTTTTTTCTGTGTCAAATAAAAAGAGACTTTAATTAGAAAGACAGACTATTGCAAAAGGGAGAATGCTCCCATCTCAAACCTGAGAGCATCTTGAAACCAAACAGAAAAAGGCTTTTCCTGTAGAGGATAAGGAGGCAGGCAGAGATAAGCAGAATCTGTGGAAAGGAAGCTGCACAAACAAGGGGGAGTGGCCAGTGGGGTCGGCCAGGAAATTATCCCACAGTGGTGCGCCCATTCCCAGGAGAAGCTGAGAAGCAGGGTCCGTTGGGAGGGGAGGAATTTCGACTTTTTTTGATGCTTGCCCAGGCTTGGGGGCAAGCAGAGTTAGGAGCTTGTAGGAAAGAAGCCTGGTTCAAGTTTGGCTAAAGAGCATTTTATTCCGATTGATCAGTGGAGACAAGCAGTTAGGCTTGTCATCTATGAGGCAAAGAATGGGAATTTGGAGAGTGGGTGTCTGGCCTTCTCATAGGTAAACAGGGGACATCTGTGACTTCTAAGTCATATGGGGAAGGATGGTTCTTTGCAGTAAGCCATTTTCCAGAAAAGCCATTTTCCCTTTAGAGTAAGAGGATTTCTTGACCTGCACTGCTCACCAGGATGAGGTAAAATTCAGTATTGCCAGTTGGCACCATTTATGAAATACACCACCTTGTAACCACTGAATTAAATATTGCTTCTGTCATATAAGGTCACAAATATACTTAGCTTGACCTGAACTCTATTTTGTGTCTGTAATCTATTGATTTCAAGGGATTTTTGTTCTTGCAAATTTATTTTCTAGGAATTCTCTGAAGTTTAAAATCATTTAATCAAGTTTCAGAATGAATTCTACCAACCCATCCCCCACCCCCCGCAAAAAAAAAAAAAAAAAAAAAAAAAACACAACAAAACTAAATTGTTGTGACTGGGCGAGGTGGCTCATGCCTATAATCCCAGCATTTTGGGAGCCCAAGGTGGGCAAATAACTTGAGGCCAGGAGTTCAAGACCAGCCTGGCCAACATGGCGAAACCCTGCCTTTACTAAAAAATAAAAAAATTAGCCACCCATGGTGGCAGGCACCTATAATCCCAGCTACTTGGGAGGCTGAGGCAGGAGAATTGCTTGAACCCAGAAGGTGGAGGTTGCAATGAGTAGAGATCACGCCACTGCACTCCAGCCCGGGCAACAGAGTGAGACTGTCTCAAAAAAAAAAAAAAAACCTCAACTATTGCTGGGTAAGGTGGCTCACACCTGTAATCCCAGCACTTTGGGAGGCCCAGGCAGGGAGATCACTTGAGGTCAGGAGATTAAGACCAGCCTGGCCAACATGGTGAAACCCCATCTCTACTAATAATACAAAAATTGGCACAGTGACGCATGCCTGTAATCCCAGCTACTCGGGAGGCTAAGGCAGGAGAATTGCTTGAACCCGGGAGGCAGAGGTTGCAATGAGCTAAGATCGTGCCACTGCACTCCAGCCTGGGTGACAGAGCAAGACTGTCTCAAAAAAAAAATAAATAAACTATTATGATTTTGATTGGAATTATATTTACATTAATATAATAGTTGGGGAGATTCAATGTTTTTATTATATTAAGCCTTTCTTTGTATCTAGGGATTTTATATGTCTGTTTGATTACGTCTTATATGCTGCAATGATATTTATAATTTTTCTTCTTATAAATCCGTCATCTTTTTATCTTTTTTGGTTAAATTTATTTTTTGCATATTTATATTTTTGTTGTCGTTAAGACTTATTTTTGCTAGTCCCATCTGGTTACTGCTAGTATAGGAATAACCTATTTTTATAATTTTCTCTTTTATTTTTATTTTTTGAGACAGGATCTTGCCTTGAAGTTCACTGGCATGATCACAGCTCACTGTAGCCTCAACCTTCCAGGCTCAAATGATCCTCCTTCCTCAGCCTCCCAAGTAGCTGGGACTACAGGTGTGCACTACCAGACCCAGCTAATTTTTAAATTTTTCTGTAGAGATAGGTTCTCCCTATGTTGCCCAGGCTGGTGTCAAGCTCCTGGACTCGTGATCTTCCCACCTCAGCCTCCCAAATGGCTGGGACTACAGGTGATAATTTTATCTTGTATCCAACTCCTTATCAAAACTATCTACCTATTCTGGTAGCTTCTTATTACAGTTTTTTCCTAGGTTTTCTAATTGTACAGTCATATCAGATATAGATAATATTTCCCATCTGACATTTGATATGATTATTTTTTTCACTGTATTAGCTGTCTAATAAGGTAGCCTCTAAGCTCATTGGCTATTTATTTTATTATTTTTATTATTATTTTTTGAGACAGGGTCTCACTCTGTCACCTAGGCTGGAATGTAGTGGCACGATCTCTACTCACTGCAGCCTCTACCTCCCAGGCTCAGGTGATCCCCTCACCTCAGCCCCCTAAGTAGCTGGGACTACAGGCGTGTACCACCACACCCAGCTAATTTTTGTATTTGTAGAGACTTGATTTCACCATGTTGCCCAGACTGATCTCAGACTCTTGACCTCAAGGGATCCACCTGCCTTGGCCTCCCAAAGCGCTGGGATTACAGGCATGAGCCACCACGCCTGGCCTGCTGTTTAAATTTAAGTTAAATAAAACTTAAAATTCGGTTTCTAAGTTGCCTAGCCTGCTGTTTAAATTTAAGTTAAATAAAACTTAAAATTCGGTTTCTCAGTTGCCTAGCCACATTTCAAGTGCTCAGTACCCACATATGGCTAGTGGCTACTATATTGGATGATGCTAAATATAAAAACATTTCCATCATTGCAGAATTATGGACAATGCTGTATTGGACAGTGCTGAAATAGAGCCTCAGTTGTATTGGACAATGCTGAGATAGAGCCTTCAAAATAATGTTGAGTAATAGATGTGATAGAAAACATCCCTATCTTGTTGCCGGTGTTCATGGAAATGATTTAAACATTTTACCGTTTAGTATAAAGTTTTCTGGCACATTTTAGAAAATAGTGTTGTCCATTTTAAGTAGTTTTCTTTTTTTTTTTTTTTTTTGAGAGAGAGTCTCGCTCTGTCGCCCAGGCTGGAGTGCAGTGGTGCCATCTCAGCTCACTGCAGCCTCCACCTCCCGGGTTCAAGCGATTCTCATGCTTCAGCCTCCTGAGTAGCTGGGACTACAGATATACATAACCATGCCAGGCTAATTTTTATTTTTATAGAGATGAGGTCCCAGTCTGGTCTCAAACTCCCGGCTTCAGGTGATCCTCCCATCTTGGCCTCTCAAAGTCCTGGGATTACAGGCGTGAGCCACCCTGCCCCTCCAGTCTCTTTATTTTATTATTATTGTTATTTTTAGACTGAGTCTCACTCTGTAGCCCAGGCTGGAGTGCAGTGGCGTGATCTCAGCTCACTACAACCTCTGCCTCTTGGGTTCAAGTGATTCTCCTGCCTCAGCCTCCCAAGTAGCTGGGATTACAGGTGCCTGCCACCATGCCCGGCTCATTTTTGTATTTTTAGTAGAGACGGGGTTTCACCATGTTGGCCAGGCTAGTCTCGAACTCCCGACCTCAGGTGATTCACCTGCCTCGGCCTCCCAGAGTGCTGGGATTACAGGCATGAGCCACCACACCCAGCCCGTCTCTTTATTTTAAATGTGCTTCTAGGCTGGGCACGGTGGCTCATGCCTGTAATCCCAGCACTTTGGGAGGCTGAGGCGGGCAGATCACCTGAGGTCGGGAGTTCGAGACGCGCCTGACCAACATGGAGAAACCCTGTCTCTACTAAAAATACAAAATTAGCTGGGCGTGGTGGCAGATGCCTGTAATCCCAGCTATTTGGGAGGCTGAGGCAGGAGAATTGCTTGAACCCAGGAGGTGGAGGTTGTAGTGAGCCAAGATCACGCCATTGCACTCCAGCCCAGGCAACAAGAACAAAACTCCATCTCAAAAAAAAAAAAAAGAAAGTGCTTCTAGTAAATAACACTTAACTTTTGTTTTATAACCCAATGTTACAGTCCCTCTCTTTTATAGGAGAACCCAGTCCATTCAGTTTATCAGTGATATGCCTGTTTTTGTGTGTTCTATCGGACTTTGTTTCCTTTTTTCGATTTTGTTACTGTTTCCACCTTTTCAATTTGCTTACATTTGTTGGCTCTCTCAAGCTTCTGTTTATTCCCCTTCTCCCTCCGTTATTAATTTGGAAGTTCTACTCTGTTTATCAATTCTTCTGATGATTATCTTTCCATTCCTTATAAGCATAATTCACATTTTCTCTATTGGTAGATTTTTTTTTTTTTTTGAGATGGAGTCTTGCTCTGTGCCCCAGGCTGGAGTGCAGTGGCACGATCTCGGCTCACTGCAAACTCCGCCTTCCGGGTTCATGCCATTCTCCTGCCGCAGCCTCCCGAGTAGCTGGGACTACAGGCGCCCGCCAACACGCTCGGCTAATTTTTTGCATTTTTAGTAGAGACGGGGTTTCACCGTGTTAGCCAGGATGGTCTCGATCTCCTGACCTTGTGATCCGCCCGCCTCTTCCTCCCAAAGTGCTGGGATTACAGGCTTGAGCCACCGCGCCCGGCCTCTATTGGTAGATTAAGCACACACATGGGCACACATACATACACACACGCACACACACACACAGATGTGTTACTGGCCTTTACTCTTAATTTCTCAGGAGAATGAACCATTTAGAATGTTTTTACCTCTTCATTCTGCCCTCACCCAAAATTTCTGTTCTTTTCTGAGATCTTTTTTTTTTTTTTAATTAGAAGAGACGCTGGAAGCATGATGGCAGCAGTGTAGTTTCACTCTCTTGTTATGCCAGCATACAGACAGAGCAACCAGATGACAAAATCAAAACCCATGGACAATATTTACGGTGAGGCCAGTAGACACAGTGTCCCCAGTGTGGCAGATTTTCTGCAGATAGGGCTGCCAGCTGTATTTCCAACCCTGTATATGTTTGCCACCCTCCCATCAAGACATGGAGCCTATTTTTTCATCCTTTGTGTCTGGGCTGGCCTTGTGTTCCATTTGACCAATAAGATATGGTAGAAATGGCATTCTGGGACTTCTGAGCCCAGCCTTAAAAGACATTGAACTTTTGCTTTAGTGAGAGGGGAATCTAGATACCCTGTAAAGAGGTCTGTGCTGTCCTTCTGAAGACAGAGGTCCTGGAAGATGAGACACTTTTTAAAAATAGGTCATGCAGCGCTGTGGCAGCCACCTGGCTAGCTCAGTCGGTAGAGCATGAGGCTCTTAAATATAGGCCATGTACATAACTGAGGCCTCAGCTGGCAGCTAGCACTGAGGTCCCAGTCATATGATGAAATTATCTTGCATCGTCCAGTACCATTCCAGCTTCTCCAGGCATCATATAGAGAAGAAACAAGTCTGGGCATGGTAGTTCACACCTCTAATCCCAGCACTTTGATAGGCCGAAGCGGGCAGATCATCTGAAGCAGTGAAGCAAGGAGTTTGAGACCAGTCTGGGTAGCAAAGCAAGACCTCATCTCTACTAAAATGTGTTAGTCAGGCACAGTGGCACATGCTGGTAGTCCCAGCTACTCGGGAGGCTGAGGCGGGAGGATTGCTGTGCCCAGGATTTTGAGGCTGCAGCGAGCCATGATCGCACTACTGCACTCCAATGGTCAACAGAACAAGATCTCACCTCTTAAAAAAAAGAGGAAGAAGAAGAAACGAGCCATCCCCACTGAGCCATGCCCAGATTCGTGAGCAATAAAATAGTTATTAATCCACTAAGTTTTGGTGTGGTTTATTTACACAGCAATAGATAGCTGAAATATCCATGAATATCAAAATACACATGAGTAAGGACAGGTCACCAATAGCCACAACTTCATGGTACAATTATCTGTATAGGAAAAAGCAGGGGGAAGTAAGCAGCATTTGCCAGACCTGAGAACACAATACAAAAACAGCCAATGGGCATGGCAGACCAACTCGAATTCAGCAGCTGAAACTGGGAGGAATTTTGCAAAATTCAGCAACGAGTATGAGGGGTCTGCAGGAAGGTTGGAAGGGGTTGGAGCAGATTATAATAATTCCTAGGAACTCTTTTCTTTCTTTTTTTTTTTTTGAGACTGGGTCTTGCTCTGTCACCCAGGCTGGAGTGCAGTGCCATGATCTTGGCTTACCTAAGCCTCAACCTCCCAGGCTCAAGCAGTCCTCTCCCCACAGCCTCCTGAATAGCTGAGACTACAGGCACATGCCATCACACTGAGCTCATTTCTTAAATTTTTAGTGGAGACAAGGTCTAGCTATGTTGCCCAGGCTGGTCTTGAACTCCTGAGCTCAAGTGATCCTCCTGCCTCAGCTTCCCAAAATGCCAGGATTACAGGCGTGAGCCACCATGCCCAGCCTTCTGTGAACTCTTAAGACGGACTGTGCTTGGGGGTTCCCAGGACCAACCTCAGGTTCACTGATTCACTATGAAGGACTCGGAATTCAGCAATGGAAAAGGGCACATAGGGCAGAGTCCAGGGGAAACAAGGATCAAGCTTTGGGTTCTCCCTTCTCGGTAGAGTCATACGGCCAGTGCTTAATTCTCCTAGCAAGATGTGGGGTAACATACATGAAGTATTACCAACCATGGACTGACTCTCACTTGAGCCTCGGTGTCTGTGGTTTTTATTTGGAGTCAGTTTCAGGCATGGCCAACTACCTGTGTGGTTGACTTTACTCAGTCCTTCCAAGGTTCACGCTGATAACTGCACAGCCCAAGACTCTCACCAAAAATCATGGCTATCTGGCATGGCTCATGCACTCAAGTAAACAAAGATTTCTTAACAGGCAGTATATTCCAAGGGTTTAGAGCAGTGGTCCCCAACCTTTTTGGCACCAGGGACCAGTTTTGTGGAAGACAATCTTTCAATGGACATGGAGCAGTGGGGGATGGTTTCGGGAAGAAACTGTTCCATCTCAGATCACCAGGCATTAGATTCTCATAAGGAGTGCGCAGCCTAGATCCCTTGCATGCGCAGTTCACAATAGAGTTTGTGCTCCTATGAGAATCTAATGCTGCCACTGATCTGACAGGAGGTGGAGCTCAAGCAGTATCGCTCCCTTGCCTGCTGCTCACCTCCTGCTGTGTGGCCCAGTTCCTAACAGGCCTTGGATTCATACTGGTCTGTGGACTGGCAGCTGGGGACCCCTGACTTACAGATTATATCCCAGGAGCTGGGGCAAGGGCCAAACCTTTCCTTGGAGTGCACAAGGTTTAAACAACCCAGACCTCCTAAGTTAATTCTTTACTGTATGATGATATACCAGGGCTCTCTTCTAGGGCAGCAGACCACACTAAGAAACTGCTGGGAGTGAAACAAAAATTGAGCAGGATAGGGCAATAGTAAATGTAATTTTTTTGTTTTGTTTTTTTCTGAGATGGTCTCGCTCTGTTGCCCAAGCTGGAGTGCAGTGGTGCGGTCATAGCTCACTGCAGCCTCATCCTCCCCAGGCTCAAGTGATACTGCCACCTCAGCTTCCTGAGTAGCTGAGACTACGGGTGCATGCCATCACAGCTGGCTAATTTTTTGTATTTTTTTGTAGAGATGGGGTTTCACTGCGTTGCCCAGGCTGGTCTCAAACTCCTGGGCTCAAGCAGTCCACCCACCTTGGCCTTTGAAATTGCTGAGATTATAGGTATTCGCCACCACACCCAGCTTCTCATGTTTGTTTTGTTTTGTTTTTGTTATTATTTAATTGACAAAGAAAAATTATATATATTTATGGTATTAATAGAGGTAGAGGGAAAAAAACAATGTTTATTTCTTTCTTTCCCTTTTTTTTTTTTTTTTTGAGACAGGGTCTTGCTCTGTCTCCCAGGCTGGAGTGCAGTGGCGTGATCTTGGCTCACTACAACCTCCACCTCCCGGGTTCAAGTGATTCTCCTGCGTCAGTCTCCTGAGTAGCTGGGATTACAGGCACCCGCCATCATGCCCGGCTAATTTTTGTATTTTTGTAGAGATGGGGTTTTACTATGTTGTCCAGGCTGGTCTTGAACTCTTGACCTCCGGTGATCTGCCCACCTCAGCCTCCCAAAGTGCTGGGATTACAGGCATGAGCCACCATGCCTGGCCAAAACAGTGTTTCTCTTACCCTAACACAGCCAACACAACACTTCTGACATTAGATTCTCCAGTGGATACCACCTGGGTGTCCTCCAATTCAATTCTGATGCTACCTGAAAATACTACCATTTGAGGGCTCAATACCACAAGACTGCCCCCACTTCAGATGCCAATTGTAAGTCCCAGGTTGTGACCTACACGTCTGACCAACCAGCTATAAATCAATGACCCCCTTTGGGTTCAATTAATTTGCTAGAGCAGCTCCTATAATTTAGGGAAACATTACTTACATTTACCTATTATCAAGGATATTACAAAGGATGCAGATGAATAGCAGATGGAAGAGATGCATAGAGTGAGGAATGGGGGAAGGGGTGCAGAGCTTCCATGCCCTCTCTAGTCATGCCACACTCTAGGAATCTCACTGTGTTCAACTATCTGGAAGCTCATCCAAAGCCAGTTCTTTTGGGCTTTTATGGAAACTTCATTATGTAGGCATGATTGGTTATATAATTGGCCATTGGTGATCAAGTCAACATTTTGCCCTTCTCCCCTCCCCAGAGTTTATGGTGAGTCTGCAAGTCTCAATCCTGTAATCATGCCTTGGTCTTTCTCTACCATCTTCTTTACTTCTTCTGAGTCCTCACCAGCAGTGCTTTCAACATCCATATTTCTACCAACAGGGTGTTTTGGGTAATATAGGAGTTTTCTATAATGTTTCTCAACATTCTTCCAGCCTCTACCTATTATCTAATTACTCTATTCCAAAGCCACTTCCACATTTTTGGGTATTTTTTATAGCAGCACCCCACTTTTGCTACCAAACGTTTCCTGTTGCTAGTGTAACAAATTACCACAAACTTGGTGACTTAAGACAACAGAAATTTATTTGTTCACAATTCTAGAGGCCAGAAATCTAAAATCAGTATGGCTGGGCCAAGATCAAGGTGTTGGCAAGGCCGTACTCTCTTCATTCCTTGGCTCTTCCAGCTGCTGGTGGCCGCTGGCATTCCTTGGCTTGTGACCACAACACTCAAATCTATGCCTCTGTATTCATATTTTCTTCTCCTATTTGTGTCATCTTCCTCTGCCTCCCTCTTATAACGACACCTGTGATTGCATTTAGGGCCTATGTTAATAATCTAGAATAATCTCTCCATCTCAACATCTTCAACTTAATCACACCCCAAAAGTCCTTTTATCATATGGTAACATACACAGGTTCCAGAGATTTCTCTTGGGGAGTCATTATTTGGCCTACCTCAATAAGGGAAGAGACTGTCTAAATAAAAGTGGGGAAACAGAGCCAAGAATCTCAGAAACAAGCTTCCATAATTTTTAGCACTATGCAAAAACAACAGAAGAGGGAGCTCTGACATTTGAAAAGCTACCCTGAACCCCACCTCCTTCTGAAAGTTCAGGAAAACTAATTTGATATAAAGAAGAGCAATGGAAATATACAGAGGACAAATCCCATACAATATTGCTGTAAGAATAAAAGAATAAGGGGTAGAATACCATTCTTGTACACAATGAAAGAATGCCAAAAACACATGCTCACAGAACGGATCAAAATTACAGCCAACTATTTCGAACAAGCTAAACATTAAGAAAATGATGCAAGACAATGAAAGAATAACATAAATAAGAACTAGAAAAACTCAAGTTATGATAGATATCAGAAAATATTTGGAAATAAAAGAAAAAGTCTTTCAGAATAGAAAATTAAACTGCAAGGAACACAGAGCAAATTAACATAACACATGATGGCTTAAAAGTAATAGAAGGTGGAAAGGATGAACATATTTTTTAAAAAGCAAAAGAATAATATTTGAGGACAAATGACAAATATCAAAGTTAGAAAAAGAAGATCCAATTCATATACCCTAGGAGTCCTTGAAGAAAACAAGGGCAAAAGGATGAAAACAAATACTAAAAACTGTAATTCAAGAACACTTCCTGGAATTAAAAAAGAATTGAAACTACATATTGAAAGACCACATCAGACTTCCTTTTGCTTCTGGCCAAGATGGAGTTGCAGGAACCAGATTTACTCTTCCACTTGAAACAACTGCAAAAATGATAAAATATATGAAACAATGGGGCCGGCTTTGGTGGCGCATGCCTGTAATCCCAGCACTTTGGGAGGCCAAGGCGGGCAGATCACTTGAGGCCAGAAGTTTGAGACCAGCCTGGCACATGGCAAAACCCCATCTCTACTAAAAATACAAAAAATAGCCGGGCAAGGTGGTACATACCTGTAGTCGCAGCTACTTGGGAGGCTGAGGCATAAGAACTCCTTGGGAGGCTGAGGCATAAGAACTCCTTGAACCCAGGAAGCAGAGGTTGCAGTGAGCCGAGATTGCACCACTGCATTCCAGCCTGGGTGACAGAGTGAGAGCCTGTCTCAAGAAAAAGAATTAAAAAAAAAAAAAAGAAAGAAAAGAATGCAGGTCTGAAAAATATCTCAAGCACCAATCTTAGGTTTTACAATAGTGATGTTATCAAAAGGAGCAATTGCGGAGGTTAGGAATCTTGTGACCTCCGGCCACATGATTTCTAAACCAGAATTTCTACTCTTATGGCTAATTTGTTGGTTTTACAAAGGCCGTTTGGTCCCCAAGCAAAAAGGGGGTTTGTTTTGCGAAAGGGCTGTTATCATCTTTGTTTCAAAGTTGAACTATAAACTAAGGCTGGGCACAGTGGCTCATGTCTGTAATCCCAGCACTTTAGGGGGTCGAGGTGGGTGGATCACTTGAGGTCAGGGGTTTGAGACCAGCCTGGCTAACATGGTGAAACCCCGTCTTTACCAAAAAATTAAAAAATTAGCCAGGCATGTTGGCACACGCCTGTAATCCCAACTACTCGGGAGGCTGAGACAGGAGAATTGCTTGAACCCGGGAGGCAGAGGTTGCAGTGAGCCAAGATCACACCATTGCACTCCAGCCTGGGTGACAAAGTGAGACCCTGTATCAAAAAAAAAACAAACAAACAAAACAAAACAAAAAAAACAACTTATAAACTAAATTTTTCCTATAGTTAGCTTGGCCTGTGCCAGGGAATGAACAAGGGCAGTTTGGAGGTTAAGGGCAAGATGGGATCGGTTAGGTCAGATCTCTTTCACTGTCATATTTTTTTCAGTTATAATTTTTGCAAGGGCATTTCAGTATTGTTATTCAGAGACTGGATAACGTGGGTGCCTAGAAAGGGATTAACAGAGCAGGCCTGAGACTGTTATGCTGAGAAAAGCTTGTTCTCAAGGTTTGCCCTTGGCTGGTGTCTGGGAACTTGGATTTCTGGAGGGTTCCCACTTTTCCCTAACTGATAAGGGTGTCTCACTGTGTCTACATTGTGCTGACAGTCTGGTTTATGCTGGCCATCTGCCTCTCTTCTAGGAGTCTGGAATATTAGTGCGTGCTAGGCAGAGGGCACCTAGTGCCTAACTCCCAATAAAAACCTTTGACACTGAGTCTGTAATGGGCTTTTCTGTACAGAAACATGACACGCTTGTTGCTGCATTTTTGATGCTGGGGGAGGGTGCACTATGTGGGAGCCTTCCTGGGAGGGAAGAAGAGGGAAGAGGGATGAGAAAATCATGCCTGGGTCGCTATGGAGTTACCTATGGTGTAAAACAACAGCTGACCTGCTTGCTATCTCTTATGAGAGGTAGAAGTTACCCATGGCATTTGAAAATGATAAATCCAGTCATAGACAGTTGGCTTGCTGGATCTCCTGGCTGCTTTTGGCCATGCTGGCTAAAATTAGGAAGAAGTGCAGCTCAAAGGATAACTTTGGTTTTTGTTCTCTCCTCCAATTGGGAGGAAAAAGGGCCCAGACATTCCCCCCAGTGAGCTTCCTATGCACTAAAGACAGGCCGGGTGCAGTGGCTCAGCCTGTAATCCCAGCACTTTGGGAGGCCAAGGTGGGCAGATTGCTTGAGGTCACAAGTTTGAGAACAGCCTGGCCACCATGGTGAAATCCCGTCTCTACTAAAAATACAAAAATTAGCCGGGTGTGGTGGCATGCACCTGTAGTCTCAGCTACCCAGGAGGCTGAGGCAGGATAATGGCTTGAACCCAGGAGGTGGAGGTTGCAGTGAGCCGAGATCATGCCACTGCACTCCAGCATGGGCGACAGCGAGATTCTGTCACAAAACAAAACAAAACAAAACAAAACAAAACCAACGAAAAGACAGTAACAGTTCATTGGAGTTGCTCTCTCTTCTAGGTGGGAGGGGGAAGGGTCAGGAAATTTCTGAAGGCAGGTTTTGGGTGAATCAAGAATGTTCAAAGTTTGCATTGCTCGCTCCTCCAAGTGGAAGAAAAATAGTTAAATCAGTTCCCAGGGCTGGAGCAAGGCTTTAGATAAACCAGAGGGGGAGAAAGAGTAAAAAACATTCCCCCCAAATAAGAAAACCACTCTAGCCTTTTCTACAACTTAGTAGCTGCCTCTGCAACTCAAAGCCCTCCTTACACTGCAACCTTCATCTCCAGCAGCTATAATGTTAACCTTGTAAATGCTGTGTGGAAACTAAAGCAACTCCATCTTGGATGCTAATCCACGATGTTGACTTCAGATTAACTCCAGTGCCAGGAAGGCCTCTCAGATTTCCAGTCTAGCTATCTTTCCTTGTGTAAGAGCACATACTTACCATAAATCCTGCCCTTAGGTCAAAATAACCTCAATGTGATCGTTCTTCAATTCTACGCATCACTTCTGAATCACCCCTTCCCTATGGTATATAAGCCCTGAGTCTGGGGGGTGATGGCACAGGGATCCACTTTCTCCTCTTACCGCTGCCTGAGATGCAGACATGGCTTCTGTTTGCAAGTCCCTATTAAATGTTTCCTTCCAAGAAATTGGATATGTCAGCCTCTTTCTTTGGCCTCTCAGCTTCCTGGGACTTTGGGGGTAGTTTTGTATAGACCTGGTCACTGTGGAACATGCTGATTTTACAGCTAGGGGTTTGGGGAAAACAGAGGGGAATGTTTATTCAAAGGCTTTGTATTTTGTGGCTGTCGCATCTGGGTGTATGATAAAATTTGATGTAAAATGTTATCTGCTTTATTTCATCAACGTTAGACAGATCATCCTAATAGGGAAAGCTGCAAAGAAAAAAAAAAACAGTGTTAGTGGAATCAGAGCTCCCTTGCTTTTTGCTGCCTGTGGGTGGATTGCAATTTAAACTCTTTGAGGACTGGAAACAGAACAAGTCTCCATAACCACTGATTTCTGCCCATTGGAGCCTCTGGAAAAAGGGAGAGAACATAAAAAGAGGCAATCTCCGGGTAGAAACATGCTTTGGGAGTTTTCAAAAACAGCTTTTAGTTTGCTGATGTGCTCTTGCTGCCATGAACTGCCTGACCCATAGAGGCTAATGGTTTTCAGCCTGCTGTGCATGTATTTGAATAGGTCTATTTGGCCTCTAAAATGAACAAGATAAAAAGGACTTTTAGAAAAGTCTTGTTTGTCACTTGGGTTTGGTACACAGGTGTCTGGCTCTTCCTTGTATCAGCTTTGCTGCTACTGAAGGAAAGCCAGGGGCTTTTTAAAAATCCCAGATTCATAGATCCTAATTGCCTGTGCCTGCCTCTGAGCTGAAACTTGATGCTGTCTTCTGCAGCTGTTTCAGCCTTGCAGTGAGCTGTGTGGAACTGAAGGCTCATCTCAAAGAACAGGACTCAGATTCTGAATTGTTGCCCATTTAAGACAGCCTCTGTGGGGCTATAAATGACGAAAATACAGACGCTGACCAGACTGTCTGGGTCACATAAAAATGCCAACAGGAAAGGGTGTGTTCTCATGAGACCATCTAAAATTGGGTGGCTGAATGGCTCTAGATTTCTGATACAGAGACTAATTGCATTCCTAACTTGTGATTTCTCTTGAAAGCTTCAGGTCGGGGAAGGACACATAACAGAGAATGTGACCCCTTCACCTACTTCACACAGATTGGACTGGTGCCCCTCTTTGAGATGTCTCATTGCTGTTGACTTGTTGCATCATTCAGCTTTCAGGATTAGATGCAGTTTGTGCCAATGGACTGATAGCCTGAATCTATTTCCCTCACCTTTCTTTTCTTTCTTTCTTTCTTTTCTTTTTTTTTTTTTTTTTTTAGACAGGGTCTCACTCTGTCACCCAGGATGGAGTACAGTGGCACGATCATGGCTCACTGCAGCCTTAGGTGATCCGCCCGCCTCCTGCGCCCAGTCCAGTGTTTATCTTTTTGTGACTGATTTATTTCACTTAGCATAATGTCCTCAAGGTTGATCCATGTTGTAGCATGCATCAGAATAGCTTCCTTTTTAAGGCTGAAGAATATTCCATTGTATGGATAAACCATTTTTTATTTATCTATTCATCCATTGATGGACATTGCTTCCATCTCATGGCTATTGTGGATAATGCTGCTATAAGGCTGGGTGCAGTGACTCATGCCTGTAATCCTAGCAGTTTGGGAGACCAAGGCGGGAGGATTGCTTGAGGCCAGGAGTTTGAGACCTGCCTGGGCAACATAGTGAGACTCAGTCTCTATGAAAAATGAAAGAATTAATCAAGCGCAGTGGTGCATGCCTGTGGTCCCAGCTACTAGGGAAGCTGAGGTTGGAGGATTGCTTGAGCCTGGGAGTTTGAGGCTGCAATGAGCCATGATCACGCTATTGTACTTCAGCCTGGGAAAAAAACACTGCGGCTATGAACATGGGTGTGCAAATATCTCTTCAAGACTCAGCTTTCAATTTTTTTGATATATGCTCATAGGTGGAATTGATGAATTATATTGTAGTTCTATTTTTATTTTTTTTGAGGAAACTCCAAACTGTTTCCTATCAGTTGCACAATTTTACAGTCCCACCAAAAGTGCACCAGAGTTCCACTTTCTCCACATTCTCACCAACACTTGTTATTTTCTGTGCCTTGTCTTCTGCCCCTCTGCAAGTAACAGGAAGTACTAGAGACAGAGGCCCAGCCGTTGACTAGCACCTTAGTCTATGCCAGGCCCTGACTCATCCCTCCGTTTATTCCAGTCACAGTGACAAGATGAAAGAGAAAGGACACATCAGGTGTGGAGAACACAGGAAGAGAGGTCCTGACTGGGGAGGACAGTGAGGGGAATTGAATTGGGGGAGCTTCCATTTCTCACCTCTACTCTCTCAGTTTCACTGTGAGACAGAGTAAAACTCTGTCTTAAAAACAAAACAAAACAAAAACAAACAAACAAAAAACAGGCGGGGGCGGGCATGATGGCTCATGCCTGTAATCCCAGAACTTTGGGAGGCCTAGCTGGGAGGATCACTTGAGCCTAGGAGTTCAAAGCCAGCCTGGGTAACATAGTGAGACTCTGTCTCTACAAAGAATTTAAAAAATTATCCGAGTGTGGTAGCGTGCACCTGTGGTTCCAGCTACTCAGGAGGCTGAGGTGGGAGGATCGCTTGAGCCCAGGAGGTCAAGGCTGCAGTGAGCTGTGATTGCACCACTGCACTCCATCCTGAGCAACAGAGCAAGGCCTTGTCTCAAATAAATAAATAAATAAAAATTAAAAGAGCTCAAATAAACTGAGACAGAGGTTGAAAAATGGTTACAACGGGTAGGGGTTGGAGGGGAGATGAAGGTCTGAGGATACAAAATAGCAGATACCTACCATGAACAAGTCCGGAGGCTAATGTACAACATGAGGACTAAAGTTGATACAATTGTATTAGGGATTTTTGCTAAATAAGTGGATTTCAGCTGCTCTCCTCACAGAAAGTAACTGTGAGATGATAGATACTATGCTAATCTGCTTCGCTATAGAAATCATTGTACTATCTACATGTATCTAGTCATGTATGTATCCCATGACATTATGTTGCAAACCTCAACTACACACAATAGTATTTATTTAAAAATAAAATAAAATAGGTTGGGTGCTGTGGCTCATGCCTGTAATCCCACCACTTTGGGAGGTTGAGGTGGGCAGATCACTTGAGACCAGGAGTTCGAGACCAGCCTGGCCAACATGGTGAAACCCCGTCTCTACTAAAAATACAAAAATTAGCTGGGCGTGGTGGCGCGCGCCTGTAATCCCAGCTACTCAGGAGGCTGAGGCAGGAGAATCGCTTGAGCCTGGAAAGCAGACGTTGCAGTGAAACAAGATGGTGCCACTGCACTCCAGCTTGGGTGACAAAGTGAGACTGTTTCAAAAATAAATAAATAAAAATAAAAATAAAATATACACTTAATTTCAAAGTGTGTAATATACTTTGTAGTCACTTCCAGGCACTGCCTAGGCTAAAAGTCACTTGCACTTGGTTATATTGGACCCAGGATGGTAAGGAATTTGCATTTAGCCCTGACCACGTGCTCCCCACATGGGTGCAGGAGGACAAATTTGTCAGGCAGTACCACTGGATGAAGACTTGGCATCTTCCGGCCCAATGTGGAGACAACTCTGTCTTCATCCTTCTAACTGACTAGGGTAGGAAGAGTGATTTACAGCTCTGGCTACCATAGGCCTGAGACATATCTCATAACAGAGGTGCTGGGAGAGCCGCCTTTTCCCCCCAGAACCCACCTGCCTGCCTGGCCTGGGGACCGTGGGGAGCTGGGCTCCCTGGGGGATGGGGCAGAAATGGCAGTAAAATAAACGGAGGGAGCAGAGGTGAGAAATAGAAGCTCCTCCCATTTGATTCCCCTCACTCTCCTCCCCAGTCAGGACCTCTCTTCCTGTGTTCTCTGCACCTGACGTGTCCCTTCTCTTCCAGCTTGTCAATGTGACCGGAATAAATGGAGGGATGAGTCAGGGCCTGGCATTGATCAAGGAGCTGGGAGGGAGGGTCTAGGCCTCTGTCTCTAGTACTTCCTGTTATTGGCAGCAAGGCAGGAGATAAGTCAGACCCCTGCATTCAGCTGCTAGACAGGTGGCTGAGACGAAGTCACTGAAGGGACCAAGAAGTGACATTTGTCATTTTCTCTCCTGCCTCCAGCTTTCTTTGGCTCACATTTCCACCCTATGTCCTAGGCTGCCCTGACATTCAGCCTTGCTGCCCCAGTCCCCTCCAAGACTTGTATCTCCACCCATCCATTGTACAGCAAATTCTGATCCAGAATATATTAGGATGTGAAACCCCATGTGTCCTTGATCTTCGATCTCTAATTGCCATGGTTAAGATAGAAATGACATTCTTGAGGCTCATCTATTTGAGAGAAACAATCTAATCTACAGCTGACTGTGGCTCTGCCCTTCCCCATCTCCATTTCTTGATCATTGTTAAGATAATGTAGAATTTGGGATTCATATAGTTATCAATATACTGTTTTATATAATAATCTTTTGGTTCAGCCTGGGCAACATGGTGAAACTCCATCTCCACGAACAAATATAAAAATTAGCTGGGTGCAGTGGTGTGTGTCTGTAGTCCCAGCTACTCAAGAGGCTGAGGTGGGAGGATCACTTGAGCCCCGGAGGCAGAGGTTGTGGTGAGCCAAGATCACACCACTGCACCCTAGCCTGGGTGACAGAGGGAGAGACCCTGTCTAAAAATAACAACAACAACAACAAAAATCCTTTGGTCATATATTGACCAAAGTTTACAGTTTTATAACTGGATGGAGATATATATATATATATATATATATATATATATATATATATATATATATTTTTTTTTTTTTTTTTTTGAGACAGGGTCTCACTCTTTTGCCCAGGTTGGAGTGCAGTGGCGAGATCTCGGCTCACTGCAACATCCGCCTCCTGGGTTCAAGAGATTCTCTTGCCTCAACCTACTGAGTAGCTGGGACTACAGGCCTGTGCCATGATTCCCAGCTAATTTTTGTATTTTTAGTAGAGATGGGGTTTCCTCATGTTGGCCAGGTTGGTTTTGAACTCCTGGCCTCAAGTGATCTGCCCGCCTTGGCCTCCTGAAGTGCTGGGATTACAGGCGTGAGCCACCGCGCCTGGCCTGAAGGCATAATTTTTAAACCATAATTATGTTTTTGTTTTGTTTTTGTTTTTTTTTAAGAGATGGGGTCTCACTCTGTTGCTCAGGCTTGTCTTGAATTCCTGGGCTCAAGCGATCCTCCCACTTCGGCCTCCCAAAGTGCTGGGATTACCGGCATGAGCCACTGCTCCTGGCCTCATAACTATGTTTAATCTGCTTCATTTTTCACTGCCAGGCTCAGCAGTGTCCAATAGAAATATAATGTGAGCCACCTATGTAATTTTAAATTTTCTTGAAACCACTTTATAAAAAGTAAAAAGAAACAAGTGAAATTAATTTTAATCATATATTTTATTTAACTCAATAGATCCTAAATTGCATCATTTCAGCATGTAATCAATATAAAAATATTAATGAAATATTTTACAATCTGACCCAACAAGCTGGTAGATCTGACATGAAAACGTGTCTACCCATTAGGATGGCTATAATTAAAAAAAAAAAAAAACAGAAAATAACAAATGTTGGTAAGAACGTAGAGAAATTGGAACCCTGGTGCACTGCACTGTTGGTGTGATTGTAAAATGGTGCAACTGATATGAAATAGTTTAGAGGTTCCTCAAAAATTTAAAACTAGAACCACCATATAATCCAACAATTTCATTTCTGAGTATACATCAAAAGAATTGTGCCTGGCATGGTGGCTCATGCCTGTAACCCCAGTGCCCTGGAAGGCTGAGGCGGTGGGTGGATTGCTTGAGCCCAGGAATTCAAGACCAGCGTAGGCAACGTGGTGAAACCCTGTCTCCACCAAAAAAAACTAAAAAGTTTGGCAGGAGTGGTGGTATGTGCCTGTAGCCCCAGCTACTTGAGAGGCTAAAGCAGGAGGATCTCTCTTTTTTTTTTTTGAGACAGAGTCTCACTCTGTTGCCCAGGCTGGAGTGAAGTGGCACGCTCTCGGCTCACTGCAACCTCGCCTCTTGAGTTCAAGTGATTCTTGTACCTCAGCCTCCCTAGTAGCTGGGATTACAGGCGAGCGCCACACACCTGGCTAATTTTTATATTTTTAGTAGAGATGGGGTTTCACCATGTTGGCCAGGCTGGTCTCAAACTCCCGACCTGAGGTTATCCGCCCACCTCAGCCTCCCAAAGTGCTAGGATTATAGGCGTGAGCCACCACGCCCCGCCTTGGGAGGATCTCTTGAGCTCAGGATATTGAGGCTGCAGTGAGCCAAGATTTTGCTACTGCACTCCAGCCTGGGCAACAGTAAAACCCTGTCTCAAAAAAAGGAAGAAGAAGAAGAAAAATAATTGAAAGCAAGGTCTTGAAGAGATATTTGCACACCTGTGCTCATAGTGTTATTTTTATTTGAGACAGGGTCTTGTTCTATTGCCCAGGCTGGAGTGCAGTAGTGCAATCTTGGCTCACTGCTACCTTGACCTTCTGGGCTTAAGTGATCCTTCCACCTCAGCCTCCTGAGTAGCTGGGACCACAGCCACACACCACCACATCAGACTAATTTTTAAATTTTTTGTAGAGACAAAAAGTCTTACTATGTTGCCCAGGCTGGTCTCGAACTCCTGGGTTCAAGTGATCCTCCCACCTAGACCCCCCAAAGTGTTGGGATTACTGGTACGAGCCACTGTGCCTGGCCCTCCCCCACTTTTTTACGAGACAGTGTCTCATTCTGTCTCAAAGTGAGACTGAGGAAATAGAAGTGAGAAATGGAAGCTCCCCCCATTTGATTCCCCTCACTCTTCTCCCCAGTTAGGACCTCTTTTCCTGTATTTTCTGCACCTGATGTGTCCTTTCTCTTTCATCTTGTCACTGTGACTGGAATAAATGGAGGGATGAGTCAGGGCCTGGCATTGATCAAGGAGCTAGAAGAGAGAGCTGGGCCTCTGTCTCTAGTACTTCCTGTTACTGGCAGAGGGGCAGGAGACAAGTCACAGAAAACGACTTTCCCAAAATAAAGTGTTGACAAGAATACGGAGAAATCGGAACTCTGGTGCACTGTTGGTGGGATTGTAAAATGGTGCAACCAGGCTGGTGCAGTGGGTCATGCCTGTAATCCCAGCACTTTGGGAGGCTGAGGTGGGTGGATCATTTGAGGTTAGGAGCTTGAGACCAGCCTGATCAACATGGTGAAACCCCATCTCTACTAAAAATACAAAAAACTAGCCAGGCATGGTGGTGGATGCCTGTAATCCCAACTACTCGAGAGGCTGAGGCAGGAGAATCAGTTGAACCTGGGAGGCAGAGGTTGCAGTGAGCGAAGATTGTGCTACTGCACTCCAGCCTGGGTGACAGAGCCAGACTCCATTTCAAAAAAAAAAATAAAATAAAATGTGCAACCAATAGGAAATAGTTTGGAGTTTCCTCAAAAAATTAAAAATAGAACTACCATATAACTCAGCCATTTTACTTCTGAGTATATATAAAAAAGAATTGAAAGCAGGGCCTTGAAGTGATATTTGCACACCCACATCCAGAGCAGCATTATTTTTTTCTCAAGCTGGAGTGCAATGGTGTGATCATAGCTCACTGCAGCCTCAAACTCTCAGGCTCAAGTGATCTTCTTGCCTTGGCCTCCCAAGGTGTGGGGATTACAGGTGTGAGCCACTGTACCCAGCCTGAGCTCTTTTAAAAATATTCTACATATAAGTGAAGTCATGAAATATTTTTCTACCTGTGTCTTAAGCAAAGCTATCCTTCAAAAATGAAGGAGAAATTAAAGTTCTTCCCCGACAAGAAAAAGTTGATGGAATTTATCACCACTAGACCAGCCTTAAATGTGGATTTCTAAATCTTGCTAGTCAGTTTGCCAATATTTTAACTTATACCTGTAGCATTTTAATGTCTATTTTATTCCATAAAGATGTATTGGGTACCAGATGTGTGCTTGACACATGGTTACCTGTGGGTCTTTTTATTTCAATTCCATCTTTTACACCAAAAGCTTCTAGGCCTGCCTCCACTATCCAGGTGCCCTGCACTCTCCATTAGGGTGCTGGGGCCAGGGCTCAGATGCCTAGATTCTCCTGAGAACCATCAGCCAGGGAAGAGGAGTTGGGAATGGAAAGCTGCCTTGTTTGTCCGGTACATATGCATATGTAGTTACTGGGGAATTGCAGTTACTGGGGAATTGTAGTTACTGAGAAATTAAATCAGGGCCAACATGTGCATGTTTCTAATGTGGGGATAGATTTCTTCAATTCATTAGATCAACTGAGAGATTCTTAACTGTTTTGAACAGACAAATGTTGACAGGAGTTTATTTCCAGAGGCTCATGGAGTAAGATTTTAGGTCTGTGGTGTATATAAGGCTGGGGATTGTTAAGGACAAGGGATATCTGGGTATTAGGGGAAGGGGAGCACAGATATGCAGGACAGACCCACAGGCCTGGGTGACATCTGGACACCGCCTTACCAAGGAGCCCCCGTGCCCTCCTCAAGCCCTGCCCAGCTCCTTTTCCTGCCTGGCCACAGCCTAGGATGTACCTGGCTTCCCTTTATCTATAAAAAGGAAAGGCTTCAATTTATTTTAATATGAATTTATGCACATTCTACAAAGGCATTACCACACCTGCAGAAAACCATTGTTCATACTTGGAGGGAGTTTTGATGATCATTCCTGTTCTGTGTATAGTTCACATTTTTACATGGAGATTTCTGTGTGTGTATCCTGCATTTTTCGCTTTAATAGTATATGAAAATAATTTCCCATGATGTTACATAGTATCGATAAACAATTTTTCAAATGGTTCCATAATATTTTTAAAGAGACTGTCTACCTGGGTTTCTTTAATTTCATATTCCCTGTGGCTTCAGATGTTTCCTTTTTTAAGGATAATGCTTTGATAAGTATCTTTACACATGTACGTGCACACACACATCCATCTCTCATCCATCAATCTGCCAAGAGAAGAGGAGGATGGAGAAGATGGAGGAGGTGAGGGAAGAGGAAAGGAGGAGGGCTGCTCCTTCACGTCGTGAGCGCTGCGGGTGGTTGCGGAGCCTGGGTGAACACGACCGTGACCGCGGCTGCCAAGGCGGGCCCCGCCCTCTGACTGCGGACTACGCGGCGGCGCCTGTGCCGCAGTGGCGCTGGGCCTTGGCCTCTGGCGGTCTCTGGCGCCCCCTCCCGTTCGCATCGTGAACCTGGGCCGAGCCCGCTGCTCGTCGTTCCTCGCTCCGGTCTGCGCCTGCTCCTCCGTTTTGCTTCCCTGCAGCTTTTGCCCCGCCCCCCTTCCCCTGCCTCCCCCTGGCCCTCCGCGTGTTAATTTAGGGGCCCCAACCCGAGGAACCCCTCGCAGAGCCAGCTGCTGTCGTTAGGCCCGGGTGAGTGATCAGGACGAGAGGGCACGGCTGGCGACGGAGCCCCTCCCAGCGCTGCGGCGGGAGAGGGGGCTCAACTCGAGTCGCCACCCGGACTCGCCGGACCAAGAGCTCCTCTTTGGGGTTCCCGGTCTCCCGCTCCCCGTGCTCCTGGGAAGAGGTGCTGGAAACGACCGAATCTGGGTGCAATCGGGGTGGCGCACAACCGCGCCCCCCCAGTCCTCTCCTGCGGGCAGAGGAAGTGGGACTCGAGGGCCAGAGGTCTCGGGCCTCCTGATCCAGGGACCTGCCATTCCCTGGCCCAGGACCCCGGGAATGCCTGAGCATGGCACCTCGACGTGGCAGGAAAACTGTTCAGGAGGCAGCAGAGGGGCCTGTGGGGGACAGGAGGCAGCCATCTCCCCCGTGTCCTTCAAACCCTTTGCTTGGGCTGCCGGGCATCAATACCCCAACTCACCCAGCACCCCCTCTTCAGAATAACCTCAAAACCCAACCGGGCTCCTGGCCACAGGGCCTTCTCTTAGTCCAACCACCAGGCTGAGTGAATCCTCGTGGGGCCAGGAGGGTCCTCAGTGACCCTCCACAAACCCGGTATCAAGTCACCCCAAGTGGGATCCAATTAGCATCCTGTCTCACCCAGAATCGCCACTTACCACACCTCTACCTGCCTCTGTTTGCTTGGACCCCGCCATTTCTCCTGCAGTCCCAGACTAAGGAAGGACTGGACGGCCCGACCCAAGCCTCCCAGGAATGATTTTAAGGAAGGAGATGCCCCTCAGCAGCCAGACATGGGGATTGACTCCAGGACTCACCCAGCGGCTGCCCCAGGGACCCCACAGACTTCCCAAGCAGAGCCAGTTCCTTGGGAGGGCTGCATGGAGGAGGAGGAGACCTGCAAACACTGGAGCCCAGGGGTTTCTACTGATTCATTCACAAAGCTTAGATCTCAGATCTTGGACACATGACTGAACTTCACAAAGTCTCAGGATCCACACGCATTTTCTATTTATTCTTCTTATTTTATTTTATTTTTTAGACGGAGTCTCGCTCTGTCACCCAGGCTGGAGTGCAGTGGTGCGATCTCGGCTCACTGCAACCTCTACCTCCTGGGTTCCAGCAATTCTCCTGCCTCAGCCTCCTGAGTAGCTGGGATTACAGGCACCTGCCGCCACACCTGGCTAATTTTTTGTATTTTAGTAGAGACGGAGTTTCACCGTGTTGCCCAGGCTGGTCTCAAACTCCTGAGCTCAGGCGATCCACCCGCCTCGGCCTCCCAAAGTGCTGGGATGACAGACGTGAGCCACCGGCTCAGCCTCCATTTATTCTTCTATCCACACATTCGCCAAGTACAGTCATCCCTCAGCATCCAGGAAGAATTGGTTCCAGGACCCTCACGGATACCAAAACCCACGGATACTCACACCCCAGATGTTAAATGGTGTAGTGGTTGCATGTAATGTACACACATCCTCTTGTACACTTTAAACCATCTCTAGATAACTTATAATACCTCATACTATGTAAATAGTTGTTATATTGTATTATTTTATTTGTATTATTTTTATTTTATTTTTATCTGAATATTTTCTATCTTTGGTTGGTTGAATCTGAGGATGCAAAACCAGGCATAGGGTGGACTGGATGTTGGTCCTGGTATTTGGGATGAAAGGGGAGTGAGAGGGCGTTCAGGGCAGGAAAGAAAGAAGCTGGCGTTACAGCTGAGTGCAGTCAGGGACCTTGGGAGGCCTGCCAACAGCACATGCAGAAAAGCTGGGAGCACTGGGGCAAGTTGCTCAACTCCACCTGAGGGGCAGAAGGGGGCCAGGAATGCTGCTGCCAAGAAGTCACCTTAGAATTAGCCTGTGGGGCTGGGTGCTGTGGTTCACACCTGTAATCTCAGCACTTTGGGAGGCTGAGGTGGGCAGATCACTTGAGTTCAGGAGTTCGAGACCAGCCTGGTCAACATGGTGAAACCCCATGTCCACTAAAAATACAAAATTAGCCGGGTGTGGTGGCAGGCGCCTGTAATCCCAGCTACTCGGGAGACTGAGGCAGGAGAATTGCTTGAACCTGGGAGGCGGAGGTTGCAGTGAGCTGAGATCGTGCCACTGCACTCCAGCCTGGGTGACAGACTGATACTCTATCTCAAAAAAAAAAAAAAAAAAAAAAAAGAAAAGAAAAAGAAAAAGAATTAAGCTGTGGGAGGTGAGAAGGGATTTGCCAAGTAAACGAAGAAGGCTGCCTGGGAGTAGGGGAGGTGGGTGGGTGGGGGGCAGTAGCTGGATCACAGAGGACAACAGGAGGAGCGGAGGAAATGTTTGGCCAGACTGGTGTTTGGGAAGGTTGGCCACTGGCAGTGTGTATGCAAGGGGGGACCTCAGGGAGCGAAGGTGGGTTAAGGGGGAGCTCAGACTGGTGTGGAGCCCTAACATGGACCTCTATGATCTTTCTGCCTTTAGAGGGCTGGTTTTCACCAAGTTTCCACGCTCACTGCAACCCAATGACAATGTTTAAATATTCTGGGTGAGTCATTTGTTAGGATTTCTGCAAAAGTATTTGATTCAATCCATTTGTGAATCAAGTTGGTCCTTCCTTCCTTCCCTCCCTCCCTCCCTCCCTCCTTCCCTCCTTCCCTCCTTCCTTCCTTCCTTCCCTCCTTCCCTCCTTCCCTCCTTCCCTCCTTCCTTCCTTCCTTCCTTCCTTCCTTCCTTCCTTCCTTCCTTCCTTCCTTCCTTCCTCCTTTCTTCTGTCTTGATTTGTTGCTCAGGCTGGAGTGCAGTGATACAATCAGAGCTCACTGCAGCCTGGAACTCCTGGACTCAAGCAATCCTCCTAGCTCAGCCTCCTGAATAGCTAGGATTACAGGTATGCGCCACCATGCCTGGCTAATTTTTTTATTTTTTGTAGAGATGGGATCTTGCTATGCTGCCCAGGATGGTCTTTTTTTTGAGACAGAGTCTTGCTCCGTTGCCCAGGCTGGAGTGCAGTGGCACAACCATGGTTCACGGCAGCCTGAACTTCCTAGGCTTAAGTGATTCTCCCATCTCAGCCTCTTGAGTAGCTGAGACTACAGGCGTTCACCACCATGCCTGACTAATTTTTTATTTTTTGTAAAATAAAAAATTAGATGGGGTTTCGCCATGTTGCCCAGGCTAGTCTCAAACTCCAGAGCTTAAGCAAACCTCCTGCCTCAGCCTCCCAAAGTGTTGGCATTGCAGGCATGAGCCACTGTGCTTGGCCACCAGACTGGTCTTGAACTCCTGACTTCAAGTGGTCCTCCTGCCTCGGGATTGCAGGTGTGAGCCCCTGTGCCAGGCTAAGTTGGTGCTCTTTCTTTATGGATTGTTATTCCCCCAGGAGAGGCTGATAGCTACCCAGAGTTCTGCCTGTCAGTTTCGAGGTCTCATCTCAGTGACCCACAATCTCTCCAGCTTCCCAGCACTGCTGAGTGGAAAGTGTCTTCCTGTCTTTTCCCCTGCCCCGGGCCCAGGCAGCATCCAGGTAACTGTGGGGCTGAGGCTGGAGCAGGCCAGGCCCATGGAGCAGGTTGGCACCTCGAGAGTTTCTGCTTTTCCTCAGAATCTGAGGTACTTCTTGGTAATGAGGTAGAACCCAACCTCCTTAAAAGTGACATTGTTCCCACACGTTTAACTGATCTTGAAGGTGGCAACAAGGGGCAGAGGAGGAAGGACTAGAAGCGCCAAAGGCCCTCAAAGCTTCCCTCATGGCCTTTGGTCCAACCGTCAGGTGCCATGCTTGCCAGTGCAGTTTGCTACCATTTGTATGTTTGAATACAGTTAAAAATGCTGTAACTTTGTCTATAAAGACAAATAGACAAAACCAAGATCTGGAAGCAAGGAAAACAGTTAGGAAATGAAAATTACAATCCATATGAGAGGAGATGAAGACTTGGATCAAGGCAGGAGGCGTGGGGAGGCAGATGCCACATACTCTTTTGCAAGCTTCTTGTGAACATCGAATTTGATAAGCTGCGGAAAAGCAGCTGGCATGGTGCCTAGCATACAGTAGGCATCAAATAAGTGCTGGGTTGCCACCCACCCCCTCCTTGAGACAAGTTCTGTCAGAAAGCAGGCCCAGGGGTGTTCTCTGCAGAGAGAAGCCAGGATGAAGGCCTTGTTCCAGCTCCTCGGAGACCTGTGGGTCTGACCCCACACACCTGGCAGAAGTGCCTCCATTTTAACTGCCTTGGGCCTTCTTGACCACAGTATGAGCGACCACAGCCCCGTGGCAGGCTGGTACTTGGGGCCTCTCCCCTCCTCTCACTTGTGGAGAGTCAGCCCAAAGTTGGGCCTGTGTGGCCACATAAGTGCTCCATCCTTGTCTTCTCCCCTTGGTTCTTCCCTACTCACCACCACCCCAACCAACAAGAAAGGAAGAGAAAGGTCCCACCCCACATATATTGCCTGTCCCAGTGTTTGATAGTTTGATAGGGAAGGAGGCGGGAACACTCGGTGTGACCCCTGTGCAAAGACAGTCCCCCCACACCCTGAGTTGGTGCCACACCATCAGCTCTGCAGCAGACACTTTCAGCTCCTGCTGCTCCTTTGCCACCAGGTCTGGGGTTTCACTATTCTGGGGCTCAGTCCCATGCCTGTCTTGTGAGGCTCTGGAATCACAGGAAAGAAACAGCAGACTTCTCTGTGCTGGAGGTCCCCATGTCACAGTGGCCCAGGGCCAGGCCATGACATGAACACTCATGCTGCAGCTAAGAGTAAAGGCTCATCATTTCATCTGGAAACATTGACCTGTTTCTCCATTTTTCCCTTTAACTATATGGCCACAGCAGGATTCCTGGGCATAAGGGCATAACCCTCCTTGAGGTTTTGCTTTGCAAGTGAGTTGTTTTATTCTAAAACTCCTACATTATACTCCATTTTAGCATTGAATATCATTATTTCCTTTCTTTTTATTGAGACAGGGTCTCAGCCTGTCACCCAGGCTGGAGCACAGTGGCGCAATCTTGGCTCACTGCAGCCTCAGCCTCCCCCAGCTCAAGTGATCCTCCTACCTCTGCCTCCTGAGTAGCTGGGAATACAAGCGCCACCATGCCTGGGTCATTTTTTGTTTTTTGTTTGTTGGTTGGTTTTTGGTAGAGATGAGGTTTCGCCATATTGCTCAGGCTGGTCTCAAACTCCTGGGCTCAAGCGATCCTCCCACCTCGGCCTCCCAAAGTATTGGGATTATAGGCATGAGCCACCACACCTGGCCGAGTATCATTATTTCTAAAAGAGACTAGCATTGAGGCCGGATTCAGTGGCTCATGCCTGTAATCCCATCGCTTTGAGAGGCTGAGGTAGGAGGATTGCTTGAGCCCAGGCATTCAAGACCCGCCTGGGGCAACATAGGGAGACTTCATATCTAGAAAAAAAAATTATATATATAAACTTAGCTGGGCATGGTGGTGCATGCCTATGGGCCCAGCTACTGGGGAGGCTGAGGGCTGAGGTGGGAGGATTGCTTTAGCCCAGGAGTTTGAGGCTTCAGTGAGCTATGATTGTACCACTGCACTCCAGCCTGGGCTACAGAACAACCTGTCTCTACTATAATAAATTTTTAAAAAGTTGCATTGAAGGAATAAGAATGAACCAATTGAAGGAAACACAGAGCAATTTTACAAACAGAGAGACCAGCAGGAATCAAGACCCAGGGATATGAACCAGCACCAGGTGGTGAAGAGACCATAAGCAGATCAGTGAAAAGGCTGAAATGGGAGGGGGCTTGAAAGATGGGACAGTTAGGACGGACCAGGATAGGAACAACTTTGATTCCACTTGAAGGTGCATAGGCCACTTCTTGGAGGTGAGGAAGAGCCACTGAGTGGGTTTCAGCAGGAGAACAGGGGAATATTTCTCTTTGGATCTGATTTCCCTGGCTGTAGTGTTGAGTGACTGGGAGACAAGCCAGCAGAGAAGGATGGATTAATCCGCTCAGGCTGCCATAACAACCTACCACAAACTGGGGCTTCCATGACAAAAATGTACTGTCTCACAGTTCTAGAAGCTGCAAGTCCGAGATCAAGGTGTTGGCAGGGTTGCTTCCTTCTAGGGGCTATGAGGGAGAAGCTGTTCCAGGCCTCTCCTCCAGCTGCTGGTGGTTGCTGTCGATCTTTGGCCTTCTATGGACTATAAAAGCATCACCCCATCTCTGCCTTCATCTTCGCATGGCATTCTCCCTGTGTCCGTGTCTCTGAGTCCAAAGTTCCCCTTTTTATGGCCAGGCGTGGTGGCTCACACCTGTAATCCCAGCACTTTGGGAGGCTGAGGTGGGCAGATCACTCGAGGTCAGGAGTTTGAGACCAGCCTGGCCAATATGGCGAAACCCCATCTCTACTAAAAATACAAAAAGTAGCCGGGCATGGTGGTGCACGCCTGTAATCCCAGCTACTCAGGAGGCTGAGGCAGGAGAATCGCTTGAACCCAGGAGGCAGAGGTTGCAGTGAGCTGAGATCATGCCACTGCACTCCAGCCTGGATGACAGAGCCAGACTGTCACCAAAAAAAAAAAAAAAGGCAAAAAACGAAAAAACAAAGTTCCCCTTTTTACAAGGACACCACTCAGATTGGTTTAGGGCCCACACACCACTGACCTCGTTTTAACTTGATTACCTCTGTAAAGACCTTATCTCCAAATAAGGTCACATTCTGAGGCATTGGGTATTAGGACTTCAGCATGTGAATTTGGCAGGGGGAGGGACACAATTCAACCGACAACAAAGGGGGAGAATAGATTAGGAGCGTATGACTTGAACTACAGCCACAAAAGACAAACAAAATAGAGGGCCTAGGCCAGGCGCAGTGGCTCACGCCTGTACTCCTAGCACTTTGCGAGGCCAAGGTGGGCGGATCACTTGAGCCCAGGAGTTCCAGACCAGCTAGGCCAACATGGTGAAACCCCGTCTCTACTTAAAATATAAAAATTAGTCAGGCGTGGTGGCACGTGCCTGTAATCCCAGTTACTTGGGAGGCTGAGGTGGGAGAATCACTTGAACCCAGGAGGCGGAGGTTGCAGTGAGCTAAGATCTTGCCACTGCACTCCAGCCTAGGCAACAGAGTGAGACTCCGTCCAAAAAAAAAAAAAAAAAAAAGAGGGACTAGAACAGAATCATTTGAGGATGTAAAATCCACAAGTCTTGTTATTTCATGAAATGTGGGGAAAGGAGAGTTCAACTTCTAGGTTTGGAGTACTTGCATTTCAGAGTTATTTATGTGTTAGGACCAAAGGAGGAAAATGAGAGAGGAAGGTAGAGGGGACTGGACTATAAGGTGACAGATCATTCTAGATATATCGAGCTTGAAATATCTGTGGGACATTCCTATAGGTGAAACAGGAGAGAGATCAGAACCCTAAGACATGTTTGGTAGTGAGAAGTGTGTAGATAGAAGTTTAAAATAATGAACAAGCACCGGACACAGTGGCTCACGCCTCTAATCCCAGCACTTTGGGAGGCCAAGGCAGGTGGATTGCTTGAGCCTAGGAGTTTGAGACCAGCCTGAGCAACATGGTAAAACCCTGTCTCTACAAAAATAACAAAAACTTAGCTGGGCATGGTGGTGCATGCCTGTGGTCCCAGCTACTTGGAAGGCTGAGGTGAGAGGATCACCTGAGCCCGGGAGGTCGAGGCTGCAGTGAGCCAAGATCGTGCCACTGCACTTCAGCCTGGGTGACCGAGGGAGACCCTGTCTCATAAATAAAATAAAATAAAATAAAATAAAATAAAATAAAATAATAAAATAAAATAAAATAAAAAATAAAATAAAGAGCAAGGAGGTAATTGCCCAATGAAATCACACAGAGAGAAGGCAGAGGGTCAAGACCCAAAGGCCAGGGAACCCTCAGGTATCAGGGCTGTGCTTAGTATCAGAAGTTTACTTAAAAATTCCAAGCCAGGCACAGTGGCTCATGCCTGTAATCCCAGCACTTTGGGAGGCTGAGGCGGGCAGATCATTTGAGGTCAGGAGTTCGAGACTAGCCTGGCCAACATGGTGAAACCCCATCTCTGCTAGAAATACAAAAATTAGTTGGGCGTGGTGGGATGTGCCTGTAATCCCAGCTACTTGGGAGGCTGAGGTGGGAGAATCTCTTGAACCTGGGAGGCAGAGGTTGTAGTGAGCTGAGATTTTGCCATTGCACTTCAGCCTGGGCAACAAGAGTGAAACTCCGTCTCAAAAAAAAAAAAAAAAAAAAGGCTGGGCACGGCAGTGGCTCACGCCTGTAATCTCAGCATTTTGGGAGGCCAAGGTGAGTGGATCACGAGGTCAGGAGTTCAAGACCAGCCTGGCCAAGATGGTGAAACCCGTCTCTACTAAAACTACAAAAATTAGCCAGGCGCAGTGGCAGGCACCTGTAATCCCAGCTACTTGGGAGGCTGAGGCAGGAGAGTCACTTGAACCCAGGCGGCAGAGGTTGCAGTGAGCCGAGATGATGCCACTGCATTCCAACCTGGGCGACAGAGTGAGACTCTGTCTTGAAAAAAAAATTCCAAAGAGGAGCCAACTTTCCATAGGAATGTTAGATCTGTGAGAACATGAATGCTGTCTGATTTGTTCACTGCTAAGTACTCAACTACCTAGAACAGTGCCTGGCACAGAGTAATAGTTCTATGATAATAATAATTGTAATGATTATTATTATTTAAGATAGGGGTCTCACTGTCACCCAGACTGGAATGCAGTGATGCAATCACGGCTCACTGCAGCCTCCAACTCCTAGGTTCAAGCAATCCTCCAGCCTCAGTCTCCCAGTTAGCTAGGACTACAGGTATGCACCACCATGCCAGGCTAATTTTTAAATTTTTTGTAGAAATGGGGTTCCACCATGTTGCCCAGGCTGGTCTTGAACTCTTGAGTTCAAGTGATCCTCCCACCTTGGCCTCCCAAAGTGGTGGGATTACAGGCCTGAGCCACTGCGCCTGGCCAATTCCATAATTATTTGATGAATAAGATGTTGAATGAACTACTCAAAGAGAGGTATATGAAAAATCAGGAGTTCAGTGTCCCGGGAGCCATGGAAGTGATATTATCACCTCTATCATGCCTCACTTCAAAAGTATCATTTTATGTTACTGATTTTAGTGACTTTAAAATTAGCTACTCCTAAAAGGTTTTTTTTAAACTTGCTTTGTAATATCATCATAAAAACTTCAGCAAAAAGCCTGGGCAACATAGTTAAACCCTGTCTCCACAAAAAGTTTTGAAAAATTTGCTGGGCATGGTGGTGTGCACCTATAGTCCCAGCTACTTGGGAGGCCAAGATGGGAGGATCACTTGAACCCAGGAGTTTGAGGCTGCAGTGAGCTATGATTGCACCATTGCACTCCAGCCAAGATGACAGAATTAGACTCTGTCTCTACTAAAGAAAAAATAAAATAAAAGCCGGACATGGTGGCATGTGCCTGTAGTCCTAGCTACTCAGGAGGCTGAGGTAGGAGGATTGCTTGAACCCAGGAGTTGGAGGTTGCAGTGAGCAATGATCCCACCACTGCACTCCAGTCTAGGCAACAGGGAGAGACCCTGTTTCAAAACAAAGACAAAAAAATTCAACAAAAAATATTTGTGCATGGTGTTGGAATAGATGTTATTAATATATTAGATATTGTTCTTCAAATGCAGTCTTACATGTTAATCCACAAAAATTATCAGATAAATAAAATTACTATATACTGCTTTACATGAATTGTTCATAGCAGCTTTATTTGTAATAGATGAAAATGGGAAATGATTGAAATGTCCATCAACAAGTGAATGGATAAACTGTGGAACAGCCATACAATGAAATACTAAGCAATAAAAAAGAATGAATATTGACACACACAATGACATTGATGAATCTCAAAATAGTAATGCTGCATGAAAGAAGCCACACAAGAAAGTGCACGTATTGTATGATTCCATTTATACAGAATTCTAGAAAGTGCCAGTGAATCTATGGTGACAGAAAGCAGATTGGTGGCTGCCTGGCAGACGGCGGGGACAGAAAAGGGCAGAATGGATTACACAGAAGCAAGGAAACTTTTGGAGGTGAAGGATATGCTCGGTATCTTTTCTTTTTTTCTTTTTCTTTCTTTTTTTCTTTTTTTTTTTGAGATGGAGTTTTGTTCTTGTTGCCCAGGCTAGAGTGCAATGGCGCGATCTTGGTTCACTGCAACCTCCACCTCCCAGGTTCAAGCAATTCTCCTGCCTCAGCCTCCCAAGTAGCTGGGATTACAGGCATGTGCCACCACACCCGGCTAATTTTGTATTTTTAGTAGAGATGGGGTTTCACCATGTTGGCCAGGCTGGTCTTGAACTCCCGACCTCAGGTGATCCGCCCTCTTTGGCCTCCCAAAGTGCTGGGATTACAGGCGTGAGCCACCGCGCCCAGCCATGTTCATTATCTTGACTATGGTGATGGTTTCACTGATGTGTACATCAAACTTATCAAAGAGTAACCTTTAAATATATATAGTTTATCATATGTCAAGTGTACCCCAATAAAGATGATTTTTAAAATGTTTTTACCCAACAAAAGATGCAGGCAAAATACATTTCAGAAAATATAGTCAGAGCAAGCTTATTACCAACAGACTATCACTAAACTAACTTCTAAATGGTGTACTTGAGGCAGAGTGACAGTAATACCACAGGAAAGGTTGGAGACGAAAGGAAGATGAAGACCAAGAAATTGACAAGCATGTGGGTAACCATTATCACCTATTCTGTCCAATATTTTACTGGAGGTCTTAACTAGGGCAAGAAGAAAAAAGGGGGATATAATAGGTGTAAGGATAGGAAAAAAGGAAAAAATACTGTGATTTTCAGAAGTTATGATTGTCTATACAGAAAACCGAAGACTCTACAGAGAAAGTTTTAGAAATAAGAGACTTCAGCAAAGTTGCTGTAATACAGACTAGATATCTCAAAATCCATTGCATTCCTATACACTAGAAATAAACATTTAGAAAATATAGTTGAGGCTGGGAACAGTGGCACATGCCTGTAATCCTAGCAGTTTGGGAGGCCGAGGCAGGAGGATTGCTTGAGCGCAGGAGTTCCAGACCAGCCTGGGCAACATGGTGAAACCCCATCTCTACAAAAAAATACAAAAATTAGCTGGGTATGGTGGCACACACCTGTGGTCCCAGCTTTGGAGGTCAAGGCAGGAGAAGTGTCTGTACCCAGGAGTTGGAGGCTGCAGTGAGCTGTGATCATGCCACCATGCTCCAGCCTGGGCGACAGAGTCAGACCCTGCCTCAAAAAGAAAAAAAAAAAAAAAAGATCAGTGGTTGTTAGGGGCTGGAGGGAGGGAGGAATTAATAAACAGAGCATGGAGGATTTCTAGGGCAGTGAAACTCTTCTGTATAATACTATAATGGTGGAAACATGCATTATACATTTGTCCAAACCAAACGCAAACCACAGAAATCAAGACAGTATGGTACTGGAGAAGGGATAGACACATAGACCAATGGAACAGAATAGAGAACCCAGAAATAGACCCATACCAATGTGCCCAACTGATTTTTTAATTTTTATTTTTAATTTATTTTTTTGTTAGACACAGGGTCTCACTCTGTCACCTAGGCTGGAGTGCAGTGGCATGATCACAACTCACTGTAGCCTTGACCTCCTGGACTCGGATGATCCTCCCACCACACCCTCCCAAGTAGCTGGGACTATAGGCGTTCAGCAGCACACCTGGCTATTTTTTTTTTTTAATTTTTGGTAGAGATGGGGTCTTGCTATGTTGTCCAGGTTACCAACTGAGTCTCACTCTGTCGCCCAGCCTGGAGTGCAGTGACATGATCATGGCTCACTGCAGCCTCGAACTCCAGGACTCAGGTGATCCTCCCACCTCAGCCTCCCAAGTTGCTGGTACTACATGCACACACCACCGTGCCTGGCTAATTTTTGTATTTATTGTAGAGACAGGGTTTTGCCATGTTGCCCGGGCTGGGCTGCCAACTGATTCTTGACAAAGGTGCACAAGCGGTTCAGTGGAACAAATAATGCTGGAGCCATAGGGCATCCAATAGCAAAAACAAACAAACAAACAAAAACCAAAAAAGGAACCTGGACCTAAATCACACTTAGTACAAAAATTAACTCCAAATGGATGGATCATTGACTTCAATGTGAAGTGTAAAACTATAATGCTTCTAGGGAAAAACCTAGGACTATATATTTGGGATTAAGGCTAGGCAAAAAGAATTTAGAAGACAAAAACCACAATTCATAAATGGGAAATTTGATCATTAGAAACTTTTGCTCTGTGAAAAGACAAGCTATAGGCTGTCATTTGTAAATGACATATTCGACAAAAGGCTAGTATCTACAATATAAAAAGAACTCTCAAAGCTCAACAGTAAAGAAGCGAACAATCCCTTTAGAAAATTGGCAAAAGATGCGAAGAGACATTTCACTGAACGTGATGTACAGATGGCAAATATCCACATGAAAATATGTTCAATATCACTCGCCATTAAGAAAATGCAAATTAGGCCAGGTGTGGTGGCTCACACCTGTAATCCCAGCACTTTGGGAGGCTGAGGTGGGCAGATCACCTGAGCTCAGGAGTTCGAGGCCAGCCTGGCCAACATGGTGAAACCCTGTTTTTTTTTCTACTAAAAATAGAAAAATTAGCCTGGTGTGGTGGTATTTATTGTAGAGACAGGGCACCTGTAGTCCCAGCTACTGGGGAAGCTGGGGCAGGAGAATTGCTTGAGCCCAGCAGGCAGAGGTTGTAGTGAGCCGAGATCCTGCCACTGCACTCCAGCCTGGGCGACAAAGTGAGACTCCGTCTCAAAAAAAAAAAAAAGAAAATAAAAAAAGAAAGAAAGAAAAAGAAAAGAAAATGCAAATTAAAACCACAATCAGCTATCAGTCATGAATATCAGAATGGCTAAAATTAAAAAAAAAAAAAAACAGTGACAATACGAGATGCTGGCCAGGATGCAGAGAAACCGGATCACTCATGCATGGCAGGTGGGAATGTAAAATGATCCAGACAGTCTGGTAGCTTCTTACAAACTAAACATGCAATTACCACATAACCTAGCAATTATCATATACCATATAATCTTGGGCAGTTATCCTAGAGAAATGAAAACCTATATTCACATAAAAACCTGTACATTAATGTTCATAGCAGCTATGTTAGAAATAATGAAAGACTGGAAACAACCCAGACATTCTTCAATAGGTGGATGGTTAAACAAACCATGGTACATCCATACTGTGGAATACTGTTCAACAAGAAAAAGGAATAAGATGGGCTGGGCGCAGTGGCTCATGCCTGTTATCTCAGCACTTTGGGAGGCTGAGGTGGGTGGATCACTTGAGCCCAGGAGTTCGAGACCAGCCTGGGCAACATGGCAAAACCCCGTCTCTACAACAAATACAAAAATTACCCTGGTGTGGTGGTTTGCATCTGTAGTCCCAGCTATCTGGGAGGTTGATTGAGGTGGGAGGACCACTTGAGCCCGGGAGGGAGAGGTTGCAGTGAGCCGTGATGGCACCACTACACTCCAGCCTGAGTGACAGAGTGAGACCCTGTTTCAAAAAAAGAAAAAAAAAAAGGTACAAGATGTTGATACATGCAGCAACTTGGATGAATCTCCAGGGAACTATGCTGAGTGAAAAAAGTCAAATCCAACAGGTCACATATTGTATAATTCAAGTTCTATAACAGTCGTGAAATGACAACATTCTAGAGATAGAGAACAGATTAGTGTCAGGGATTAGGAACCTGGAGGGGATAGATGGCAGGCACAAGGGTAGCAGGTGTGGTTGCGAAAGGGCAGCAGGAGACATCCCGGGGTTGTGTCAATGGCCACATCCTGGTTGTGATATTGTGCTGTTGTTCTGGAAGGTGTCACCATTGGAGGAAACTGGGTGAAGGGCACATACGATCTCTCTGTATTATTCTTGCAATTGCTTGGGAATTGACACTGATCTCAAAATCAAAGTTTAATTTTTAAAAATGTGCAGCTCACCTAGGATGATTGTGTAACTGGTTTAGACCATGGCTACATAGAATTAACCAGAGAGTGGTGAGAATGAGGTTGGGGAGGAAGGAATCTTCTGGACACAGACGAGAACAACAAGTAAGAACGTGATGGTGGGAGCCATGCTGCCTGGGTTAGAATCTTGGCTCTGGCCCACACTCGTGCTGTGTCCCTGGCTAAGTTACTGCCTTCCTCCAAGCCCAGTCTCCTTATCTGTGAAATGTAGGTGAGTTCATATGTGGAATCGCTTAGGGCAGCACCTGATACAGAGCTAGCACTCAAGGGTTTGTTATTCTTTCTATCATTTCAACTAGGAAGGGTGTGCTGAACTGGAAATGCTAGGTGGACTTACAGTAACACCGTAAAATTCATCATGTGAATGTTTAGCTCATGAGAATTTCACTCTTCATGCTCTGGGGTAACTAACATATATTCTACATATTCACTTGTATGACTATTCAGATCTGCTGCAGTACTTCATTCTTCTCCATCGCTATCCCAATTTATGTGATGAAAAGAATATAAATTTTTAAAAATAAAAAATAACCTATAACTCACAGAATAAAATAGGGAACCATGAGTCCATACTGATATAAATAAATGAATACATTGAAAATTTGATGAGGAACAGAATGTTTACAAGATCTCAAAGTGCCTTTCCACAAACTACTGATTTTTTAAAATAATTTTAATATATTTTATTTAATCCATTATATCCAACATGTTATCATTTCAACATGTAATCAATATAAAAGTTGAGATAAGGCTGGGCACAGTGGCTCACATGTGTAACCCCAGCACTTTGGGAGGCTGAGGCGGGCGGATCACCTGAGGTCAGGAGTTCGAGACCGGCCTGACCAACATGGTGAAATCCTGTCTCTACTAAAACTACAAAAAAACAAACAAACAAAACAAAACAAAACAAAACAAAAAACGGCTAGGTGCTGTGGCTCATGCCTGTAATCCCAGCACTTTGGGAGGCCAAGGCAGGCGGATCATGAGGTTAAGAGATGGGGACCATACTGGCCAACATGGTGAAACCCCATCTCTATTAAAAGTATAAAAATTAGCTGGGCGTGGTGGCGGGCACCTGTAGTCCCAGCTACTCGGGAGGCTGAGGCAGGAGAATCCCTTGAACCCGGGAGGTGGAGATTGCAGTGAGCCGAGATCACGCCATTGCACTCCAGCCTGGGCATCTTAAAAAAAAAAAAGGGCAAATATTTATTTTTACTTATTTACTTACAAATTTTTCTTTAGAGATGGGGTGATATAGTTTGAATATATGTCCTTGCCAAAGCTCATGTTGAATTGTAATCCCCAGTGTTTGAGGTGGGGCCTGGTGGGAGGTGATTGGGTCATGGGGGCGGATCCTTCATGGCTTGGTGCTGTCCTCATGATAGTGAGTGGGTTCACGTCCCGAGATATTTGGTTGTTTAAAGTGTGTGGCACCTCCCCACCCTTTGCTCTCGCTCTGCCACGCGAGATACCTGTTCCCACTTCGGCTTCCACCATGAGTAAAAGCTCCTTGAGGCCTCCCCAGGCTCCTTCCTGTACAGTCCTGTATAAAACTGTGAGCCAATTAAGCCTCTTTTCTTTATAAATTACCCAGTCTCAGGTATTCCTTTATAGCAATGCAAGACTGACCTAATTCACGGACAGGGTCTCCCTCTGTCGCCCAGGCTGGTGTAGTGGCTCAATCTCGTCTCACTGCAACCTCTGCCTCCCAGGTTCAAGCAATCCTCCTACCTCAGCCTCTGGAGTAGCTGAGATTACAGATGCTAGCCACCATGCCCAGTTAAGTGCAATATTTAAAGGGTTCTGAAATTTTCCTTCCTTTGAAAGCTTTCACTAACTGAGAACTTCAAAGTGCTATTTTCCTGAGAAATTCCAATAACTTTCAATTATTTCTAGGGTTCCGTAGCAGTTACTTGGGGAAATAAAAAGAAAATTCAGTATCTATCTTACTCCTCATGCCAAAATAAATTTCATCTGGATAGAAGCTTTAAATGTAAAACAAACAAACAAAAAAGTAAAAAATAAAACCAATCAACAAACTTGGGAGTATTACGTTAAAACAAGGGAAAAAAATATATATATATATTTGAAAACGGAGTTTCACTCTGTCGCCCAGGCTGGAGTGCAGTGGCTCAAGCTCGGCTCACTGCAACTTTGGCCTCTTGAGTTCAAGCAATTCTCCTGCCTCAGCCTCCCAAGTAGCTGGGACTACAGGTGCCCACAACCACGCCCGGCTAATTTTTTTTTTTTTGTATTTTTAGTAGAGATGGGGTTTCACCATGTCACCCAGGATGGTCTCAAACTCCTGAGCTCAGGCAATCCACCTGCCTCAGCCTCCCAAAGTGCTAGGATTACAGGCATGAGCCACCGCGCCTGGCCAGGGAAAATATTTTTATAATTGACAAATTAGAAGTCATGAAAAAAAATCGATGAATTAGGCCCCCTAAAATTTTAATTCCTTGCATGTGCTTTGGAACATTTTGCTGATCTTATACCAAGATACTTTTTTTAAGGAAAATGAGATCAGTGAGTACTTATTGCTCTGCAAGCTATTTTTATTCACTTGGCAGTAAAATAATGGCATCTTTCCAAGTGAGTGCATTTGTTTTAATGGATGTATTAGTATCTCATTATATAAAAGTCTATATTTAGATATTACCCTCTTCTCTTTTGTTAATATCTTAACTAACTAGGTTATATGAGGAGCAAAGAATGAGCCTACACCCAGCACCTAAACCAATGGTTTCATGACATTCTCTGCTCCAACATGTGGCTAGAGACAAGTGATTCTAAGAAGAAAACTGCTGAATCACAGAACAATTTTACACTACTCCAGGTGGATAGGAAGTTTAATATTAAAAAAAAAAAACAGGCTGGGTGCGGTGGCTCATGCCTGTATCGCAGCACTTTGGGAGACCGAGGATGGAAGATGACTTGAGCCCAGGAGTTTGGGACCAGCCTGGGCAACACAGGGAGATCCTCGTCTTTACAAAGATAATAAAAAATATTAGCCAGGCGTGGTGGTGCACGCCTGTCGTCCCAGCTACTGGTGGGGGAGCTGAGGTGGTGGTGGGGCTGCCTCAACATCCCATGTTGAGGTGAGAGGATGGCTTGAGCCCATGAGTTCAAGGCTGCAGTGAGCTATGATAGTGCCACTGCACTCCAGTCTAGGTGACAGAGCGAGATCTTGTCCCAAAATAATAATAATAAAAATAAAAACAAATAAAAAACAAAAGTTCATTTAGATTTTGAAGATAATAAACTTATGAATATTTAAAATTACATAGTTTTGCTTTCCAGAGTGATGATAAAAGTGTACCATTTGAGTCATTAACTCTTTTTTTTTTTTTTTTTAAAGAGTCTCGCTCTGTCTAGCAGGATGCAGTGCAGTGGCATGATCTCAGCTCACTGAAACCTCCACCTCCAGGGTTCAAGCAATTCTCTTACCTCTCAACCTCCCGAGTAGCTGGTATGACTGGTGTGCACCACCACCCACCTCAGCCTCACAAAGTGCTGGGATTACAGGCGTGAGCCACTGTGCCCAGCCCATTTTAGTCATTAACTTTTAAAAATAAACTTCACACATCAGTACATCTCAGATGTTTATAACAAAAAGGAGGGTGGATGTGTGTGTGGGGGGGTGAGCTTTCTAATTTGACCACCCCAATATTGTATCTGCCAAGCAGTTTCCAACTTGTATCAAGTCAAATGAGTACTTAGTTGTTTTCTTCAGTTCTTAGAATATCTCCCCTACATTCTCCATGGCTCGGTTCTTTCCAGAAAATTCCCTGGATGGAATTTTCCACATAGCCCAGCAGAGGGCCCTGTATTCTGAGCCACAGTCAGGCATACACAGAAGACACTGCAGACACCAATCAGCAAATCAGGAACGAGAATTCCTCTCCTCCCACACTCCAGCCAAAGGGCTCTCAGGTTCCAGTTGCAGCCGGTCAGCTAACGACTGACGGTGTCTGCACTTCCTTTCAGTCTAGGCGGCAGTAGAAATGGTTTCTAAGAATACCCAGTGGCTCTGGAAAACATTTCCAACATGTGAATGAGCCTGCACGTATTTTATATCAGAGCTTTTATTCCCCTCAGATTCCTATTCTCATTTTAAAATGTATTTAAAAGATATAGAGACATATATAGGCTTCAGAAGAAAATGCATTAAAAAGGAATATATCACAATGGTAAATCATGATTATTACTAAAGAGATTATCGCTTATTTCGCTCCATTCTTTAATTTCCCAGATTTTACATCATTATCGTGTTTCTTTTGTTTTGAATTTTCTCTTTTCAGAAAGAGAAAATATAGTTTGAAAAAGCGGCTGGGTGCGGTGGCTCATGCCTTTAATCCCAGCACTTTGGGAGGCCGAGGTGGGTGGATTATTTGAGGTCAGGAGTTCGGGACCAGCCTGGCCAACAAGGTGAAACCCTCTCTCTACAAAAATACAAAACTTAGCTGGGCGTGGTGTCGGGCGCCTGTAATCCCAGCTACTCAGGAGGCTGAGGAACGAAAATTGCTTGAACCCAGGAGGCGGTGGTTGCGGTGAGATCGCGCCACTGCACTCCAGCCTGGGCGATAGAGGGAGACTCTGTCTCAAAACAAACAAACAAACAAACAAACAACAACAAAAAAGCAAGAGACAGGAAGTAAATATATGTCTATCAAAAAGATTAAAAACACTTGGAGCAATTTTTAAAAATCTGTATTAAAAGAATTTTTAGAACATAAGTGGGTGCTTATGTGTAAAATAATATACAAGAAAGTGATTTATTTAACCTATATGTAACTGATCATTTTAACCCTTATAGCCAAAAAGTAGATGCACCCACTTATGTGCAGAGGATACAGATATCTTTTCCAGAAAGAAATGAAAAACACTGCACCATGAAGTGCCGTTATTTTTATCTTGATTTCAAGGAGGAGGAGAAGACCCTGTCTGATGACTTTCTGTCATTAAAGTATATTTTGAATGAAAGGATCATATACCCATTTATTCCACAAATATTTAGAGATTCAGATACTTTTCATACCATGAACTCCCCAACCCTCCGAAGAGAAAGGGACCTCATCTAGATCACAGCCCTTCTTCTTAGGAAACTGGAACTGTTACTGTCACTCCAACCCCAGCTGTCACTTGGCTAAGCCCCACTCATTCTTCAGTCCTCCAACTATTCTTCAGGGAGACCTCATCTCCTTGGAGCTTAACTGGCCTCTGCCCTCTGGGCATTGCCTTCCTCAGTACCCGTGGATGGGCCCAGTCATCAAACCCATTGCAGACACGGAGGGCTTCTCTAAACTGTGAGTACAAAGAAGGGCCAGGAAACCCTTGAGCCAGACCTGCTGACATGGAAGTCCTATGTACATATATGTAGAGATACAGAATAAGTATGTTTGTAGGCATTCTTTAGTTCCAAGATAGGGGATTTCTTCTCTCTTCCACCATATTTTATTTTGCATTTTAAAATGCTTATTTTGTGCCAGGCGCGGTGGCTCACACCTGTAATCCCAGCACTTTGGGAGGCTGAGGCGGGTGTATCACTTGAGGTCAGGAGTTTGAGACCAGCCTGGCCAACATGGTGAAACCCCATCTCTACTAAAAATACAAAAATTAGCCAGGCCTGGTGGCAGGCGCCTGTAGTCCCAGCTACTCGGGAGGCTGAGGCACAAGGATCTCTTGAACCCAGATGGCGGAGGTTGCAGTGAGCCAAGATCGCACCACTGCACTCCAGCCTGAGCAACAGAGCGAGACTTTGTCTCAAAAAAATAAAAATAAAATAAAATAAAATAAGGCTGGGTGCAGTGGCTCACGCCTGTAATCCCAGCACTTTGGGAGGCTAAGGTGGGTGGATCACAAGGTCAGGAGATCGAGACCACCCTGGCTAATATGGTGAAACCCCATCTCTACTAAAAATACAAAAATTAGCCAGGCGTGGTGGCGTGTGCCTGTAATCCTAGCTACTTTGGAGGCTGAGACAGGAGAATTGCTTGAACCCGGGAGGCGGAGGTTGCGGTGAGCCAAGATTGTGCCACTGCACTCCAGCCTGGGTGACAAAGCAAGACTCTGCCTCTAAATAAATAAATAATAAAATAAAATAAAATAAAATGCTTATTTTGAAATAATTTCAAACAGAAAACTTGTAAGAATAGAACAAAGAACTGTATATCCTCTATCCAGATTCCTCACTTGCTAAAATTTTACCCTGTATGCTTTCGTTTAGAGATAGTCTCCCTGTGTCATCCAGACTGGGGTGCAGGGATGTGATCACAGCTTACCGCAGCCTCAACCTCCTGGGCTCAAGAGATCTTCTCACCTCAGCTTCCCGAGTAGCTGGGACCACAGGCGGGCAACCACCACACCCAGCTAATTTTTAATTTTTTCGCAGAGACGGGATCTTGCTCTGTTGTGCAGGCTGGTCTTGAACTCCTGGGCTCAAGCAGTCCTTCCACCTTGGCCTCCCAAATTGCTGGGATTACAGGCGTGAGCCATTGCACTCGGCTGCTAGTTTTCTTAATCAAAAGTGGTCTAGGTAACCTGTAAATAAAGGATTAAAAATTTAAGATGTTCTAAAATAAAAAGAAATTAGCTATTAAGCCATGAAAAGACTCAGATGATATTTAAATTAATATTGTTAAGTGAAAGAAGCCAGTTTAAAAGGTTACATACTGTGATTCCAAGTATATGACATTTTTGGAAAAGGTGAAACTAATGAGGGAATAAAACATCAGTGGTTGGCTGGGCATGATGGCTCGTGCCTGTAATCCCAGGATTTTGGGAGGCTGAGGCAGGAGGATCACTTGAGGCCAAGACTTCAAGACCAGCCTGGGCAACATAGTGAGACTCCATCTCTACAATAAATAAATAAATAAATAAATAAATAAATAAATAAATAATTGGTGGTGGCTTGGGGTTCCAGGGAAGGGATGGAAATTTTTAGTTTTATTAATAATTTGTAAATATTAATATATGTGGTGTGTGGCTTCTATTTGGATTCTTACTTCAGGACCTGCTAGGGGTGGGCTTAGAATATTGCATAGATGGGCCAGGCACTGTGGTTCATGCCTGTAATTCCAGCACTTTGGGAAGCCGAGGTGGATGGATCATGAGGTCAGGAGTTCAAGGCCAGCCTGGCCAACATAGTGAAACCCCATCTCTACAAATACAAAATAATACAAATACAAAAATACAAAAAAATTAGCCGAGCATGGTGGTGGGTGCTGTAGTCCCAGCTACTTGGGAGGCTGAGGCAGGAGAATCGCTTGAACCCAGGAGGCGGAGGTTGCAGTGAGCCAAGATCACGCAACTGCACTCCAGCCTGGGCAACAGAGCGAGACTCTGTCTCAAAAAAAAAAAAAAAAAAAGAACATTGTATAGATGTTCTTCTTAAAGAAAAGAAGATTTGGAAGAACTTGTTCCACCAGATGTCAGAGCACATATAACTTAGCACAGTGTGGTACTGCTGCAGGGATAGACAAGCAGATAAATGAAGCTGGATGGAAAGCACAGCAGCATGCCCAGCATGGACCCTTGGTCTATGATCAAGGTGTTATTCCAGAGCAATGGGGAAGGGCAGACCTTTCAAAACAATGGTTCTGAGCTGGGTGAGGTGGCTCATGCCTGGAATCCCAGTGCTTTGGGAGGCTGGGGCGGGAGGATTGTTTGAGGCCAGGAGCTCAAGACCAGCCTTGGCAACATGGTGAAACCCTGTCTCTACAAACAATAAGAAAATTACCTGGATGTGGTGGCGTGTACCCGTAGTCCCAGCTACTCAGGATGCTGAGGTGGGAGGGTCACTTGAGCCCAGTTGTTCAAGGTTATAGTGAGCTATGACTGCACTACTGCACTCCAGCCTGGGTGACAGAGTGAGACCCTGTCTAAAAAAAAAAAAAAAAAATCTGAGCCCAATTGCATATCTATAGTAAAAAAAAATAAATAAAATTGGTTCCCTATTGCACACTATCCAAACATCAACTCACAGGATATTACAGATCTGAACATGAAAGGCAGAACTAGGCCCAGTATAGTGGCTCATGCCTGTAATCCCAGCACTTAGGGAGGCTGAGATGGGGGGGATCACTTGAGCTCAGGAGTTCAAAACCAGCCTGGGCAACACAGTGAGACCTCATCTCTACTGAAAATTTAAAAATTAGCTGGGCCTAGTAGCATGCACCTGTAGTCCCAGCTACTCGGGAGGCTGAGGCACCAGAATCGCTTGAACCTGTAAGGCAGAGGTTGCAGTGAACCATGGCCGCACCACTGCACTCCAGCCTGAATGACAGAGTAAGACAGTGTCTCAAAAAAAAAAAAAAAAAAAAAAAAAAGAGAGAAAGAAAGAAAGGCAGAACTAACTGTAAAGCCTTTAGTAAATAATGGAGTTTTGTAAATCAATATAAAAAGAAGAAACGCAATGGAAAAGAATAACTATCAGCAACTCACAATGAAGGAAGTTCAGATGACATCTAAACATGTGAAAAAGGGCTGTCTCACTAGAAACAAGGAAATTGCACATTAAAACCACAATAAGATTGTCAAACATGGCCAGGCGCGGTGGCTCACGCCTGTAATCCTAGCACTTTGGGAGGCTGAGGCCAGCAGATCACGAGGTCAGGAGATTGAGACCATCCTGGCCAACATGGTAAAACCCCGTCTCTACTAAAAATACAAAAATTAGCTGGGCGTGGTGGTGGGCGCCTGTAATCCCAGCTACTCGGGAGGCTGAGGCAGGAGAATACCTTGAACCAGGGAGTCAGAGGTTGCAGTGAGCCAAGATTGCACCACTGCACTCCAGCTTGGTGACAGAGCCAGACTCCGTCTCAAAAAAAAAAAAAAAAAAGATTGTCAAACATGTAAAAGTCTGATGGAACTGTCAATAGGTGTATCGTCATTGGAAACAGCTTGGCAATATCTATTAACTTTAAGGATACACACTCTCTATTAGCCAGAGATGCAAACACATGTCCACAGAGCCTAAGGAGGCATCTCTTTACTATGTGGGTCATGCCAGTGCAGGATTTCTCTAAATATTTTAATTGGTGCACAGATCTTAAACCCCAGTCATTTGACACATGGGAGCCCATTTCTAACATCCACAAGCTAATAACAAGCACTAATGTTGCAAATGAAAAGACATTTAAAATGCTCATTTTACAAATTATCAAAGCCTCCAGTGTTGCGTGGTAGATAAACAACCAGTAGTAGCCTTCCACAGTGAGATCATTTTTTTTTTTTTTTGAGACTGAGTCTCACTTTGTCACCCCGACTGGAGTGCAGTGGCATGATCTTGGCTCACTGCAACCTCCGCCTCCCGGGTTCAAGTGATTCTCGTGCCTCAGCCTCCCAAGTAGCTGGGATTACAAGCATGGGCCACCACACTCGGCTAATTTTTGTATTTTTAGTAGAGACGGGGTTTCACCACGTTGGCCAGGCTGGTCTCCAACTCCTGGCTTCAAGTGATCCACCCGCCTGGGCCTCCCAAAGTGCTGGGATTACAGGCATGAGCCACTGCGCCCAGCCCACAGCGAGACCTTTCTAATCAAATGTCAGCTCACTGTCCATGGTTAGGAACTCCCAATTAGAATGACTTGTTGTCCTCAGGTGTCAATTAAGACCAACCTACCTGAGGTAGACACTCTGATGTGCCTCCTTGATCCCACTTCAAGCAGGGGCTTGTTTTCCCAGCACTGGCAGTGCTGTGAGCAGATAGCTCTCAATTGCCAGCCCCTTCAGGAGTGGCCTCAGCTTCAGAAAGCCTCCTTGTGCAAGGGCATACGCTTCCCAGGGCAGTCCACATCCATAATTGATCAATGAGGGGATACGAAGGCCTGGTCATCTTCAGCCAGCTCGAGAAATCTCTGATGGACCAACCTAGCTCCAGAGCTTTCCTGCAGGATCATCCAAGGCTGTGCTAGGGACTGTATCATAGCTGTATGGTCCCTCTGTCCAATCCTACCTCTTCTGCTTTCCTTCACATGCATTGATAGCAAGTAAACAGTCTGTGGGCTCAACTCCATCTCAGAGCCGGCTGGTTAGAAAAACCAACCTCCCAGCACTTTGGAAGGCCGAGGCGGGCGGATCACTTGAGGTCAGGAGTTCGAGACCAGCCTGGCCAACAGGGTGAAAACCCGTCTCTACTAAAAATACAAAAATTAGCCACGTGTGGTGTTGAGTGCCTGTAATCTCAGCTACTCGGGAGGCTGAGGCAGGAGAATCACTTGAACCAGGAAGCAGAGGTTGCAGTGAGCTGAGATCATGCCACTGCACTCCAGCCTGGGTGACAGAGCGAGACTCTGTCTCAAAAAAAAAAAAAAAGAGAAACCAACCTGCAATATCTCCTTTTTATCTTGCTGCCTATGCTGTAAGGTTTTAAAGGAAATGATAAACATTGTGACTACCTGATTAGATGGATGAGTCTTTGGCTTCAAGGTACATGGTTTCAGAGCTGGGCGTGGTGGCTCATGCCTGAAATCCCAGCGCTTGGGGAAGCTGAGGCGGGAGGATCACTTGAGCCCAGGAATTTGAGACCAGCCTGAGCAACATAGTGAGACCCCATCTGTACAGAAAATTAAAAAATTAACTGGGCCTGGTTGTGCACGCCTGTAGTCCCAGCTACTGAGACTCCAGAGGCTGAGTTGGGAGGATCCCTTGAGCCCAGCAGTTTGAGGCTGCAGTGAGCCGTGATCATGCCACTACACTCCAGCCTGGGTGACAGAGCAAGACCCTGTCTCAAAAAGTACATGGTTTCAACAAACTTATGTATATAATATAAAGTTAATATTATATATCTAGATTACACCTCAATTTGCAAAGTTTCGGCCTACTGTGAAATGTGTGCATTTTGAATGAAGATACAAGTGGAAAAAATTATTTAACTCAGCTTGGTTTTCTATTAGTTTGTACAAATACAAAGTCACTCAGACTGTTGGATAAAACATGAAAACCTGCCCTATAGTTGTAAAATATATATATATTGCTCTAGAAATTGAGAATTGTATCTGAATTAGGACCTCATATTAAGAGCCAGGCATGGGCCAGGCACGGTGGCTCACGCCTGTAATCCCAGCACTTTGGGAGGCCGAGGCAGGTGGATCATCTGACGTCAGGAGTTCGAGACCAGCCTGGCCAATATGGTGAAACCCCGTCTCTACTAAAATACGAAAAAATTAGCCTGGCATGGTGGCGCATGCCTGCAGTCCCAGCTACTCGGGACGCTAAGGCATGAGAATCACTTGAGCCTGGGAGGTGGAGGTTGCAGTGAGCCGAGATTGCACCACTGCACTCCAGCCTGGGTGACAGAGTGAGACTCCATCTCAAAAAAAAAGAAAAAAGAAAAAAAAAAAGAGCCAGGCACATTGGCGCACTCCTATAATCCCAGCTACGTGAGAGGCTGAAACAGGAGGATCCCTTGAGTTCAAGAGTTAGGGACCAGCCTGGGCAACATAATGAGACCCTTTTCTCAATTAAAAAAAATGATAATAATAAGAAAAATCCCAAACCTCATATTGAGGATAAAAATGGTTTTCATCATCTTAGCCTTTCTTGTTTCTTACAGTTTTGTATAATATAAATTTTAAATTAATCTGAACAGAAACATTCGATATCAGAGTAAAATATTTGCATCTTTTGAAACAGAAGATTTTAGTGCAATATAAATGACTAAATCTCATGGCCAGGCATGGTGGCTCAAGCCTGTAATCCCAGCACTTTGGAGATGCTGAGGTGGGTGGATCACTTGAGGTCAGGAGTTTGAGACCAGCCTGACCAACATGGTGAAACCCTGTCTCTACTAGAAATACAAAAATTAGCTGGGGCGCGCCTGTAGTCCCAGCTGCTTAGGAGGCTGAGGCAGGAGAATTGCTGGAACCTGGGAGGCAGAGGTTGCAGTGAGCTGAGGTTACGCCACTTCACTCTAGCCTGGGCGGCAGAGCAAGATTCTGTCTCAAAAACAACAACAACAAAACAAAAAAAGAGTAAATCTCCCTTGAATTTTTTTTTTTTTTGAGATGGAGTTTCACTCTTGTTGCCCAGGCTGGAGTGCCAATGGTGCAATCTCAGCTCACTGCAACCTCTGCCCTCCTGGGTTCAAGTGATTCTCCTGCCTCAGCCTCCTGAGTAGCTGGGATTACAGGTGTCTGCCACCATGCCCGGCTAATTTTTATATATACATATATATTTTTAGTAGAGATGGGGTTTCACTATGTTGGCTAGACTGGTCTCGAATTCCTGACCTCAGATGATCCACCTGCCTTGGCCTCCTAAAGTGCTGGGATTACACCACCGCGCCCGGCCGAAATATTTTAATAGTGCCACCACAGGGCCGCACTTTAGGAAACACTTGGTACCGTCAAGCCTTCTAGATTTAGCAATTACTGGTTTTCAGAGCTTTAAAAACGTTAAGATAGAAAATAACTTGCATCAGGAAAATGAGAAAGTGAAAGAGAAACATAGGGAGGTAGAGAGTCACAATAAAGTATTAGGTGATGATGGGTTAAGACAAGAAGAATCTTAAATGTCCAAGGGCCTAATATTGCCAATATTGCTCTTCAGAATTAGGAAGTGTCATTTCTAGGCCAGGCACGGTGGCTCACGCCTGTAATCCCAACACTTTGGGAGGCCAAGGTGTGTGGATCATCTGAGGTCAGGAGTTCGAGACCAGCCTGGCCAACATGGTGAAACCCCGTCTCTACTAAAAATACAAAAATTAGCTGGGAGTGGTGGCAGGCGCCTGTAGTCCCAGCTACTTGGGAGGCAGAGGCAGGAGAATTGCTTGAACCCAGGAGGCAGAGGTTGCAGTGAGCTGAGATCGTGCCATTGTACTCTAGCCTGGGCAACAGAGCCAGACTTCGTCTCAAAAAAAAAAAAAGAAGATAGCTTCAGTACCACGTTTTTAGCATCAATCAAAATCATTCTAATATTATAATACAAATAACATTGTTTCAGGAACAAGATTGGGATAATAGAGTAAACACAGATTTAGAGGAGCTAGGGTAGGCCTGCTGTGAAAGACAGATCTAGGACCCCTCATTCTGTCCTTACCAAGTTCAGCCTTCTCATCCTTGGGACCAGGGAGGGAGAAAAGAGGATCTTATTTTCCATATCTGCTGAACTTCAACTTTGTCAGCTTTTGCCTGGACTGATCCCAACTTCAGACACCCACTCTACATTTATGCCACATCTCTTTCCTTCTGTATTGAAAAAGAGTGCTTATGAGATAGAGTAATGTTTAGACTTAGGCCAGGGGTAGTGGCTCATGCCTGTAATCCCAGCACTTTGGGAGGCCGAGGTGGGTGGATCACCTGAGGTCAGGAGTTCGAGACCAGCCTGGCCAACATGGTGAAACCCCGTCTCTACAAAAATACAAAAATTAGACGGGTGTGGTGGTGGGTGCCTGTAATCTCAGCTACTTGGGAGGCTGAGGCAGGAGAATCACTTGAACCTGGGAGGCGGAGGCTGCAGTGAGCCGAGATCGCACCACTGCACTCTAGCCTGGGTGATAAGAGTGAAACTCCGTCTCAAAAAAAAAAAAAAAAAATTTAGACTTGAAAATTAGGCATCGCCTATAAAATGTTAAAAGTTGTCAGGTGAGTGCATTTGCGGATATCAATAACTTGTTGTTTTTTAGTGATTTCCCAAGGAAACGTAAAAGACATTTGAATATTTTCCTTCCATGCCCCTGGCATCATCTTTGATCATGGAGTTATTGAGAATTTGAATCTGAGACAAAAAATGTTGTGTAATCTAGAGGAAAGAAATGTTCCCAGATCAGTTTTTTTGTTTTGTTTTGTTTTTTTCAGACAGGGTCTTGCTCTTTCACCAGTCTGGGGTGCAGTGGCCTGATCATAGCTCACTGCAGCCTCAACCTCCCATGCTGAAGCAATCCTCAGGCCTCAGCCTCCCAAGTAGCTAGGACTACAAGTGTGTGCCACCATGCCCAGCTAATTTTTTTATTTCTTGTAGAGATAGGGCTTCACTTTGTTGCCCATACTGGTCTTGAACTCCTGGGCTCAAGCAGTCCTCCTGCCTTGGCCTCCCACAGTGCTGGGTTTACAGGTGTGAGCCACCTTAAACAAGATCCCATCCTTGAACAAGAAATATGGTGTATTACTTGCTTGGGCTGCCATGACAAAATACACAGAGACTTGGGGGCTTAAACAACAGACATTTATTTTCTCATAGTTCTGGAGGCAGGTACAGGCAAGGTAGATTTATTCTTAGGCTACTTGTCTCGGTTTGTAGGTGGCTACTCTCTCGCTGTGTGCTCAGGTGACGTCTTCTTTGGGCATGAGAGGGGACGAGGTCTTGGTGTCTTTTTTTATGAGGACACCAGTCCCTCAGATCAGCATCCCACTCTTATGACCTCATTAAACCTTAATTGCTTCTTTAGAGGCTCTATCTCCAAATATAGCCACACTAGGGGTTAGAGTTTCCCACATATGAGTTTTGGGACTCAAACATTGAGTCCATAACATGGTTAAGGTGCTTTCATTCTCTACCATAAATAACAAGCTAAATGTACTAGATGCACCTGTTCCCCGTAAATATATTGGTAATATTTCATTAGATATTAAAGCTGAGGATGAAATTCTATAGCATAGTACTTTTTTTTCCAGAGGGCTCAGAGAATATTCTCTCTATGTCTAAAGGTATTTATGTTTCATATAAAAGAGGTGACTGGTGCCAGGTGCGGTGGCTCATGCCTGTAATCCCAGCACTTTGGGAGGCCGAGGCAGGCGGATCACGAGGTCAGGAGTTTGAGACCAGCCTGACCAACATGGTGAAACTCCGTCTCTACTAAAAATACCAAAATTAGCAAGGCGTGGTGGTGCTCACCTGTAAACCCAGCTAATCAGGAGGCTGAGACGAGAATCACTTGAACCCGGGAGGCGGAGGTTGCAGTGAGCCGAGATCGCGCCACTGCACTCCAGCCTGGGGGATAGAGCGAGACTCCGTCTCAAAAAAAGAAAAAAATAAATAAAAAAAAGAGGTGACTGACAGAAATATTGTGCTGAAGTATATTGTGTATCTAGACTGTTTCTTTTTGAACCAGAATAGGTTCAGAGAGGCTTCCTGTAGACTATTTCTACACCAAGCATTTAACTGCTAGCCTAGAATTAATTAAACCCAGGGTTGACAGACAGTCCTTCTCAAGAGAAAAGATGCTCTGTGTAGAGAAACTTCTCCTGCCAGTGTGAAAGAAGCCAAAAGTTTTGGGGTAAACAGCAGCTTTTAAACAGACTTTGGGGCTGGGCACGGTGGCTCATGCTTGTAATCCCAGCACTTTGGGAGGCTGAGGAGGGCGGATTATTTGAGGTCAGGAGTTTGAGACCAGCCTGGCCAACATGGTGAACCCTGTCTCTACCAAAAATACAAAAATTAGCCGGGCCTGGTGGCACGCACCTGTAGTCCCAGCTGCTCAGGAGACAGAGGTTGCAGTGAGCCAACATCGCGTCGCTGCACTCCAGCCTGGGCGACAGAGTGAGACTCCATCTCAAAAAAAAAAAAAAGAGCGAGAGAGACTTTGGGGCCAGATGCAATGGCTCATGCCTATAATCCCAACATTTTTGGGAGGCTGAGGCAGGAGGATCGCTTGAGCCCAGGAGTTTGAGATCAGCCTGGGCAACATAGGGAGACCCTGTCTCTACCAAAAAAAAAAAAAAAGTAATCATGGTAGGGGGCGGCACGTGCCTTGTAATCCTAGCTACTCAGGAGGCTGAGGTGCGAGGATCACTTGAGCTCAGAAGTTTGAGGCTGCAGCAAGCCATGATCGTGCCACTGCACTCCAGTCTTGGTGACCAGAGTCCTTGTCTCAAAAAAGAAAGAAAGAAAGAAACTTTGGCCAGAGTTATATCATTACTTTGAGAAAAGCACCCAAGGTATTGGTTTTGCAGATTGTGCGGAGTCATTAAGAAAAGGAACGGGCACTTCTGCTTCTAGCCAAAATCAATTAACAGGGACCAAATGTAACTTCCCATCTGAAACAGCCAAAAAATCCCAGACTATGTAAGTGAAACAAAGGTTTTAAAGACACTGGATATCAGGCAAAGAAGGACAGTGGCCCCTGAGAAATGGGAAATAAACAAGGTGAGCCCTATGACTGTCCCAGCTCACTGCCGTGATAAGGGATGGAGTTTCCAGGCCATAGCACAGGGAGGAGGAATTGAGGTGAAACCTGGTAGAGTCCTTGAATCAAAGAAATTTCTTTGTCATAATATTGTAGTATAGTTTTGCAATATGTTATTATGGGAGGAGTTTGGCAAAAGGATACACTAATCTGTGTTCTTTTTTTTTTCTCGATGGGAAGGTGGGGGTGGGGACAGGGTCTTGCTCTGTTGCCCAGGCTGGAGTACAGTGGTGTGATCACACCCACTGCAGCCTTGACCTCCTGGGCTCAATCGATCCTCCCACTTCAGCCTCCTGAGTAGCTGGGACTACAGGTTTGTGCCACTGGGAAAAATACACTGTATTAACACCAGTGAAAAGAAAGCTGGGGTAGCTATATAAATATCACACAATTTAGATTCCAGAGCAAAAAATATATAATGGAAAAGAAGGCCATTCCATAATGATAAAGCAGTCAATTAATCAAGAGAACATAACAATGCTAAACACTTACGTACCTGGCCAGGCATGGTGGCTCACACCTGTAATCTCAGCACTTTGGGAGGCCAAGATAGGTGGATCACCTGAGGTCAGGAGTTCGAGACCAGCCTGGCCAACATGGTGAAACCCCATCGGTACTAAAAATACAAAAATTAGCCAGGTGTGGTGGTGCATACCTGTAGTCCTAGCTACTCGGGAGGCTGAGGCAGGAGAATCGCTTGAATCCGGGAGGCAGAGGTTGCAGTGAGCCGATATCACACCACTGCACTCCAGCCTGGGTGACAGAGTGAGACTCAGTCTCAAAAAAATAAAAAATAAAAATAAAAAAAACAAAAGACACTTTATGCACCTAAAACAGAGCTTCAAATTACATGAAGCAAAGCCAACAGAATTGCAGGGAGAAATAGATTTCAATTCCCTTCTTTCAAAAGCTGATAGAGCAAGTAAGCTAAAAACTATCAACAAGGATTTAGTTGATGTGAACAACATTGTATTAGTTTGCTAGGGCTACCATAACTAAATGCCACAGACTGAATGGCTTAAACAACAGAAATTTATTTTCTTCTAATTCTGAAGCTGGAAGTTCAAGATCAAGGTGTCAGCAGCTTTTGTTCCTCCTGAGCCCTTGCTCCTTGGCTTACAGATGGCCACCTTCTTCCTGTGTCCTCACATGGCCTTTTTTTCTGTGCACTCGTGCCCCTGCTGTCTCTTTCTCTTCTTTTTTTTGGGCGGGGGGTCAAGTTCTCACTCTGTCACCCAGGCTGGAGTGCAATCATAGCTCACTGTAACCTCAAAGTCCTGGGCTCAAGTGATCCTCCCACCTCAGCCTCCTGGGAAGCAAGGACTAGAGGTGCACACCCCAATGCCCAGCTAATTAAAATTTTTTTTTTTTTTTTTTGTAGAGATGGGAACTCACTATGTTGCCCAGGTTGGTCTTCAACTCCTGGCCTCAAGTGATTCTCCCACCTCGCTGCCCAAGGTGCTGGGATTACAGGTGTGAGTCACTCCACCCCACCTCTTCCTCTTCATTTTTTTTTGTTTGTTTTTGAATTTTGCTCTTGTCGCCCAGGCTGGAGTGCAATAGTGCGATCTTGGCTCACTGCAACCTCTGCCTCCTGGGTTCAAGGGATTCTCCTGTCTCAGCCTCCCAAAGTGCTGGGATTACAGGTGTGAGCCACCACACCCAGCCTTCCTCTTCTTACAAGAACACCAATCCTATTGGATTAGGACCCCACCATTACGAACTCATTTAACCTTAATTTCCTCTTTTAAAGGCCCTATCTCAAAATACAGTCACACTGGGGGTTAAGGCTTCAACATATAATTTTTGGGGAAACACAATTTAGTCCATAACAAACACTACTGGCCAGCACTGGCTGACCTGGGTACCTGCAGGCCACCAGGATTGCTAAAACATCTGTCAATGTTGTGACTGAACCTTCTGAAATGAAACTAGCCTTCATTTTGGATTATTGGGGTGTTTATTCTTGTGTAATCTTATCAGTGCCCTTGAACTCGGATCATTCAATAAGTACTGCCAAGGGATATAGATATTTGCTTTGATACTTTAATAATTTCAATGGTGATGACAGTGATAACAGGAACAGCTAATAAGTACTACACAGTCACTACGCATCAGGCATTCTGTAAAGTTTGATGCAGATTAGTTCACAGAATCTTACAAGAACCCTATGGTGAAAATACTTTTAGAAAATATTAAAGATGTTAAAGCCTATAATCAGTTGACTTAAAGTTAAAAAAAAATAAAGACGAAACTGAGACACCAAGAGGAGAAACAGCTTGTCCAAGGTCGCACAGTTATTAATACATAGCAGGACCTGAGGATATTCACACACTCTAACTAGGTAAGTGGTCAAGTATTAAGGCATTCTGGGTAACTTCAGAATTGATTTTCTCATACCACATGATGGTAGGCAACATTTACATGGGTGACAAAAACTATTGCAAGCTATTTTATACTATATACAGAGAGGACTACATATGTATATTATATCAATAATGATATAGCAAAGACAACATGTGGTTTACTTATCCAGAAAAAATGAAAATTATTTGGAGTATATTTGAAATTTCATTTACAATCATTTTATAAATTGAATCAAAATTTATTAAATATGGATGATGTAAACCAACAGATATTACACTTTTTTTTCTCCTACGATGGGTGGTGAAACCCACTGTGGGTCAGTGTATATGTGCTTGGAATAAATGTGTAAACCTTGAGAAAATTTTTACAAAGTTCATTTCTGATTGAAACCAAAAGAAGACATTTCAGAATTCCCTGTTTGGTGGAAATGCTTTTTGTTTCTTTGTTTAATTAATTACACTTTAAAAATAATTGCTGACCATACTGAATTGCAATCCCTACCAAGGGAGCTACCAGGGAGGGAGAGAGGTGTCTGTCACCGTCCATGGCATCTTAAAGGTGGCCCCCACTGCTCGGTGTTTGTTTATGGGTTCATATTGATCCCTTTGCTTAACTATTAAATATTTTCCTATTTGAGAAATAATCATACTTAGCACAGAATGTCCTCATCAGAGTTAATCTTTAATAATAAAATTATACGACTGTTATTTGGTTTAATCATGTTTTTCCACTCATCTGATCCTTGGGTTTGGAAATGGAAAATATATCAGCCTGCACTTTTTTTTTTTTTAAAAAAAGGAGTCTCGCTGTGTCACCCAGGCTGGAGTGCAGTGGCGTGATCTCGGCTCACTACAAACTCCGCCTCCCGGGTTCACACCATTCTCTTGCCTCAGCCTCCTGAGTAGCTGGGACTACAGGTGTCCACCACCATGCCTGGTTAATTTTTTTGTATTTTTAATAGAGAAGGGGTTTCACCTGTGTTAGCCAGGATGGTCTCGATCTCCTGACCTCGTGATCCACCCGCCTCGGCCTCCCAAAGTCAGCCTGCACTTTTGTTTAATTTTAAGAAAATATGGAGGTACCCTATATAACATATAATGAACTTAAAAAAAATAATTAAACAGGCCGGGCGTGGAGGCTCACGCCTGTAATCCTAGCACTTTGTGAGGCCGAGGCAGGCATATTGCCTGAGCTCAGGAGTTCGAGACTAGCCTGGACAACACAGTGAAACCCCGTCTCACTAAAATACAAAATATTAACCAGGCGTGGTGGCGCACACTGTAGTCCCAGCTACTCGGGAGGCTGAGGCAGGAGAATGCCGTGAACCCGGGAGGCAGAGCTTGCAGTGAGCCGAGATCTCGCCACTGTACTCCAGCTTGGGCGAGAAAGCGAGACTCCGTCTCCAAAAAAAAAAAAACAAAAAACTGTCGGTTAAATGGTGTGTTTTTCATAGGGATAGCAAATTGAAATTACTACTCAATGAATTTTGCTAAGAAAGACTTTTTAATAAGAACAGTTAAAAAGTCATGGTTAAATTCACTTACTTGTAAATTTCCTACACCTCTCCCCCCAGGGTTGTATATTAAAAATCCCTTCCAGGAATGTACAGAAGTGGAAACTTCCACATTCTACTTTTATTAAGGATTTCGATGGAACAATTACTGTTGCCTCATCACTAATTTAAAAGCAACATTAAGTTGCTTGTTTGTAGCCGGTCTCAGGCCCACCCACCTCCCATTGGCCACCTCCTGTGCATAGCTATTGGTCTGTCAGTGGCTCCGTGGTGAAGTAGAGCCTATCAATGCCCGGGATATCCCAAGGCCCGCCTTCTACTGCACTGCCATTGGCAGATCTCGCTGCCTGTTGGGGGGCCTGGAGCGGAGAGAGGCTCCCTGGGTTTGCAGAGAGGAGCTGGTGGTTGAGGGCCCTAAGTCAAACCTGTGTTCCCCGTCTCAGAGAAATGTGCATGCACGGTCATCTCCCCGGAAATGAACAGCTGAGAGGGCGGCGGTGGGATGGGGTCTCAGAGATGGCGCTCTCCAGGCCGCAGCAGGGGCCGGTGAGGCCGGCGGCTTTGGAAAACGAGAGTGGCACGTTTTAGAGGAGGTCCCCAGGCACGCAGGACTGCTGGGTGGATCTGGGATTCCTTAAGGAGGTGCCCATGGCCCGCACCCTTGTTAAATACTTTTTATCAAAAGAAGTCCTGGAGGACTCTCTCCTTTTCCCCTCTGGTTAGGGCAGCCTGAACCTATAAAAGTAGCTACAAAAGTAGCATTACAACTGCAGTCGGTGAACACTTCAGATTTTTAAAATTTTTCAGACATGTTTCTGAGACTTTAAAATGAACAACAATAAAAACCAACAAGTACTTTGATAACTTTACATTTTTTTCCAGATGGATAATTCCAAGGGGGATGTCAGAAAACTATAATCAACTAGTTTGGGTTTTAATTTTTGTCTTAATACATGGTACTTCTAATGGTTTAAATATGGTGGTGATGATAATGACAAAAAATCAAGAAGGCCAGGCGCTGTGACATGCGTCTGTGGTCCCAGCTTTCTGGGAGGATCGCTTGAGCCCAGGAGGTCGAGGCTGCAGTGAGCTGTGATTGCACCACTGCACTCCAGCCTGGGTGACAGAGCGAGACTCTGTCGCAAAACAAAAGAAAACCAAACCTAAATCACTTTAAAGGACTTCATGCTTTAAAGTGTCAGGTACCTGTAAGGTACTTGGCTGAAGTGCCAGTTGAGATGGGTGTGAAGTGAGTCTATGAGTCCTTGGGGGAGAAAGCATTGCCTTTGAGTGGGCTGTGTCCCTTACCCTTCCCCTCTTTTCCCCTATCCTGCAAAAGCAATGAGCTTTTGCTGGCATTTTTCTCATCTTTTTGTAAACGTTGAACGATGGAGCCAGAGGTCTGTCTTCAAATACTGCCTAGAAATTAAAGTTTTTAAACAAATTAAATATTTAAGTGAATTGAAATGTAAAATGCACTCCCCTATTCCCCTCCCCAAAGCCCCTCACTGAGCTCCAAACAGGAGTTGTTCCTGACCCCACTGGCACTGAGGTGTTTGCCAGGGCTCCTGCAGTGGGAGATGGAGATTCAGGGTCTAGGGATTTAATTTCAGAAAAAAGAATTCTCTCAAAATAATTTCTCTAACCAATAAGAATTTGTAAGAAACAAATGTTTAGAATTATGTTTGAGGACTTCTTTTTTTTTTTTTTTTTTTTTTGCCATGCAGTTCTTATTCTGGTATATTACACATAAAGCAAAATATACCCATTTTCAGTATAGAGTTCAATGAGGCCGGGCAAGGTGGCTCATGCCTGTAATCCCAGCACTTTGGGAGGCCGAGGTGAGAGGATCACTTGAGCCCAGGAGTTTAAGAACAGCTTGGACAACATAGTGAGACTCCATCTCCACAGAAAATTTTAAAAATTAGCTGAGTGTGGTGGTGCATGCCTGTAATCCCAGCTACTTGGGAGGCCGAGGTGGGAGAATTACTTAAGCCCAGGAGGTCAAGGCACAGTGAGCCATGATCATGCCACTGCACTCCAGCCTGGGTGACAGAGCCAGACTCTGTCTCAAAAATAAAAAAAGATAATAATAAAAATAGAGTTCAATGAGTCCTGACAAATGCATACAGAACATTCCAATCACCTGCAAAAGTTCTTTAATGCACTTCCCAGTCATTCTCCCTCAGAACAACATCTAATGTGATTTCCTTCACTATAGTTTTGCCTGGTTTAGATTTCATATGGGTGGAATACAGTATTTCTCTTTTGTGTCTGGCTTTTTTCATTTGGCCCCATGTCTACAAGATTCATCTATGCTCTTCCTATGTCAGTAATTTGTTCCCTTTCATTGCTGAGTAGTATTCCATAATCCCATTGTTGTATTTCTTTGTCAGTTGTTTCTGGACACCTGGGCTGTTTCCAGTTTTTTGCTATTATGAAAAAGCTAATCTGAACATTTGCATACAAGTTTTTGTGCAGACATATTGTAATAGTAGCATGCTGTAGCTGGCTCACCAGAGATTTTGTGCATCTCTTTTAAATCTGGTTCAGCGACTGTCATATTGGTAGCCTGAAATAAGCCATGGGGACAATACAAATTAGAGCTATTTTCTTCCTGGAGAGTTGGTTGTTAAACATTTACCAGCACACCATTGGACATGTGTTTTCATTTCTCTAGAGTAAATACCTAGGAGTGAGATTGCTGGATTGCATGGCGGGTCTATGTTTAACTTTATATGAAACTGCCAAACTGTTTCTAAAGTGCTTGTGCCACTTTACACTCCCAATAGCAATGTATGAAAGTTCCAATTGCACTACATTATCATCAATATGTAGTATTGTCAGTCTTTTTAATTTTAGCCATTGGAGTTGGGCATGGTAGCTCACACCTGTAATCCTAGAGTGTTGGGAGAACGAGGCCAAGAGCTCGACACCAGCCTGGGCAACATGGTGAGATCCTGTCTCTAAAAAAAAAAACTTTTTTTTTAGCCATTAAATGCTGAAGAGCCGAATAGAAAAGTGGAGTTGGGGCCAGGTGTGGCGGCTCAAGCCTGTAATCCCAGCACTTTGGGAGGCCAAGGTGGGCAGATCACTTGAGATCAGGAGTTTCAGACCAGCCTGGCCAACATAGTGAAATCCCGTCTCTACTAAAAATATAAAAAATAGCCGGGCATGGTCGTGGGTGCCTGTAGTCCCAGCTACTCAGGAGGCTGAGGCAGGAGAATCACTTGAACCCAGGGGGCGGAGGTTGCAGTGAGCCAAGATCTTGCCACTGTACTCCAGCCTGAGTGACAGAGCAAGGCTCTGTCTCAAAAAAAAAAAAAAAAAAAAGAAAAGGGGAATTGGGAAATGGAAATTATATGGGAGGCCAGTAGGCAGAATTTCTGTCTTCCTTCTTATAGGCAGAGAAAGCCATGTGATAAATACAGATTGAAATATGTTGAGGCCCCCCCTCACCTATGAGCTTCCTCTGATCTTTCCCATTACATTGCCAAAGGATGCTAAATCTCCAAACAGGAGAATGCAGTCACTTGAAACACAACAGGCCATTCATGGTGTTGGGGAAATAATTAAAAAGAGAATCTCGTGCCAACCCAATGAATCCTCTCCACAAAGTAGACAAGAATGAAAAGTTTTTTTTTTTTTTTTGTTGTTGGTTTTTTTTTTTTTGAGACACGGTCACTCTGTCACCCAGGCTGGAGTGCAAGTGGCAAGTGGTGTGATCTCGGCTCACTGCAATCTCTGTCTCCCGGGTTCAAGTGATTCTCCTGCCTCAGCATGCTAGGTAGCTGGGATTACAGGCACGCGCCACCGCGCCCAACTGATTTTTTTTTTTTTTTTTTTTTTTTTTTGCATTTTTAGTAGAGACAGGGTTTTGCCATGTTGGCCAGGCTGGTCTCGAACTCCTGGCCTCAAGTGATCCACCCGCCTTGGCCTCCCAAAGTGCTGGGATTACAGGCATCAGTCACCGCACCCGGCAAGAATGGAAAGTTTTATAACTGAATAAGCATTACACCAGACTGTGATGCACATCACAAACAATCTGCTAAAGAGGTTTCAAAGACAGAAATCTCATCCGTTTATGTAGCAGGCAGATACAGCCCATTACAAACATATTCTCAAACAATAACTTGTGCTCAAGAAACTTGACAGCACCATTTGGTACACATACTTCATCCCAAATTCACCTGGTAATTAGGGTGGCTATCTGTGTTAGTTAATTGCCTTTATCCAAAGGAAAACGAAAACTCATATCTCTATGACAAGCAGGTAATAACTTGAAGCCAGGCACGCAGATCAAATTCCCATGAAGACAGGGAAAGACAGGGGTGCTATTTTCATTGATGTTTACATTTCAAAGAGATGGCTACAAGGCTGTTAAGAAAAACATTCCGGGGATGTAAAACTGGCAAGAGATCTAGCTTTTTAAAATACTTACACACATCTCAAAGGGACAGAGAAAATTTTACAGTTAGAAGTTTTCTAAAGGAAATGCTCTAAGAGAGACGTCTTTCTCTTTTGACACCAGGGAAAATTCGATTTTTAAAAATTTGTGTTTACCCCACAATACCTCCACACATTGACCGGCATCGTGCTCCGTACCAGGTCCGCACTTCCCTCTTCACCTGGCCACCTGTGACTAGTTTTTCATAGTCCTAATCAACCCCATTCCTAAAGGAAGCCTCCCAGACAGCAGGCCGCCCCTCCTAGGGCCAATCCCCCAGCCCCTGCCACACCAAAGAACCGCTGTCCTCAAAGGCTATGAACTACAGTCTCCTAGAGCTGGTGAACATCGCCGATCATCTGTTCTGATTCCAACCCATTTCAAAGATGGTAAAACTGAGACACAGGAAAATCATAAAAGGGTGCTTAGGGCACTGGCCCAAAAAGGGTACTTAAGGATTTCTCCGCCCAGATGCCAAAGCCCTAAGGTCAGCCCCAAATGACCTTAAAAAGTTCTGCTTTATACGTCTATGCCACTGTTGGGGTTAAAGCCCCAGGCACGCAGGTCTTGCCTCAACTGCGCCTGCGCGAGTAAGGACTTGCGCTTGCCCCAGATCTTGACGTTTCAAGCGGCCCCTCCTAATCCGGAACACGACTCACATTCCGTTGGTCTTGACTTGACAGACGTGACCCTGATCCAATAAGGGTGGAAGGCTGAGTCCCGCAGAGCCAATAACGAGAGCCCGAGAGGCGGCGGAGGCGGACTCTGTGAGGAAACAAGAAGACAGGCCCAAGATGGAGGCGGCGGCGGCTGTAGCGGCGTGACAGGTGAGGGCGGGCCCGGGAGGGCTCGGTTTCTGGAGCGGCTGCCGGGCACGGGCAGGGAGCCCGGACCGAAAGCTCAGCTCCAGGATGGCTGCGCCTGGGCCCCGGCGTCCCCTGCCCGGAACCGGAGGAGTGGTTTGACCCGGGGCGAGACCATCGTCGACAGCGGGGGTGGGGTGGGTAACAGGAATAGGCGGGCAAGGCTGCGGGTGATGGTTTCGCCCGCTGCTAGTGGTGGTGCGCCTGCGCAGAGCCGGAAGCCCTTTGGTAGGCGGGACCCGACCGAGTGGTGCCGGGATTCCGTCTTAACCCCCCCTAAGGTGTCCAGTGACCTTTCCTTACCGACTGCGGGGAGTGTGTGGAAATGCGGTTCACTCCCCGGTTTCCTTATTCTGGATCAATGTCTGACCCCCCCCGGGAGAATGTCAGGATTCTCGCCTCTAACCGCCTTCCATGATCCCTCATTCAGTTTAGACCAGTAATGTGCCTGTGACCCCTCACAGGTTGTCAAGGAGAATTTTGGAGCTCCCTCTTTACCTCCATTTTTCTCCCTGCAACACCATACCTTCCTTCTCCTTTTGCTATGACAATGTCTGGTAGTCCACCATTACCTTCCCAGTTCGGCTCAATGTCTGGTCATTTCCATTTCCACCCTTCTTCTCATTACAGTCCCTAGTGACGCCTGTTACATCTCCCTTCCGCATAGTATGTAGTGACCTCCCCCCCATGAATTCCTTATCATAGAGTCTTGGGACTCCCATTAGCCACCTAACACGGTGTCTGTGGTCCTAACATCAACATTACACTCCAGGGCTTAGGGATGTCCACAGCGCCCTTTAAGGACATGTTTGGTGCAACCTCCATCTTCCCCAAACTAAGGGCAGTATCTGATAATCCTCTCTTTCCCATCACCCTGCCTGCGGCTCCTCCCTCACCACAGTATCTGGCATTTCCCCCGTTCTCTGTTAAAAAGCCAGAACACTTTGGGAGGCTGAGGCGAGTGGATCACCTGAGATCAGGAGTTCGAGACCAGCCTGGCCAACATGGTGAAACCCCGTCTCTACTAAAAATACAAAAAATTAGCCGGGCGTGGTGGCACGCGCCTGTAGTTCCAGCTACTCAGGAGGCTGAGGCGGGAGATTGGCTTCAACCTGGAAGGTGGAGGTTGCAGTGAGCTGAGACCGTGCCATTGCACTCCAGCCTGGGCAACAAGAGCGAAACTCCGTCAAAAAAAAAAAAAAAGAAAAAAAAAAAAACAGGACATTCTGTTCGTGCTTCTTATGTACCTGACAGCTCAGTGCAGTGTGTACTGACTTACCCATTGGTCCCCAGCACAGAGTCTTGTGTGCTCCTGTACCCTCCAGGACAGTATGCTCTGTCCCCCTTACCTGTTCTCTCCCCCCCAACCCTGTACAGTGAAGCTGAGACCTTGGCACTCAAGAGTGGGACAAGCAATAGGAGGGTCTGAGCAGAGGAGGAACTGGAAGGACTTCAGATGTGAGCAGGATCTCTTGGGCTGTCGTGTGAAAATTAGGCTGCAGGGGGCGACAGGAGCCTGGACTTTGAATTTTATTTTGTCCCCTGCCACTTTGCTTCTAGACTATCGTTATTGGACCTCTGAATTCTTCTGTCTGCCTTCTTGTAGGAGCCCCATGGCACCTGCCCAGCCCCACCTCAGCCCATCTTGACAAAATCTAAGGCTCCATGGAGCCACCACGCGGCCCCCCTGCCAATGGGGCCGAGCCATCCCGGGCAGTGGGCACCGTCAAAGTGTACCTGCCTAACAAGCAACGCACGGTGGTGAGTCATGGAAGCAAAATGGCAGGGGCTGTGGATGGACCCATTTGTAAGTCTGGGATCAAAAGGGTGACAACGGTTGGGGGAGGCCTTTGCAGAAGGATGGGAACATCAGCTGTGGCTTCTGTTGGGCATTGAGGACCCCTACATCTGCACATACACACAGGTGACTGTCCGGGATGGCATGAGTGTCTACGACTCTCTAGACAAGGCCCTGAAGGTGCGGGGTCTAAATCAGGACTGCTGTGTGGTCTACCGACTCATCAAGGGGTGAGTGTGGCAGCCCCACGCCCACCCACTGGGTGTCCCACCTCCCATCCTCTCCTCAGTCATTTGATTCCTTCTGTACTTTATCACAGAGTCTTCCATTAGTCTTCCCTTAGTCTTTAGTCCCCCCTTATCTGCAGGGTACATGTTCCAAGACCCCCAGTGGATGCTTGAAACCACAGATAGTACCAAATCCAATTGCTATCAGTCGGAACATGTTTCCCATAAATGTAATGCCTTTTCCATCTTAACTGAGCACGTATCATGCACTCTGGCCATCACTTTTGCAATTTGAGGTATGACATCAAAACTAGCATGAATTTATTTTTCCTTCTTCACAATTCCAAAGGTGGAAGATTCTTTCTTACGGTAGATCTCAACAACCTCAGCATATGATTTTCTTTTAAGTCAAGAACTTTTACCTTTTTGCTTAAAGGAAGCACTTTACAGCTTCTCTTTGGCATGTCCGAATTGACACCAACACTACTCTTGTGCTCTGGGGCCATTATTAAGTAAAATGGCGGTCACTTGAAGACAGCCACTATGATATTGAGTCAGTTGTTTGATAACTGAGCAGGCTACTAAGTGAGGGGCGGTAGCGTAGACAGTGTGGATCTGCTAGATAAAGAGATGATTCACATCCTGGGTGGGATGGTGCAGGATTTCATCACGCTACTCAGAATGCACGCAATTTAAAACTTATGAATTGTTTATTTCTGCAATTTTCAATTTAATACTTTCCCACCGGGTTGACCACAGGTAACTGAAACCATGGAGAGTGAAACCACAGATAAGGGAGGACTACTGTAGTTCAAGTAATCTATGAGTTCATCCATCTTTTGTTTTGTTACTTCATTGGTTTATTGGCCTGTAAGGTCAGCAACTCATTCTCCCCTGGCCCCCAAGTCTTCACCCTGGTCCATCACTTCCACCCAGATTTCATCTATTTTGTCCTTTCACGATGTCATGACTTCATCAGCTCTCTTCTTCTTCCTCATTTTCCCCATTCTCTGTCTGCTGAGTTGGGTCTTGCTGACTTTATTTATTCCTCTCTCGTGGGGTTCCTTAATTTTTGATGCAGTTCACACACTGCACTTTGTTGTTTCAGTGCCTCCTCAGCCCCCTTTTCAGGGGCTGGCTTAGCGCTTCTAAGATGTAGTTGTTTAGTTTCATTTGCTTCTCCCCTTCTGTTTCAGAGCATGGACTCTTCACACCGTCCTGCCTCTCATTACCCTTGTGGCCCATGGCCAGTCACTTTATCCCTCTGAGCCTGTTTCCCCATCTGTAAAGTTGGGGCAAGGATAGTGACTAATTTCTAGAGTTGCTGTGATGAGAATTAAACATGCCAGACATGACCCTGTGGGTAGCAGGCTTAGAGGGACTTGTGGGGGTTCCCTTCCTCCCCGTGGCCCCTGCCCAACCTCCCACTCATTCCTTTCCATGCCCCCTGCAGACGAAAGACCGTCACTGCCTGGGACACAGCCATTGCTCCCCTGGATGGCGAGGAGCTCATTGTCGAGGTCCTTGAAGATGTCCCGCTGACCATGCACAATTTTGTGAGTGCAGGGTGGACGGTGGGGGCGGACCATGGTGGGGGGTGTCCTTGACCAGGTCTCAAACTTCCCTGCTCTGCGGCATCAGGTACGGAAGACCTTCTTCAGCCTGGCGTTCTGTGACTTCTGCCTTAAGTTTCTCTTCCATGGCTTCCGTTGCCAAACCTGTGGCTACAAGTTCCACCAGCATTGTTCCTCCAAGGTCCCCACAGTCTGTGTTGACATGAGCACCAGCCGCCAACAGTGAGCCCAGCCTGGGGTGGGTGGGGGGATGGGGAGCACAGAGGCCCAGCCACAAAGCCCTTATAGACAGCTGACCCCTGTCCCCTTGCTTTATACCCTTCATGCCCTCAAGGTTCTACCACAGTGTCCAGGATTTGTCCGGAGGCTCCAGACAACATGAGGCTCCCTCGAACCGCCCCCTGAATGAGTTGCTAACCCCCCAGGGTCCCAGGTAGGGATGCCTTAGCCAAAGGGCTGCTGGGGGAGAAAAAGATCTCGGGGCTCTTGTAGACCACGAGCCATACTTTATTCATTTGTTTACTTGACAAACATTTATTGAGCACCTACAAGTGTGAGTAAGGGCATGAAACTGGGACCTTGGGCAAATCACCTCATTTCTCTGGGCCTCAGTTTTCTCATCTGTAAAGAGGGGATAATGATACTTTCTACCATATAAGGTTCTGATGAGGCTTAAATGAGTTAAGACATGTTCAGTGCCTAGAACAGGATCTGGTACAGTGTAAATAATTTTTTTATTATTAATTATAACTATATTTATAAGCATCTAACTACTTTGCTAATTCTTCTAGTATAATCATACTCAAGCCTTTCCATTTTGAAATACGTATTATTTTATCATAAATTACTTCCCTTTTATTGCTTTTTTATGTTAAATATTATACAAAACTATAGCTATATTAAAATATATTATTGCTCTAATATATATTTTATAATGTGCATATTTTATGGTATATTTATGTTATTGTATCATGTTGTATTACATAATTTTATATAATGTAGAACATCATACATGTTTATATAATACATAAAATAAAGTTAGGGTATTATTTTAAATTATGAGTGTATGTGCATTAATTACCTTTGAGTTTCATTTCAGGATAGTGAAGGGAACATTAACATATTTTTGTAACTTTACAATATGTTTAGCATATATCATATGTATAACGTGTGTGTAACAGAATATGGTAATATGTATATTTTAAAACATTGCCATTTTTATATAGATGATACATATTATATAACATTTGAAGAGTACATGTAATTATAATATATGGTTATAAAATATGATACATTCCCCTTTCCCCACTATCTGTGTGGCCTGCTATCCTGCCTTTAGGCGTTTACTCCATTGTCACCTCCTCCTCAGAAAAGCCTTTCCTAACACTTTCTAGGAACACTTTGTGTCTCCTTATTTTGCTTTACTATTTTTCTTTATTGCACCTATCACCATCAGGCATATTATATATTTGTTTTTTATTTCAGCCCCACCAGGGCAAGAACTGTTATTTTGTTTTACAGTTTTATCTCCACCACCTAGAATGGTATCTGGCACACAGCAGGCACTCAATAAATGTTTCTTGAAGCAATGAATAATAGTACTGCCAGTGGACATTCGCTCTGTGTGAGCTAAATGCATGTTTATGGCTGGGGGTGGGGTGGGGGGCTTTCTTGGTTCTTTGATTCCTGGCAGTGATTTCATAGCCTTTCCCCTGGCAGCCCCCGCACCCAGCACTGTGACCCGGAGCACTTCCCCTTCCCTGCCCCAGCCAATGCCCCCCTACAGCGCATCCGTTCCACATCCACTCCCAACGTCCATATGGTCAGCACCACGGCCCCCATGGACTCCAACCTCATCCAGGTTGGTGCTGTGGGGGACAATGCCGGGGACCACAGGGCAGAGGGGAGAGCCATCCCTGTTGGCCTCCATGCCCTCTTTTTGACTCCTGTCCCTCTTCTTCTAGCTCACTGGCCAGAGTTTCAGCACTGATGGTGAGTCCCCCGTGCCTGCACCCTGACCCCCGCCGCTCCACTTATCTCCACTCACATCCTCTCTGCAACTGCAGCTGCCAGTAGTAGAGGAGGTAGTGATGGAACCCCCCGGGGGAGCCCCAGCCCAGCCAGCGTGTCCTCAGGGAGGAAGTCCCCACATTCCAAGTCACCAGCAGAGCAGCGCGAGCGGAAGTCCTTGGCCGATGACAAGAAGAAAGTGGTATGCTCAAGGGGGATCCTTTTGGGGCCACCAAGGTTGAGTGACGTGGGATGAGGGATGTGGGCAGGACTCTTAGATGACACCCATCTGGCCCACAGAAGAACCTGGGGTACCGGGACTCAGGCTATTACTGGGAGGTACCACCCAGTGAGGTGCAGCTGCTGAAGAGGATTGGGACGGGCTCGTTTGGCACCGTGTTTCGAGGGCGGTGGCATGGCGATGTGGCTGTGAAGGTGCTCAAGGTGTCCCAGCCTACAGCTGAGCAGGCCCAGGCTTTCAAGAATGAGATGCAGGTGCTCAGGTGAGGTGGCATGTGTGTGTGGATGGGGGTGGCAGGCCCGGCCTTGGCATCTCTCTGGGAAAAGGCCATGCTTGGAGTGCTTCCTGGACATCACCTGTGTTTGTGTTGTTAAACCATCATCAGAAGTTGTTTCTCTCTGAAGGGCGTCCCTTTCCCCTCTGGGAAATGAGTATGTTTAGAGGACCTGTGATCATGCAGTTGTTTGTGTTTGGGTTATTAATGAATGGTTCTGCCTCCAAAATGTGGGTCTTCTCATTTGCCTGCTGCAAACTGGGTCTGTGTGTGGGCCACCATTCTTGTTACTGCATTGCCAGGAAGGCTTGCATCTTTCCTTCCCCTCTGCTTGGGCTACAATGGTAATATTCTGTTTATAGTGTTGTTTCTTGTTATTCAGTAATTCTAATACCTTGATTTAAACAATATTATCATCATCACCATAATCTAATCATTGCTTAATTATTATAATTGCTATAATATGTAATCAATACAGTATTCATCTAGTCACACTAAGAAAGCCAGGTGTCTCCTTTTTGCAGCTATAGTTACTATGTAGCATAGTACTGTATACCTATATACTGCAGGTAGAACTGGATAGCTTCTACCAACCCTGGGAATGCCGGCATGGGCTTTTCATGTCTGTCAAATGGGCACAATTATGTTACAGAGAATAAGGTAGCTAATACAATGATCAGTTTTACAGTTGAGGAACCTGAGGCCCAGAGAGGTTAAATGTCCTTCCCAAGGTTGTACCTTGAGTACCTGGTGAGGCCTAGATTTGAACATGAGTCCAGACTCCAAGCTCTTTACCTGTACGCTCCTCATGCTGCTGAGCAGGCTCTAATCATCACATATCACCGATATTTTAATCCTGCAACTATCCATATTATATTGATACATCAGTGAGGAAGGGTGGCATTCTACCTTCTCATCTGTGAGATGGTCATAGACCCAGGTAATGGTCAGAGTCAGAGGGGTGGGGGATGTTAATGATTAGAAATGCTGCTGTAGGCAGGGATGGGGAGGGGCAGCAATTCCTCCCTCCTGCTTTTGTTGGGAGACTCGGATGGGGAAGCTCCACATATAAGCCCACAGCAGAGAATCATAGCCCAGTAAATACATCTCACAAATTCATGGAATCTGGCAATGCTGTGGTCCTGAGTGCCCCAAAAGACAGGGTGAAAATGAATGACCGAAGAAGGTAAAGAACAGTGCCACTCCTGATGCTCGGTAAGTGACAGTCGCTATTTTTCCTCCCCACCTCTGACACTGCCCTCCCTGCCTGCAGGAAGACGCGACATGTCAACATCTTGCTGTTTATGGGCTTCATGACCCGGCCAGGATTTGCCATCATCACACAGTGGTGTGAGGGCTCGAGCCTCTACCATCACCTGCATGTGGCCGACACACGCTTCGACATGGTCCAGCTCATCGACGTGGCCCGGCAAACTGCCCAGGGCATGGAGTGAGCCTCCCAGCCTGGGGAAGGATGGGGGGAAAGGGTGGGGGAAATGAGGTAACCCTCAGCCAATCCGCTACCTGCCTCCACCCCCACAGCTACCTCCATGCCAAGAACATCATCCATCGAGATCTCAAGTCTAACAGTATCTATCTGTCCCTGGGCTGGGGTTGAGGTGGGTGCGTCAAGGGCTTAGAAGGATGCCTCTTGTAGGGGTTCTGGGAATTACAAGGGAGGGGCATGTGTCCCAGAGCTCCTTGCCAGGTGGCAGAGCTGTGGCCAGCCAGGGGGCTTTAATGGCAGTCTCTTAGAAGTCAGAGGTGTGGCTGGTTCAGGTACTGTTCTTGGGGATTCTGGTTAGAGTCTGATGTGTGACGGTTGTGGTGGGCATTATGGTCAACATCAGAAGCATAGTGGGTTTGGGTGCCCTCCGAGGGGCTTCCTGTTCAGGAGTCACAGTGGGGCTGAGTGTGGGGGACATTAGCAGGCGTTCCCTGCCCACGTCAAGGTTGTGGATAGTTTGCGTGATATTAAGGGGCTCCTGGTCAGGAAGGATCAGAGGGATGAGTGGTATAGGGGCACCAACGGGAACCTCCCAGGCAGGGTGAGAGGCATGGCTATTAGGAGTCCCTGTAGTGGTCCTTGACCCTGGCGGACATCTTCCTACATGAGGGGCTCACGGTGAAGATTGGTGACTTTGGCTTGGCCACAGTGAAGACTCGATGGAGCGGGGCCCAGCCCTTGGAGCAGCCCTCAGGCTCTGTGCTGTGGATGGTGAGTTGGGCCAGGCTGGATGGGGGGGCACATGGGGACATGGGCTCCAGGATTGGGGTGTGTGGGGCCAAGTGGGGATGGGGATGCCTGTGCCAGATGTGGGTGTCTGGACTCCTCATGTCCCACCTCGTGTGGGTGGCTCTGAGTTGTACCCTGTGTGGCCAGTGGGATCTGGGACAGTGGACCAGCCATTTGCTGACCTCCGTGGTCCCCCTGCCTGGTTTGGCCTGTTGTAGGCAGCTGAGGTGATCCGTATGCAGGACCCAAACCCCTACAGCTTCCAGTCAGACGTCTATGCCTACGGGGTTGTGCTCTACGAGCTTATGACTGGCTCACTGCCTTACAGCCACATTGGCTGCCGTGACCAGGTGAGCCCCACACCTTACCCACAGTTCCCTGGGCTGAGGGATCCCCTCAGGCATCCATACCCCACATCCCCTCCTTTGCACTGATAAATGCCACATTTTCCCCAGAAACCTTAAATTTTCTAGGATAAGGACTCCCAGAATCCCTTGGGCTCCAGACACCTACAATAAATTCTCTGGGTCTTCCCTACCCCAACTTCCCTCTTCTCACATCCACAGCCCTCTGGGACAAAAATCTTTGAAGTCCAAAATGCCCCAAATCTCTATACCTAGAATCCCCCGAGGCCCCCAAATACCCCAAAGCCCTCTGTATCCCTAGATGCCTATAGTCCTCTGCTCTGGGTACTCAAAATCCCCCAGATCCTCAAAGCCCAGATCTCATTTCTCCCAGCATCCCATTTCTCCCCAGAAACAGAACCCCTTTGTGCTTCTGGAATAGTCATGGACACCCACAGTCACCTAGGCCTTGGGTATTTAGCAGGCCCCAGGGCCATGATACCTAGAACCCTCTAGGCCCCAGACCCCCACAGAAGTACAAGCTCCCCCAGACCCAGAACTCCATGTTTTCCTGAGACTCAGTACTTTCCAGGTCCCTAAGCCTCCTAGAAACCCGTGGGCCTATAATCCTTTGAGCCCCAGATACCTACAATCCTTGACAACCCCAAATTTAAATCCCTCTGTTCTGAAAACAGAATCCTCCCAAGTTCTCAAGGACAGAGAATCCTCTGGGCCTTGATACTGACAGTACCCCAGCTCGCTAAAAATGAACCTTCCAAGTCCGTCAATACAAAATTCCTTGGGCCTCCCAGCCCCTGACCCCAGATCACCTCTTTCCTGCCCCCCTCTGCCCCCAGATTATCTTTATGGTGGGCCGTGGCTATCTGTCCCCGGACCTCAGCAAAATCTCCAGCAACTGCCCCAAGGCCATGCGGCGCCTGCTGTCTGACTGCCTCAAGTTCCAGCGAGAGGAGCGGCCCCTCTTCCCCCAGGTGGGCTGGGTAGGGGGGCTGGACACCTTGGATGGGTGACTCTGGGATAGAGGAAGACTGAGAGGGAGGCAGATGTGAATATGAAAGCTCAGAGGTATATTTTGTGTGTGTGTGTGTGTGTGTGTGTGTGTGTGTGTATGTGTATGTTTGTGTGTTTCGCCATGAGGCTGGGGTCTGGGGCTGTTGGGATGCCCATAGGGCTCTGGACACCCCTCCTCACCCCCACCTGCCCTCAGATCCTGGCCACAATTGAGCTGCTGCAACGGTCACTCCCCAAGATTGAGAGGAGTGCCTCGGAACCCTCCTTGCACCGCACCCAGGCCGATGAGTTGCCTGCCTGCCTACTCAGCGCAGCCCGCCTTGTGCCTTAGGCCCCGCCCAAGCCACCGGGGAGCCAATCTCAGCCCTCCATGCCAAGGAGCCTTGCCCACCAGCCAATCAATGTTCGTCTCTGCCCTGATGCTGCCTCAGGATCCCCCATTCCCCACCCTGGGAGATGAGGGGGTCCCCATGTGCTTTTCCAGTTCTTCTGGAATTGGGGGACCCCCCCAAAGACTGAGCCCCCTGTCTCCTCCATCATTTGGTTTCCTCTTGGCTTTGGGGATACTTCTAAATTTTGGGAGCTCCTCCATCTCCAATGGCTGGGATTTGTGGCAGGGATTCCACTCAGAACCTCTCTGGAATTTGTGCCTGATGTGCCTTCCACTGGATTTTGGGGTTCCCAGCACCCCATGTGGATTTTGGGGGGTCCCTTTTGTGTCTCCTCTGCCATTCAAGGACTCCTCTCTTTCTTCACCAAGAAGCACAGAATTCTGCTGGGCCTTTGCTTGTTTATTTTGTTTCCCGACTCTTCTCTTGGGGTTCAGAGCCGCTGAGGGGTGGGGTGAGTCCAGGCAAGGAGTGGAGGTCAGGGGGAGGTGCGGACCACATAAACAGCGTCACTGCACGCATCACCACAGGCGGCACGATGAACGAGGACCACATATGCCAAGCACGGCACAAAAGGAGGCCACGTCAGTCACAGACACAGACATCACGGCAAAGGTGGGGAAGCGGAGACCACTGGCCTTCCGTGTGCAAAGGATTCTGGGAAGATGGGTGGAGTTTGCATATTTAAAGACAGCTGTCAGAGGCAGGAAACTGGGGAGGGAGTCCCGGGGGGGGGGGGGAACCGAGGGGTCCTGGAAGTGGGAGGAGCTCCCAAGGTATTGAATGAGGTTGAGGGGAGCTGGTGAAGGGAAATCCTTGTGGGGCTAGGTGTTGGGTGGCATTTGAAGATGTGGATCTTCAGAGGGATGGAAGATCCATGGGAAGGGGCTCAACAGTAGGGGTTTCTTGAGGATTTGGAAAATTGTGATGGGAAATAGGTGTGCTGGAGAGATTTGGGACCAAAAATATGGTTTTCCAGGAACTTCAGGGCTCCAGGAAGGGATTCTGCAATGGGTTGCCTGGTATTTGGGCACTTCCAGGAAGGAAAACGCCCTCTGGGGAAACCAGGGGCGGAGGTCTTCAGGAATCTGGAGGTCCTAAAACAGAAGTAGATCCTGAAGTGACCAGGAGTGGGGTTCTAAAAGGACTTGGGGATTCCACATGTGAGAACTGGATTTAGGGCCAGGAGGAGTCAGGTTTCTCAAGGTACTCGGGGATCTTGAGGAATGAGAGGTGGAATCTTGGAGAACCGGGAGATGGGTTCTCCAGGGATTTGGAGACTCCAAAAGTGAGAAATGGATTCAGGGCCCAGAGAAGGGTTGCCCAGGGATTTTGGGGTTCTCAGAGTGGGGTATCAGTCGGAGAAGAGGCTGGCGAAAGACTTCCTCAGGCTGCGGATGGTCTCAGCTTTCACCTCGTCCTGGCTAAGGCTGGGCCTGGGCGGGGCTGGCTCTGGAAGGTTGAAGGCATTGGTCAGAGACTGGGATTTGCTAGAGAGAGACAAGGTGGAGGCGTGGGAGGAAGGGGGAAGAGGAAGGGGAGGAAGGGGAGAGAAACACAACGTTACCCCAGGCCCAGCCCCAGCCCTGCCCCTCTGATCCTGGGGCTGTGCCTGTGACCTCCCCACCTGCCACCATGGGCCTGGACCCTAACAGGTTCTCAAGGCTGGGAGGACTCAGGTGGAGTGGGTGGAGTCCTGGGCCAGGGAGGCGAGATCTGGGACAGGCTGGGAGGACTTGGATCCAGGGTGAAGTGTGGGATTCATGGCAAGAGTCCTGGGCAGAACCTTCTCTGTGAATTCTTGGCTAGTTTGATACAAAGGGGAAGATGAGCAGGGAGATTTCCAGTCTAAGGGTGAGGTGTCTAGGAGGGCATAGGAAGGGCTTGGACCAAGGACAGGCTGTTGGGCATGTCAGCCTAAGGCAGAGCAGCTGGGTGGGGCAGGGAGGACGTCTGAGCTGGGATGGGAGTTGGAATGGACCAGAAAAGGCAGATGGGTGATGATTCGCGGGGAGACTGAGATGGGCCAGAAGGATGTGAAGGAGGAGGAAAAGTATGAGGATGGAGTGGGAAGAGCCAGATGATAGGAGGACTAGGACTCGGGCCAGGAGTTTTAGGGATGGGTTGGGAGGGGGAGGGCCAGTTTGGCACGGAAGTCTCTGGGCTGGGCAGGAAGTTGCAGAGGGTGGGTCAGCCAGGTGCCTGGGAGGCTCTGGAGGAGGAAACTTTCCCAGGGCCTATGAGGAGGAATTCGAACTGAGTGCAGTTTCTCTGGGATTCTGGCACCAAATTCCTGGGGTGGGGGTGCGGAGCCTCTGGTGGGCCGGGAGGAGCGAAAGCTTGGGGGAAGGGCTTGGCTCAGGCTGGAGAGAGTTCGTGGGACCCCTGCACAGGACCTGGATCTGAGGAGCAAGGGAGCTAGGGCTGCTCTACTGGGGCAGCGGCCCGCTTTGTGAGCAGCAAGGCGAGGGCTGCTGTAGGGGTCCCCTTACTTGAGCTGGGGGTGCGGAGGTCCCCCTGCAGCGGCGGTGGCGGGTGGCGGCACGTCCTGGCTGGGTTTCTGGGCCAGCTGTGGCTTGGGACGTCCAGCGGGGCCCGGGCCGCTGGGCCGAGGCTGCTGCGTGGTGGGTGGCCCAGTGCGGGGCACGGGACCCGCCTGGCTGGCCTGGCGTGTGGGGCCGGCTGGTCCTGGGGGTTTCTGGGGCGGGCCCTGGCGCTGCTGCCCGCCCGGTGGGGCCCCAGAGGCCTTTGGCGGAGCCGGGCCAGAGACGGATGTCTGACGGGTAGCCTGTGGGGGGCCCGCCTGGCGCTGGGGAGACGGAGAGGCGGGAGGGCGGGCTGCTGGAGGCGCCCCGGGGCCTCCCGCCACTGGCCGGGATTGGCGTCCTTGACCCTGGGTCAGCGGCGCGGCCTGGGACGCGGGCTGCTGGGGCGCTGAGGTGGGACTTGGAAGGCGCTGGGGCAGGGGGCTGCCAGCTGGGGGTCCAAGGCCTGAAAGGTGCTGCTGGCCCTGCGGGGGCGGGCGCTGCTGCAATGGGGGTCCCTGGCGCTGGGGGCCTGGACCCGGCTGTGGAGGGCCGCCTGGGGGACAGAGGGAGAGAGAGAGCACACGTGAGAGTGAGCGGGTAAGAGATGGCGGGCTGAGGGAGGGGACTGAGACCGCCAGCCTCTCGCTTACCCTGTGGTGGGGGTCGCTGCTGAGCCGGGGGCCCTGCGGGCTGCTGGGAGGTCTGGCGGCCCAAGGGCAGGGCCCCTGGGGACGGAGTCTGCGGCAGAGGAATGGAGCAGGAGAGATTAAAAATAGTTACCAGCCAGTGGAGCATCAGCCAATGATGACACAGGTTCCCTGTGCGCTGGGTGTTGCCCCACTTGTGGCCGTGGCCGAGCTGAGGGTACGCTGGGTTGTGGGGTGGAGGACCTGTTCCCAGGGGCGGGGCAGGGAGGTGCTCAGGGAAGTCAGCGCAGCAGCTGCTTATCAATGTTTTAAACAATTGGCAATCGTAGCCACATGTGTGCAAAGGTGACGCTGTGAGCCTACAGATTGTCAGCTTCATGGCACAGCATGACCCAGGGCTGGCCTCCCCACACTAGCTCAAGCCACTAGCTCAGCGCCAGGGGCCTGACCTGGCCATGGGAGCCCCTGCCAGGGGAGGCATCCCGCTGTCGCTGCCGGGGCAGGACCTGAGCCATCTTGTTGACCACGAGCTCTACGATGAGCTGTTTGTCTTCATCCTGGTGGTCACCAATGAGCGGCATGGAGGAGCCCACCACCTGGGGGAAGGAAAGGATCCGTGAGGGGAGAGGCAGGCCTTCCACCTGAGGCAGCAGTAACACCGTGTTTTCAGTTGGCCAAGGGCATGGCCGCCGCTGAGCCCTAGTGTCTGAGGCACTGATTGTGCACGGTGAGGAAGGCTTGTCTGTTCCGAGGTACCTTACAGCCTAGAAGGTGCTTCAGAGCAGGACTCAGCAAATTAGGGCCCGTGGGCCCAACCTGGCCCACCACCTGGTTCTGTATGACCCATGAGCTAAGGATGGGTCTTTAAATTTTGTAACAGTTGAAAAAAATCGAAAGATTTTATAACACGCGAAAATGGCATGAAATTTAAATTTCAATGTCCATAAACAAAGTTTTATTGGAACACAGCCACACTTATTTTGTTTAACATATCGTCTGTGGCTGCTTTTGCAGAGTTCAGTAGTTACAGCAGAGGCTACGTGGCCTACAAACCGTAAAATATGTACCGTCTGCTCCTTTACAGAAAATGTTTGCCGATCCCTGCTTCATGGTTTTCTAGGTGCTTTGTCCTTTCCAAAATGCTTTGCTGTTGGTCCAGTTCGCAGAATACTTTAAAGGTTACTAAGTGCCTCGCCATTCACCAAGATGTCTCAATTCGCAGAGCACTAAACAATTTAATAAGGGTTTTGCTAGTCTCCAGGGACCTGCAAGTTCAGTCTAGTGTTCTGCCATTGCAAGGGATGGCCCCTTCAAAAGTTCGCCAGGCACCTTACAGTGTACTAAGCACATTGCTGTTGCCTGAGGACCTCTGTGCCATGGAGTGCTTCAGTTTGCACTGCTGCTGCCTGGCATCTGTTCCTCCCTCTGCCCCACCTACCCCTGGGTGCTCATACCTCAATGATGTGATCCCTTCCGTCCTTGCCATGTAGCGCTTCCACCGCACAGATGTCCAGTCCCCCAAAAATCTCCGAGCACGTGTCCACCCACAGCTTGTATCTGCCAAGACAAAGGGTGGAGAAGCCTGTCAGTCTCTCACCTGAGCTGCCGTGCTCCCATCCCCCCTTCCCCTCACACCCTGAGTTCAGGCTGCCCACCTGTCAGACATGGCGATCTGCTCCAGCATCGCAGAGCCAGTGTTGGTCTTCCAGTTCCCTGACACTGACGTCCTCCTGGGGCACAAGGGGACAGAAGCTCAGGGGTGCCTCGGCTGCATGAGGCAAGGCAGGGCACCCCTCCCAGGGCCTTGGTCTCTCCACTCACATGTAGGCCTTGTAGTTCTGCCCAATCTTCTGGACACGCACGTCATATTTGGCATCGATGAAGGGCTCGGCAGTGGCATACGTCTTGGTCAGTGCCACGACACTTGCGATGTCCTGGAAGTCATGCTGGTTGTCAACTTTGACCTGTGGACGTGAGGGCAAGGACCAGGGCCTGGTCAGGATAGGGCAGCTGTGGGGAGTGGGGGTGCCTGGGGGAGCATGTATATATGACACACAGGTGAGGCAAGTACACAAAAATTAGGTGGACATGCCAAGGCGCTCAAGCAGGCACGATCGTGGGTCTCCTATTTTGTACGTGAGCACACAGGCACAAAGTTGGGTGTGTAGAACACTGAGCATACCAAAATGTACTGAATTGTCTACTTTAAATGGGTGAGTTGTAGGGTGCGTGAATTATCTCTCACTAAAGCTGTGAAAAAACTGTGTATATACAATATACTAATATAGGCATCCAGACACAAAATCAATTGTACACACAACATGCTAAGATACAGAAACTTGGACACAAACAAATTACAAGTCTACTTTCTACGTACACAGAGACAAAATCAGATGGATGTAAAGCACACAGGACCCCAAGACTTTGGAACATAAAAGATCACACCACATCATGTGTGTTCGGCACAGGCATGCATGTACACACAGACACAATGCTGGAGACAGAAGCAAAATAACAGGACACACAAAACTGGCTGAATGCAGGAGGAAAAGGGTCGATGAGGTCAGCTGAACGTGAGAAAACAAAAATCTATTAGGTTGGTGCAAAAGTAATTGTGGTTTTTACCATAAGAACTGGCAAAACCCGCAATTACTTTTGCACCAACTTGATAAATAGCTAATGACACTCCAGGACACGCGATCACACAGAATGACTGGTGTGCATTGCACAAATACACATCTACCTATGCACAGCCCAGCCAGAGACTCACCTTGCCCATCCCAGAGTGTGCGTGCCCCATCTTCACAACCACAGGGTATGTTGTACTGCTGAGCTGGTGGGGAAAAGGCAGAGGAGACATGGTCAGGGCAGAAAGGGTGACTTCCAGGGGTGGGGTGGTACTGAAGGGATCCCAGCCAGTGGGAACTGCATTATGAGCCACTTCGCAGGACACACGGGTCAGAGACAGGCAGGCAGCAGCTGGGGGTCACACAGTGTCTCCACCTCCGGGCCCAGAATTGAACCCAGAGCCCTGTCTGTCTGTCCCTCCCTCCACCCCACCACCAAGTTCCAGACGTCCCGCCCCTGCTTTCCCGGGCAGAGGCATGGTATGAGCGTGGGGGACTGTTCCGGTAAAAAGAAAGTTTGTTTTTACAGTGGATGGATGATAGTGAGGCAAGTGTGTGCCAGTGTGTGTGTGGGGGGGTGGGGGGTGGGGAGTGGTGGTGAGCATGTAGTGACTGAACCCCTCAGCCAAACCTTGTATGTAAGCCTCACCTGCACACATAAACTATTGAGAGGCATGAGCCCTTGGAACTCAGATGTACATCGCCAAACCCAGAGATGCCAGTGCACATTGAGACTGACGGCCAACACAGGCTCAAGGCACGTGAGCTCTGGGGCAGCACAGACACCCACACAGTCATTCAGCCAGCCAGGTGCCCATAGCGTAGGTCAGCAGCCAGCACTCCTGGGCAGCACACACTGGACACCCTTAGGCACACGATCAATACTTGGGCACACACCCAGGTTCCCTCCCCTCACCCAAACCCACATCACCGTCAGGGGAACACACACAACACAAAAGATTACCCGTGCAATCAAGAGACACACAACTCTACAGGCACACTCCACAGAACTGGGCACATACTCAACACACAGGCACACATAAAACACCCCTAGGCAAATGCACAGCAAATAAGGCCCTACACAACACACAGAGGTGTATGCACTTCTAGATATTCACATCACCGCTGGGACCCGTAAGAGACCCACGCCACATTCCTGGGCACACAAAAAATATATCTACACACACACACAACCTGCCTTGCCACATATACAATACAGAGAGGCTACACACAACCAGAGACACCCACAACTCAGTTTGCAGAAAACATTCCTGGGCACTCCCACCCCAACACACATACAGTCACACATTCAGGCGAGAGGGATACCTCAAGTCTCCCCCGCTCCCGGATGGGGTAGAGGAAACCAGGTTGGACTGCCCTAGGCTCCCCACTCTCCCACCCCCACCCCCACAGCACAGCTGCACAGCGCCCCTCTGGTGGCCCTCCCTCTCACTGACAAGGTAGAGAGATGGCATTCCCGGAGGGGCTGCTGGGGCGGTGGTGGTTCCCAGTTCCCGACAAGCACAGGAAGCCCGCAGACTCAGAGTGACCGATTGACCTTACGGACTCCCTCTGCACCCCCCCTTCCTCATTTCCCAAATGACTGGCGTCATTATGAGGTGGGCTGAGAGGCACGATGTTGGGACGGGGGTTTGGGGCATCTCTGGGCAGCAGGCCAGGGAAACGATGCCGAGGCGGATGCATACAGTACCACCCAGGCGTGCGCACAGCACACAGAAGTGCATAATGCACTCACAGTTACATATGCAACCCAGATCTGCTTTGCCGAGGCTGGTAGACAACTCCCAGAAGTAACACACAAAACACACAGGCACATGCTCAACTCTTGGGAATGGACACACAACACACCAGAGAGCTGTGCGTACACACCCATACCTCCCCCAACAACCCTGAGGTTTCTAGGTGCCTCTTTTCGTTAACTGTCCTTGTTTCCTCTGGACTTGAGCCTAAACACAACGCTCTGTATATGTTTGCGTGCCTGTACATGTGTGCATGCAGAGTGCTTTGAACTCTGACTCTGGGAGCTCCTGGAAAGCCCTAGGTCTGAATTTTGGCCCTTCTTCTTCCTAAGGCCATGAAGGACACAACCCCTCTCTGAGCCTCAGTTTCCCCATCTGCACAAAGAGCACAATGAAGCCCAAGCACCTGGTATGCTGGGGGCATTGTCAGGTATCTGCTTTGCACATGCCTCCTGGACCCCCATGGGCCCCCACACCCATCCAGCTCCCCAGATGGTCACACATCCCTCCATGAACACCCCTCCCACTCTCCATTTCAAAACTGCACAATAACCAGATCCACACGACTCCTCATGTAAACAGTCGGCAAAACTCTGTGCTGACTCAGGTTTCAAAGAGTTGGCGTCAGAACCAGAGTCAGCGAGGGGCCAAGGCAGGACTTCCCCTGCCCTCACTTCTCCCTCGGAGGCACCAGGTTACTCAGCCCCATCTCATTCACTCTCACTGTCCCACTTTCACAATCAGCTCCTACAGATTTTTTTGGTTTACTTCCCTTCCTCCCTGTTTTTGTCTCCCCCCCCGCCCCTCCGTCCCCCCTCGCCGCCCTCTGGGAACAGAGCCATTTCTTCATTCTCATTCCTGGTAGGTCACTCAGCCCTTTTGTGTCTAAGTTTCCTCATCTGTATAATGAGAACATGAGCTATATCTAACTCACTGGGATATTGTGAGAAATAAGTTAGTTATTTTGGGAAAAATGCTCTACATGGTATCGAGCATACAGTAAGCCTCGATCCTCAAGAAGTGTTAGGTACTGTTGTTATTATTGGCTTAACATCTCTTCCTTAACTAACATTAATGAATAAAGAGGCAATCGGGATTGACTAAATGAGATAATATCTATAAAAAGACTTTAGAACAGTGCTTTTTTTTTTTTTTTTTTTTTTTTAAATAGAGACAGGGTTTCACCATGTTGCCCAGACTGGTCTTGAACTCCTGAGCTCAAGCGATCTGCCTGCCTCAGCCGCCCAAAGTGCTGGGATTACAGGTGTGAGCCACCATGCCTGGCCAAGTGCTTTCTTAAAAAATAGATTTAGGCTGGGTGCCGCAGCTCACGCATGTAATCCAAGCACTTTGGGAGGCTGAGGTGGGTGGATCACCCGAGGTCAGGAGTTTGAGACCAGCCTGGCCAACATGGTGAAACCCCATCTCCATTAAAAATACAAAAATTAGCCAGGCGTGGTGGCGTGTGCCTGTAATCCCAGCTACCAAGGAGGCTGAGGCAGGAGAAGTGCTTGAACCCAGGAGGTGGAGGTTGCAGTGAGCCGAGATCTCCCCATTGCACTCCAGCCTGGGAAACAAGATCGAAACTCTGTCTAAAAAAAAAAAAAAAAAAAAAAGATTTAGAAGGCTGGGTGTGGTGGCTCACGCCTGTAATCCCAACACTTTGGGAGGCTGAGGCAGGTGGATCACCTGAGGTCAGGAGTTCGAGATCAGCCTGACCAATATGGTGAAACCCCCGTCTCTACTAAAACTACAAAAATTAGCTGGGGATGGTGGTGGTGTGGCTGTAATCCCAGCTATTCAGGAGGCTGAGACAGGAGAATCTCTTGAACCCTGGAGGCGGAGGTTGCAGTGAGCTGAGATCACGCCACTGCACTCCAGCCTGGGTAACAGAGCAAGGCTCTGTCAAAAAAAAAAATTAGATTTAGAGGGTACAGCTGCAGTTTTGTGACATGGATATATTACACAGTGGTGAAGTCTGGGCTTTTAGTGTCCCCATCAACCAAATAGTGTACATTGTACCCATCAGGCAATTTCTCATCCCTCACATTCCTCCCACCCAGAATAGTGCTGGATACGCAGTAAGCACTCTGTAAGGGCTGCTGGTAGTTTTTGTTGTGTTCTTGTTATTGGGCTAACATCCCTGAATTAATCAAACTTAATTAGCAAGGGAGTATGGTGAGTGAATGAGATAATTTATACAAACACTTTAGCACATAGTACACAGAAAGTGCTCAATAAGTGGCTGCCATCATCACTACAATTATTATTATTGATCTATCCTCCTCGAATTAAGGATGTTAATCAGAACCCCAGGGAAGATTCCTGCATTGTCAAAAAGCTGGTGGGCAAGGATTGCCCCACCCCACCCCCCACCAGGGGTACAGGTCCATGGGGAAGGGGCAGGGCAAGATGGGGTGGGGATTAGTTTTCTACTGACCCACTAACTTGCTTCTTTCACTATCATTCATGGCCACCCCCTTCCCAATGCTCATTCATTCACCCGCACCATTCCCTGCTTGCTAGGACGGTGCCACTCCTGAGTTACAATCCTGGTGCCAGGTAGCCTCTGTTTGAATCCTGGCCATGCCCTGTGATCTTTGGAAAATTCTTCAGCTCCTCTATGCCCCATATTTCCTCATCTGTAAAATGGGAATAATAACCGGTACCCATCTCAGAGATTTGTTGTGAGCTTTGAGTGAGATAAACTATGCTGAGTGCCTGGTATACGGTCGGTGCTATATAAATGCCGGCTATTTGCCTGTGTTATTTGAGACCCTGGCTTTGGCTCCTGGTCACCTGAGTTCCAGTCTCAGTTCTGCCATGACTCTGTGATCCTGGGTAAGTCACTTAACCGCTCCGTGCCTCAGTTTCCCCATTTTGTATTCCTCCCCATTCACCTGACTTATCTCCCTCCACTGCTTGTTTCCTCTCTGCCACCCCTCACCAGCATGTCAGACATACAAAACAAGGGATTTTTGTGTGCTTGGCACACAGTAGATGCACAATAAATGTTGAAGGGCTGAACTAATTTGGGTTTGAGCCATAGGGAGCTTGGGGGATGTGGGTGATTGGATAGATTCTGGAGACTTTAGGGGACTGGGCTAATTTGGATTTGAGCCATAGGGAGCTTGGGGGATGTGGGTGATTGGATAGATTCTGGAGACTTTAGGGGACTGGGCCGGGAGGAATGCGGCCTCTAAGCTCTCCGCTGAGGCGGCCTGGAAGGAATAGTGACTGACGTGGAGGTGGGGGAGGGGGCTGGCCCGGGCGAGGCCCAGGGAGAGGGAGAGGAGGGGGGTGGGAAAGGAGGAGGGTGTATCTCCTTTCGTCGGCCCGCCCCTTGGCTTCTGCACTGATGGTGGGTGGATGAGTAATGCATCCAGGAAGCCTGGAGGCCTGTGGTTTCCGCACCCGCTGCCACCCCCGCCCCTAGCGTGGACATTTATCCTCTAGCGCTCAGGCCCTGCCGCCATCGCCGCAGATCCAGCGCCCAGAGAGACACCAGAGGTAAGCAGGGCCCGGGGTGGCCCAGCAGGGACCGGGGCTGGGCTGCAGCTTGGGTGCTAGCCACCAGGCCCGTGCACTCCCATGCCAGATGCCTGTCTACTCAGCTTGGCCTGCGGGTACCAGGACCCTGGGCTAGTCTAGGGGGAAGAGGGTTGGAGGCTGGAACCGCTTTCCCAACCCCGAGGCTCCAAACTCCCTAGACCCCCTGACATCCGTCCCCAACTCCTCCAAACCCATGACCCCCTAACATCACAAATGCTTTCCAAATCCCCCCGCAAATTCCTTCATCCCCCAATTTCCCTCATCACCCCCTAAATACCCACCGCTAACCCCTGCAGCTCCCTAAACTCCCCCAGCTCCCCAATCCCCAGTTACCCAGCTCCCAAACTTCTTTTGCCCTCAAATTCCTCAAGTATCCCCATTGCCTTAAGCCCCCAAATTCCCCCAACCCCTTCAACCTCCAAACTCCCCCAGCTCCCTAAACCCCCAACCTCCTCCAAATTCCTCAACCTCCCTTAATTCCCCCAGCCCCTTATATCTCTTAATATACACAACCACTAAACTCTGCCTCCTCCAAACTCTTCCAGCCCCCAATCCCAAATTCCTCACCCCCAAACTCCTCAACCTCCAGAATTCCCCAATCCCCTCATTCCTCAAACTTCCTCAGCCCCCTTCTCCCCCAAGTGCCACAACCCCATAACCCCGCAACTCACTCAGTCCCTCAATAATTTAAACTCTCCCAACTCTCTAAACCCTAAATTCCTCTGCGCTCCCCAATCCCCTTAAAATCCCCAAGCTTACCAACCCCTCAAGCCCAAATCCAGCCCCCTAATCCCCCCCATAGGCTGCCCCGGGGCAGGATGGGGTGGATGACCTGCCCAGGTCAGCAGATCAGCTGGGCCGGGGCCTGCCTGACATCCCCCTTCCCCACAGAACCCACCATGGCCCCCTTTGAGCCCCTGGCTTCTGGCATCCTGTTGTTGCTGTGGCTGATAGCCCCCAGCAGGGCCTGCACCTGTGTCCCACCCCACCCACAGACGGCCTTCTGCAATTCCGACCTCGGTGAGTCCTCACCCCACTCAGCCCACACACTCTGCCTTGGTTTCCCTTTCAGTCCAGTGGGGCTCACCATGGCACTTACCTCTAGAATGATTCCACTCGCCCCTGCACTTCCTCTGCTTTAGCCACACTGGCATCCTCACACTTCCTTGAGTACTCCGTGCCCAAGCCCACCACAGGACCTGCGTGCTGGCTGCTCCCTCTGCCTGGTACATTTTCCCCCCAGGTATCCACTGGGTAGCTGCCTCAAACGTCACTTTCTCAGGATGGTCTTCCCTGGCCATCCTGTTTAAAATTTTAACCCCTGCCCCTTAATACTCCTGATCTCCTGTTAAAGAGAAAAATATTCAGTGATACTTGTTATAGCACAGTAAGGAAGACCATATTCAGGACCATGGTGATGGGTATAGGAACCACTGCAATGGGATCTTGCAGTCGGGGAGAGAGATTGGGCTCAACACTGAATATAGCATGGGCCAGTAGGAATGTGTAGGTAAGGAGCAGTGTGAGGGTCTCTGGGTGGAAATTACTAAGAAGAAACATCAGGGGTAAGGGGGATTCTGGCTAAACCGACCTAACAGGATTCTTGCTGAAGGCAGGCCAAGGGGAATCAGACATCACCTGGGGGATGGTGGAAGATGAAGAACCCAGTCAGATAGCAAGGATGATCAGGTATTGAGGATGATCAGAGATTGAGGATGATCGGATATAGAAGATAGGGGTTCTTGCTAAACTGACTTAGCAAGGCTCTTGGCTAAAACTGGATTTTACAAGGAAGTGCACAGATGGGCCTAGGAGAAGGTTCAGGAGCCTGAGTAAAGTTTGGTCGAGCAAAGAATCTTTGTCAGCCCCTTACGTAGGTCTGTAATTCCCCATTATACTTAATGTCTAACATTCCATATCCTTATTTTGTTTGTTCTTAGCCTGTCTCCTCCTGGCTAGAATGTGAACTCCACAAGGAAAGGGATTTCTGTGTTTTGTTCACTGTTGTGTCCCTAACACCCAGAACAATGTCTGGCACACGGTGGGCACTCCCAAATATTTGAGGAGTAAATGAACAAATCAATGTATGAAAATGGCTTAAGCAGTGCCTGGCAAAGGGAGATACTCAACATACAGATGAATCAATGAACAAATGTGTAAATCACTTTGTGTGCTGTCTGGCATCCAATAACCCCTATTTATGTATGCGCTTTGCTGGTATGATGATGATGATCTTATTTTTATTGGCTCATACAGTCCATTTGACTCATATTTCCCTCCTCTCCTGCAGTCATCAAGGCCAAGTTCGTGGGGACACCAGAAGTCAACCAGACCACCTTATACCAGCGTTATGAGATCAAGATGACCAAGGTATCCCCTGCCCCCGCCCCTTTTCCCAGCATTTTCTAACATCTTCCTCCCGGTCAAAACAGAAACCTCTGGCCACTGGCTGGTGCGAGAAAGTTGGCTGTGATCTTGGGATGCTATATGACTTCAGGGAAGAACCTGGAGTGGGAGGATTATGTCAGTAAAAGAGACACTTCCCCTCATCCATCAACAGATGTACAAAGGGTTCCAAGCCTTAGGGGATGCCGCTGACATCCGGTTCGTCTACACCCCCGCCATGGAGAGTGTCTGCGGATACTTCCACAGGTCCCACAACCGCAGCGAGGAGTTTCTCATTGCTGGTGAGGCACTGTCCCCGCGCCCTGTGCCACGCCAACCAGTCCCTGGGACGCGGCCTAGCAACCGCGAGGGGGCGAGGCTCTGATGGGAATGGTCACACTGGAAATGGGGACCACCCCAATTTCAGCCTATCAGAAGGCCGGGCCTTTGCCAGCCTGGCGGCTCAGCCAATCACAAGCTGCTTGTCGGTTTTCCCCCCTTTCTCCTTAGGAAAACTGCAGGACGGACTCTTGCACATCACCACCTGCAGTTTCGTGGCTCCCTGGAACAGTCTGAGCTTAGCTCAGCGCCGGGGCTTCACCAAGACCTACACTGTTGGCTGTGAGGAATGCACAGTGAGTGCCTGGACCCTGACCTCCAACGGGAGATCCTTCCCAAGGCCATTCCCTAAATCGTGGGCTTGTTTCTTGCTCCCTCTGGCTATTCTGTGTCCCTGTGGCTGCTCCCCAACCCTAAGGGCTGTCCCTGATCTCTCTTGCTATTTCCCCAAGCCCGAGACTGCTCCCTTACAAATTCTGGCTGCTCCCTTGCCCTGTGTCCAATACCGTGTGATCGCCTGTCCCTCCTTGGTCCCTCTAATTCTTCCTTGTGACTATTCTGTAATCCCACTCCCCGTTCCTGAGCCCCTGGGATTGTTTCTTGGTTCCCCAGAATGTTCTCCAAGACCCAAAGTGCTGTTCCCTAATCCCACTGACCCTTCCTCAGCACATCTGCTTGTTGCTCTGCAGCTCTGACTATTCCAGACACCAGAGGGTGTTACATTGACCTCCTGGCTAGTCCAAGCCTGTTCCCTGATGGCTCCTGATGGCTTCTGAGCCCAGTGACTATCTTGGAGCCCCACTGGCTATTCCTGTGCCTAAACTCCTTAGCCGCCAACCGGGTGGGGCCCCTTACTACTGCCATTTTTTCCCTGTCCTTTGGGACAATTCCACAGGCGACCTGCCTGACTGACCCCCAGGGCCTATTCCCCACCATTCCAGGACACTGATTTACTGCCTTACTGTTACCTTGCAGGACCCAGTGACATTTCCCTCAATGGGAGGGGCTGTCCTGGGGTATGTACTTAGGTGGGGTGAGAGCAAGTCTCCGTAGCGGCTCAGTGTTGAAAGCTGAGGAGAGGAAGTTCTGCTCCACGGGGGAGGCAGGGAGAAGCCCTCAGAGATGTCTCCCTCCTCCCTTCCAGGTGTTTCCCTGTTTATCCATCCCCTGCAAACTGCAGAGTGGCACTCATTGCTTGTGGACGGACCAGCTCCTCCAAGGCTCTGAAAAGGGCTTCCAGTCCCGTCACCTTGCCTGCCTGCCTCGGGAGCCAGGGCTGTGCACCTGGCAGTCCCTGCGGTCCCAGATAGCCTGAATCCTGCCCGGAGTGGAAGCTGAAGCCTGCACAGTGTCCACCCTCTTCCCACTCCCATCTTTCCTCTGGACAATGAAATAAAGAGTTACCACCCAGCAGACACTGTTTCCGTGTAGTGCCTGGGAACAAACCCAAGTTGCTGATGACCTGGTGTGAGCACCCTGGGACCAGTGGGGATGAGGGATGCCAAATGTTGGGTTTTTATATTTTACTTAAATTCTGATGTACTGGTAGTAATTCTCAACATTAGCATTAGCACTGATGATCTGCAACAGCAGTAATGGTCACTGAACATGCATTATCAACCGTAACCTCTGAATAATTTCTCCAGTCAATACTTTAAAACATTTTTCTATACTGATTCCTAATTGCTATTTGCCCAGGGCTTTCTAGTTATAAATTATCCCACAGCTGACAAATCACTTGCCTTATTGGAAATTCCCCATTCACACATCTTGCCAGCTGACAGAGTCATTGACAAATGCCCTACCAATTGCCCAACCAAGACTGTCATTGCCTCAAGCACAGTCCTGATGTTGTCCAGTGAGGATGCCCCATCCAAACACGTGGGTGTTACTGTCCCCACCCTCAGGTTTTGTACCATGAGTCTGACTTGAGTGAAAGGGGACCCAAGGCACCCAGGGTCCCACAGTAACCCAGCTGGGGACTTGGGAAGAAGGGGTGGCCCTGGCTCCCCAGCCATGGCTGCAGGACATTCCTTGGAAGGGGCTGTTTGGGGCAGAGGAGAGGTGGGATGGAGAGAAGGTATAAGCTAAAAATCCCCAAGCTCTGCCATCCTCCCTCCCCTACTTCTCCCCTCACTCCTCTGACCAACTTGGAAGGAAATACTGACAGCAATGAAATGCAGGCAGGGTTCAAAATCAAGACCAGCCAGATATGCTGGCCCATACCCTCCACACACCTCCCTCAACCCAACTGTCCCCTCACCCAAACTAGGGTCTCTAGATTCGACCCTCACCTTTCTGAATCATCCTTTCTCTAGAAAAACTGGGTGAGAGAACCTCCAAATACTCCCCTCTGAGGCCTACCTGCTCCCACAGCGGGGTCCAGTCCCTGGCTCCTGCCCCTCATACTCCAAAGGTCTTGACTCAAGTGAGGCCCTTGGAAACTAGAATTTCAGATTGGTGCAAACATTCAATGGAGCACCTGTGTCCTCCTGACCTGAACCTACTTGAAAAGGGCCCCAATATATCTCCTTTGGTAAAGAAAAGGACCCCCAAATTCCCTCTCATCAGAGTACCCACTGCTCTTACCAATAAGAACCCAGGTCTCCTCCAGGGCATTCTAGGTCACCAAGCACAGCCCCCTGGATCTTCTGTGGTCCTGTCCCAGAGCCTTTTACACTCCTGGGAGGTTACCCCACGGCCCAAATTATGTCCTGGATGGGAATGGGCAGATTTTGAACACACAGTACTCAGCCACTTGAGCAGGGAATGCGCACGCAGCAACAATTTCTACATCAATATCTACACCTTGGTTACGCCCTTGGAGGGTCTGAATCTTGTCCAACGAAGGGGGCTAACCGCAGCCTTTGCTGATGGGCACAACTGTAAGGCAAGGGCCCGGGCCCTGGTTCATCCCTGGTGACCTTGTCAATGTTTCCTCAGCTGCCTGCAAGAGTCTGACCACTCCTGGCAATTCACCAAAACTTAGTGTCAGCTACCTGCACTCTTAAGCTGCTCCCTGGCCTCAGGGCCCATTTCCTAAGTCCTCAGCTCTTCCAAGCCCTAGGGGGAAGGTGAAGTAGCAGGGGAAGGATGGAACCCAGTGTGGAGGTCGTTCTCCTGCCGACCTGTCTACCCTGCAGGTCAGCCCTTCTCCAAGTGCAATGCAGAATGGACAGGGAGGACCGGTGCCTCAGGGGACACAGAGTCCAGAACAGCAGACGAGGCTACCTCCCCCAGAGACCTGGCATGAGCTCCTGGCAGGATCCGTAACCCTGGGCTCATTACATCCCCCATTGCTCTTGTAGAACATCCGTTAAAATAGGTCAAGTGAGCATCCTCCATCCCCAGCATTCGGGGTGTCTGTGGGTGAATCTCTGTTTGGGAGAGACTCTGTGACAGCTGAGAGGAAGCTCGTAGGGGTCACAGCCATGTGTGGTATTCAGCAAGGGACCCAGCTCAGTGGGGAGCCTGGGGGGCCAGTCCTTCTCTCACCTGAGCCTCAGTCCTTCTCGCCATGTTTAAACATGGGCGTCACAGTCCTGGCCTAGAATCCTTCAGAGGTCTATGGTGGGGTTGGAGGATGTTTACGGGGTGTCTTTGCCCCTTGGATATTTTTGGGGGCGTCAAAACACAGGAAATGGGCCAGTCATGGTGGCTGATGCCTGTAATACTAGCACTTTGGGAGGCCAAGGCGGGCGGATCACGAGGTCAGGAGTTCAAGACGAGCCTGGCCAACATGGTTTCCATCTCTACTAAATATACAAAAATTAGCCAGCTGTGGTGGCGCATGCCTGTGGTCCCAGTTACTTGGGAGGCTGAGGCACAAGAATCGCTTGAACCCAGGAGGCAGAAGTTGCAGGGAGCTGAGATCATGCCACTGCACCCCAGCCTGGGGGATAGAGCAAGACTCTGTCTCAAAAAAAAAAAAAAAAAAAAAAAGGCCGGGCACAGTGGCTCAAGCCTGTAATCCCAGCAATTTGGGAGGCCAAGGTGGGCAGATCACGAGGTCAGGAGATCGAGACCATCCTGGCTAACAAGGTGAAACCCTGTCTCTATTAAAAATACCAAAAAAAAAAAAAAAATTAGCCGAGTATGGTGGTGGGCGCCTGTAGTCCCAGCTACTCGAGAGGCTGAGGCAGGAGAATGGCATGAACCTGGGAGGCAGAGCTTGCAGTGAGCTGAGATCAAGCCACTGTACTCCAGCCTGGGCGACAGAGCGAGACTCTGTCTCAAAAGGGGGAAAAAAAAAAAAAGCAGGAACCTTGGAGCCAGATCATCTGCATTCAAATCCTGCCCCTGCCCTGTCTTAGCTCTGTGTCCTTGAATAAATCATATTACCTCCCTGAGCCTCAGTTCCTGCATCTGTAAGACAGGGATAAAAAGAAGGCCTAACTCATAGAGACAACGTCCATATTAAATGAGGTTGTATATGTGAAGTACTTGGAACAGTGCTAGGCATATAGCACTTACAAGCATTAGTTACTAGGAGTAGTTATGATAACTATAACTTAACTTATAACTTTAGTAGTGATTATTTATAATATTGCAAACAATGTTTGATATTAGGCACGATAATATACAATATCGGAAATAACGTGTATGATTAGTACCAATAATTTAATGTCCATTTCTCCCCCACACCAGTCTCCTCACCAAAATACAAGCTCCTGACCCTGCTCTGCCTGAAGGAACGGGGTAGGTCTCTGAGACCCAAAAGCTACTGATGTGATACTAAGATCCCAGCTCTTTACGCCATAAATGCTCCTCAGTCCCAGTGTCCCTCTCTCTTTTCCCCCTCACAGACAATCCAGTTTCCTAGTGGAGTCCTGAACCTGTGGCTCATAGATCCTTCTACACGCCCACCCACAACAACTGTGGCGACATCATGAGGAGAGGTTCCCCTTTAGGGATTCCTAACGGCAGGCCAGCCAACCTGTCCCCACCCTGTGTGGACTCCTCACCCTCAGGTCTCCCTCTGCACCACCCTGGAACAAAAAGTCCCCATCCCTGGGGCATTCTCCCCACGAAGAACCCCCGTCCCACAATACTATGTTCCCAACTTCAGCCCATCACAGCAAATTCTGTCCCCAGTCCGTAGTAGTGTTCTGAGTCTTTGAGACTTGGGGATCATAGCATGTCCTAGCCGAGGGACATATGGTCATGCTACACTGGTCCTTGGGGCATGGCCTCTGTCCCTCCAGGCCCTTTGAGGGATAGAAGTCTGCACTCTGCGAGATGGGGGGGTGCATCCTTGGAAGGCGCTCAGGGAGGAGCCCAGAAAGGGCTTCCTAACTTTTTACAGGAAAGGAGGCGATGGGGCCTTGAGTGAGTCCCTCAGGGACTCCCGCAGCCACAGGCGTCCCCTTTGTGTTTTGGCTTGCCCCTGTTCTTCCTGCCTCTTGCTCCCCCACTTCTTCTTCCTATTCCCTGCTCCTTGTCCCTGTTGCCTACTTCCTATCCCTTGCTCCTTCTACATATTCCCTACTCTTTTGTAAAATGTTTTATTTTATTTTATTTTATTTTTTATTTTAAAGACAGAGTCTCACTCTGTTGCCCCGGCTGGAGTGCAGTGGTGCAATCATGGTTCATTGCAACCTCAACCTCCTGGGCTCAAGCGATCCTCCCACCTCAGCCAGCTAAGTAGCTGGGACTACAGGCACATGCCACCATGCCCAGCTAATTTTTTGTAGAGACGGGGTTTTGCCATGTTGCCCAGGCTGGTCTGGAACTCCTAGGTTCAAGCGATCCTCCCAGCTCAGCCTCCCAAAGTGCTGGGATTACAGGTGTGGGCCATCAGTCTCTGCCTTCATGTTCCCTACTATCAAGCCCTGCTCCAGCTCCTGTTCCCACTCCTCGTGGTTCCCTTTCTGTTTGTGATTCTCTTTTATTGTTCCCTGGCCCGCACTGCCCTACTCTTGTAGGAGCAGAAGCTATGAGAAGCATGTAAAGCAGTGCAGTGACTCAGCCACCTCCAGGGGCTTCCCTGTCTCCCCCTCCCTGGGCAGAGCTGCATACCTGAACCCCAACCTTGCACAATCTCTGTGGGGACATGTGCTTCTCTAAGCACTGGCAAGAAGAACACGAAGCCACAAACTTGGGTGCCTTCCCTGGTGACCCGAGGTTTGCTATTGAATCTTCACATGTGACAGCTTCTTGCCTTGGACCCATACTTCCACTCAGCCATGGTGAGCTGGTGACTCTCCACCTTCCTCAAAATTATAAACCTCCTTAAGCCCATCAACCTCCCCCAACCCCTGCCCCAAGCCCCTTGAAGACCACCAACTTTTTTTTCGAGACAGGGTCTCCCTCTGTTGCCCAGGCTGAGTGCAGTAGTGTGATCATGGTTCACTGCAGCCTTGACCTCCCTGGCTCATGATCCTCCCAGCCTAGCCTCCCAAGTAGCTGGGACTCCAGGCACGTGCCGCAACGCCTGGCTAATTTTTCTATTTTTAGTAGAGACGGGGTTTCACCATGTTGCCCAGACTGGTCTCGAACTCCTGGGCTCAAGTGATCCTCCTGCCTTGGCCTCCCAAAGGGCTGGAGTTACAGGCATGAGCCACTCTGCCCCACCAACACCCACCAACTTCTAACTGTGTGGAGTTCTGGTCACATTCTGTTTCTTGATCTGGGTGCAGGTGACAAGAGTATGTTCACTTTGTGAACACTCAAAGGGCTGTACACTTAGGATATGTCCCCTTTGCTGAACTTGCAATATCTCAATAAAATTGGCCCCCAAAAGAAACTCCCCACCCCAGTGACATATCCCTCCTGCACCCTCCTTCAATTCTTTGCTCACTCCTGCCCTCTCTCCTTCACACAACTCCCATATCCTTGACCCTGGTCATTCACACCTCAGAGCCCCCTTTTCTTTCTTTACTCCACAGAGACTGTGAATCCTGGGCCCAGAGAAGGCCTTGGGGTTGGACACCACCTGTCACATCGTGTGCCCTCCATAAATACTTGCTGCACCATATATCACCTGAGTGGCGGTGGCAAGGGAGGGCCATTCCCCACTGGGAGAGTGGCCCTTCCCCAGGTCTGTGTGTCCAGGTAGACGTGACCAGGAGAGGGAAGGTGGGGTGAAGGGAAGTTAAACTGCTTAACAGGTCTTCTCATGTCTCCCCCACCCCAGTGGTGACTAGACACAGTTGAGCTGAGTAGCCTTCAGAGGGCTCCTGGCAGCCTGTGACCTGCATGGGAATAGATAGGGCATTGGTCCCAGAGTCCCCAGCATGTGTCTCCCACCACATGACGGAGGCTGGGCAACCTTCCCACCAAGGCTTCCAAGTACTGCTCCTACAAATTCCCTCCATGCTACACAGGGAGCTGGGAACAAAAGGGAAAACCCGGTGGCAAGCTGGCCTGCAGGGAGTCTAATGCCTCTGCCACCCACCCTCTGTTACCCACCCTTGACTCTGTCTTCTTCCTGGCCTCTGAAGTCCTGTTCTCTCTGTCCCTGACAAGAGTAGAGCATAGTTCTACGATGTTCTACTCTTGTCAGAACTACATAGTTACAAAACAGCCAGGAGGTGCTGCTGCCCTACCAGGCACTAGGAATTAATGAGAAAAGTTGCTGTTAAGGTAGTATGGCTTTGGTACAGGTTTACAGAAAGTGGCCAATGGAACAGAATAGAGTTCTGAACCTGCAGGACAAAGATATGAAATGTTAGTATAGGCCGGGCGCGGTGGCTCATGCCTGTAATCCCACCACTTTGGGAGGCCGAGGCGGGTGGATCACCTTAAGTCAGGAGTTCGAGAGCAGCCTGGCCAACATGGTGAAAACCCATCTCTACTACAAATGCAAAAATTAGCTGGGTGTGGTGGGATGCCCCTGTAATCCCAGCTACTCGGGAGGCTGAGGTGGGAGAATTGCTTGAACCCAGGAGGCGGAGGCTGCAGTGAGCCAAGATCGCGCCACTGCACTCCAGCCTGGGCAACAGAGACCCTGTCTCAAAAAAAAAAAAAAAAGTTAGTATATATATGACAGAGGTGACATGCAAGCTCGGTGGGGGACAAAAGCTTACCTATAAGGAAAAAGATGAACTCAATCCCTACCTCCTTCACACTGTATACAAAAAGGAATTTCAGAAGAATGAAGAATTTAGATGACAAAAACGAAACTTTACTAAAAAGTCCCTCTTTGCTCTAGTGACTTGAGTCACTACTTTGATCATACACCTAAGTTCCATATGTACATGGATCTATAACTGGACTTTTGTTTTTCTTCCTTTAATCTGTCAGCCTGTCTATTCATGGGTCAGCATCATACTATTTAAATTGTAAAAGCTTCAGGCTGGACATGGCGGCTCACGCCTGTAATCCCAGAGTTTTGGGAGGCCAAGGCAGGAGAATTGCTTGAGGCCAGGAGTTTGAGACCAACCTAGGCAACATAGCAAGACCATGCCTCTACAAAATAAACAATAAAAAAATTAGCTATACATGCACCTGTAATTATAGCTACTCAAGAGGCTGAGGTGGAAGGATTGCTGGAACCCAGGAGGTTGGGGCTGCAGTGAGCTACAATCATGCCACTGCACTCCGGCCTGGGCAACACAGCAAGATTTTGTCTCAAATAAATAAATAAATAAATAAAATATTCGTAAAATGTCTGGTGGCAGAGGCATCAGACTCCCTGTGGGCTGGGAGTATGAGTCCTTATTATCACTTTTCTTTTTCAGGGTTTTCCTAGTTTTTCTTGCATGTTTGCTTTTCCATATGAACTTTACTATCATCTAGCTCTAGATATAAGTTTGTAGGTATATTTTTGGGAATCACATTAAATATATAAATTAAATAAGGACCTGAGAAGGTGAACTGCCATTTTCATGATGTTAATTCATTCTATCTGAGAACAAGAAATGTCTTTCCATCTGCCTAAGTCTACCTTTGTGCCTTTCAGGAGTGTTTTAAACTTTTCCTCATATCACTTTGCACATCCCTTTGTTGATCTTATCCCAAAATAGCTTATGGTTTTTTTTGGTTGTCATTGTATATGTTTTGTCTTCTATTATATCTTCTATCTGGTTATTTGTGTATATAAAGACTACTGATTTCTGCATGCTGATTTCATATGCTGCTGTTACTGCATTCTTTTTTATTTTTATTTTTTGAGACAAGGTCTCACCCTGTCACCCAGGCTGGAGTACAGTGGTGGGATCGTAGCTCACTGCAGCCTCAAACTCCTGGACTTAAGTGATCCTCCTGCCTCAGCCTCCCGAGTAGCTGGGACTACAAGGGCGCACCACCACGTCTGGCTAATTTTGTGTTTTTTTGTTTTGTTTTTGTTTTTTGTGTTTTTTTTGGTAGAGATGGGGTTTCACCATGTTGACCAGGCTGGTCTTGAACTCCTGGGCTCAAGTGATCTTACTGCCTTGGCCTCCCAAAGTGTTGGGATTATGATGTAAGCCACTGTGCTCACCCTTAATGTGGTTTTGAATTTGTTTGCTAATATTTTATTTAGGATTTTTGCATTGATATTTATAGTAAAAATGGCCTATGCTTTTTTTTGAGCAAAGTCTCGCTCTATCACCCAGGCTGGAGTGCAGTGGCACGATATCAGCTCACTCAACCTCTGCCTCCTGGGTTCAAGTTATTCTCCTGCCTCAGCCTCCGGAGTAGCTGGGACTACAGGCGCACCACCACCACGCCCAGCTAATTTTTATATTTTTAGTAGAGATGGGGTTTCACCATGTTGGTCAGGCTGGTCTCGAACTCCTGATCTCAAGTGATCCACCTGCCTTGGCCTCCCAACATGCTGTGATTATAGCTGTGAGCCACTGCACCAGGTCTATGCTTTTCTTTGTGCTATTAATGTTATAATTGCTTTAGAGAGGTAATACGGAAGTTTGTCTTCATTTTCCATTCTGTGGAACAATTTATGTGGCCATTGGGATTAACTGGTCTCTAGCATTTCAGTGGAATTCCCCTGTGAAATCATCTGGGCCTGATGCTTTTTTATGGGGCAGTTCCTTAAAAACTTTCTCCATTTCTTTTATGGAAATTGGTTTGTTAACCTCTAATGGGGTCGATTTTGGTAAACTGTGTTTCCCCAGGAAATTATTTATTTTCATCTAGGGTTTTCTATTTTATCTGTGGATGCCTTTTTTATATTTTGACTTTTAGAACCACGCTAACGTCTTACATTTAAAAATATAAAATTAAATCAGCATTACCAGGCATGGTGGCTCACACCTGTAATCCCAGCACTTTGAGAGGCCAAGGCAGGTAGATCGCTCAAGCTCAGGAGTTTGAGAGTAGCCTGAGCAACATGGTGAAACCCAATGTCTTATAAAAAATACAAAAGAATTAGCCAGGCATGGTGGCATGCACCTGTGGCCCCAGCTACTCAGGAGGCTGAGGTGGGAAGGTTGCTTGAGCCCAGGAGGTGGAGGTTGCAGTGAGCCAAGATTGTGCCACTGCTCTCCAGCCTGGGCGACAGAGTCACAGACTCTATCTCAAAAAAAAAAAAAAAAAGAAAAAAAAAGAAGGCTAGGTGCGGTGGCTCACGTCTGTAATCCCAGAACTTTGGGAGGCCGAGGCAAGTGGATCACCTGACGCCAGGAGTTCAAGACCAGCCTGGCTAACATGGTGAAACTCCGTCTCTACTAAAAATACAAAAAACATTAGCCGGGTGTGGTGGTGCACACCTGTAGTCCCAGCTACTTGGGAGGCTGAGGCAAGAAAATTGCTTGAACCCAGGGGGCAGAGGCTGCAGTGAGCCGAGAACACACCACCACACTCCAGCTGGGTGACAAAGTGAGACTCTGTCTCAAAAAGAAAAAAAAAAAAAACCTCCCTTTCAGAGGGGGTCCTGCCCAATACCCAGAAGGAAGGGATGTTGCAGAGAGAGTCTAAGGCTCTGAACAGACAGGCCTTGCTGGGTTTCCCCACTCAGTCTGTTAGTACAAGATCATACCCTTTTTGTCCCATCACATTTCTTTCTTTTCTTACTTTCTTTTCTTTTTTCTTTTCTTTTTTTTTTTTTTTTGAGACAGAGTTTCGCCCTTGTTGCCCAGGCTGGAGTGCAATGGTGTGATCTCAGCTCACCGCAACCTCCGCCTCCTTGGTTCAAGCAATTCTCCTGCCTCAGCCGCTCGAGTAGCTGGAATTACAGGCATGCGCCACTGCCCCCGGCTAATTTTGTATTTTTAGTAGATACGGGATTTCTCCGTGTTGGTCAGGCTGGTCCAGAACTCCCGACCTCAGGTGATCCACCTGCCTCAGCCTCCCAAAGTGCTGGGATTATAGGCGTGAGCCACCGCGCTCGGCTGTCCCATCACATTTCTATACAGTTGTAAATCCTGCCTATGCAATGAAGTCTCCATGAAGGGCTGAAGAGGATGGAGTTGGAGAGCTTCTGGATAGCCGAACATGTGGGGTTCCTGGAGGGTGGCTACCTGGGGGTGGGGAATGGAAGCTCTGTGCTCTTTCCCACATGCTTCGTCCTCTGCATCTCTTCATCTGTATCCTTTGTAATGTAATACTCTTTACATGTAAATAAGTGTTTCCCTGAGTTCCATGAGCCACACTAGCAAACTAATTGAACCTGAGGAAGGGGTTGTGGACCCCGATTTATAGCTAGTTGGTCAGAAGCACAGGTAAAATAACCCGGGGCTTGCCATCAGCATTAGAAGCAGGGCTTAGTCTTGTGGGACTACATCCTTAACCTGTGTGATCTGATGCTATCCTCCAGGTAGATAGTGTCAGAATTGAATTGCAGGACATCCAGCTGGTATATTAATTTGCTGCAGAATTAATTGCTTGCTTGGTGTGTGTGTGTGTAAAAACCTCCACACATTGTATTGTGAGAGCAGAAGAAAAAACAGTTTGATTCTTCTACTCACACACATACAACAATTTTATATATACACATATATGAAATTATATATATATATACACATAAAGAAATGATATGTCCTAGCTGTGTACAATGGGAGGGCCTTGAAGCAGGAACATTCCAGTAGCAATGAGTAAATTTAGTTCCCAGATCTTGGCTTTGAAATACTATTATCTTTGGGCTGGGGCTGGGAAAGAACAAGATATGCCTGGAGGTGATGTCAGCAGAAACGTAAGAGCCTATCCTCTCCTCCTTAAAATTGCTCAAAAGCAATGAGAACACTGGCAAAAATTGTCAAAACAAACTTATCAGAACTCTGGAAATTGACCAAGGTTTACAATTCAGAAAACGTTTTTTCAAGAAAATGGCTGAATCTTGGTAACAACAGGAAACTGTGGCATTTGAACTTCTCCTGTACGCATCCCCTTCTCCTCACCTCCACAAGAGCCTTAAAAACCAACAGCCCTGCAATTCCAGTGAAAACCAGCAGACTAGCAACTATTGGAGGAGGCAGAACAGGGTTGGAGTTCCTCCAAAACCTCATTTCCAGAGAACTGTCTTTATTTGATCTGTCTGGCATTATCCTGAATACTCCACTCATGGGGCTCATCTGGTATAAACAGCTTTCTCTGGGGGTGCTTTTCAGAAACAATTAGCAACTGTTTAACGCAGCAGTGATAACATTTAGGAAAAAACAGCAAGCTTATCAAGAAAACTTAAAAGGAAAATCTAGGTAATTATATATCCATTATCAGTCCATTATTAGGCTTTAAAAAGCTCTGACATATGCCTGGGAATCTAGAAAACCACAAATATGCATAAGGTTGTATGTATGCCTAGGATCTCTGGCTGACCTCAAAACTCTGCACAAGCAGGAAATGAAGGATAAGGCAAAGTTGTAAACAGCCTGCCTTTGCATTAAAGGCACACCCCGACATGCACATAGAGCCCATCAGCAAAGTCTGGAAGACTTACTGGTTTCAGGTGATTTAAAGAAATATCTGTCCAATCATTAGCTGACCACTAAGCTAATGGAGCAGAGACTTGGGTAGCCACACATGACAAAGAACACAGGCTTTACAGAATTAGTTCAGGAAAGTCACTAAAAACAAAACAAAACAAAGCAATAAAAACAAATCCTGAGGAGGGGAGAGAATCTGATTCCCAGAGTTGCCACATTATATTATTTAAATGTACAGTTTTCAACAAAAATGTATGAGAGACAAAATTAAGTGTGGCCCAAACACAGGGAAAAAAGCAGTCAAACACTATCCCTGAGGAAACCCAGATGTTAGACTTAATAGGCAAAAACTGTAAATCAGTGATTTTTAATATTTTCAAAGAACTAAAGGAAACTATGTTTAAAGAACTAAAGGAAGGGATAAAATGATAACCTAATAAGTAGTGAGTATCAATAAAGAGAAATTACATAAAAAAGAAATTCTGGGCCGGGCATGGTGGCTTACGCCTGTAATCCCAGCACTTTGGCAGACCGAGGTGGGTGGATCACCTGAGGTCAGGAGTTCGAGACCAGCCTGGCCAATATAGTGAAACCCCCTCTCTACTAAAAATACAAAAATTATCTAGACGTGGTGGCGTGTGCCTGCAATCCCAGCTACTCAGGAGGCTGAGGCACGAGAATTGCTTGAACCTGGGAGGTAGAGGTTGCAGTGAGCCGAGATCGTGCCATTGCACTCTAGCCTGGGTGACAGGAGTGAAACTCCATCTCAAAAAAAAAAAAAAAAAAATTCTGGAGATAAAAAGCATAATAACTGAAACGAAAAATTCACTAGAGGGGATCAACAGTAGCTTTGAGCTGGCAGAGTAAAGAATCAGTGAATTTGAAGACAGGTTAGGTGAGATGATCCAATCTGAGTAACAGAAAGAAGAAAAGTAAACAAAATGAACACAGTCCTAGAGGTCTGTGGAACACCATGAACCATATAAACACCCACACAATGGAAGTCCCAAAAGGAGAGAGAAAAGAGAGAAAAAAAAGTGCAAGAAAGACTATTTGAAGGAATAATGGCTAAAAATCCCCCCAATTTGATTTAAAGCATTAATCTATGCATTCAAGAAGTGCACTGAACTCCAACTAAGATAAATTCAAAGAGATAGGCACCCAGACACATCATAAACTTATAAAAGCTAAAGACAGAGAGAATCTTGAAAGTAAGAGAGAAGTAACTCATCATATACAAGGAATCCTCAATAGGATTAGCAGCTAATTTCTCATTAGAAATCTTGAAGTCAGAAGGCAGTAGGACAACATATTCAAAGTACTGAAAGAAAAAGACTGCCAAACAAGAATTCTACATCCAGCAAAATTATCTTTCAAAAATGAAGGAGAAATTAAGACATTCACAGATAAACAAAAACTGAGATAATTCATCACTAACACACTTCTACAAGAAATGCTAAAGGGAGTCCTTCAGGGTGAGATAAAATGATACTAGCTAGTAATGTAAATCTACATAAAGAAATAAATAGCACCTGTAAAGTTAACTACATAGGTAAATATAAAAGACAGTATAAATGCATTTTTTTGCGTGTAACACTTTTTTCCTCCTATCTGATTTAAAAGACAACTGCATAAAGCAATAACTATAACTATGTTCATGGGCACACAATGTGTAAAGATGTAATTTGTTTGACAATAATAGCACAAAGGAGGGATGAAGGAATAAAGTTATATAGAGGCAATTTCTTTGTATTACTGAGCTTAATTTGGTATTAATTCTAATTGGAGTAATATAAATAATGATGTTAATTGTAATACCCAAGAAAACGACTAAGAAAAAAAAAACAGGCTAAGTGCAGTGGCTCATGCCTGTAATCACAACACTTTGGGAGGCCACGGTGGGTGGGTAACTTGAGCTCAGGAGTTTGAGACCAGCATGGGCAACATGGCAAGATCCTGTCTCTACAAAAAAATTAAAAATTGGCCAGGTGCGGTGGCACACGCCTGTAATCCCAGTACTTTGGGAAGCCAAGGCGGGCAGATCACAAGGTCAGGAGTTCGAGACCAGCCTGACCAACATGGTGAAACCCCGCCTCTACTAAAAATACAAAAAAATTAGCTGGGTGTGGTGGCAGGTGCCTGTAGTCCCAGCTATTCAGAAGGCTGAGGCAGAAGAATTGCTTGAACCCAGGAGATGGAGGTTGCAGTGAGCTGAGATCATGCCACTGCACTCCAGCCTGGGTGACAGAGTGAGACTGTCTCTAAATAAATAAATAAATAAATAAATAAAAATAAATACAAAATAAAACCCGAAAAATTAGCTGGGCATGATGGCATATGCCTGTGGTCCCAGCTATTCAGGAGGCTGAGGCAGGAGGGTAGCTTGAGCCCAGGAGGTTGAGGCTGCAATGAGCTATGTTCCTATCATGGCACTGTGGCCTGGGTGACAGAGCAAGACCCTGTCTCAAAAAAATATATAAAAATTTTTTAAATTAAAAAAATGAATAAAAGAAAAGACATAGGGAAGAAACAACAGAAAAATTAAAAAATGGTACACTAGAAAATATCTGTTTAACTTAAAAGAAGGCATTACTAGAGGAATACAGGAACAAAAAATAAGATATAGAAAACAAATAGCAAAATTGCAAACATAAACTCTACTTTATCAGGAATTACAATAACATAAGTTAATTAAACACTGCAATTAACCCTTTTCCTGTTTAGGGAAAAACAAACGTGCAGCTTGCTGCCTGTGCTCACTAGGTTTTACATAAACATGCTCTTTGAGGCTGAAGCAAAGCTAACTGATTTTCAATGTCAAAACAAAATATAAAAACTCTTCTTGGAGTTATTTCTAAGCTGAACTAACATCAGAATCATCTGAATCATCAGAATCATCTATTTTGGAAAAATCGGATTCATCAAATGAATCTTCAGCCAACGACTGTTCAAGAACGATGTTAACACCATTTGTAGAGATGCTACATTTTCTAGGATTTGACATTTTCAGTGATTGAGAATTACTATATTTTGTAAATGGAAATACCACTCCTAAAAACAGAATGCTATAAATAGAATGATGTCTTTTGTTTCCAAAGTCGATATACTAGAGTGATGTGAAAATAATAATAAAAATGAGATAGTTTGTGGCAAAGCTATCTCAGGGTAAACACTGCAGCCGCAAGTGCCATCACAGAGTATTCTCAGCGCAAATGGTAAAGGGTTAATAGGCATAGGCACAGTGGATGAAAAGCATGACTTAATTATATGCTATCTATAAGAGGCACATTTTAGATTCAAAGACCCAAATAAGTTGAAAGTAAATGGATGGAAAAAGATTTACCATGCAAACAATAGCCAAAAGAGAGCTGGAATAGCTATACTAATATGAGGCAACATAGAATTTAAAACAGCAATTGTTACTTGAGATAAAGAAAAATATTTTATAAGCATAAATGGTCAATCCTTCAAGAAGATTTAACAATAATAAGCATATGTGTACCTAACAACACAGCATAAAATATATGTAATAAAAACAGACAGAATTGGAGACAGAAATAGACAATTCAACAATTATAGCTGAAGACTTCAATATCTCATTTAAAGAAATGGATAAAACAACTAGACAGGGAACCAACAAGGAAGTTTGTTTTTTTTTTTTTTTTTTGGAGACGTGGTCTCACTCAGACTGGAGTGCAGTGGTGCAATCTCAGCTCACTGCAACCTCCACTTTCTGGGCTCAAATGATCCTCACACTTCAGCCTCCTGAGTAGCTGGGACTATAGGCATGTGCCACCATGTGGCTTTTTGTGTGTGTGTGTGTATTTTTTGTAGAGTTGGGGTTTTGCCATGTAGCCCAAGATGGTCTTGAACTCCTGCACTCAAGCAATCCACCCGCCTTGGACTCCCAAGGTGCTGGAATTACAGGGGTGAGCTACTACGCATGGCCAATAAGGAAGATTTGAAAAATGCTATAAACCAATTCGACCTCATAGACATCTATAGAACACTTCACCCTACAATGGCAGAATACACATTCTTCTTCAGTGCATATGGAACATTCTTCAGAACAGACCATATGTTAAGCCAGAAAACAAATCTCAGTAAATTGAAAAGGACTGAAATTATACAAAATATGTTCTCTAACCACAATGGAATGAAATTAGACATCAAAAACAGAAGAAAATTTGAAAAATTTACAAATATGTGGAAAGTAACACGCTCCTAAATAACCAATAGGTCAAAGAAGAAATCACAAGGGAAATTAGAAGATACTTTGAGATGAATGAAAATGAACACACAACATATCAAAATGTAAGGGATGCAGTTAAAGTGGTGCTTAAAGGAGAATTCATGGTTGTAACTGCCTATATCTGAAAAGAAGGAAGATATCAAAATCAGTAACCTAATCTTCCATTTTTTTCTAGGAAATTAGAAAGAAAAGAGCAAACTAAGTCCAAAGCAAGCACAAGGAAAAACATAATAAAATAAGAGTAGAAATAAATGACATAAAGAATTTTAAAAATAGAGAAACTAACAAAACAAAAATTTGGTTCTTTGAAAAGATCAATAAAATTGATAAACCTTTAGACTAAGAATAAAAAAGGGCAGAAAATTCTAATTACTAAAATCAAGAATGAAAGAGTGAACATACTACTGACCTTACAGAAATAAAAAGTATTATAAGAGAGTATAAGAGAGTACTGTGAACAATTATGTGCCAACAAGTTAGAAAACCTAGATGAAATGGACAAATTCCTAGAAAGACACAAACTACAAAAACTGACTCAGTAAGAAATGGAAAATCTGAATAGACCTATAACAAGTGAAGAGATTGATTTAGGAATAAGTAAAATTTCCTACAAAGACATACCCAGGACCAGATGTCTTCACTGGTGAATTCTACTAAACATTTAAAAAGAATTAATACCGACCAGGCATGGTGGCTCACACCTGTAATCCTAGCATTTTGGTAGGCCAAAGCAGGAGGATCGCTTGAGCCCAGGAGTTCAAGACCAGCCTGAGCAACACAGCAAGACCCTGTCTCAAAAAAAGAAAAAAAATTAATGCCAATCTTCACAAAATCTTCCCAAAAATAGAAGAAGGAACACTGTCCAACTCATTCTATGAGGCCAGTGTTATTCTGATACCAAAACCAGAAAAAGACATCATAAGAAAACTACAGAGCAACGTCTCTTATGAATACAGATACAATAATCCTTAACAAAATAATCACAAATGGAATCCTACAACATACAAAAAGGATTTATACCAAGGCCAAGTGAGATTTAGCCTAGGAATGCAAATGTCTACACCTAGACACATAAACAAACTTATGAACATATCAACTTGCATGAAAATCAATTAATATACTATATACCATATTCACAGAATAAAGGACAAAATTCACACAATCATGTCAATAAACACAGAAAAAGCATTTGACAATGTCCAACATCCTTTCACGACAAAAATACTCAACCAACTAAGAATAGAAGGAGAAATTTGTCAACACTTAGGTAGCAGTTAATATATGCCAGATGCATTGTTCTAGACACCTTACATTTACTAAGTAATTTCATTCTCACACTAACTATATGAGGCGGGAACTATTATTACCTACATTTTGCAGATGAATAAACTGACATACAGGGTGTTTAAGTAACTTTGCCTGTGTTAAGCAACTAATAAGTTGTGGAGGTAAGCTTCTCATACAGAAATTCTGGCTACAGAGTCCATGTTCTTAATCACATTCTGCTCTACTGTCTCTCAAAGAATGTAGACTAATAATAATGATAAACAAATAGGGTTTCCTTAAAACTAATGATTCAAGCCGGGCATGGTGGTTCACGCCTGTAATCCCAGCACTTTGGGAGGCCGAGGCAGGCAGATTGAGACCATGCTGGCCAACACGGTGAAACCCGGTTTCTACTAAAAATACAAAAAGCAGCTGGGTGTGGTGGCACGCACCTGTAGTCCCAGCTACTTGGGAGGCTGAGGCAGGATGGCATGCACCTGTAGTCCCAGCTACTCGGGAGGCTGAGGCAGGAGAATCGCTCGAACCCAGGAGGCGGAGGCTGCAGTGAGCCGAGATCGTGCCACTGCACTCCAGCCTGGCGACAGAGCGAGACTCCTCCTCAAAACAAACAAACAAACAAACAAAAAAAACTAATGATTCAATCTTTATCTGTAAGTAAACTTAACTTATAACACTGTTGACATATATCAATGATCATAATTTGTAATACTGGTAAGAATTGCTAATATTAGTAGCAATGTTTATTTAATCAAGTTGATAATGTTGGGTCAATATTTATATTTAATTGTAATTTTAGTCATAAAATTGGTGATGATCATTTATATGAGTAAACATAATTTGTAATACTGGTAAAAATTGACAAAATTACTTATACAATTTGATTGCATTAGTAACAATTATTTAATTTCTATTTGTAACTAAAATTTGATTCATAACTGTGGTACTCATAATTTATATTAGTAATCAAAATTTTAATATTAGTGATTTTTTTATAATAGCAGTTAGAATGTTAACCATGTTAGTAATTATTTCTATTAGGAACTACAAGATAATTCAAAACACAGGTACTCATGGGTTACATTAGTAATCTTAATTTGTAACACTGGTAATAGTTATATCTGTAACAATTTTTACACTGTTTGTACTAATGGTTTAATTTTATTTACTTATTTATTTAATGTTTTGAGACAGGGTCTCACTCTGTTGCCCAGGCTGGGGTGCAGTGGTGCTATCATGGCTCACTGCAGCCTCAACCTCCAGGGCTCAAGCGATCTTCCCACCTCAGACTCCCAAGTAACTGGGACTACAGGTGCATGCCACCACGCCAGGCTGATTTTTAAATTTTTTGTAGAAATGGGGTCTCACTATGTTGCCCAGGCTGGTCTCAAACTCCTGGGCTCAAGAGAACCTCCCACTTTAGCTTTAAATTTTTAAAAATTAATTATAACAATTTACAACATAAGTACTAATCATTTATACTAATAAACTTAATTTGTAACACTGTAATGCATTGTAATATTAGTTGTTACATTTGATGATATTAGCAATGATAATTCAATTTCTATTATTTAAACGTTCAGCATATTTTATTCTGGCATATTGTAGCCCAATGACCCAACTGTAGTAGTCTCCACTGCGTGCTATGTTTATATAAGTCAAAACAGGTATTTATAATTTATATTAGAGCATAATTTGTAATATCAATAATCATTTGTAATAACAGCAATAATCTTTGATGCTATTAGTAATGATTATTCAATTTCTACTAGAAACTATAATTTAATTCATGACATAGGTACTCATAATTTACAACAGTAAAAATAATTTATAATATTAGTGATAATTTGTAATATTAGTGATTTTATATACATATATATATATTATTTTTGAGATGGAGTTTTGCTCTTGTTGCCCAAGCTGGAGTGTAATGGTGTGATCTTGGCTCACCGCAACCTCCGCCTCCCGAGTTCCAGCGATTCCCCTGCCTCAACTTCCCAAGTAGCTGGGATTATAGGCATGCACCATCACGCCGGGCTAATTTTGTATTTTTTTAGTAGTGACAGGGTTTCTCCATGTTGATCAGGCTGGTCTCAAACTCCCGACCTCAGGTGATCCGCCTGCTTCGGCCTCCCAAAGTGTTGAGATTACAGGCATGAGCCACAGCGCCCAGCCAGTGATTATATTTCATAATAGTAACCAAAAGTTCAATTTCTATTACTTAATTAATTAATTAATTTATTGAGACGAGTGTCACTCTGTTGCCCAAGCTGGAGTGCAGTGGCGCAATCTCGGCTCACTGCAACCTCCAACTCCCAGGTTCAAGTGATTCTCCTGCCTCAGCCTCCCAAGTAGCTGGGACTACAGGCACCCACCACCATGCCCAGCTAATTTTTGTATTTTTAGTAGAGACAGGGGTCTCATTACGTTGACCAGGCTGGTTTTGAACTCCTGACCTCGTGATCTGCTCACCTCAGCCTCTCAAAGTGCTGGGATTACAGACGTGAGCCACCGTGCCTTGCCAACAATTTAATTTATAACATTACTATTGATAAATGTTATTGGCAATCCTAATTTGAATATAGGTAAAATTTCTATCAGAAGGAATATTTGATAATGTTAGTAATAATGACTTGATTTCTATATGTAATATATTCTGATTCATTACATTAATTCTGCCAATTCACATTAGAACTCAGTTTTTAATACTGGCAAAAATAGATAACATGACTAACAGGATCTGATAAATATTGGAATGGATCATGATTTAGTTTTCCTTGTAAGCATAAGGAAATTCATGGTAGACTCTATCACAAAGCAACTTCATGACTCCACGTGCACACAGCAGCCACATTCTTGATATTGCACCGCTGATAATATACCAATATTTAATATTATTGCAGTAGTTATGACTCTTCCCTCCTGCCCACTCTATTTTCCCCAAACTCACCATTTCTTTGTGATTGGGGTAGAAGGTCTGATCAATTAGAGGGAATTCTTCTGTCCCCAGTTTCTTATGCAGTCGAACCATCTGGGCAAACTATGAGAACCAGGAGAGCTGCGTCAGTGAGTCCTTCACCAGGAATCTGTAAGTTTCTGAACACTCTCACTTCCCCCAAATTGCAGAGCGGTTTCAAGCTCCCACATACATGCATGAGCTGTTCCCTCTGCCAGTGGCACCCTTCCTGTTACTTACCACCCAGGGCTTGTCACAGAAGTTGTAGACAGAATGCAAGGAGTTAACACTGGGGATTCCAGCATATTGCAGCCCAATGACCAAACTGCGGTAGTCTCCATTGCGTGCCATGCTGAAGGCGTGCTGGCGGATCAGCACAAAATCCGGCTTCAGAGACCTAGTGTGGCAGGGGTAGGAGTGTTGAGAGTTCCCCCAGAAGCTCCCGATCACTCTCAAAACAAAGACCAAGTTTCTAAATCTCCATAGCTCCCAGAAATTGCAAAGTGGTTTCTCACCTCTGCACACATGTGCAAACTGTTCCCTCTGCCTAGTGCACCCTTTCTACCCTCTGCCCACCTGGTGATCCCCTTTAAGCCTCTCCTACCTGTTCCCTTCTCAGCAAGGTCAGCTTGCAGCTTACCCACACAGCTCTGACAACTCCCTGGTCACCATCTCTCAGACTGCAAGCTGTTTTCAGTGTTCTGCCCAGAATAAATTCTAACCTCAGGACCTTTACCATGTTCCATCTGCCTAAAGCACTTCCCCCCTAGACATCTGCATGGATCACTCCTTCACCTCCATCAGGTCTTTCCTCAAATGTCTCTCCTGCAACCAGGCCACCCTATCCCAACTGCAGACCCCACCATCATCCAACAATTGCTACATCTGCTTTAGTGCTATATATTTTTTCTTTTCTTTTCTTTTTTTTTTTTTTTGAGATGGAGTGTTGCTCTGTTGTCCAGGCGCTGGAGCAATCATGGCTCACTGCAATCTCCGCCTCTCGGGTTCAAGCGATTTCCCTGCCTCAGCCTCCTGAGTAGCTGGGATTACAGGCACCTGCCACCACTCCTGGCTAATTTTTTTATTTTTAGTAGAGACAGGGTTTCACCATGTTGGCCAGACTGGTCTTGAACTCCTGGGCTCAAGCGATCCACCCACCTTGGCCTCCCAAAGTGCTGGGATTATAGGCGTGAGCCACCACATCCGGCCACTGCTATATTTTTTCTTAGCACTTTTACATTTTCTTATTTGTGTATTGTGTGTATCTCACAGCAAAATGTAAATTTCAAAAGGCTTGGGTTCTTTTTCTTTTTTTTTTTTTTTGGCCTTTCAGCATGTAGAATAGCTCCTGGCACACAGTAGGTGTACAATAAATATTTATTGAATATGAAGTCCTGAGAGCAGCATCTGGCATGCAGCAGATGTCTAGCAAATGTTTATTTAATTAATAATTGAAGGCTGGGTGTGGCGGCTCATGCCTGTAATCCCAGCACTTTGAGAGGCCAAGGCAGGTAGATTGTTTGAGCCCAGAAGTTTGAGATAAACCTGGGCAACATAGTGAGACCCCCATCTCTACAAAAAACATAAAAATTAGCCAGGCATGGTGGTGCACACCTGTAGTCTCAGCTACTTGGGAGGCTGAGGTGGGAGGATCACTTGAGCCTGAGAGGTTGTAGCTGCAGTGAGCCATGATTGCGCCAGTGCACTCCAGCCTGGGAGACAGAGCAAGACCTTGTCTGAAATGTGTATATATACATATATATATATATATATATATATATATATATATATATTTTTTTTTTTTTTTTAAAGTCTGGCTTGTGGCATGCTGGGGTCCCTGGCTCTTTTTCTGAAGAAAAGTTGTCTCCCCACATTCCATGCCTAAGTTCTTGCCCACAGAAGGATGGGTGGGGAGGTAGGAACTTTCCCCCAGCTCTAAGGGGGAGAGTTCTTATGCCTCGCTCATCACACCAAGGTACCCTTTTTATACTCACCGCACGACCTTCACCCCGTTCCGAAGAACTTCCATATCCACAGAGAATCCACCATTGGCATGGGCCACAAGGTTGAGATCAGAGAATTCGGCCTGGGAAGGAGAAAAAAACTGGTGATTCACCTACATCACACAAAAATAGCCACTCAGTTTGCAGTATGGACAACTGACTCCCAGGTCCAAATGTCCCAACTTACCTGTTCTACTTTAATGTCAATTTCTCCATGGATCTTTTTCCCTTTGAAGTATTTTGCCCTGGAGAGGAAAAACAGAACACATCTGTCAATGATGAAATCTCAGCAGGGAAGACAAAACACAGGCCCTTGACCCTTTTGCCCCTTCAATGCTACTAAAGAAACCACAAAGTGCCTTATAATTATTGAAATATTTTGAAAAAATCAAGAGTGCTTTGTGAATAAAGTCTGTTGTAATCCTCATGGAGTTGCAAAAATGTTAAAGGGCATTGCAAACTGTAAAATGTGGCCTTACACTGCAGAGAGCAGGTATTTCCCAAAACATAGTCTGCTCATCACATTGCCATTGTAAATGTTTTTTTAAAAGCTTCACAAAATTAGCAGTACTATGTAACTTAGAACATACTTTGAAATTGCATGAAGACTGGTAAATGGCAAAGAACCTTAGAAAACACCTATCTGGCCAGGTACGGTGGCTTACGCCTGTAATCTCAGCACTTCGGGAGGCTGGAGGTAGAAGGATTGCTTCAGGCCAGGGGTTGGAGACCACCCTGGACAACATAGAGAGACCCCCATCTTTACAAAAAAAATTGAAAAACAAAAACAAAAGCCAAGGGCCGTGGCTCACGTCTATAATCCCAGAACTTTGAGAGGCCGAGGTGGGTGGATCACCTGAGGTCAAGAGTTCGAGACCAGCCTGACCAACATGGTGAAACCCCTTCTCTACTAAAAATACAAAATTAGCCGAGTGTAGTGGTGCATGCCTGTATTCCCAGCTCCTTGGGAGGCTGAGGCGGGAGAATCACTTGGACCCGGGAAGCGGAAGTTGCAGTGAGCCACAATGGTGCTATTACACTCCAGCCTGGGCAACAAGAGTGAGACTCCATCTCAAAAAAACCCAAAAAACAAAAACTAGCCAGGCATAGTGGTGCACGCCTGTAGTCCCAGCTACTGGGGAGGCTGAGGCAGGAGAATGGCTTGAGCCCAGGAGGTCAAGGCTGTAGTGGGCCGTGATTGCACCACTGCACTCCAGCTTTGGCAACAGAGAAAGACCTAGGCAAAAAAGGAAGGAAGGGAGGGAGGAAGGAAGGAAGGAAGGAAGGAAGGAAGGAAGGAAGGAAGGAAGGAAGGGAGAGAAAGAAAGAAACTACATTTCTCTGAAGCGTGCCTGTTTTTGTGTATTTTTTAGTGCCTGTGTATATGTCAGTGCCTGTGTCTGGCTGTGTGGCCTGAAGCATCTCTCTGCTCTCTGGCCCTTTCTCAAGGAGGAGCACATTCACCATGTGTGGTTGTGTGCTGTGAGAAACACAATGGCCATAGGTGGGCAGCTGCATCTGACAAGGAGGAGTGGATTGAGAGGTGCGGGCTGGGTGGCTCTAGAGAAGCCAATGTAGCTGGCAATGATGGGGGGCAGGGAAGAATGTAGCTGAGGAGGAGAGGGAGCAACAGGAGGGAGGGGGAGTGGGAGCAGCAGTAGGAACATCACGAACTGCTATGTCATTGTCCCCGGGCCCATCCCCAGCTGGGCTTGGTTTCCGGTGGCCTCCTCCCCCAGGCTCAAGATTTCTAGCAAACAGGCTGCTCCAGGGATGGAAGCTCATCCTCAATCAGGTTTCTCATGGAAGGGGGATGAGGGGGAGAGACACTTTCAGGGCTATTGGTCACTGACACGCATACAATCAGGGTCTTGGACAGACACACACACACACACACACACACACACACACGGCACAAATGGACCCTGGTGACTTGACTGACATATGCAAGAGACCCCAAGTACAGCTACTTCTTTTTCCTCGCTCTCTCTCTGACACACACACACATACACACACACACACCATCGCTGACACTATCCCCTCAGAAGTGTTGAGAAAGAATCTCTCTCAGCCCTGCACATTTTTCATCTATAAACTGATGAGTGGGGATGATGAGGGTGTATCACTGTTTCTAAAACTTTTCTGACCATAAGTGTAGTTGGATACTGTGGTGGTCTGCTCAGGCCTCCTCTTCAGGGACAATGTACCTTGAATGGCAGCTACTGACAGCTCATGGCTGTGTCCCCACTGGGAATTGTCTTGTCACAGGGAACTGCCTTGTCCAAGGTTACACCTACTTCATGAGGGCATCCCCATGGTCTGGTCTATGAGAGGAAAGAAAGGCCAGCCTCCTTGCCTCAATCTGGGCTGACACTGAAGGACCCTCCCAGCCCCAGGGCTCCCCCTAAGATCAGAGGAGGCCCCTGAGGCAACTACATCTTGAGCCAGCCTCTTCCTCTGCTCAACCCAACCCTCCTCACAAGCGTTGATCCCAACGGCACACTCCAGTAAGCCTCCTGCCTGCAAATCTCCACCTCAAAGTCTTTTTCCAGGGAACCCAACCTAAAACAGTGGGCCGTGGAAGTCAAACTACAAAGGTGGTCTAATGCAATTCTGGAGCTGGGTTACCCAGCAGCCAGATGGCAGTGAGGACCCATCAGTAGTGGGAGGTGGGGCATAGATAGCCTCCGATATGCTGTAGCAATGCAAAGCGCTCTGCAGCAGGTCCGGGCTGTGGTGCAAGCAGGATGTGACTTAGGCCATATGATCCAGCAGATCCTAGGACACTGGAGGTGTCACTAGTAGGAAAAGATGCTGTGTGGAATTTCTTCTCCCAGGTGGGAGAATACAGCACAGGCCCCCAAGGTTTTGGAGTAGCGGTGACTTTTCCTGATGGTGGGCTGTAATGGGATTCTGGTGGAAGGGAATGTACTGGATGGTGAAATATCCCTGGAACTTGAGTGATGTCAGGGAAATGGTAACCAGACTTGGGTGACTATTCCCGAAATGCCATTGAGTAGCTGAAGAAAGACCTGACATGCTCAGGGTGAATTCAAGGCAAAATGTGAAAGCCAGAGGATCTCCCTGACTGCATTTAAGGAAACCCCCAACTCCTGCAGTCAGAGGGCAGACAGAAGGGAGGGCCAGGCTCAGAATTTAATTCTACGTGGTGGCAGAGCTTCAGAGAAAGTTGACTTCTCAGGCCCAGCACATCTCCTGGGCCATACTCATGTCCCTAATAGGACAGGAGTAGGACTCTGAGATGGGGATACCTGGGCAGATGCAGTTAAACACCTTGAACTTACAGACTCATCTGCATCCACTGGGCCTGCTGAAGTAGACTACTCCCCTGAGTTAGAATATAGACCTTCTGCTTGAAGATAATGCAGAGGCCTCGGATGATGCAGGTGCTTTGTAAGACAATGCCTGCCCCCCTCAGAGTCTACCCCCCACCTACTCTCCTGGAAACCAGACAAAAAATTAGGGTGAAATCCTAGTGAAACCTGACTGGACAGGTTCTAGGCTTGCAAAGGAAGGAGAGAAATAATCTGTAGAAGAACCTAAAGAATCTGGCTAGTATGTATTGGCAGGAGCTGGGAAGGTATGCATGAGACTGGATCCTGAGGACAATGGGCGAAGGAGGTAGAACAGGAAGTTGGCACGCTCTCCCAGGATACGGAACTTAAAACCCTGGCGAGGACTCTAGGAAGTGTTACTAACACACTGGTATTTGGAAATCTGGAGTAAACAATGGCCCACACTAAGTGAAGCAGAACTTCCATGGCAGATTGCACAGGGAAGGATTAAAGGGCTCAAAGAAGCAGACATGTTGGAGTAGATATACTACTGAAGTCTGGAAAACCCACCAGCTGATTAAGGCCTGGAGGATACACTCAACTTATGAAATCAATAAGAAATATGCTGGTGAGGGTGGTACCAGTCACGCTGAGAAGCACAGTAGTGGTAAGGTGATAAATGAATCCTGGCCCAGGTCCTGCTTACAGTGGGTCTGGTGGGTCCAGAGACCCACCCAGTGGTCACTTCCTCAGTTCACAAATGTGTAATTGCAATGGCATACTTTGTAGTTGTCAGAACCCCTACATGGGCTCCTCAGCCTGTGGGATAAGAGCTATTTCAGTAGGGAAGTCCAAATAGAAGCTTCTAAAATGGTGCACACCCCCATGCCCTGAACAAAACAATAGACCACAAACAATATTGTGTGCATCCTATGGGTGATGATGGAAATCAATGCCACATTGAAAGATCTAAAGGATGCAGGGGTGTTGGTCTCATCTTATCTCCATCGAGTTGAGCAGTCTGGCCCCTGGAGAGGTCAGATGGGTCCTGGAGAATGCTTGCAGACTACTGCAAGCACAATCAAGTAGTACCCTTAGTAGTACCTGCCATACTGGACATGCTGTCATTGCCAGAGCAGATTAATAAGACCTCAGGTACAGCAGGTGGCCACTGACTTGGCGAATGCATTCTTTTCTATTCTGATTAGAAAAAAGGATCAGAAACAGTTCAGACTCACATGAGACTGATGATAATATTCGTAGATGGTCTTGCTGTAGGGCTATGATATCTCTCTCACCTAGTGTCATAATATAGTCCAAAGAGACCTGGACTATCTGGACATCCCATGGAATAGCATACTGGACCACCACATTGATTACATCACACTGATTGTACAAGATGAGCAAGAGAGGGTTAGCATATTGCCCTGGTAAGACACATCCACTACAGAGGGTGGAGGATAAACTCCACAAAGACTCAGGGGACTGCTGCATTAGTAAAATTTTTAGGAATCCAGTGGTCCAGGGCAGTAAACCAGGACGGCCCCTCCAAAGAATAGGGCAAAGCATTGAATCATGCACCTTCCACCATGAAGAGGAAAGCACAATACCTAGGAGGCCTCTTCCCGTTCTGGAGGCAGTGTATCCCCCACGCACAAATACTGCTCTGACCCATATTCCAGGCGACATGTAAAGCTACCAGCTTTGTGTGAGGGCCAGAGCAGAAAAGGGCTCTGCAGCAGGTCCAGGCTGTGGTACAAGCAGTCCTGCCATTTAGGCCAGATAATCTGGCAGATCTTATGATACTGGAGGTGTCAGTAGTGGGGAAAGATGCAGTGAGGAGCTTATGGGAAGCCTGAGTGGGAGGCCCTTGGGGTTCTGGAGCAAAGCCATGCCATCTGCAGCAGAGAATTTTATGCCTTTTGAGAAAGACATCCCACTGAGGTGCTGGGCCCTGATAGAGACAGAATGCTTGACCAGGCACCAAATGATTGTGCATAAAGAAGTTCCCATTATAAGCTGGGTCCTGCTGGGCCTGCCAAATAATAAAGTCAGGTAGGCCCAGCAGTCAGGATTGAGCCCAAGCAGAACCAAGCAAGGTGCATGAGCAGGTAAGTAATCCTGATCCCCATGTCTTCCACAACTGTTGTGCTAGTGCCTGTCTCACTAAGGGGACTCCTTAAAACTAGCTGATGAAAGAGGGAAAGGTCTAAGATTGGTTCACAAATGGGTTGTCTTAGTATGTGGGTGGAAGCCAAAAATGGACAGTGGTTGCACTATAACCCAACTGGCATGGCCTTGAAAGATAGTGGCAGAGCTCCCAGTGTGCAGAGCTTCAGGCTGTGCACCTGCTCATCTCCTTTGTGCAGAAAGAGAAGTGCCTCAAGATTAGGATACACATATCCACTTATGGGCAGTGGTAAATGATTTGGCTGGTTGGTCAGGGGCCTAGAAATAAAAAGACTGGAAGATCCAGACAAAGAGGTCTGGAATACAGAAATGTGGGCAGACACCTAAGAGTGGGCAAGAAATGAGGAGTGAGACCGGGCGCGGTGGCTCATGCCTGTAATCCCAGCACTTTGGGAGGTTGAGGTGGGCAGATCACCTGAGGTCAGGAGTTCAAGACCAGCTTAGCCAACGTGGTGAAATGCCATCTCTACTAAAAATACAAAAATTAGCCAAGCATGGTGGCGCACGCCTGTAATCCCAGCTACTCGAGAGGCTGAGGCAGGGGAATTGCTTCAACCTGGGAGGTGGAGGTTGCACTGAGCCAAGATCACGCCACTGCACCAGCCTGGGCAACAGAGCGAGACTCCGTCTCAAAAAAAAAAAAAAAAAAAAGGGAGGAGTGAGGATCTTTGGATCGTGTGTTAACACCCACCAGACAGCATCTGCCATCAGACAGCATCTGCCATGGTGCCATGGAAGTGACACTAGGCAACCAGGTAGACAGCATGAGTCAGCCCGATGATGTCAGCTAGGCTCTAATCAGCCACCCCAGTGTTAGCAGATGGGCACATGAATAAGTGGCAATAGCAGCAGAGAGAGAAGCTCTGTGTGGGGGCAGCAGTGTTACTGCTGAATGTCCAATCTGCCAGCAACAGAGACTAACATTGAATCCCTGACATGCCACCATCCCTCCAGAAGGCCAACCAACCACTTTGTGGCAAGCTGATTACATTGGGCCCCTTCCATCTTGCAAAGAACAGTAATCGATTTTGACTGGAATATTCCATATTTGAGTTTGCCTTTTCTTACTGCAGGATCTCAGCCAGCTCACTGTCTAAGGGCTTACATAACGTTTGATCCACCAGCACGAGACCCCGCATAACACTGCGTCAAACCAAAGGACACACTTTATAGCAAAGGAAAGGAATGTAAAGCAAAGGACGTGCAAAAGTGGGCCCATGACCATGGAATTAACTGATGGTATTACACACCACGCCACCCGGGAGCTGCTGGCCTGACGGAATGATGGAACAATTTGGTGCAGCCACAGCTAAGACCCCAGGTTGAAGGTGAGATCATGCAAGAATGGCCACCGTCCTCCAAAACAGTGTCAACCCTAAATCAATGGCCATTGTAGGTGCTGTGTTCCTAACAGGTAGAATACATGGGTTTGCAGACACAGAGGTTAGGAAGGAGTGGCCCAGCTTACCAGCAATCCCAGTGATCCACTTTTGAAATTGTGCTTCCTGTTCCCTCAGGGCTCTGCAAGGTTAGAGGTCCTGGTTCTCCAAGGGGGAACACTGCTACCAGGGGACACAGCAAGAATCCCATTAAACTGTAAGCTATGATTGCCCTCAGGGTACTTCGGGTTTCTCATGCCAAGGGATATAAAGAGGAGTCATTGTCTTGGCAGGGGACGTGACCGACCTTGCTCCTCAGGAGGAGGTAGAGCTGCTGGTACGCAGTGGAGGCAAGGAGGAGTATGTTTGGCACCCAGGGGATCCACTTGGGCATCTGTTGGTACTCCTTGCTCAACTTTGATAGTAAATGGGCAATGTGGTTGTTTGCACAGCAGCTACAGCCTGAGAAGGGCATGGGGACTAAAGGCTCAGGGATCTCTGCAGGATGGGAGCCACCCAGACCAAGAGAGGTGCTGGCTGAGGGTGGGGAGAATCTAGAATGTGTAACAGAAGAAGGAGAGGATGAGTATCATTTATGACATTGAAATCAACTGTAGCAGCAGAGACTATGGCTCATCTCACTACCGTGCTCTTTCAAGTGTCCCTGAGAAAACAAGACTGATTAGAATTCTGGAAATGCCGTTCCCCAATGGGGTGAACTTACTATAAGAAGGAAGTGGATCAGAGCAGTGCAGGGTGTGGACTATATGCTCCCCCCAGATCCTTACCTCCTTGCTCCAGACCTTTGCATCTATCCTTAGCTTCTGGAATTATCTGCTGCTGATGGCTCACAGGTGTCCCTCACTGGGCATTGGCCTCTGCAACAGGGATTTGCCTGACCCAAGATTATGCCTCCTCCCAGGGGGCAGCCTACAGCCAATGACTGATGTAGGAATTCAAAGCCTGGCCACCCCGCTTCAACTAGGACAACTCTGAAGGGTCATTCCAGTGCCAGAGCTCCCCAGAGGATTGGCTGAGGCCTCTGTTGTGGTTGCATCACAGCTCAACTTTTCCCTCTGCACAATCCTGCTTCCCTTGCAACCTCCCCCACAGGTGTTATTCCCAAGCACTCTCCCCAGTAAATCTGCATGCAAATCTCAGAGTCTCGGGGTCTGCTTCCAGGGAAATATATCTGAGAAAAGAAGCCACAGTAACAAATAAAGCTTATATAACCCACTATATATGTATTTGCATAATAACCCTCCTATATATGTATTATATAAGACACATATGTTGTACAGTAAATATGAGAATATAGAATGTCTTATATATTATGTAACATATAAAATGTTGTATATTACATATTATATGTATATGTATTTAGAATGTATATAAATACATATGCATAACTGGAATTAAAGTTTCAATAGATAATTACCTTTACTATGTGTAATGCAGTCTGATTTTTCTATGCTATTTTATTTCATTTCATGAAGAAGAACATATACATATAGATGTACTATGTACTGTAAAGCTGTTGTATAACATGTATTATATACCGTATGCCATATATAATATACATTATAGATTGTATATCTTAATGGAATAACATTATATGTTTTGCTAAACAACAACTCCATTTACTATGTGCAATATGCTCTGTTATTCTCTATTTTTATTTATCCTACTTCATGAAGAAAGTGAAATGCTGGTCATAAGCCAATAGGTGACCCATAGTTTGAGAAACACCGGACAGCCGGGCACGGTGGCTCAAGCCTGTAATCCCAGCACTCTGGGAGGCCGAGGAGGGTGAATCACAAGGTCAGGAGTTAGAGACCAGCCTGACCAACACGGTGAAACCCCATCTCTATGAAAAATACAAAAATTAGCCAGGCATGGTGGCATGCGCCTGTAGTCCCAGCTCCTCAGGAGGCTCGCTTGAACCCGGGAGATGGAGGTTGCAGTGAGCCGAGATAGTGCCATCGCACTCCAGCCTGGGCGACAGAGCAAGACTCCGTCTCAAAAAAAAAAAAAAAAAAAAAAGAAAAAGAAAAACACAGGACAAAATTACCCACAAAATGGGGGAGATGAGTCTCAACTTAGAGTTTTCAACTGTAAACCACAGAGGAATTGAGACCCAGAAAGGAATGAGGGTGGTGAGGTTTGGTGGAAAAGGCGTCAGACTGTATTTGGGTGTACATTCCATCACAGAGTTTGCACAACTCCTCCTTTATTTGGGGCTGAAATCCCTGAAGCTTGTGTGGTTCCGAGTGTCTGCAAGTTGGTGAAACAGGTCTCTGTTTCCCATACTGAGCCTGGCGTACATACATAGGCTCTCTCCCTTTGTCCACCCCACCCCACATACAGTAGACACTAAATAAATATTTGCTAGATTGCCTGGAAGAAAAGACTGGAGGGTTTGCTGGGATAAAGGGGGGCTTCTGAGATGCAGAAGGGGAAGGGATGGATCTTTCACTGAATTCAGCAGGTGCTCAATAAATGTTTTCTGGACAAAGAAAAAATGGAAAACATTGGATTTGTGATTATGGAAAGGGGAAGGGACTTGTCAGTATTCCATAGATAATAAATGCTTGATGGAAAGAAGGAAGTAGACGCAAAGGACCTGCGTGGAGGGCTGGAGTGGAGACGGGAAGTCTAAAGGAGGGTGATTACCTATATCCAGCAGAGGCCTCATTGATGTTTGCTGACTTCAATGGAGCAAACTTAACCAGGAAGATAACACGTTGGTGAGTGGACGTTGGTGAAGGAATTACAGCACGTGCTCCATAAATGCTTTACAGATTGATAGAGAAAAAAGCAGAGAAGCCTGCTGCAGGGATGATAATGTGGCTGTTTGAAAATAATACAGTAAGAGATTAATAAGTGTTTTCTGGACTAACTCGGGGAGAAAAAGGCAGCTGGGGAGATGGCTACTAAGTGGAGGAAGAGGCCTAGCTAGAATAAATGGAAAACAGCGCACATTGTGAGCTTTCAGGATTGTGTTGTGTAAAAGGCAGGATGGAGATTGTTGAACGGGGAATTAGGACTAAAAAAAGGGGAGAAGAGGCATTTAACATAGGGTTCTTAGTAGTATACGATAAATGCTCACTAAATGATTGTGGAGTTGCATGGAGGAAAAGGTATAGCAAGGCCAGCTGGCAGTTGAGGATTTCAAGCACACCTGCATTTAGAAAAAAAAGAAGGAAGGGGAGCTGAAGAAGGGTTATTCCTAGTATATAATGGTGCATACTAAATGCCTCCCACACTTTCATGGAAAGGATGCAATAAATATCTGTAGAATGAATAAATTGCTCTGAATAGAGAGAAAGGCTACTCGGTAAAGGCTACTGGGGGAGAGGTAATCTAACCAGTAAACAGCTGGTACTCAATACATTTAGGCTGAAGTAGACTCCTAGAGAGAGAGCTCTTGAGGCAGGGGCAGGGATTTCCAGAGACTTGGAAAGAGGAAGTTGAAAGTGACTTATACAGTAAGTGCTCAATAAGTGTTTACTTAAATAGTAAAACTATTAAGTAAATAGTAAATTTAGTAAATTAAGTAAATAGTAAAACTATCAATAGTAAAACTATTAAGTAAAAGTGTTTACTTAAATAATTGTTACTTAAATAGACTAAAAGCCCTTTGGGGGTATGAATTAAAGTTGGTAGAGGGAATCCTAGGGGTACTGAAGGGAGTGGGAAAGGGGTGATTATAAACTCAGCTCTGGATTTATCACAGGAAAGGACCTTGGGAGAGGTCTTGTGATTGGAGCAGGCTCTCCTAGGGGTAAGGAAGAAGAATGTACTCCCCAAAACAACAGGTCCTGCATATGTGCTCACTGGATCTACTGTTAAGAAAACAATTCTGGGGAGGAGGTGTGAATATACAGAACACACAGAAGGCACTCCATAAATGCTCAGGGGAGCCATTGGAAGAAAAGGTCTTTGGGAGAGGATAATTAGAATGGAGCACATGACAGACAAGGAATAAATGCTCACTGGATCCATTAGAAGAAAAGGCCTTTGGGGAGTGGGGCTGGGGATGGACATATAATCACCTGATGAATGCTCACTGCATCCTTGAAGGAAAAGTCCTATGGGGAGGGGAAATGGGAGTGCAGAAAGTTGATCTATGGGAGCTCGATTCTTCATCCATCGGAGAAAAGGCTTTTGTGAAGAAGGCACACAATCAGGTACACAGTAGGTGCTCCATAAATACTCCAAGGAGTGATTAAAAGAAAAGGTCTTTGGAAAGAGTGACTGGAATGGTACACACAGCAAGTGCCAGATATCTGAGCACTGTATTAACTGGAGGCACACGCCTTTATGGAGAGGTCTAAGGTTGGGTCATGCAGAAAGTGCTCAACACATGCAGACTGAAGCCACTGGAGGAAAGGGTATTGCAGAAAGGGTTTGAGGGTGGGGTATACAGCAGGCACCAGTCAATGCATGCTTGCTGAATACACTGGAGGAAAGAACTTTTAGAGACAGCTCACACTGCAGGCAGTTGATAAATGCTAGATGGATCCACCAAAGGAAAGGTCTTTGAAGAAGTAGCTGGAGAATGGGGGATACAAGAGGCACTCAATAAATGTTTTCTAGATCCATTGTAGATCTAGAAAGACGGTCTGAAGATGAGTCACACACAGAAGGTTCAAAACTGCTCATGGAACTCACTGGAGGAAAATGATTTGTTTGAGAAGGGGTTTGGGGGGTGGGGCACGTATCAGGCACTTAACAAATGCTTCCTAGATCCTTTGGAGAAAAGGCCCTCAGTGAGAGGGCTTGGAGTTGGGGCACAGAGAAGGCATCCCATCAAAACTCACAGGATCCATGAAAGGCAAAGCTTTTGGAGAGAAGCTGGGGTGGGATACACAACAGGTACTCAATGTTTACTAAATAGTTTAAAAGGGCTTTAAGGACGGAGCTGGGGTGGGACACATAGCATAGACTGGACGCATGCTCACAAGTCCCATTAGAGAAGGCTTTAGGGCAAGGGTTGAGGAGAACTGGACAGTATCAGGCTCTCCAAGAATGTTCACAAAGCTCATTGAAATCAAAGGCCTTGGGGAAGGGCTCTTGGATGAGGCATACTGCAGGTACTAGATAAGTGCTCACAAGATCCATTAGAGGACAAGGCCTATGGGGCAAGGGTTGGGGAGGGTAGGCAGGACACGTTCGGTTTTCGAAGGCTCATAGGATTTATTGAAGCCAAAGACTTTTGGGGGAGGGGGAATAGGGAACAGGTACACAGCAGGTGCCTGATAATTGCTCCCTGGATCCATCAAGGTTTAAGGGGCGGAGGGGGGGCGACAAGGGCGGGGCACAGAGGAAGCATCCAGCTTAATAATTTAAAGGAAAAAGATTTAGGTGAGAGGGCCAGGTGCCAGGCACGCAAGCGGCGCTCGATAATTGCTCATTCGCAGAGGAACGATCTGGGGACCAAGGCCCACGGGAGACGTCCGCGGCAGTGGCTTACCAGTCGGTGTGAGGCTCGTCGATGACCAGCAGCACCCTGGAGGCGGCGCCCCCGCGGCCTGCGCCCCCAGAGCCGCCGCCCACCTGCTCGCTGAAGGTGGCAGCTGCTGCCGCCGTGGTCTGCTTGACCGCGTTGGACAGCGACGAGAAGAAGCCACCGCCCCCCGAGGACCCGGGGCTAGGGGCGGCCGGAGAGGCCGCGGGGGCGACCCCGGAGGACCTCTCGGCAGTGGCGGTCCCGGGACCGGGCGTGGCTCCGGGGCTGTGGGCACCGGGCGGCGGCGGGGGCGGCTGCGGACGCTGCAGGTCTGTCATGTACCCATTCGGCAGATTGGCCATAAAGTTGCTGTCCGACAGGCGGCGCCGCAGGTAGTTCATGGCTGCGGCTTGGGGCAGGGGGTCCTAGGGGTGGTCTGGCCAGGAGCCGCGGGGGCGGACTGCGCGGTGCCCAGGAGCACAGCTGCGCTCTCAGGCACGACACGACTCCTCCGCTGCCCACCGCAGACTGAGGCAGCGCTGAGTCGCCGGCGCCGCAGCGCGGATGGTCGCGCCCGTGCCCCCCTATCTCGAGCCTCGCGTGGTGCGGTCCGGCTGGGCCGGCGGCGGCGCGGACGCGACCAAGGTGGCCGGGAAGGGGAGTTTGCGGGAGACCGGCGAGTGACGTCAGCGCGCCTTCAGTGCTGAGGCGGCGGTGGCGCGCGCCGCCAGGCGGGGGCGAAGGCACTGTCCGCGGTGCTGAAGCTGGCAGTGCGCACGCGCCTCGCCGCATCCTCTTTCCCCTCCCCCTCTCTGATATGGGATGCGCAATTTGGGGAATGGGGGGTTGGGTGCTTGTCCAGTGGGTCGGGGTCGGTCATCAGGTAGGCACCCCCACCCTGCCTCATCCTGGTCCTAAAACCCACTCGCACTCATACACAGGGCCCTCTGCAGATACTCGGTTTGTAGTGTTGATATTCAACTCAGAAGGCATTTTTTGGGGGGAGGGGGGCACTGGAAGCACACTCAGAGACACGAAAGTAGAGAAATAACCCCCTCACAGAGGGGGGTGAGGTCACACGCAGTGCCCGCAGAGCGATTAGTCTCCCACATCCACACAGGCTCAGCTAGGCAGAGAGCGGGGGCGTCGTAGACAGCATCAGACAAGCGGAGGTGGACACTTGGGCGGTGTACACGCCCTTGCCCAAGGTGGCAAGGGGGGCCTAGAGGCACACAAGAAATGACACACATATAAACACACACAAAAGTGAGGAAACATACAAGGGCATGTACACACGCCAATCTAGGTATACATACAGACATACAAGTCCAGGGTAACACACATGGGCATGTTACATACACGCATGCATACACCCATACCCACACACACACAGGCAACACACTGACACACAGAGACCCAGGGAAACTCATATGAGAATACACTCGCAGACAAAACACATTCCCACCGATGATCATGGAGAAACCTAGATCTGCAACACAGACATTCTCTGCAGCCCTAGCCCTGGTGCGTGTCCACCCCCACACCAGAACACACTTGGTATATACGCCACCATCCCTTTGCTCTGGACACAGCCGAAAATCACGATAACCACCTGATGTCATCAGTGCCCATAGCTGTCTCCCCCTGCACCCAAGAACTTTCCACAAAGGCAGGCCCATCCCATGGTGTACACACAGTAGGTACCAAATAATGTTTGCATATGAGCAAATGAGGTAGTCCAAGCAGAGGTGGGATATGGGAACCTGTCAAATCCTTATGATTCTGACTACAATAAAAGCACTAATTCATAATCATTTGTTCACGGATTGTACCCAACTCTTAACTAAGCTGTTTACATGCATAATTTCATCCAACCCTCACAACAATCCAATGGGGTGGATAATATAATTTCTATTTTACAGATGAGGGAATACAAGAACTCCAATTAATTCCCAAAGGATCATGTTCACTTTATGATCAATACGTTTTTTTCTTTTAAGAATGTGCCAGGAAGAGGAAACATCCAGTGCCAATGTGGCTGGAACAAGCTGAAGGGGGTTGTGGTAGCAGGGGCCAGATTGGGTAGGACCTTGACCATAGTGAGCAGTGATGGTGGACTAGGAGAGGTGGCAGAAGATAGGCAAGAAGTAAGTAGATATGGAGTCTCTTTTGCCTGCAGAATTTTCAGGTGAATCATCCACTTATTCATTTGTTCATCCTTTATTCATTAAATCATCGGCTGGTTTAAACAAGGCAGTAATAGTGTGGGGTCTGGAGACACAGTGCCTGGGTTCAAGTGGGGCCTCCACCATACACTTGGGAAAGTGACTTAATCTTTCTGAGATTTGGTTTCCTCATCTGTAAAAAGGATACATCTCTAACCTACCTCTAAGGAGAGGGGTAGGAAGGGGGCAACCTCTGTACCTTTGCATGTGCTGTAACTTCTGCCAGGAATGTCCTCTCCTTCCCTCTCTCGAGGGCTGCCTTTGGCCACTGTCTGCAGGAACCCCTCACCCCCAGGTCTCAGATTCTATCCCCTCCTCCCCTAGGCTTCCACAGTACCCAAGTCAAACACTTCCCAAACCATCCTCTACTCCCTCCTGCAACCCAGCCAGCTTCAGTCCCACCTCCAGGCCTTTGATTTGGCCACTCTTTCCTCCTCCCTTCAGGATTCCTTCTCTGGCATTCCAAATCCCAGTGTTACCCAGATGGGGATCTCCCTGCAAATCAGATATTTTCCAATGTCTTGAAGTATGTGCTCCCTGGTTTTTTGCCCAGTAACGGAAGCAGACAAGCTGTGCAGGGCGCGGTGCCCTCTTTGGGGACAGGAACAGCTGCAGGTCTACAGATCTTTCTGGCTTCTTTAGGTCTGAATTCAGGTTCCTTAGGAATCTGTCTCCAGGCTGTGCCTCTTCCTAGGGTCCCCATTCCTAGGTTCCTAGTACTTGTGGCCCCAGCACCATTTCATTGTTCCAGGTGGCTCAATTTCCAGAAATTAATTTTTTGTAGATTGTTTTGTAGAGGAATGAGGATTCACCTCAGGAGTGCCTCAATTCACTAAGGAAAACGTAAGGCTCCCCCAAACTGTCTCCATCTTCTTCAGCAGAAATAGGCATGCAAAAGGGGCCCCAAGAACGATTTTGCTGTACATTGGTGAGCAACGAGTCTCAAACACACAACCCTGACATATGTTCACATTCAGTATTGTACCCATGTTTGTGACTCACACATACATATCCATGGCACCTTAATGTGTTTGTGCACACACACAGGACTCCTGCATTGTTATGGCATACACACAATTGTAACCTCACACACCTGCCACATATCAATATATCCTTAATTCTCGCACAGCCCCAAAGGTCTGCATCTCTCTCTCTCACACACACAGCTGAATTCCCACTTGCTTGTAAACGTATACCTCTCTCATACCCTGTAGTAGCAACCAGAACCCCTCACTTTGGCTCAGTCTTCCCAAGATGACCAAGTAAGTACTCATCAACTTCATCTTCACTTCAACTCATTGACTGGTCCACTTGAATAAGGGGAAAACGACCCAGAGAAGTCAAGTAAGTGTACCGATATAGTCTGGGTGTGCATGTCACAAACCTCCCACCCGAACCTTCCCACACGCAGGGGTCCCCTCCACCCATAGCACTCTTGACATTTAAGACCTCACCACAATCCATGATGCTTAAAAAATGTCCAGCCTACTACCTTTCTGTGCGTGTTTCCTTTGTAAAATGGGGATAATACTACTGACCCACATGGGTTTGCTGTGGGCGAAATGAGTTCATGCTATGGAAAGCCTTAAGACACTACTAAGCACACAGTAAGTACTTTCTAAGTAGTAGCTATTACCATGATTATTATGATTCTTATGATGCGTCTCTTCACAAGGGGCCCGGCATTCAGTAAGTGGTAAATGAATGAGCAAATGCTAAAAGCACTGGTGTCTGGCTTTGTTTCCTGTACTGCGGAGACACGTAACGCTCTGATTCCTCTTCTCTGTTCTCCGTGATGTCCAGCACTATTGTTAGTATACAGTAGGCGTTAAGTGTTGAATAGATGTTCACACGAAAAGGAATACCTTCTGAGTCTGTTCCCTCGCTCAGATGTCCTCTTTCTACCAGCCCTCCTCCATCCTAGATGCTCAGACTTAGCTTTAGTATACAGCAGGCGCTAATAAGTGCTGAATGAATGAACAAATACCAGAGGAAAGTGTCTGGCTTTGTCCTGGGGGCTCTCCGGGCAGATACTGACTCTAGCTTCTTTGCCCCCGCCTCAGCTCAGAGCGCAACACAGGCACTTCCTCGGCCCGCCCCCGCCGCCTCGCCGAGATATCTGTCGCTGGTAATTGTGGCATTGGAGCTGGGCTGTTGGGAGTGGGTGGGTGCAGGTGCTCGGGCGGCAGGGTGCCAGCCTCGGCCACGCCTCTGCCGTTCATCCTCGACTGACGCGGAGTCGGAGTCGGCCGGCAGAGGCTCCTCCAACGTTCCGGCTGGTGGGAATCTAGGGAGGTCCAGGAGGCGGGGAGACAACGAACAAGCACGCCGGCCAATCAAGAAGTGCCTGCCAGGACAAGTAGCCAATCAGGAAACCCGTAACGCGGAGCTCTGCAGAGGAACGTGCCGGGCGTCCCTGAGGCACTAAGGGGGTTGCGCAGGGCCCAGACATTGGGGTTATGGCAGCGGCGGGGAGAGGCTGGGGCTGCACACTCGCTTTCACTCCTGCCAACCTGCGACCACAGTGGAAAATACTGTTTTCCGCAACAGGCTGCTGTGTCTTGGCCCGTGCTGTGCCGTTTGCCCTATGAGATGCTATCACCTTACTTTTGGGGAAGGGGATAGGTTGTTTTTCCTCCTTTAAGGAATCGTAGACGAGCTCGAAGAGGCTAGTTTATTGAGGTTTGGAAGGTCAGGGGACTCAGAGTGGAGGAGAGAAGTGTTAGAGTTTCTCTTCCTCAGGGTCTTTGCAAGCAGGCACGTGTAGACATGGTCGTTTCTCCTCCACCACCAGCTTCTGCCCTTGTAGCTCCTCACACCGTGGCAGCGGCCTCCCCCAGAAGGTCACGTTCTTCTCGCCCTGACCTTCGACCATGGAAACGGTGGGCCTGAGGCATTAGGGGTGGGGAGGAACGGAAGGGAGAATCTCAGGGAAGGCAAGAATGCATTCATTTCTTATTGAGTGCCTGCTATATGCCGAACGCTACTTTTTGGTTTTTTTTCTTTTTCTTTTCTTTTCTTTGCTTTTTCTTTCTTTCTTTTTTTTTTTTTTTTTTTGAGACAGGGTCTCACTGTGTTGCCCAGGCTGCAGTGCAGTGGCACAATCATAGCTCACTGCAGCCTCAATCTCCTGGGCTCAAGTGATGCTCCTGCCTCAGCCTCCCAAAGTGTTGCTGGGATTATAGGCGTGAGCCACTGTGCCTGGCCTCCCAACACTACTTTTTAGTTATAGGATATTGGGCAATTTCTTTAGCTTCCCTGTGCCTCAGTTTCCCTCATCTGCAAAATGAGAATGGTAGGAATAGTAATATTAATACTCACTTCACGGGGCTGAGTGAGGATAAATGAGTTAATTCAGGTAAAGTGCTCAGAGCAGTGCCTGGCACACAGCAAGTGCTCAATAAATGCTGGTGAATGTTACTTGTTGGCATGAGCTACTTTCTTTTACCTCTGAAATATATACCCTTTATATCTCTTTCCCCTGCCTCCAGGAAAAAACCCAATGCCTTGTCCTGACATTCAAGGCCTTATTGTTGGGCCCAAATCCCTGCCCCAAGCCAATCTCTCTCTCTCTCTCCTCCACTTTATTCAAGCTCAGTCCATGTCCAGAAAGGTCTTTACCTGGGTTATTTCTCCCACTAGGAAAGCCCTCCATTCACTCCCATCCCAGTTCTCTCAATTGCTTCTTCCTCCGCTCAGTCTCTCGCTCACTCCAGTCATTTGTGCCTCCGTTCAACACCTCTAATTCATCTTCAGGCCCCACTCTAACCCCCTGAGCCGGGAGATCCCTTCCCAGATGGCAGCCCTTCCACGAGCTGGGAATAGTTCACTTAATCTAGTAGCTTGATGTATGTGGAAGGAAGAAAAGGGATGAACATTTTAACCCTAACACCTGGGCCCCTCTGGCACCTGGAAACACTTATGGCAGCTAATCACCTAGCTCCAAGGCTCCGTTCACAGTCTTGATGCCAGGAACGCCTTTCCCAATCCCTACCTGCCCTGGGAGGCCCAGTCAGCTTCCTGGACCTAGGTTGAGGTGGCAGCACCTGTTGCATGCACCAGCTGTTCCTCATATGCCTCCTGTCAGGGGCCTGCTCAGCTGGGTCCGTTGGAGGAGCCACAGGATCTGGGCTGTGTGTATCTGCAACTGTTGCTGAAAAAGCCTTGGAGTGCCTTGGGGCAGTGAGATGCTGACAAAGTGGATGGAGGCATGAGTGACTGTGGGAGGCAGGCAGTGAATGGAGGTCTGAGTGACGGCAGCTAAAAGCATGGGTAACTGAAGGTCGGAGTCAATGACACATGAAGGACTAAGTGAATGGGAGAGTGGATGAGTGACTGAACGAGTGACTGAGGGGCACAGAGGCTACGAATTCTCCTCCAAGAACTTCTTTCTCATCTTCTTTAGTTTCTCCCCACTTCCTGCAGCTGGGAGGTGGCACTCGGCAAGGCAGATACCTTAGATTCAGCAGTGGAAACCCTGGTTTCCTGGGGTAGCCAACTCTCCCGCCTGTAATATCATGACCCCCTCCCAGGCATACTTTGCCCTGTCACTCACGGGTACTTGGGGAGCAAGGGTGTGCAGAGGCGCTGGCGGGCACGGGTAGGATTAGGTCCACAGGGGGGCATGCACAGCCCCCAGGTACTCCACTCTGACCATGATCCTTTCACTGCAATGAGGGGTAGGGGTCACAGAGTCAGAACTGGAGGTCTTGGTGGGAAGGTGAGAGGGAGGCTGCAGAGACGTGAGGTCCACAGCAGAGTTGGAAACCCCTTATCCTGCATGGGCCACCCCACCCTCAGAGCACAGTCTGTGGGACACTCACAGGGGCAGTGCTGGATGCTGTAGCAGTGCCGGATATCCTGCTGTTGCCCTGCACATCGATGTCCGTCAAACTTGCGGCCCCTGCAGGTCCTCCAGCGTGACTGCTGGCCCGGGATTTCTTGACAGCTGATGGATTTCATGTTCCGTCGGACACAGGGGCTCCACTCCCCCCACGAGTCCCACTCTCCATCCACTGCAGAGACAGGGTAACAGGGGATTGGACCAAAGCAGGGAATCAGCAAGGGGGTTCAGAGGAAGGAATGAGGGCGTAGGAGGGAGTACAGGTGATCAGATGTGCGAATGGGGGACCAGGGGTGGAAACAAGGTATCAAGGCCAGGAAAGGAGGAATCAGAGACAGGAGCAAGGCCTCAGCAGCAGGAGCTGGGCAGCAAAGAAGGGCAAGGGAGGCTTAGGCATGCAAATCGTGAACCCTGAGATGCTGACCAGGGCAGGGCACAGCTGTGTTGCAGATGTGGGTCCGGGTGGCATCGCCAGCACAGAAGCGGCCCCCATGCTGGGGCACAGGGTGATCGCACGTCCGTCGTTCCATGGTCTGGCCCAGGCCACAGGTCACAGGGCAGGGGCTCACAGGGCCCCAAGGCCCCCAGCCCCCAGCCACTGTTGGAGGAGGAAAGGGAGTGAGGAGAAAGGCCTCCTCAATCCTTCCTCTCAGCCCCTAGACCCTTGAAGCAGACTGTCACCAAATGAAGGGCTGCATGGTCACATGGTCTAGGAACTCTAGAAATGGCAGAGCATCTATGCCCTCAATCAAGAGCCCCGCCAGCAACATCAGCGGCCTCATCCTGTCGTACCTGGGCAGGGTGGCAGACCGGTGCAACTCCGCTCCTCGTAGGCTAGCCCTGGGCAGGGCTTCCCAGGAGGCTTCTGGGAGGGCTCAGGTGCAGAACACGTGCGGCTTCGTGTCTCCTTAGGTTTGTGGGGTCCACCGTGGCAGGAGCCTGAGCAGGGGGTCCAGGAGCCCCAGGCGGCCCAGGCCCCGTGTGCTGTGGTGGGGTGGGAGGTGGAGGGATGCAGGTGTGGTCATGCGTGCTAAAGTCCTCTCAGCCTGGCAGTTCCCTGCTGTAACCCCGCAGACCCACGCTGGGTGCAACCATCAGCATCCTGTGGCTTCCCTCACTCACTGGGGCAGACCTGCTGGGTGTCACAGTCCTCTGATTCCTGTGCCTCTCCTGGGCAGTGGCCCCCACACTTGGGAGCAGGGTGATTACAGGCTCGCTTGCGGGTCCGGGTCCCTTTGGAGCAGGTGACAGAGCAAGGCTCCCATGGCCCCCAGCCAGACCAGCCGCCCATCTCTGTGGGAGAAAAGAAAGGGTAATGGGATGGAGGTGGAGTGTCATTCAGGGCTCTTTGCTTCGAGTGCCCCACATGAGCTAATCCTGTCCTTATATCCTCTGCCACCACTCTGGGCCCACCATCCCTGCTCACCGGGCCTGCCGCAGCACCCTTCACATGGGTGCCTCCGCTTCCCCTTTCACTCTCACTGTGCACAGTCTGTTCTCCTCCCAACCCCAGTCAGATCACGTTCCTCCCCTGCCCACAGTCCGAATTACTCAGACGAAAAGCCAACGTCCTCTCCGTGGTCCCCAGGCAATGGGCCCTCTTTACCTCTCTTACCTCACCTCCCACCACTCTCCTCCTTAGGTCCTTACAAACACTGGGGACGGGCCCACTCTGAGGACCTCTGTACCGATTGTTCCCACCAGTGCTGGGTGACAGGGAGTGCTTGCCCGCCTTGCTCATCCTCCTCACCGGGACAGCACTGCTGGTCCTCACAGGCCTGGAGCTGCCACTCCAGGGTCCCAAGTGCCACCTTCTCAGAGCACTGCCCGTTCCAGCCCACACAGCGCCGGTACCGCAGCTGGGAGCCCTCAGAGCACGTCACCGAACAGGGGGCCCATGTGGACCACAGGGACCATCGTGGGGACCTGTGGAGAAGAGCGCACACATCCCATCCTGGCATGAGCTGACAAGAATGGCATGTGGGACTCCAGAGTGTGGGCAGGCACGAGGGGTTGCTAGGCAAGTGTGTGTGCGATGGATTGATGAGTCTATACCTTTTAGGGATATTGGGATACTGAATGGGAAGCAGTGGATATACAATAAGTGCTTGATAATGTCATTTACCTTCACAATCAGGCATCTGGAGTTACCACTGGAAGGCTGGCAAGGCCAATACCAGGCCTGCAGTAAGCAAAGGTAAGGACTAGGAACCAAGGGCTGCTGTCAGGAACCCACCAGATCACCACACTACACGGTAGTAGGTAAATAGAAAGTGCTTAATAAACCTGAGCCATCGTCCCTATGACCTCAGAGGCCTCCTCAGAAATAACCCCAGATCTATCCCCAACCCACTGCATAGCCCTAGGTGCTGTTCATGCCAAATAGATGTGATGAACTGTTGACATGACTTTGGGCCCAGAGCTGCCCTCAAAAATCCCCAAGCTCCCCATCCCCATGGTGTATCTGGGATATATAGTAAGCAAGTAGAAAACAGGTCTGGCATATGATAAGGGCTCAATCCATGCAAGCTGGAAATCATGATCAGGAGACTAGAGCTGCCCTCAGAAATCCTCAAGCTCATCTCCCAACCCTGCCATGCAGCTGGTATACAGGAAGTGCTCAATGAATGTGAAGTGTCATCATAATTAGGGGCCTAGAGCTGCCCTTTGAATTCCCCAAACTTTCCCGCCCCCACAGTGTGTCCTTATACAGTAAGCACTCAATAAACATGAGCTGTCATCAAAATTAGGGAAATACCAAGCTACACCGCACCTGCAATGCTTCCGGTGTGCAGGAGGTGCTCAATATGTGTGGGCTATGTCAGTGGTTCTCAATCAGGGGTGATTTTGACCCCCAGGGGACATTTGGCAATGTCTGCTGACATGTTTGGTTGTCACAGCTGGTGGGGAGAATTGCTACTGGCATCTAGTGGAAGGCTAGAGATGTTACAAAACATCCCACAATACGCAGGTAAGCAATCCCCTCCCCCAGCCAAGAATTTCCAGCCCCAAATGTCAATAGTAACAAGGTTGAGAAACCCTGAGGTATGGTCACGATGAGGGCCTCAGGGCCACCCTTGGAAGTCCCAGAGAAAGAAAGTGCCCAGTTTTGGGTGACCCCCCCAGACAGTCCTCCCCTCCCCCCCAGCCCCCACCCCAGGCTCCCCCTGACCTGCAAGGCTGGCAGAGCCCGCCACTACGTTCCTGGTAGGCAGAGGCAGTGTTGAGACAGCAGTCTTTCACGCTGACACCACCCCCCAGGAGGCCCTTGCACTTGCCGGAGGATTCTTCATACTGGGTGAAGCAGAGCACGGGGTCTGAGCCTGTAACAGGGCCGGGGGATGGGTGGGTGGGGCTCGGTCAAGGATGTGGTGGGCCTGGACACCCCTGGGGCCAGCTGGGCCCTCACCCCCTCACCTGTGGCTGGCAGGGTGAGCAGCAGGAGCAGCGGCGGCAGCAGCAAGTGAGGGGCCTGCACTCCCTCTGTGATCATGTTGAGTACTGCCCCCTGCACCTCTACCAGAGAGGAGGTCCCACTTTATCTGGGTTGATCTGCTCCTGGAGTCAGCAGGGAAAGAGGAACCTAGAGGCAGGAGGAACTGGGAGGGCATCCTGCTTTGACCCCACCCTGTCCCCTCTGCCTCCTTCTCTACTCTCCCCTCCCCATTTCCTGTCTTACTGTTGGTCTTGTTTTGTTTATCACTGTATCCCCAGAACCTCGCGCTCCTCCCAGCAACCTCAGTGTTCAATAGAAGCTCCTAGGACAAATTCTCACCCAGGGGAAATGGAGCATCGGAGCGTGCAGCAACTTCCTAGCCGTGTGACCTTGCGTGAGTCACTTAACACCCCTGAGCCTCAGTTTCCCTATGTGGAAAATGCATAATCTCTAACATAATGACAGGGTCAACCTCGTGGGGGTGTTGAACCAGGTTGAAGTGAGTGTGCCATGCTCAGTGTGTTCCTGCTCGTGGGGGTGGAGGGAGCATCGAGGCAGTTGCTCCACCTTCCACCCTCCCTTAACCTCGGCCCTCCTTTCCTGAGAGGTTCCCTGTGGTCAGCTTGTGGTCGGGGAGGTCAGCACAAGGGAAGTGAGAAAGGGAAGTGGCAGGAGCCTGGAGAGGGATTCAGGAGGGGAATGGGGTCTACCCGTTGTTCCATGGGCCCAGCTGGGGACAACACCAGGGTCTAGGGTGATTAGGAGGGAATAAGCTGGGCCATGTTCCATCAGAGAACCCTCGGGCAGATACCCCCCTTCTGGAGCCTGTTTCCCTTCTGTAAAATGTGCTCACAGACAGCACCTACAACATAGGTAGGGTGTGTTGCAAAGATTGTGAGTTAAGCTTTTGTTTGTTTTGTCGAGATGGAGTCTCACTCTGTCGCCCAGGCTGGTGTGCAGTGTCACGATCTTGGCTCACTACAACCTCTGCCTCCTGATTTCAACCAATTCTCCTGCCTCAGCCTCCTGAGTAGCTGGGATTACAGCTGTGTACCACCATGCCCAGCTAATTTTTGTATTTTTAGTGGAGACAGGGTTTCACCATGTTGGCCAGGCTGGTCTCAAACTCCTGACCTCAGGTTATCCACCTGCCTCGGCCTCCCAAAGTGCTAGGATTACAGGCGTGAGTCACCGTGCCCCGCCAGGAGTTAAGCTTTTGGAAAGTATTTAGAACAGTGCCTGGCATATAGTAGGTGCTCTGTGTTTGATACATTTATTGGACATTTATTGAGCACCTACTGGATGCCAGATGCGGTTCTCAGCATTAGAGCAGAGAATAGGAGAGACAAAAATCCTGGCCCTTGAGAAGATGGATAATAAATGTTGCCCCTCCTCACAGAAGCCTTCCCCATACCCTTGTCTGGCATCCCTGTCACTCTCTAGCCCAGTAGCTTTCAAACCTGTTTTTTTTGTTTGTTTGTTTTGTTTTTTTAAAGAGACAGAGTCTTGCTGTCACCTGGGCTGGAGCGCAGTGGTCTGATCATAGCTCATTGCAGCCTCAAACTCCTGGGCTCAATTGATTTTCCCACCTTAGTGTCCCCAAATAGCTGGGACTACAGGCACACACCACCACACAACTAATGTTTTTATTTTCTGTATAGATGGGGTCTCGTTGTGTTGCCCAGGCTGGTCTCAAACTCCTGGCTTCAAGATTTTCTCCCAACCTCAGCCTCCCAAAGTGCTGGGATTACAGGCATGAGCCATCACACCAACCCTTCTTTTTTTTTTTTTTTTTTTTATAAACCCTAATGAAACTCCAGGGCCCGCTTTCAAATTTTTATTTTGCTTTTAATTAACAAAAAGAAGCGCAAGAAAGATAGGAAGGCAATGCCTAATTTCTTCTGCTCTCAGGGAGGCAGGGAGAGACACCATTCTGCAAATTCAAATGTAATAATTTGGTCAGCTGTTAAAACAGAAGTTCTTCAGGAACACTTGTTTTATGGGCAGTAAGGTATGTGTTAATATCTGTATCCATTACAGATGTACTCTGTTCTCTGATAACATAAGGCTATCCTTGAAAATGTGCTTTGAACAAAGGAGTCTTGTTAAGATTCTAAGACTTCAAGACAATCATTGCTGTGTTATCCTGTGAAAACAAACTCTCCAAGAAACCTGAAATTGGCCGGGCATGGTGGCTCACGCCTGTAATCCCAACACTTTGGGAGATTGAGGCAGGTGGTGGATCACCTGACGTCAGGAGTTTGAGACCAGCCTGGTCAACATGGTGAAACGCCGTCTCTACTAAAAATACAAAAATTAGCCAGGCGTAGTGGTGCATGCCTGTAATCCCAGCTACTTGGGAGGCTGAGGCAGGAGAATCGCTTGAACTCGGGAGGCAGAGGCTGCAGTGAGCTGAGATCGTGCCACTGCACTCCAGCCTGGGCGACAGAATGAGACTCTGTCTCAAAAAAAAAAAAAAAAAAAAAAAAAAAAAGAAAGAAAGAAACCTGAAATTCTGGCTGGCTGCTTTATTTAACCACCTGTTGCCCTGGTAATAATATTAACAATATTTCCTTTGTTTTTAAACTGTATGAATACTCATAGGATTCCCTGTGGAAGAGGACTGTCAGCACTCTATCTTCTCCCACACGTTTAGGCAATAAAATGACTGCAGATTCCTTAAACAAAGAGTGAGAGTCTTGTCTTATTTAATTATTACATCCCTACCTGCTACTATGTATTTGCCTGCTTCTTGTTATTCTCACTCCCTAAATATCACTTCCACAAGGGCAGGGATTTTTGTCTGGCTTGTTAACTGCTGGGTCTGCAGGGCATTAGATAGGCACCAGGAAACAGTGGATGCTCAATAAACATCTGCTAAATGAATCAATCAATGAAATAAACAAAACTTTAGAGATTCTGATAAAATGCCAGAAGGACAGTCTGAGTTGGAAGTAAAAATGTGGGCATCCCATGGAGGATAAGTAGTATTTCAAGTGCGAAGACCTGGATAAGATGACCTAGAGAGGATGCGTGAGAAGAGAGAAGGGAATCCCAGGGCTTTGCCCTGGGGAACCCCAGCATTTCAAGTTTTAGAGAAGTAGGAGAAGCCGGCCCAGGGGACTGAGCAGGAGGGGCCTGTTGAGGAACAGGAAAAACAGAAGAGGGTTTTTCTCCAGGGCCTGGAACATTCGAGGGTCTGCAGGGCATTAGACCTCTCATACAGTCTCATTTGGTCTGTTATTTTCTCTCTTTTTTTTAAAACCTATCTACACAGTTCTGTTTTTCTTTTCTTTCTTTTTTTTTCGGGACAGGGTCTGGTTCTGTTACCCAGGCTGGAGTGCAGTGGCATGATCACAGACTACAGTCTCAACCTAATGGGCTCAAACCATCCTCCCATCTCAGCCTCCCGAGTAACTGGGACTACAGGCACACGCCATACCTGGCTAATTTTTTATTATTTGGAGAGACAGGGTTTTGCCACATTGCCCAGGCTGGTCTCAAACTCAAACTCCTGGGCTCAAGCGATCCTCCCACCTCAGTGTCCTCAGTAGCTGGGACTACAGGCATGCACCACTATACCTGGGTAATTTTTGTTTTTTGTTTTGGTAGCAGCAGGGTCCTTCTATGTTGCCCAGGTTGGTCTCAAACTCAAACTCCTGGCCTCAAGTGGTCCTCCTACGTCAGCCTCCCATGTAGCTGGGATTACAGGTGCACAACATTACGTTATGCTAATTTTTAAAATTTTTAGTAGCGACGGGGTCTCACCATGTGGCCCAGGCTGGTCTCAAGCTCCTGGCCTCAAGTGATCCTCCCACCTTGACCTCCCAAAGTGCTGGGATTACAAGCATGAGCCACCGCACCCAGCCCGGATTTACAGCCTTTACTATATTCTCTTAATCACGCAGCCTCTCAGACATTCTATGGCTTATAGTGATTTTCTGTGTCATGGATTCCAGCCTTACTACAGTCTCCTACTAACAGTTTCACACACACAATCATGTTTAACAGCCTGTCTCATTCAGTCAATATTGCCAATATTTTCTTTCACCAGTCAGTTCCTTACATACACGTGCAGTCACACAATCTCATGAAACGTTTAGCCACTCATTTGGCCTGTCACTTTCTCACATACACAAATAGTCACTGATTTATAATCACCACTAACTAGTCTCTCATGAAGTTTCCCGCACATGCACAAAAATCACCTCTCCTACCCCTTTCTCACTCAAGCCACTTTTTCACACACCCACGATCCCTGATTACAGCCTCTCCCACGAAGACATTCACACGCATACACAATCACACAGTATCTCAGACACTGTCGTCACCTAGTCTCACGTTTCTTCTCGATCAGCTTCCAGCACCCTCAGTGCTTGATTTACAGCCTTTCATAAAGTCTCTTGCAAAGGGTTTTGCCCATGGGCACACAATCAGTTTCTCAGCCACCGTCTCAGTCATCACTGTCCCTCAGTCAGCTTCTGATATACTTGGTCAGTATTTCACAATCACCACTAGGCCCTCGATAAGTCACCCATGCCCTGTCTCGGTCGTGCACACCATCATTTTCTTCATACGGTCAGCTCATCACGGACACACGTGCACAGCTTTACAAGTTTCTCACACACTGTCACGTGGTCACTCGGCACGTCTCATTTGCTCAGCTCTTTTGTATGGCCCCTGATTTATGGTTTCTTATGAACTGTTTCACAGACCCCCTGATGCTCTGACATCACTCAGTTGTCAAGTTCCTCTCCCACAGTTGCTGACTTCCAGTTACTGCTACTGCCAAGTCTCTCATAAACAGTTCCTTGTCCCTCTCCCTTGCACGCCCAGTGACGTGGTCTCTCACACCATGTCAGTGGCTCCGTCCGGCTCACCGTCATTTTCTCTCCCACTTTCTCACAGTTCCTGAACCTGTGGGATAGACTGTGGTAGTAATGGTAAATCGATTTGCAACTAGTTTCAGGTGTACACACACACAGCCTGTCACACTCTCCCAGTCACAGCCATTCGTTTTCTCAGTCTTTGCTACAGTCTCTCACGCCTGCTTTCGTACACACAATTGCACCATCTTGTATCTTTGGTCTCAGTCACTGGTTTGGTCTCCCAGCCATTCTCTCCCGTACAATCAAGTTCACACCCATACAGTCTTACGGCTTTAGCTGACACTACAGCCTCAAGTAAAGAGTTTTGTACATCATCTATTTCTCAAACGTTGAGTCGCCTACAGTGAGGTTTGTCACCTACACAATCTTTGCCACAATCCCTGACAAGCTCTACTGTAGTTTCATGCCCACGTAGTCTCTCACATGTGGTTTTGGTCACCCAGTCTGTCTTGCTCACCATCAAACAGTGACAGGGCTGCAGTCCCCATTTCCTTCTTGTAGGCATTATTTTGTGCATACCATCACAGGTTCTTGTACAGTACCTTGACTACTCATCCAGGCTCAGTAATCTTATGAAATACAGCCACAATTTCCCACACAGACACATCATCAGAAGTCTGTGGTCACAACTTCTGCACTCTCTCACACACAATCACAGCTTTCCACGTCTCTGACACACACATGGTTACCGATATGCAGTCCCTACTACTGTTTCTCACACACGCCATCACACCGTTTCTCTCATGATCAACCTCTGCCTCACACCCTCCACACACAGTCATGCGTGTCACGCTCAGCTAGTCCTGACAACATCAGAGAAAAAGTGCCAGCAGCCTCCAGCATCACTTTGAAAAATATATATTTACAGGAACAATTCCCCATTCTCTGGGACTCTTTAGAAAAAAAAAAGGTCCATTTTGGGGAAGTAAAACAAACAGTGGAGACGAGTGTAGCACCGTCCCCCAAATCACCAACCCCCAGGTCCCAAGGCCTGGGCTGGGCCAGCGCTAACAGGTGAGCCCAGGAGTCTTTTGAACCCACTCTCTCTTGCCTAGAATAGAGACAGGACAGGCTTTATGTCCCCCATTCCTCCCTCCCAACTCCAGGGACATTGTAAGGGTCCTTTGTACCCGCCCGCAGGAAATTGGGGGGCTGGGAGGGAGGGAACTGAAAATACATGTTTGGTATCAAAAATAAACACTTGGGGGGGAGGCGGCAGGAAGATTCCCCCCCAAATCCCTTCCTTCCCACCCACCCCACCAAATATAGGAAGAGATGACTCCCTCTCCCCTATTGAAAAGCCCCATTTAAAAATAGATTATACTATCAAAATGGCAGCGGGGGAGAGACAGGGAGACCTGGAGTACTGGCTGGAGGGGCCCCCCAGACGGGGACCACCCCCCAAAAAAACCCTCCATTGGGAGGAAACAGGCAGGACCCCAGGGAGGTTGGCAGACAAAGGAATGGCTTCTCAGGGGGAAGAAGAACAAAAGGGACATTCCTCCCTGGCCAAAAAGTTGGTTGAAAAGGATAAGCTGTCTGAGAGAAAGGTTGGGGAGGTGGAAATTTCTATTCCAAGGGTGTGATTCTTCCTTGGCCAAGACTCCCAACCCATTAAACGGTACAAATTCTTCCTGGACCCCTGAGTATGGCCAGGAATAATAAAACAAAACAAACTAGCTCTTCTACTCACATCCGAAAATGCAGACAGGGCCCCCTCATCTCCCCAAGGGCAGGCTGAGAAATAAAGAAAGAAAGGTTGTTCTCAAGCCAGACCCCGATTGTTTTGTCTTGGGGAAAAAAGTGGGGAGGTGGGGGAGATGTCCTAACCACCCTAAAAGTTTAGGTCAGGCTCCTCCCAGTGGCCTTCAAAAAATAAATAAATAAACCGCCCCTACCATTGAAGTAGGAGACGTGTAAGGGCGGCCACCGGGGGACTGACAGAAAACAGAGAAGTTGTGGAAGCTGTGTGTTTTCTGTGGAGGAGATAATGAGAGTTACTCTTGGGAGTAATTCTTCCCAAGGATCCCCACCCCACCACAATCAGAGCATGAGTCTTTCAGTTGAACTATGTTTCTCCTTGAGATGGCTGGCTGGAGAGAGCATGGATGGAGTGACCCCAGAAGGGGTGATGGTGGTGGTGGTGGTAGTAGTCATGGCTTCTGGGGCCCTGGGGAGAGCACCACGGGGGTCGAGAGGCCATCCACACTGATGGAAGGGATGTGCACCTGGGCGCTGCCACTGGATGGAAACTGGGGGCAAAAAGAGGGAGAGGTCACAGATGGGGGCCATTCTTGGGTCTCTCACCCTGTCCGAAATGGGGAAAGAGGATCCTACCTGGAAGGAGAGCTTGGCCGGGCTACGGGGCGCAATGGGACTCAGGGTGCTCCAGAAGTGAATGCTGGGAGGCAGCGAGCTGGGTGTCAGCAGCACCGGGGTCTGTGGGGAGAGGGTGGTCGGAGCTCAAGTGAGTAGAGAGTAGATGTGGGACGCTGGAAGGGACTTGGTCCCAGCCCCACCACAGATTTCCCACTCACACTCCCAAGGTCACTCCCCAAAGTGCACACACCTAGATGGTAACCATGGAGGCCATGCCTACGATCTCTCAACTCTGCAGACACCCCCCACTCCCCACTCCCGAGAGCCCACCCTCAGTTGCTGAGACCTCACTGGTCAAGACCACCCACAAGACCCTATCCAAATGCTGCTCTCAAACCTCTCAAGTCACCATCCCAACAGCTCAGGGTCAACTTCCAACTCATGTCCCACCCATGAAACCCCATATGCACATCCCAGACCAAAAAGCCCTGCTCAGGTTCCTTAAGCCACACCCCAACCCAGAAACAGTCCCACAGAAAGACCCTCGGTCCCACCCACGAAAGTCACCAGCCCTGCCCTTCACTAATCAAACCCCATCCCTCCAGCCCAGCGTTAGCCCAGTCAATCACACTCGAAGGCTCCACCCTCTTCAGGGACAACCACACTCGCCCTCCTCTGATTCCTGTCAGTCACCTGCCACGTGCCAATCCCATTGGTGCTGGCGCCCACACACCCCACCCCTCCGCAGGCACTCACCAATGTATGCGTAGGAAGCAGGGACGGGGTCAGCGCCGGCCCCGGTGCCTGGAGGCCGGAGCCACTTCCCGATCCTGGGGTCCGTTCGGGTCCCGGCCCACCTAGCAGGCTCGGGCTGAGTGGAAGCTCTAGGTCCCGGGGCTTCCGGCCCTTCTGCGGCTGGGAGATCTCAGGGCTGGAAGCCGCGTGGCCGCCCGCCTGCCCTGCGGTGTCCATAACGACCGCGGGCAGCCGGGCTGGCACGCCCTCCTGTGGAGGGACTTCTGGCTCTGCCTTGGTGGTTTCTGGCACAAACCCTCTCTCCCCCGCAACTTCCAACTCTTCCTTGGGCCCTTCTACTTTCACTTCTGGGGGCAAAGCCCGGCCCAAACCCGGCTCCACATTCAGCTCTTCCGATTTCAGGTTTGGGGCCTCGGGCGGGGTCAGGATGACCTGGGAGAGGAGCAGGCACAAAGAGGGTGTGTAAGGATTGTTGGGGCCACAGGATTCTCCTGTGGGCCACCCAGTGATTTCGCTGGGAAGGTGGCACTTGGTACTCGGGGCATGACTGCACATCAGAGCAAGTCCTCCAACAGGACATAGGACTTTGTCAAGGAAGTAGGGCTTCCTCTGGGGCAGGTCCTCCTATGGGACAGGGGACTTGGGGTGAGACAACCTGAAGCGGGTAGGAATCTGAGGGATACCATCCTCATTCATTAAAACAGCGGTTCTCAAAAATTTACCTTCCTCTGGACCAGCAATATCTGCCTCATTTGGTAACAAGTTAAAAATACAAATTATTGGGCCCCTCCCCAGCCCCATATATTCAGAAACTCTGGGGGCATGCCTGGCAATCTGTGGTTTAACAAGCCTTACAGGTAGAGCACTAGAGTGTGAGAACCAGTGCATCAAACATATTCCAGGCACCTACATGTTCGGCAGCTACTAACTGTAGCACAGTATTCTCCCCTTTCTGTCTCAGGATTTGTGTAGCTCTCTGCCTCACCCCTTCTTCTAAGAAGACGTCTATGTTCTTCCTTCCACCATTATCTCCTTTAACAGGACCACTATGTCTCTTCTACCAGCCTCCCTCGTCATTCGGGGATTACATATCCCTCCTCTTTACCGCCTCCTCTTACTGAATTTCTATATTCCAGTCCTTACTTGCAGAGGCAAGCCGGCCTCTTCAGCCTCCAGGCAGGCCTCCAGGGGGCTTGGACTGGTGCTCCTGCTCCCTGAGGGGGGCGCTGCTGCCCCTGCAGGAGCTGCATTGGGGAGCACCACAGCAGGCCGAGGATGAGGGGGTGGCTGCGGCTGCAGAGACTGGATGGTGAAGGTGGAATAGAGGCCCGAGCGCATGTACTCGTTCCGGCTGCTGCGCGCCAAACCGCCTGGGCCTGCCATTCCTGCACCCTTGGGTGTGCCTGGCTTTCCAGAGGCAGTGTCCCCTGGGGCAGCATGTACAGCAGTGGGGGCCACATTTGGCATGGTGGAGGTAACAGACACCTCTGGCTGGGGCGGGCAGTCTTCAGTGGAGCACCCTGCGACCTCAGGGTAGGACACAAACTTGTAGACGAACTTCTGGCCGCTCACCTTGCGGATGATGTTCTAGGAAGGGAGGAGAGGAACAGAGGGCCTTAGAGGAAAGGGGCAGGCTGGAGGCAGGGAGTCAGGGGAGGAGGAGGGGGGTGGAGTGGCGTTTCTCTTCTCCTAGTGGCTTTCTTCCCACTTGCTCCTCTCCGGCTTTCCCGTCCCTCCTCTGTAAGTTTCCCTCTCAGTCCATTTCCTCTCCCATTGGTTTCTACCTCTTTCCTCTCCCCCCAGATTCCCCTTATCTATATCCCTCCCCAGTTCCTCCCCTTTCTCTCTTCTCTCCACAACAATTCTTTCTTTAAGCCCCTTCCCATCCACCCCTTTCCAAGCCTCCCTCTGTCACTCTCCAGGTCCGTCTATCTGATTTTCCCACTCCCTCCACACTGTAGCTCCTCTTCACAATGCGGCCCATGAAGGGCAGTAGGTGTGGGAGCAGGTCTTCTTCCTGGCTCCAAGAACCAGAGGTTCACAGGGCCAGGCCTTGTGGGTGACTGTCAGGACACAGTTTTGGAGACTAGCAAATGCAATAAGACAAGAAAATGAAGTAACTGATATAAATGTTGGAAGAAAGTAAATTAATGTAGATGGATGGGGTGATGTATTATTAATACAGAGGATTATTTGAAGCTAATGACACAGAAGTGGAACAGGGCAAGGTCACTGCAGAGGAGAGGGTGAGAAGGCCTCATTATTAATACCACTGTGGAGGTTGAAGCTAAAGCGGTAAGAAAATGAAGTAACTAACAGCAATTAGACAAGAATATTAAAAATATTGGTGTAAATATTGGGAGGGGGCCTATATCAAGGCTGGCTTGGGTGGGTCACAGAGCATGTTTGGCGTTTTTCAGGTCTGGTGGGTCTCAGAGATGACCTAGTGTTCCCAGAGGGCACAGTGAGGTAGCCTCATTACTAATACTGTTCTGGAGGATTGAGCTCAAGGAATAAAATATGAAAATAGAATAAATGCCATAAACCATGAAGGGGGTGCAGCATATGACCACGGCTGTTCTTGGGGGGGCGGGCAAGAGGAGTGTGGAGGTACTAGGGCATTCTGTGGAAGTCTTAGTGCTGGTCAGATATGTCACAGGGTGGGCCTGTGTTTCTCAGAAGAGGAATAAAAAGGGATATTCATGAATACTGTTTGGGAAATTTCAGTAGAAGGATTCAGAAAATGAAATAACTGGTATAAATATTGGGGGGAGGAGAAACCCAGTAGTGGCCTGGGGGTCTGAGAGGACCGGATGGGGGAAATTTTAAATTTTAGCTGTAGGAATAAGATAATGAAAACAATTGATATAAATATTGGGGTAGACCAGTGCTGCTCTGGGAATTTAAGAAGATAGGGTGTGGAAGTTGGCATTAAACATGTTGTTTCAGAGGTTTTAGCTTAAGGAATAAGACAAGAAAACAATTAGTTAAAAATGTTGGGGGTCCCAGAGGATGAAGTAAGCAAAAGTTGGTATAATACTGTCAAGGAGGTTTTGATTCTAGGAATATGAAATATTCTGGAATAAGAGAAGACTATGAAATAACTAGGGAAGCCCAATACTGGTCCAGGGGTTCCAGAGGACAGAATGAGGACCAGCCATTATTAACCGTGTTTTCAAAATGTTGGCTATAGGAATATGGCAGGAAAATGAAATGTTGTGCATGGCAGGGCAGCATCACTTTGGGCATCTCAGAGTGGGAGTAGAAACAGTCAGTATTAATAATGCAGTGATGGTTTTTGCCAAAGCAGTAAGACAAGAAAGTAGGTGAGATAGTGTTTAGGGGCCCAATACTGGTCTGAGGGTACCAACGGATGGGTTAAAAACTGATAAATTTTAACATTGCTTTCAAAGTCATAGCTATGGCAATTAAAACAAAATAAAATCTCTGATATAAATGTCGGAAGGGGGGGGTCCCAGCCCTGGTCTGAGAGACTGTACCTTGTCATAGTAGTACCGCAAGGCCCGGCTGAGCTTGTCGTAATTCATGTTGGTCTTGTTCTTGCGTAGCCCCCACAGCCGGGCCACCTCCTCTGCATCCACCAGCTTGAATTCACCACCATCCCGTGAAGTCCAGGAGATGATGTGGCCATTGCCTTGCTCTCTCAGCAGCTGCAGCAGAAACTGCCACAGCGTCACAGATGGGTCCATCGCTGGGGGAGTGCTCACGCCATCCCAGGGGTACCTGGAGAGCAAACAGCTGAGTTGAGAGGCTGTGGCATAGGAGGGGCAGAGGTCAGTGGGAGGAGGATTCCTTTTTTTATCATCTTTTCTCCATCTCTGTCCTCAAACCCTACCATCATTCCCTAAACATTCCCAGAGTAACTTCTAGCTCCCCAGTCTTGCTTGGGATGCTCCCTGTGACAGGATAAAACTCGTGGGTATCTTAGGATGGTGTGAATGTATTTTGCATGTGAGACAAATGTGAGTCTGTAGGGGTCAGAGGGCAGACTGTGGTAGGCCAAATGATGCCACCCCTGCTCCACATCCTAATCCTTGGAACCTGTATGTTATTTACAATTACATAGCAGAAAGGAACTTTGCAGATGAAATTAAGGTTACAAACCCTAAGACAGGGAGATTATTTCTGGATTATTTGATTAAATTCAATCTAATCATATGAGCTCTGAAAAGCAGATGATGGAGAAAGAAAGGTAGCTCAGAGATGTGATGACAGAAGAGGCAGGGGAGATTCAAAATGTGAGAGGGACTCAACCTGCCATTGTTGGCTTTGAAGATGGAGGAAGGGGGGCTCAGAGCCAAGGACTGTGGGCAGCCTCTTAAAGCTGGGAATGGCTGTCAGCTGACAGACAGTAAGGAAACAGGGACTTCAGTCCTACAGTCTCAAGGAATTGGATTCTGCCAACAACTTGAATGAGCAGGAAAAGGATTTTCCCCTAGAGCCTCCAGAAGGAACGCAGCCCTGCCAATACCTTGATTTCAGCTCACTGAGACCAGTGTGGGACTTCTGACCTACAGAACTGTAAGATAACAAATGTGTTGTTTTAAGCAGCTAAATTTGTGATTATTTATTACAGAAAGAATAGAAAATTAGTTCCATTCTCCTCATTTGAACATTATCTGTATCTTCTACCATATCAATGTCAAGTTTTTCAGGAGGTTCTTTTTTTTTTGCCAGACCCTTGCAAAGGCTGCTTACTCCACGTGGGGCTTCCTTCTTCCACCTAGCAGTCTTTCTTTTCTTTCAAGTCCCAGCCCAAAGGTCCTTTCCTTTATGAAGCCGGCCTAAAACTGAATGCCTGATCTCTCTGTCCTATTACTGTCCCTGAATGTTCTTTTTTTTTTTTTTTTTTGAGATGGAGTCTCTCTGTTGCCCAGGCTGGAGCACAGTGCAGTGGCACAATCTTGACTCACTGCAACCTCTGCCTCCCAGGTTCAAGTGATTCTCGTGCCTCAGCCTCCCGCATAGCTGGGATTATAGGTACCCACCACCACGCCCGGCTAATTTTTGTATTTTTAGTAGAGACATGGTTTCACCATGTTGGCCAGACTGGTCTTGAACTCCTGACCTCAAGTGATCGAGCCACCTCCCACCTTGGCCTCCCAAAGTGTTGGGATTACAGGTGTGAGATACCGTGCTTGGCCCTGAATATTCTCTTTCTTGATGACAGCAATAATTAACATCTATTGAGAGCTTAATACACATCAGGCACTGTTCTAAGCAGAGGCAATATGGCCTGCTGGACAACTGCCCAGGCACTAGGGCCAGACTGCCAGGGTTTGAATCCTGGTTCTGCCACTTATTAGCTGTGTGACCCTGGGCATATTCTTTTTCTTTTTTTAAGAAATGGGGTCTATGTTGCCCAGGCTGTTCTTGAACTCCCAGGCTCAAGCAATCCTTTCTCCCTGGCCTCCTAAAGTGCTAGGATTACAGGCATGAGGCACCATGCTTGGCTGATATTCTTTAACCTCTTCGTACCTCAATTTTCTCATGTGTAAAACAGGGATAATGATATGCCCATTGGTAAAATGGGGATAACAATACCTAGCTCATAGAGATATTGTATAGATTAAATATTATATGCCTGAGGTGTATGATAAACTCTAAATATTAGTTTCTGATTTGTTCATAGTCCCTTATCTGCCATTCCAAAATCCAAAATGCTCTAAAGGAAGAAAGCTTCTTACAACTCTTTTGGCGGCAAAACCTGATTTGAAATGAAACAAGGCCCTTTCTGGTCTTTATTGATTCTCACTTAGTGCGAGTGTTCATACATTTTGCTGCAGAAATATGAACACAGCCGATTACAGAGCTTACTAAGGGGTGTTATGTAACATCGTATATGCATCATGTTACCTTTCTGAAATGTGAAGAAATGGAAATTCTGAAACACATCTGGCCCCAGGGGTTTTGGGTGAGGGCATGTACACCTGTACTGTTATTTTTTTTTAATGGGCATTGACTTATTTATCCCTGATCACGCCTCTGAGAAGTAGGTAGTCTTCCTGTCATTAACTTATAAATGAGGCAGCGGAGGCACAAATGTCTACGTACCTCCCACAGGCCACGTGTGGCAGAGCCAGCATTTGGAGCCAGGCAGTCAGGTTCCAGTTGACTAAGTGTTTCACCATTAGGCTAAATGGCCCCTCACACTGACTGTTCCCTCTCAGCATGTCCCTCAAAGAACAGGATCCTCCCTGTCACCCCATTACTGCTTTCTTTCCTGAGAGCAAACTGGAAATAAACATGAGCTTCCTGTTCAATTATACAAGTCACAAAGCCATGAAGTGTCCGATTAGAGAGTCCTGTCACCAGAGACCTCACTGAATTTGTTTTGCAGGCAGGCTTGTTTCAGAAGTCCAAAGAGTTCAGAGTGACTCCTGGTGGCAAAGACAGGCAATTTTACCAGTTCTTCTTTTAGCTGCAACAGAACCTATCAGCTGAGTGAAAGGTGACGGTGGGCTTCCAGCTTCAATAGCACACAGGGCTTTGTATTTTGTCATTTCTCCCACTTGACCCCTCATAAGAGTTCTAGTAATCTGCCTTGCTTGGATATGTTTACTTCTTTCCATCTCCTTCACTTAGCAAGCAACTGGTGAGTGCCTACTGTGGGCCAGGTGCTGCGGATACAGTCGAGAACACAACAGACAACAATCCCTGCTCCAGAGGAGCTGACATCTTAGCAGAGAAAGCAGATGAGAAACAAGGCAAACATGTACAAGAGTGCGTCGGATGGTGGTAAGGATTATGGGAAAAAAATCAAGCAGGGGAGAGCTGTTACTTTCACATGGAGAGTCAGGGGAGAGTAGTCACCAAGGAGGGGACAACTGGGCAGAGACCAAAAGGAGGTGAAGGAACTGAGCTCGTGAGTATCTGAGAGCAGTAAGCCAGGTGGAAGTGGCAGCTGGTGTGAAGGGCCCAAGGCTGAAGAGTGCCTGGCAGGTGACATGGGGAGAGGAGGCCGGCATGGGTTCGGGGGAGAGGAGGGAGGCAGCGGGAGAGGAAAACAGAGTGACAGGGGCCAGACTGAGCCAGGCTTTTTCGGGCGCTGTCAGGATGTTGAGTGAGACAGGAGCCACAAGAGGGTTGTGAACAGAGGGATGACAGGCTGTGACTGAGATTTCAACAGGATCCCCCTGGCGGTTGTGAGAAGAACAGACTGTCGGGGCTGAAGAAGCCACTGTGGTAGATGATGGTGGTAGCAGTGGGGCTGGCGAGAAGTAGCTGGGGTCTGGAGAAAGCCTGAACACAGAATAGGACTTGCTGACAGATAGCATGCCTGGGGGAGGTGAGAGAAGGGTCCAGGGTGAGTCTAGGTTTGTGGCCTAATCACCCACAAGGACAGCATTGTGGTCAGCTGAGGTGGGAGCCTTGTAGGAGAGTAAGTTTTGAGGGGGGTCACGCCAGTTTTGGAGATGGTCAGTTTCAGAGGCCTGTCAGACATCTACGGGTATGCTATGAATACATTTTAATAATTTAAAAATGCAAGCCAGGCATACGATCCTTACCGTGGGCTGCACATTCTTTGAATCATTTAACTCATTGAATCCTCAAACCACCGTTAAAGGGTGGGGATTATCATTTCCCCCATTTTCCACATGAGGCAATGGAGGTACAGAGAAGTAACCTGCCCCGTCACACAGCTGGAAGTTGGCAGAGCTGGAATTCAAAACCTAAGTGGTTTGGCTCTAGTGAGTAATCACCTTACACCACCAATTCTCCATGAAGAGAAACAGAGAAGGGTAAGATCCTAGAGAGTGACAGGAATGCTGTTTTTACACAGGGTGTACAAGGAGTTCTTCCCCAAGGAAGTGACACCTGGCCTGAAGGAGGGGAGGTAGCAAGCCAGGCTGCCCTCTGTGGCGGAGGGCCTTCAGGCGGAGCGAACGGCATGTACAAAGGCTCTGAGGCAGCCACCCTGAACTATCTACCGTTCCCGAGACAGTTCCAACCTCTGAGGGTAAGCACGGGCTGCTCTCCCCACAGGGAGAGCTCTTCCTTCACTTCATGGACTCAATTACACAATCATCGCGTTCCAGGAAGAATTCATTCTTCCTCTGCGTGATCAAAGGTGCCAAATAACCTGCCTGCCCTTGCAAATCTGTTCTTCTTTCTGAGTCTTCAGCCTTATGTTCCTCTGCCCCTGTTCTGGCTATTCTGGCTCAAGGTTACCCTGAGCAAGTTACTCAGCCTCTCTGTGCTTGTTTCCTCATCTGTAAAATGGGGATATTTTACTCTCAAAGTCAAATATTCTCAAAAGTACACCTACCCTCCGAGGCTTCTGTGAGGATTAACTGTGTCAATTCTGTAAAATACTTCTGTAAAAGACTTGAGGGGTTGACTTTTTTTGTTTTGATTTTACAAGTAGCATTGTTAGGAACTTCTTTTTTATACATGTGCCTTTGTATAGTATATTCCAAGCACCATAGTGTAACAATGAATATTTACTGAAATAACACTACCCAGGTGCAAGAAAATCAAATCACTCTTAGAAACACCTTTTACGCCTGTACCTTTAGGAGAGTGTATTATGCACACCACAGTGGTTATTTTTTGGGTTCTTTTTCAGAGACGGGGATCTCACTATGTTGCCCAGGCTGGCCTGGAACTCCTGGGCTCAAGTGATCCTCCCACCTCAGCCTCTGTGCCCAGCTACACACCACAGTCTTGTGAACACATTCTTTCAGTGGAACAACACAGTCCTTATTCACATATACAACTAGCACTCTTAGAAACAGCTTTCATACCTGTGCCTTCACAGAGCATATTACGTAGCTCAGTTTTGTGAACACATCCTTTTGAAAAGGAGGAAAATCCTTATTCATATATAAACTGGCATTCTTAGAAATATCTTTGATACATGTATCTTTTTGTACTGCATTCCAGGCACCACCGTGTGGTAAATATCCTTTGGGGGTTGGTATTTGAACAGAAAAGTGCCTCTGATGTGTGGCAGATACTCCACAGATATTAGCTGTTAGCTAGTGTGTCATCCTTCTCCCCCTGCCCCTGCAATCCTATCCTATGTATCACCTGCACTATCTGGCTCCTATCACCTGTGTGACCTCACCTTCTACCCCTCCCTGCACTTTGCTCCAGCCACACTGGCCGCCTTGATGTTCCTTGAACATGGCAGGCACCATCCCACCTCAGGGCCTCTGCACTGGCGCTTCCTTCTGCCTGGTATGCTCTTCCCCTAGACATTAAGGCTCCCTCCCTCTCCACTGTGAGGCCCTAATTCAAGAGTCACCTTCCCTATGCCTAAGATTTCAACCACCCCCAATACTCAATTCCTACCTCCCCTATTTCATTATTTCTTCTCAGCATTTGTCTATTATGCTAATTTTACTTATTTATTTTGTTCACATAGTCTGTCTCCCCAACTTGGTTTTTTTTTTTTTGAGACAGAGTCTCGCCCTGTCACCCAGGCTGGAGTGCAGTGGTGCAATCTTGGCTCACTGCAACCTCCGCCTCCTGGGTTCAAGCAATTCTCCTGCCTCAGCCTCCCAAGTAACTGGGATTACAGGCGCACGCCGCCACACCCAGCTATTTTTTTTGTATTTTAGTAGAGACAGGGTTTCACCGTGATGCCCAGGCTGGTCTCGAACTCCTGAGCTCAGGCAATCCACCCACCTCAGCCTCCCAAAGTGCTAGGATTACAGGTGTGAGCCACCGCGCCCAGCCTCCCCAACTTTTAATAAATGTGTGCTCCACAAGCACAGATATTTCGGCCTGTTTCGTTCCTTGCCATATTCCAGCACCTAGAAGAGTGCCTGGTACTTACGAGGGGCTCAGTAAAGGTTGGTTGAAGGAACAGTCCCAACTAACTAGCTCTCATGTCCCTTCTTCTTCCCCATCTGACCCCTACACTGGTGTCTCCAATTATCTTTTTCCCATTTATTCAAGAGATAAATTCTTATTTAGCATCTGCTGTTTACCTGGTACATTTTCAGTTGCTGGAGACAGCAGTGAATGAGCAGACAAAAACTGAGTACTCATGGGACTCACATTCTAATGCGGAGAGACAGACAACAAACAAGTAACCCACACAGTGTGTCAGACAGTGATAAAGGGCAACGGGACAAAGGAGAGACCTGGCTTGAGCCCTGCTGGGTGTGCAGCTTCAGATGGTCAGGGAGGGGTTGACTTTTTTTGTTTTTACAAGTAGCATTGTTAGGAACTTCTTTTTTATACATGTGCCTTTGTATAGTATATTCCAAGCACCATGGTGTGACAATCTTTAATGAAAGAACACTACCCAGGTACAACAAAATCAAATCACTCTTAGAAACATCTTTTATGCCTGTGCCTTTAGGAGAGTGTATTACACACACCACAGTAACCACTGTTTTTTTTTTTTTTTTTTTTCCAGAAACAGGGATCTTGCTATATTGCCCAGGCTGGCCTGGAACTCCTGGGCTCAAGCGATCCTCCCACCTCAGCCTCCCGAGTAGCTGGGACCATAAGTGCACACCCCTGTGCCCAGCTACACACCACAGTTTTGTGAACACATTCTTTCAATGAAACAACACAGTCCTTATTCACATATACAACTAACACTCTTAGAAACAGCTTTTATACCTGTACCTTCACAGAGCATATTACGTAGCTCAGTCTTGTGAACACATCCTTTTGAAAAGGAGGAAAACCCTTACTCATATATAAACTGGCATTCTTAGAAACATCTTTCATACATGTATCTTTTTATACTGCATTCCACACACCATAGTGTGGTAAACATCCTTTGGGGGTTGGTATTTGAACAGAGTGCTGAAAGGAACCATGCAGAGATCTGGGGGTGGTGTTCAAGGCACAAAGAACAGCCAATGCAAAGGCCCTGAGGCTGGCCCATGCCTGCTATGTTTGAGGAGCTGTGTAGTGGAACCAGTGTGGCTGGAGCACAGTAAGGGGGTGGGAAGGTATAGGCGGTAATGCTAGAAAGGTTACTTGTTTTACCATTAATTCACAGGTAATATTTATTTACACTGGAAGGGATTCTAGTTCTGATCCCCCATTTCACAAATGAAGAAAAAGGCACAGAGAGGAAGTGGTTAAATCACTCATCTAAGGTCACACAGCTGCTGGGACTGGGGGGTGGGTGGGTGCTGAGAGAAGGTGGGGAATGAAGACTGCTCTGCAGGCAGAGAGAACAGCAAGAACAAAAGCTTGGAGGTGAGAACTAATTTGGTTTTTAAGGACTGAGGCCTCACGTGGGGTGGGATGGGATCTAGGAGGGGAGCCTCAAAAATTATCCTGTGTCCTGAGTACTTCCTGGGCCACCTTTGAGTAAAGAATTTAACCTCCCTATGGCCCAGCTCCCTCACTACCTATCTCATGGGGTTGTGGTGAGGATTAAAGGAACTCATTCATATGAAACACTCTGCCTGATACACGGCAGGTGCTCAATAAACGCTAGCTCCTATTGGCATTACTATCATCACTGGCGCTGATGTATTCACTTATTGTAGTGAGGCAGAAGGTCTTTGTGGTTACGAGTGTGACCAGGCTGACCCACTATTAAGAGGTAGAGGACAGGGAAGGCCATACCGTGCTCCACCACAAGGAAAAGAGGATCAGCACGTTCTCTTCTGGGAAGGGAAAAAAAAAGAAGGAAATTCAAAGTACACGGCCGACCTTCCCCCAATTACGAAGCACTGGACTCACGGGAGGGTATGCGGAGGACTGTGCAAGCATACAGGGGTGTGGGGGAGGAAGGCCAATGAACAGATCCACTGCAAAGGGAGGGGTGATGAGGCTCATCGTCTGAGGGGAAGGGAAGCAGAAAACCTTACAGACTCCTGCACCACAGTGAGGGGAGAGAAAAGCCATCACACAGACTGATTCAAAGCAGAGAGGGAAAAGGCTATGGACTGAACTACTGAAAATAGGGAGATATAAAGAACTAAACTGACCCACTATTAAAAAGAAGAGAGAACCCCAAGGGCTAGAGCGACAGTCTACAAAAAAGAGAAGACAGATAGGGCAATGGACTGATAGCTAAAGGGACGTGAATCCAAACATGAAGACTGATCCACTATAAAATGGTGGTGGTGGTGGTGGTGGTGGGGGGGGGTGTTCTGAAAAAAGCCATGGACTGATGCACTGGGGGACTGGAGGAGGCAGGAATACAAACTCAGGTAGACTCACTGTTAAAGAGGGATGCGGAGGAGTGCGACGCCACGGATTGATTCCCTACAATGTACAGGAGGGGTGGAATAAACAAGGCCACGGACGGGTCTCCTGAAAGTTGAGGCTAGGAGAAATCCAAACACTCAGATACACCTACTATTAAGGGGGCTGAACACTGTCACAGGCTAGCTCCCTATTAAGTGGTGGTGGGTGGGGGGCGGGTGGGGGTAGGGGGAAAGCCTATGGACGAGTCCACCCTAAGTTGGCGTGGGGAAAAACATAAGCACGCAGATCGATCCATTATACAACGGGAGAGAGAGGTTAGGCCACGGTCAGATCCACTACAAGGGACGAAGGGCTTGAGCAATGCCACACGCAGGTCCACCAGTCGTGGTGGTGGCGGCGGGGAGTCGAACACCAGCAGGCCACCGGCCAAGCCACATCCTCTGCGCGGGGGCGGGAAGGATACGTGGGGTCACGGACGGGGCCCTCCACCCTCCAGGCCCAGAGCTCACCTGTGTGTAGCGTGGCGGTGGCGTTGGAAATGTTGGTAGCTCCGGGGGGCGGGGGCTCCATACGCGGCCCCACCGCCCCCCAGGCCTCGGTTCCGAGGCGGCGGTGGAGGTGGTGGTGGCGGTGGCGGTGGCGGTGGCGGTGGCGGCGGCAGCACCTAGAAGCCGCCCCTGCGTTTCCCTACAGCTCACGTGGGCCCGGGGAGGAGGAGCCCAATGTCCCGCCGCTCGCTGATTGGCCAAAGCGCTATTAATCGGCCGCAAGGCCTCGAGGGGTTGGGGGACGGGCCCTTCCCCACAGAGCTGTGCCGTGATTGGCCTAAGGGGAAATGATGGAACGCTCACGGCCCCTGGAGTCCCGAGGAGGCCCGTTCGGCCTTCCCGGTGCTCCACGCTGATTGGTTTAAGTACTGACGGACTGTGAGCAACTGACGAGGCTCGGGGCGTGTGTCGGGGAGGGGCGGGGGTCTGCCTCACATTGATTGGCTTACATGGGATTGATGGACGCCTCCAAGGACGGGGGTGGGTGGCCCTGTTTTTCTGATTGGCGGATGAGGGACTTCTAGACCCCCTGCCAAAACACCAAGGGGGCGGTGCCGCACGCCACGCTGCTCAGCGGAAGCAGGACTTGTATAGAAAAGGGCGTAAGCAGCCGGCGGGAGTGGGTCGGGTTGGGCTCCGCGTAGGCGGGCAGGGCAATTCTATGGTTAGAGACCATAGAGCTGGGTAGAAGACGAATTTAGAACACAGCGGAGGTAGGAGGGCAGGATGGCTGCCAGGCACACGAAGGAGCATTGAGTGGCAGAAACGAAATGCCTTCAGAGGGCAGGGTTGAACTGCGGCCAGAGTTAAAAAGGGGAGGAACCTGGCTCTGCATTGATTGGCGGAGGCTGGACTCAACCTAGAATAGGGGCCGGACTGGGGAGAGCGGGATCCAGGTCTGTGCCCATTGGAAGCTGGAACCACTTACAGGCAGGGGCTAGGACAAGGTAGGGCTGAGATGGGTTTGGGTGTAATTTAGGGTACCTGGGGAATGATTTGGTGTGTGAAAGGGTAAACCTTAGGGCCCTTTGTTGTGGGAATGAACAAACCTCCACCATGAATTGGCCCATTCTCTATGGCAATTCAAAGGGTGGTGTCTAGGAAAAGGAATGGAAGAAAGGGTGAGATGGGGGGCCCAGGTTGCCAAGATGACAGAAGAGAGGGCAGTGCATAAGGTCAACTGGCAAATACTGCCAGGCAACAGGCTGGAGGAAGGACTGCTGGGGCATTTTAGAGGTTCCACAGAGAGACTGGATCTCTGAGTCTCTCAGTAACTTTGTGCCCTAGGAACAGGCCCCCGTGGCAACCAGCAGGGTTTATGGGGAAAAAGAAGGGCCATGTGACTCAAAGGCATTCAGGCTCTTTAATGTCTGAGGATGGGGGGAAGAAGTCAATGGTGAGGCTTCTCTGGGAAATTCTGCAGGCCTTGTAGTTCTCTAAGCCCCTGAAAAAGAGGACAGAAGAGATTGAACAAAGACTGGGTCTGGATTACGCCCCCAGGCTTGCTCTGACCTCCCTCCCTTGACTTCAGCTTAGAGGGAAAGATGGTTCTTCCCTTCTTTCGCTCTCTCCCTTCTTCAGGTCACCACCCTAAACAGAGTCTGGTAGTGGGGTGAGCTGCTCTCACCTCTAGCAACATGTGGATATGGGCTTTGATATTCATGGAGTCCTTGGTGAGGCTGTTGCTGAGCCTAGAGAAAAGAAACAAGAAAGGGCAAAATGGGCCCCACTTATGATTATGAGGATGACCCTTCCTTATCACTTCAAGATCTACTTATATCCTGGATGATTTCCACCTGGCTCATTCCTATGCAGAAATGCTAAGCCACCCTCTGGTTTTCACTGATTCAAAGATTGTTAAATGCCTACTGTATGCCAGGCAATTTTAGGCACTGGGAGATAGCAGCAAACACAACAAACAAAACTCCCGGCCTGATGGACTTCAAATTCTTGTAAAGAAAGACATACAAAAAAACCAATGGAATAAAAGCTATGTTGTGTCAGATGGTTCTAACTACAATAAAAAAATTTAAAAACGAGAGAGAATAAGGAGTACAGGAGTGGGGGGCTGCAATTTTAAATAGAGGGCTCAGGGATGGCTTCACTGAGAAGCATTTGAGTAAAGACTTAAAGACAGTGAATTTTGAGTAGTGTGGCTATATGGAGGATGTGTTCCACACACAAGGGGCGGCAAACACAAAGGCACTGAGGTGGGAGTGTGCCTGGCATGTTTGAGGTGCAGCGAAGAGGCCACTCTGGCTGGAGAAGAATAAGTGAAGGGGGAATGTAAGAGGTGAGGTCAGAGAGGTAATGAGGGAGACAGACTGTGTGAAGCCTACAAGGCCATGGGAAGGACCCTGGCTTTGACCTTAAGTGAGATGGGAGCCAAGGGAAGGTTGCGGCAGAGGAAGGAGGTTGAATTACACGAACCAGTTGGTTGACTCCTTTTCTCTAAGCCAGTTTGGATCAGATCTCACCCAAAAGAATCCTAATTGATATAAAGGGTCAAGGAAGGCCTTTCTCAAGAATGAAGAATGAGAAGGAACTGAAGAATGCCTAATGGTTAAGCAGTAGGAAGGCCTTTTCCACAAAAAGGCCAAGAGGCAACAAAGAGTTGTTTGAGAAGTAGTGAGGTTAGAGTGTTAGAAATTAAGTGAGTGGTGAGGGAAAGTGGCCTAAGACAAGGTCCAAGAGGTAGGAGGAGGTTAGATCACACAGGGTCTTGATATAATAAGGAATGTGGATTTTATTGTGCTGTCAATGTAGGAGTCAGTTTGAGGGGTAAATGAAACTAAATACTGTTGGAAAAGTAGAGAGCAATAAGATAGGATGTTAAATTGAAAAAAAAGGTAGTATGAACCTATGTATATACCATTATCTTCCACATTTTTATTTCTAGCCCAGAACTCTCTCCTGAACTTGACTAGGAGTTTCAATGACATCTTCTAAAAATCCACTTCAGTGTTTAATAAGTGCCTCATACTTAACAGGTTCCAGACTAAACTCCTGACCTTCCCCTCCAAATCTACTCCTCCCCTATCTTCTCCATCTCAGATAATGGCAACTCCATCCTTCCAGTTGCTCAGCCAAAAACCTGGACTCCTCTCTCACACTTCACATCCAGTCAGCCATTCTTCTTAAAATCACGACTGTTCCATTGCAGGTAATGCTTCTGATCTCCATGATATGCTTTCTCCATAGCACTGTCAACATCTGACATACTACATCATTCATTTGTTTATTGTTTGCCTCCCCTGACTAGAATGTCAGCTGTATGAGGGCAGATTTTGGTCTTTTTTGTTTCCTGCTCTATCCCCAGGGACCAGAACAGTGTGTGGCACAGAGCAGGCACCCAACGTATGTTGAATGAATAAGTGACTACTCCATTCAAAGAAACCTGAAGTTGGTTGAGTGTATGTTTAGGGGCAGGAAATAAATGAAGTATGGGTGTTGTTACAGGAGAGCAAGAATACTTTTAAGAATATTCTGGGGGTAATGCTTAAAGAGCAGAAGAATGAACCTGATCAGCTCCTAAGGGACAATTTGAACATCAGAAAAGAGAACAAAATTCGTTAATGGTATAAGCTTACCTTATGAAAACCTATGAGTTCAACACTTTAAAAGGGAGAAAAATAGAGTTCACCAAATGCTAGCTGTAACACAAAAGGGATATGTTTATTACTACTGATTTATTTTTATTTGCTATGTGAGAAGCAAATTACTACTGATTTAGTATGTAAGGCAGTGTGAATAGTCATATGGTTATGCTGTTTCTTTTTTCTTTCTTTCTTTTTTTTTTTGAGACGGAGTCTCACTCTGTCACCCAGGCTGGAGTGCAGTGGCGTGATCTCGGCTCACTGCAACCTCCACCCTCCGAGTTCAAGCGATTCTCCTGCCTCAGCCTCCCAAGTAGCTGGGATTACAGGTGCCTGCCACCGTTCCCGGCTAATTTTTTGTATTTTTAGTAGAGACAGGGTTTCACCATCTCGGACAGGCTGGTCTTAAACTCCTGGCCTCAAGTGATCCACCCGCCTCGGCCTCCCAAAGTGCTGGGATTACAGGCGTGAGCTACCGCGCCCGGCCGTTAGGCTGTTTCTTCTATAATTACATGTCTATTCATGAGACGTGGATGTGTACTCCTTTCTGTGTCATCAGGAAAGAATATACAGAGATTTCATCCCTTCCACTTCTCAAACAAAGAAATATGCTAAGAACAGGAAGAATTGACACTTTTGATCACATAAAATGACCAGAAAGTTAGTTCAAAGTATATCCCAAGTAACCAAATATTTTAAAGAGGAGAGCCAGCTACATAGACTCAAATCCTCATCTCTTAGAAAAATTAAACTTCTAGACAGTCCTACTAATTACAATAAAGCAGTAAGAGTCAACCATATTTTTCATCACACTAATAGACCAGGTCAGTATATCAAAAAGACCAGGCAAGGGGGCAGGCACTGACAATTTAAATACTTCATTTTGGGGAAGTACGTGGAGTCTCAAAACATTAAAATCTATTTGATAGGCTCAGGAATCCTGTGACATAACAAGGAAAACTGTCTTATACAAACTGGACTTTAGCTGGGCGCGGTAGCTCACACCTGCAATACCAGCACTTTGGGAGGCTGAGGTTGGCAGATCACCTGAGGTCGGAGTTTGAGACCAGCCTGGCCAACATGGCAAAACCCTGTCTCTACTAAAAATACAAAAATTAGCCGGGAGTGGTGGTGGGTGCCTGTAGTCCCAGCTACTTGGGATGCTGAGGCAGGAGAATCTCTTAAGCCCAGGAGGCAGAGGTTGCAGTGAGCCAAGATCGCACCACTGCACTCCAGCCTGGGCGACAAGAGCAAAATTCCATCTCAAAAACAAACAAACTGGACTTGGTCTAAATGACCACCAGTTCAGAATTGTGTTGACCATGAAAGCAGGCCGTTTAAATAAACTATTTGCTAATTGGTCTGAACACCAAGAATCAGAAATCTCAGCAGGTCTGAGGTTCTTTTGGGTCCACTAACACCTGCTAGTCCTTCCCATGGCTGGAAAGGTTTGAAAAGATAAAAATTACTGAAACTCTAAGGGAGGCAACACTGGAAAAAATGAATGTAGGAATAGACATAAACATAACCAACAAAGAAGTTTAAATCAATGGTACTCACACTTGTGAGATGTTGTTAATCTAAGTGTATTGCTCAGTGTCCCCATGCTTATTCCATTGAAACCAAGCTCACCTCTCTTGGTAGTTTCACTAGCATGCCAGGCACACTATTCCTCTTGCCAGGAATGCTCTTCGCCAGATAGCCCCATGGCTTCATCACTCAGTCAAATGATTCAAATATCCCTTCCTCTGGGAGGCCTTCCCTAGCTACATTTCAAATCCCTCATCTGTGCTCCCAACTGCCCTTCCCTGCACAAAACCGTATATCAAGCTTGTCCAACCCGCAACCAGTGGGCCACATGCTGTCCAGGACGGCTTTGAATGCAGCCCAACACAAATTCATAAACTTTCTTAAAACATTATGTGATTTTTTTTGCAACATTTTTCTTCTTTTAGCTCATCAGCTATCATTAGCATTAGTGTATTTTATGTATGGCCCAAGACAAATCTTCTCCCAATGTGGCCCACGGAAACCAAAAGATTGGACACTCCTGCCTTAAACTCAACTGGAGCCCACACTTTCTCTCCCCATCACCCCCAACACAGATCTGCTTCAATAACCACTTTAATTTGCTTCCAGCATACCCTTTCAAATTATTTCAACAAACACAAAGCCGGGTACAGCAGTGCGCCTGTAGTCCCAGTTACTTGGCAGGCTGAAGCAAGGGGATTGCTTGAGCCCAGGAGTTTGAGGATGTAGTATGCTATGATCGCAGCTGTAAACAGTCACTGCATTCCAGCCTGGGCAACACAGCGAGACACCATCTCTTAAAAACAAAAACACAGAGTGTCGACTATATGCTTGTACTACTCTAGTCACCTGGGGTATAAACCAAATCTCCCCCTTTGTAAAACTTATATTCTAATTGGAGGAGACAACATGAGAAAGAAAGAAATTACATAGTAAATATTAGGGGGTAAGTGTTAGTAGAAAAAAAGTAGGAGGGGAATCAAGCATGCCAGGGGCTGTAATTTGAAAGTTAGGTTACAGAGGGCCTCGTTGAGGAAGTGACATTTAAGCAAGACAAGTGAGTGAGGAGAAAGGAAGCCATGTGGGTACTGGGGAAAAGAGCAGTGCAGGCAGAGAGAACAGCTACGGCAATATCCCTGGGGTGGGATCGTTCTTGGGGTGTTGAAAGAAGCTTGTGAAGGTGAGTGTGGCAGGAACACAGTGAATGAATAGTAAAATTAGCAGGAAGTGAAATCATAGGTAACTAGTTTTCTTGTTACCAATTCTAACAGGCTGAGACCTCATGGATCTGGTCATAATTGTATTTATGTATAACAGTATAGTCCTTCTAGATTGTAAGCCTTCAAGGAACTCTTCTGTCTTGTTCACTGCCGCATTCCCACTGCTAAGCACAGTGCCTGGCATAGAGAAGATGCCCAATAAATGTTTGCATGAACAATACAAAGATCATTTTTTGCGTGCTTATTATGTGCTACACATGGGCTTTGCAACCCCATTTCTTCAGCCCCAGCTATGAAGAGGAGGGGAGATGAGTCCTTAAGTATCATTCCAGGCAGCCATGGGTAAAGGGAGAAGAGTGCTGGAAATGGTTGTTTTTACACACTATCCTCATGGAATGGACTTACTCTGTGAGGAGAGAGCTCTTACGATCAATGAACTTGAGAGCTTCTGCCAGTGTCAACTCCAGGAAAAAACCATATCCCAGGGCCACATAGATGCGTGAAGTATCTGGGCTGAGGAAAGAGAGGTTAAAGGAAGTGGGGAGGAGTCCTTATCACTGTTTAGCATAGTTTATGTTTTGCTCCCCACCCTTCCCCAAATTGAGGCTCTGGGAAGGCAGGGATTTTGTCCTATTTTATTCACTGTCACATCCCCAGCACCTAGCTTATATCCTACTGGGATATAAAACCTCGCATAGTGCCTGGTACATAGAAGATACTTAAAAAAATATATGTTGCATGAGGGAAGGGGTAAGCTGAACCCTGTGGGCTCAGAGGGGTGGGTAGACACTCACACCACTGTGTCAACGAAGAAGTTACAGCCCAAATCCACCTGCATATATAACTCCGAGTGCTTAGCTTCCTGTGGGGCCAGGGAAAAAGAGGTAGGGGTCAGTGGTGAACTCTTAGGTCAGGTGATAGGTTTGGGTCTGGAGTCTCTCTTCCCATTTCCCTCCCTTGCCCACACATACCAAAAAAAATGGCACCCAATCCCATAGTCTTTACCTGGAGTCGCTCAATGACATTTCTCAGTTGAAGGTATTTGGCCAGCTGCTCATATACCTTGTCTCGATGGTCCAGCACCTTTCTGATGGGACGAAAGTACAATGGTGACCAATAGGCAGCCCCATTCCTCCTAGTATACCTCATATCATGACTCTCTGAGACTCTCATGTCACCATACACTGAAAAGGCTTTTCAGTGCATAAGTTAATTTTGGGCTCTGGGTCAGACTGCCTGGGTTTGGATCTGGGCTCTATCCTTTATAGATGTGTGACTTTGGCAAGTAAATAACCTGTTTGGGACTCAGTTTCCCCATTTATAACATACAGATGACAGTATTACCTTGTAGAGTCATTAGGATTAAATGAGCATTTACTACAAAGCATCTAGAGTAATGCCTACCAAATGGTAAACTCTCTATATACGTGTTAGCTATTATTACTATTATTACACTCCCAATATTGAACTCCAATCATAATGTCCCATCTTCACCCTAGAAAAATCCTCCATCCCTTTTAGGACGCTCATAGTCCTAGTTCTGAACACCTTATTTCCTGCTTAGATTAACAAAGATTGCAATAATATTTCTTCATACTCATTGAATCTCTACTATGTTTCAGGCATCCATGCTAAATTCTTTACAAAGATGGGACACATCAAAAACTCAAAACCACTGCATGGGGAAGGTTCCAGAAAACTCCCCATTTCACAGAAGAGTAAAGTTTATAGGGCACAGAAAAGCGAGGTAGGACGTACTCACAAGGATGAAGAACCCGACAACTGTGGCTCCAGAAAACAAGCCTTAATCCGTTAAATTTCGGAGGCCGCGCATGCGCTGACACGCCCCCTGCTATGAACGCCACGTCCCAGCCAAACTGCACCCCGGATGTCGTCCCCACTTCACGCTCCAAGGAGCGCGGGGCCAGACTCTGAACGCCTCGCCCGCCAATCCAAAGGGTTGGCCCTAACTTTGAACGCCCCACCCACCACGTGGAATGTTCCAAACGCCCCGCCCCCCGCACTGTCACTCACCGCAAGTCCCGCTGCAGCACGTCACTGATGAAGGTCTCGTAGCGCAGCACTTTCTCCCCCGTGGCCTCCACCGCCCGCCGCTTAGGGGGCGTCGCCATGATGGGCTCCTGGGGAGTGGGGAGGGGGAAGACCATGTTGACCGCTCCAGTTTGGCCTCACACACAGTTCATCTCTACCCTCTCAACGCTGGGAATCGGCTTGTCCGGCTCAAGCTGGGGGTTCAGCCTTCCGCCCCTCCCAACTCGGGGACCCGGCCACCCAGGGACACCCAAGCGCGGCCTTTACCTCAGGGCCGCCAGCAATAAGAACGGTTGGTAGGAACCGCGGCTTCCGGGTGGCGCGGCTGAATGACGTAAGTGGCAAGCGCGCTGGCCAACCAAATAGCCAGGTGGGGAGGGGCGGGCCTGAGTGGAAGAAGACGGGCCAAAGGGGAGAAGAGAAGGGCGGGGCTTCACGGAATCCGAGGAGATCAAAGAAGACTAGGGCGTGGGAGCAGGGGCGTCTGGCAATAAACCGGCCAATGGGGGACTGCAAAAGCGGCGCCTGCAGGCTATGGAGACCGTGCGTGGCTGGTGGGGGTGGGATTTAATGGGATTTGGCGGGTTCTAAGGTAGGCGCGACGCACAGGTGGAGGTAGAGAGAGGAAGTGAAGAGTTTAAAAAGACCTAAACATTGACTATAGTTCTGGTCTATAAGGAAGATCCCGTGTGATCTGTCGGCCTGGATATTGATTTTTCACACGGGAGGTTTGGGTTTCACTCCTGGCAATGGGACTGAGTATGAGCATTTAAAAGGTTTTAAACAGAGACAGATTTTCTAAAATTCATATTTGATAACTCCAGCTCTGCACCCGCAACCCATAAATGAGGCTCAAGTGGAAATTGACAACGCTCTGTGTCTAATCACCTCGTTTGATAGTCAAATGGAGAGGGTGGCTGAAGTCCTCTGCCGACGATTGGCCATCTTGTAGTTAGGCATAGTTCCCATGTTTTTATTTAAATGGTAAGGTTTTTGTGAATTTATTCTTATGCACTAGAGTGACTGAGTGAATTTATTTTTCAGGTTAGATTTTCAAACAAGAACTTATAACCCAGCAAGAATGGGCCTTTGCCTGGAGAAGAATCCAGACCGTGGGATGAATCCCCAAATGCTATTTCCGTCTGTAGAGCCTAGAGCACCCACCCCTACCAAGGAAGTCTTCCCAGATAATTTGTGTTTCATATGTAAAAGCAAGTTTTTTTTCAAATGCTCAAAACCCAAGCAAGTTAAGCCCTTCCTTCTTTCCTTCCTTCCTTCCTTCCTTCCTTCCTTCCTTCCTTCCTTCCTTCCTTCCTTCCCTCTCTCTCTTTCTTTCTTTCTCTCTCTCTTTCTTTCTTTCTTTCTCTCTTTCTCTCTTTTCTTTCTCTTTCTTTTTCTTTTTTAGACAGGGTCTTTGTCCCCTAGGCTGGAGTGCAGTGGTATGATCATGACTCATTGCAGCCTCAACCTCCCAGGCTCAAGTGATCCTCCCGCCTCAGCCTCCGGAGTAGCTGGGACTACTGGCATACACCACCACGCCCATCTAATTTTTAAAAAAATTTTTTTAGAGACAAAGTCTCACTATGTTTCCCAGGCTGGTCTCAAACTCCTAGGCTTAAGTGATTTGCCTGCCTCGGCCTCCCAAAATGCCAGGATATAGGCATGAGCCAGCACACCTGGCCAAGTTAAGCTTTTCTTTGCCCTTAGAACGAGATAATTGTAAAATGAAAACATTGAGATTAATTTTTTTTGTCTGTAAATCTCATGTTACATATAGTTTAAATTACATTGAGTGTGATTAGAATAGATACTAGGTAGAAAAATATCTAGTTAATCTATACCACTTTCCTGTAAAAAGACAGAAAAGAAGACACATATTAATTTAACAGAGAACACAGTTCTGATGGGCTGGAGATGAGTCTGTGTAAGTCTATTAACTTACATTTCACAAAAAAGAATTTTTTACTTAAAAATGTATTTCCAACTTTATTTTTACATTTCAAACCTATAGAAAAGTTGACAGTGAACACTCATATACCCTGCACTTAAGTTCGCCAGTTGTTTTATTTTGAATTTTTAAAATTTTTTTAGAGGCGGGGTCTTGCTCTTTTGCCTAGGCTAGAGTGCAGTGGTGTGATCTCGGTTCACTGCAACCTCCACCACTGGGCTCAAGCGATCCTCCCGCCTAAGCCTCCTGAATAGCTGGGACTACAGGCATAAGCCACCATGCCCAGCTAATTTTTTGTAGAAATGGGGTTTCACCATGTTGCCTAGGCTGGTCTCAAACTCCTGAGCTCAATCAGTTCGCCCAACTCGGCCTCCCAGGGTGCTGGGATTACAGGCGTGAGCCACCATGCGCAGCCTGGATTCACTCGTTGTTAATATTTGATCACATTTGCTTTCTTTTTTTTTTTTTTTTTTTTTTTTTTTTTTTTTTTGAGACAGAGTCTTGCTCTGTCACCCAGGCTGGAGTGCAGTGGCGCAATCTCGGCTCACTGCAAGCTCCGCCTCCCAGGTTCACGCCATTCTCCTGCCTCAGCCTCTCCGAGTAGCTGGGACTACAGGCGCCCGCCACCACGCCCGGCTAATTTTTTTGTATTTTTTAGTAGAGACAGGGTTTCACCGTGGTCTCACATTTGCTTTCTTTCCAGACCATAGGATAGTTGTTGACATGGCTGCATAGCATTCCATTCTTTGGATGGCCTCAGATTTTTGAGCCACTCCTCTGTCACTGGATATTTGAATGTGTTCAGATATTTTCATTGTTATAACCAGGATGGGATAACAGTCTTTGCTGTCAAATTTTTGTGTGGAGCCGTGATTATTTCCTTTTGATAAATTCCTAGAAGTAGAATTTATAGATTTTTTTTGAGACAGAGTCTCACTTTGTTGCCAAGGCTGGAGTGTAGTGGTGTGATCTCTGCTCATGGCAACCTCCGCCTCCCGGGTTCAAGTGATTCTTCTGCTTCAGCCTCTGGAGTAGCTAGGACTACGGGCACACACTACCACGCCACCTAGCTAATTTTTGTATTTTTAATAGACACAGGGTTTCATCATGTTGGCCAGGCTGGTCTCGAACTCGTGGCCTCAAGTGATCTGCCCACCTCGGCCTCCCAGGGCGCTGGGATTACAGGCATGAGCCACCTCACCCGGCCGAATTTATGGATTTAAGGGAGGTCACTGCATTGTAAATCAAGTGTTGAGTGACAGTGGTATGCATGACAGTGAACCTCCTCATCTAAGCTCTGTATCAGGGGTCAGCAAATTATGGCCCCTGGTTTGCTGGCCCTTCACAGTTTCCTATAGCCTGCAAACTAGGAATACTATTTACATCTTTAAAGGGCTTGAGAAAAGTAAAAATAATATTTTGTGACACATCAAAATTATATGAAATTTGCATTTTAGTGTCCATTAATAAAATTTTCTTGGAACACAAGTCTCATGCGTTTACATATTGTCTGTTACGGCTTTCATGCTATAATGGCAGAGTTGAGTAGTTGCCAAAGAGACCATATGGTATGGACATCCTAAAGTATTTACTATCTGGCCTTTTACAGAAAAGGTATGCTAACTGCTGCTCTGTACAATGTCTGTCACCAATACAGAGGTTGGAGCTTTAACCAGGTGGGTCTCCCTGGCTTCCACTGGCAACCTCTTAACCTGGCTTATGGGTGCACATTTTCAGGCTGGTGCTTCTGGGAGATATGAGAGACACAGTCAGCCTGTTTCCAGCTCCAAGATGTGAGATGGACTGTGTCTCTTATGTCTGCATTTGCATCTTCTCTCCTTTCCATCCAACTTCCTGCCCCCAGCTCTGACTCATAGGTCTCTGTCTTTTCCTTTTCCCAAGAAGAGCAAGAAATGACTAAGGCCCAGGGGAGGCTGCATTTCCCTGGTAGCTAATGATATAGAACATCTTGCCATGTGTTTATTTGTCATATACATGTCCTTTATGGTGAAATGTCTCTTCACATTCTTTGCTCATTTACCAAATGGATTGCTTTAAAAAAAAAAAAAAAACTTGAGTTTTGAGAGTTCTTTACATATTCTAGGTATGAGTTCTTTGTCAGATACGTGGTTTGCAAATATTTCCTCCCAGGCTGTAGTTTGTCTTTTTGTCCTCTTAACAAGGTCTTTGTTAGAGCAAACACGTTTAATTTTGAAGTCTAGTTTATTGATTTAAAAACATTTTTTGGATCATGCTTTTGTTGTTGTGTCTAAGGACTCTTCACAAGCCCTAGCTCCCAAAGACGTTCTCCTGTGTTTTATTTTTAAAGTTTTTTAATTTTATGTTTGACATTTAAATCTGTGATCTGTTTTTAAAAAACAGCTTTATTGAGATGTAATTCACATACAATAAAACCCACACATTTGAAGTATACAGTTCAGCAGTTTTTAATATATTCACAGAGTTGTACGAACATCACCACAATCTAACTTTATTTTTTTAATTTTTTTTTTTTTTTTTGAGACAGGGTCTCATGCTGTCACCCAGGCTGGAGTGCAGTGATGGGATCTTGGCTCGCTATACAGCCTCAACCTCTCGAACGCAAGTGATCCTCCCTGCCTCACCCCCTCAAGTAGCTGAGACTATAGGCATGTGCCACCACGCTGGCTAAGTTTTGTATTGTTTGTAGAGACGGAGTTCCGCTGTGTTACCCAGGCAGGTCTTGAACTCCTGAGCTCATTCGATCCACCCACCTCGGCCTCCCAAAGTACTGGGGTTACAGGCGTGAGGCACCGCGCCCAGCAATCTAGAGTATTTTCATCACCCCAAATAGAACTCCTGTGCCCACTCCTCATGTGTTCTCCCCACCCCAGCCCTAAGCAACCACAAATTTAATTTCATCTGTATAAATTTGTGTATTCTTCACATTTCAATAAATAGAATCATATACACTATATGGCCTTTTATGCCTGGCTTCTTTCACTTAGCATAATGTTTTTAAGTTTCATTTGTCCATGTTATAACACTTATTAGTACTTTATTCCTTTCTATGGCTGAATAATAGTCCCTTGTGCGTATATGCCACATTTTGTTTATTTCTCTTACCAATTTCAGTAAAATGTAAAGTCCTTACTCCTTTTAAGTCCCTTTTCCTCCCCCTTTATAACATTAAATGTTAAATAAGTATTTCCTCTCTCTATATTGGGAATCATCTCAATGTTGTAATTTATACTTCAACCATCAAGCACCATTTAATAAACTTGAGAGGGAAAATAAAGTCTATTTATTGAAATTTTTGCTCCTTTTGTTGTTTTCCTTTCTGATGTTCCAAGATTCCTTCTTATATCATTGCCCTTCTGTTGTAAGGATTTTCTTTAGCCATTCTTTCAAGGTAAGTCTGCTGGTAACACATTCTCTTAGTTTTCCTTCATCTGAGAATGTCTTGATCTCACCATCATTCCTAAGGACATTTCTGCCAGCTAAAGAATTCTTGGTTGGTATTCCTTTTATGTCATCTCTTGAAAACTGTTGTGCCACTTCCTTCTGGCCTCCATGTTTTCCGATGAGAAATTCACTGTCATTAAAATTATTTTTCTTATGTAGATAAGATGTCGTTTCCTCCTGCTTTCAAGAATTTTTATTTGTCTTTAGGCCAGGCATAATGGCTTGTAATCCCAGCAATTTGGGAGGCTGAGGTGGGCAGAGCACTTGAGGCCAGGCACTCGAGACTAGACTGGCCAATATGGTGAAATTCCCATCTCTACTAAAAATACAAAAATTAGCTGGACGTGGAGGCACGTGCCTGTAATCCCAGCTACTCAGGAGGCTGAGGCAGGAGAATCGCTGGAACCCAGGAGGCAGAGGTTGCAGTGAGCTGAGATCATGCCCCTCATGCCCCTGCACTCCAGCCTGGGCAACAGAGCAAGACTCTGTCTCAAAAAAAATTTTTTTCTTTGACTTTAGTTTTCAAAAGTTTGACTCTGATGTGCCTCAGCATGGATATCTTTAGGTTTATCCTGTTTAGGGTTTGCTCATCCTTTTGAATCTGTTTGTATTCAACAGGTTTATATTTTTAGCCAAATATGGCAAAATTTCAGACATTGTTTCTTTGAATACCTTTTCAGCTCTTTCCTCTATCTTCTCTCTTTCCTGGATTTTGATAACACAAATGATCGAATTTTTGGTTCCACTGGTCCCTGAGGCTCTATTCATTGGTTTTCAGTCTACTTTTCTCTGTTGTTTGAAGTAATTTCTATTGTTCTATCTTCATGTTTCGTGATTCTTTCTTGTGTCCTCTTCATTCTGCCTTTGAACCCATTCATTGAGCTTTAGATTCAGTTATTGTGAGACAAAGTACCATATGTAAGAAGCTATGTTTGCTCATTTCAGCTTACCAGCAGAATTTCACAAAATCCCTTATCAGTAGAATTTTACAAAGCTCCTGACTCAGTGACTCAGCACCACCCGCTGGAAGAATGTTCTGAAGATGATCAGCAGGATGGAGGACAGCCTGCCGTGTCCCTTGTGTGAATCACAGCAGTTTTAGAAAGGATAAGTTCAACGATCCTAATCCTGGCCTCTTCCTATACAGAAGATAACGTCTGACAGGATTAATAATTAGGCCTCTGTAATCTATAACCAGATGTGCCCTCATACCCAAGCCTTGATGTGATTTTGCTCTAACGTAACTTCTGAGCACATTTGATGTAACTTCTAAGCTACATGCAGAGCTGCCACCACCTGTGTTTAAACTATGGCCTAAAACAGTTGGAGCAGTTTAACAGAAACTCTGAAAGACTCTCTCCGGTTGCAATCTTCAGTAAGAGTTCTGAATAAAATTAACTTAGGCCAGGCACGGTGGCTCACACCTGTAATCCCAGCACTTTGGGAGGCTGAGGCGAGCGGATCTCTTGAGTTCAGAAGTTCAAGACCAGCCTAGGCAACATAGCCAAACCACGTCTCCACAAAAATACAAAAATTGGCCGGGTACAGTGGCGCATACCTCTAGTCCCAGCTACTCAGAAGGCTGAGATGGGAGGCTTGCTTGAGCCCAAGAGATGGAGTCTGTCTGCAGTGAGCCGACATTGTGCCACTGCACTCCAGCCTGGGTGACGGAGGCCCTGTCTCAAAATAATAATAATAATAATAATAATAATAATAATAATAATAACTTTAATTCTTTAAAAGCCTGATTTTTTTCTTCAGTTGACAGTATTTTTCAGTTCTAAAATTTTCATTTGGAAATTTTATGATGGCAGAGCCCTCATGAACTAATCACCTTCCAAAGGCCACACCTCTTAATACTGCTACATTAGGGATTAAGTTCCGATCTACTAATATTGGGAAATACATTCAGACTATAGCAGGCCCCCTCCATTTTCTCCTGAACATGCATGCAGATTTGCTCATGTGCAGTCTTTCCAGACCACTTGGGATAAGTGGGATCTTATTAAGGCCTTTTTTGCCTGTCTCATTCCCTGTATCTCCCTGTTAAATTTATTACTGAACCGTTGATTTATTACTTACCCCAGTCAGTATCGAGACCTCCGAATGTCTCTGATATTGACCTTTCCTGGTTGTTAGCCACTGAGATCACTGTTGTTTTATTGTTTGTTTGTTTGTTTTAAGACAGAGTCTGACTCTGTTGCCCGGGCTGGAGTGCAGTGGTGCAATCTTGGTTCACTGCAACCTCAGCCTCCCGGGTTCAAGCAATTCTCGTGCCTCAGCCTCCCGAGTAGCCTGGATTACAGGCGTGCTCCTCCACGCCTGGCTAATTTTTGTATTTTTAGTACAGACAGCGTTTTACCATGTTGGCCAGGCTGATCTTGAACTCTTGACCTCAAGTGATCCACCCCCGCTTGGCCTCCCAAAGTGCTGGGATTACAGGTGTGAGCCACTGCACCCCGCCTGAGATCACTGTTGTGTTGTGTTGTTTTGTTTTGTTTTGTTTTATTTTATTTTATTATTATTTTATTTATTTTATTTTGAGATTAAGTCTCGGCTCACTGCAACCTCTGCCTCCCAGGCTCAAGCGATTCTCCTGCCTCAGCCTGAGATCACTGTTGTTTTAAGTTTTGCTCCTGTGCATAGAATTTTCCTCACTGCTCTAAATAAAGTCAGCCCTCTCCTGCAGCAGAGCTGCTGGTTCTTTGGGTCTGCCCTTTCTTGGTGGAGCTTCTGTGCCTCAGAGCTGGAGGAGATAGTAACAGCTCTAGATTAAAACACCACAGGCACCTACTGTTCTTACTGAGATCTGAGCTTCAGTAGATTTTCTTTTACTTTTTCCTATCAGAGCTTGTCAGAACACTTAATATATTGATTTTTAAAAATATTTTATTTTTTGTGGGTACATAGGTGTATATATTTATGGGGTACATGACATATTTTGATACAGGCATACAATGTATAAAAATCACATCAGGGTAAATGGAGTATCCATCACCTCAATCATTTAGCCTTTCTTTGTGTACAAACAATCCAATTATAGTCTCAGTTATTTTGAAATGTACAATAAATTATTGTTGACTGTAGTCACCCTGTTGTGCTATCAAATACTAGATCTTATTCATTCTATCTAATTATATTTTTGTACACATTAGCCATCCCCACTTCTGCTGCAACCCCACCACCCTTCCTGGCCTCTGGTAACCATCATTCTATTCTTTATCTCCATGAGTCCAATCGCATTAATTTTTAGCTCCCACAAATAAGTGAGAACATGTGAAGTGTGTCTTTTTGTGCCTGGCTTATTTCACTTAATATCTTCCAGTTCCATCCATGTTGTTGCAAATGACAGGATCTCATTCTTTTTTTGTGGCTGAATAGCACTCCATTGTGCATATGTACCACATTTCCTTTATCCATTCATCTGTTGACAGACACTTAGGCTCCTTCCAAATCTTGGCTATTGTGAACAGTACTGCAATAAACATTGAAGTGCAGATATCTCTTCAGTATACAGATTTTCTTTCTTTCTTTCTCTCTCTCTTTCTTTTTTTCTTTTCTTTCTTTCATACAGGGTCTCACTCTGTCACCCAGGTTGGAGTGCAATGGCTTGATCTTGGCTTGCTGCAGCCTTGACCTCCTAAGCTCAAACAATCCTCCCGCCTCAGCTTCTTGAGTAGCTGGGACTACAGGCATGTGCCACCATGCCAGGCTAATTTATATATACATATATCTAATATATATATTAGAGACGGGTTTCATCATGTTGCCCAGGCTTAGGATTATGTTTTCTATTTCTGTGAATAATGTCATTGGTATTTTGACAGGGGTTGCATTGAATCTGTAGATTGCTTTTGGTAGTATGGTCATTTTAACAATATTGATTCTTCCAATCCATGAATATGGAATATGTCTCCATTTTTTGTGTCCTCTTCAATTTCTTTGTTTCACAGTTTTATTGTGGAGATATTTCACTTCTTTGGCTAAGTTTATTCCTAGGTATTTTATTTTATTTGTAGGTATTGTAAATGGGATTACTTTGCTGACTTCTTTTTCAGATGCTTTGTTGTTGGCATATAGAAATGTTATTGATTTTTGTATGTTGATTTTGTATTCTGCAACTTGACTGAATTTGTTTATTCTAGTAGTTTTTTGGTGGAGTCTTTAGGCTTTTCTAACTGTAAGAACATATCATCTGCAAACAAGGATAATTTGACTTTTTCCTTTCCAATTCAGATGCCCTTTATTTCTTTTTCTTGTCTGATTGCTCTAGCTAGGACTCCCAGGACTATGTTGAATAACAGTGGTGAAAGTGGGTATCCTTGTCTTCTTCCAGATCTTAGAGGAAAAGCTTTCAGTTTTTCTCCATTTGGTATGATACTAGCTGTGGGTCTGCCACATATGGCTTTTATTATGTTGAGGTGTGTTCCTTCTATACCCAGTTTTTTGAAGGTTTTTCTCATGAAGGGATGTTGAATTTTATCAAATGCTTTTTAGCATCAGTTGAAATGATCATTTGGTTTTTGTCATAACCAACAATTGAAGTGAAAACTAATAAAATGCTACACTTTAACTTCATTCCCCAGCTATTAAACTTTTTGTTATTTCTATTTATAGCTTATTATACTGTCTGTATCTTGAAAAGTTGTGGTATTATTATTTTTGATAGGTTCATCTTTTAGTCTTTCTACTCAAGATAGGAGTAGTTTACATACTGCTGTTACATTGTTACACTATTCTGTGTTTTTCTGTGTACTTATTAGTACCAGTGAGTTTTGCACCTTCATGTTTGAAGGATATTTTTACTGAATATACTATTATAGAGTAAAAGATGTTTTTCCTTCAACACTTTAAATATGTCATGCCACTGTTTCCTGGCCTGTAAGGTTTTTTGTCTCCTCTGACTGTATATTTTCAAATAGCCTGTCTTCAAGCTCACTAATTCTTTTTCTGCTTGATCAATTCTGCTCTTAAGTGACTCTGATGAATTCTTCAGTATGTTAATTGCATTTTTCATCTCCAGAATTTCTGCTTGATTCTTTTTATTTCAATCTCTTTGTTAAATTTATCTGATAGAATTTCAAATTCCTTCCCTGGGTTACCTTGAATTTTGTTGAGCTTCCTCAAAACAGCTATTTTGAATTCTCTATCTGAAAGGTAACGTATCTCTGCCTCTCCAGGATTGGTTCCTGGTGCCTTATTTAGTTCATTTGGTGAGGTCACGTTTTCCTGGATGGCCTTAATGCTTGAGGATGTTCATTGGTGTCTGGACATTGAAAAGTTAGGTATTTATTGTAGTCTTTGCAGCCTGGACTTGTTTATACCTGTCCTTTTTGGGAAGGCTTTGCAAGTATTCGAAAGAACTTGAGTTTTGTGATCTAAGTCTTTGGCCACTGCAGTCATATCTGCATTAGAGAGCACCCTGAGCTGAGTAGTGCTGTGACTTTTGCAGAATGGTAGAGGTAGCTCTTTGGTGATCTTGGGTAAGATCCAAGATAATTCCCTGTATTGCCAGGCAGAGACTCTTGCTCTCTTCCCTTACTTTTCCCCAAACAAATGAAGTCTCTCTGTCTGTGCTGAGCTGCCTGTAGCTGGAGGAGGGGTGACACAAGCACCTCTGTGTTTACAACAACTAGGACTTCGCTGGGTCAGACCCAAAGCCAGCACAGCACTGGGTCTTGCCCAAGGTCCGTGGTGTCCATTGCCTGGGTACTGCCTATGTTCACCCAAGGCCCAAGGACTCTACAGTCAGCAGGTGGTGAATCCAGCCAGGCTTGTGTATTTCCTTTTGGGCGGTGAGTTCCCCCAGGCCCCAGGCAGGTTCAGAGATGCCATCCAGGAGCCATGGCCTGGAGTCAGGAACCTTAGGAATCGACCTAGTGCTCTATTCTACTGTGGTGGAGCTGGCACCCAAGTTGTAAGACAAAGTCCTTCCTACTCATGCTTCCCCTTTCTTCAAGCAAGGACGTCTCTCCCTGTGGCTACCACCACTCTAGGCTTGCAGAAGGTACTGCCTGGCTACTGTTGATGTTCATTCGAGGCCCAAGAGCTTGTCAGTCAGCTTGTGGTGAATGCTGCCAGTCCTGAGTCTCTTCCTTCAGGGCAATGGACTCCCCTCTGGCCCAAGGCAGGTCACGGAGCCAAGGCCTGGAATCAGGGACCCCAGGAGCCTAGTTGCTGCTCTACACCCCTGTGGCTAAGCTGGTACCCAAGCTGCAAGACAAAGTCCCCTTCACTCTTCTCTCTTCTTTCCTCAAGCAGGAGTCGCTCCCCATAGCCACCACAGCTGGGAATGTGCTGGGTCACACCTGATGCCAGCATGGTTCTGAATCTCACCCAATGCCCATGGTGAGTAGTGCCTGGCTATCACCTCTAAGTATTCAGGGCCTAATGGCTCTTTAGTCAGTAGGTGATGACTCCTGCCAGGACTGGATCCTTCCCTTCAAGGCAGCAGGTTCCTTTCTGGCCTAGGGTGTGTCTAAAATGCCTGGGAGCTAGGGCCTGGAATGGGGGCCTCAGAATTCTGCCTGGTATCCTATTCTACTGTGGCCGAGCTGGTATCCAAGTTGCAAGACAAAGTCCCTTTAACTCTTCCCTCTCCTCTCCCCAGGCAGAGGGTAAGAGTCTCTCCCAGAGCTCCAAGCTGTGCTGCCTGGAGTTAGGAGAGGGGTGACACAAGCACTCCCTTGGCCACCCCAGCTGCTGTCTCATTAGGTCACATGCACCCCAAGTCCATTGGCTCTAAGCTCAGCACAGCACCAGGACTTGCCTAGGAATTGCAGTCCTTGTGGCCTAGACTGCCTTTCAAGTTTATTTAAAACCCCAGAGTTTTTATTTATATTTTTTATTTTGCTTTAAGTTCCAAGATGCACATACAGAACGTGCAGGTTTGTTACATAGGTATACATGTGCCATGGTGGTTTGCTGCACCTATTGACCTGTCATCTAAGTTCCCTCCCCTTGCCCCCTACCCCCTGACAGGCCCTGGTGTGTGATGTTCCCCTCCTTGTGTCCATGCGTTCTTATTGTTTAACTCCCACTTATGAGTGAGAACATGCAGTGTTTGGTTTTCTGTTCCTGTGTTAGTTTGCTGAGGATGATGGCGTCCAGCTTCATCCATGTCCCTGCAAAGGACATGATTTCATTCCTTTTTATGGCTGCATAGTATTCCGTGGTGTATGTGTACCACATTTCCTTTATCCAGTCTATCATTGATGGGCATTTTGGTTGGTTCCATGACTTGGCTATTGTGAATAGTGCTGCAATAAACATATGCATGCATGTGTCTTTATAGTAGAATGATTTATATTCCTTTGGGTATCTACCCAGTAATGAGATTGCTGGGTCAAATGGTATTTCTGGTTCTAGATCCTTGAGGAATCACCATACTGTCTTCCACAATGGTTGAACTAATTTATATTCCCACCAACAGTGTAAAATAACACCACACATCTACAACCATCTGATCTTCGACAAACCTGACAAAAACAAGCAATGGGGAAAGGATCTCTTATTTGATAAATGGTGCTGGGAAAACTGCCTAGCCATATGTAGAAAACTGAAACTAGACCTCTTCCTTACACTTTATACAAAAATTAACTCAAGATGGATTAAAGACTTACATGTTAGACCTAAAACCATAAAAACCCTAGAAGAAAACCTAGGCAATACCATTCACGACATAGGCATGGGCAAAGACTTCATGACTAATACACCAAAAGCAATTGCAACAAAAGCAAAGAAATGGGATCTAATTAAACTAAAGAGCTTCTGCACAGCAAAAGAAACTATCATCAGAGTGAACAGGTAACCTACAGAATGGGAGAAAATTTTTGCAATCTACCCACGTGACAATGGTCTAATATCCAGAATTTACAAGGAACTTAAACAAATTTACAAGAAAAAACAAATAACCCCATCAAAAAGTGGGCAAAGGATATGAACAGACACTTCTCAAAAGAAGACATTTACGCGGCCAACAAAAATATGAAAAAAAGCTCCACATCAATGTCCTCATTAGAGAAATGCAAATCAAAACCATAATGAGATGCCATCTCATGCCAGTCAGAATGGTGATTATTAAAAAGTCAAGAAACAATAGATGCTGGTGAGGCTGTGGAGAAATAGGAACCCCAGAGTATTTTAGCCAGTGATGGCAGAGCTTGCTGGAACTCAGGTTTTGATTGCTGGGATGGATGTCTTCTGGTTAGGGCTCATCTAAATGCTCCCTCCATAGACGCCGGCTGAGTTCTGCCCCATGTTGCTTTTCGCTGTGACAGGGCAGCACTGAGTTCCAATGCAAAGTCCCACATTCACTGTGTTCTCCCTTCCTCAAGCACACAGATTCTCTCTGTGCACCACGTGGCCACTGCCAGATGGTGAGGGAGGGGTAGTGTAGGTGATTCAAGACTGTCTTTCCTACCTTCTTTAGTGCCTCTTTCCTTAAAATAATATTAAAACCAAGTACTGTGACTGCTTACCTGCTTTTTGGTTCTTATGAAGGTGCTTTTCTGTGTGTATAGTTGTTCAATTTGGTGTTCCGGTCAGGGGACAATCAGTGGAGGCTTCTATTTGGCCATCTTGCTCTGCTTCCAAGCCTCAGTAGATTTTCTTGAATAACCACTTCTCAATTTGTTATATTACCTTGGTAAATTTCCAGAGTCTTTAACTGGTTGTTTTTGGCAATTTTGTCCACTTTTGTCATTGCGTTTTGTGGAGAGGATTGCCAAGCTCCTTAGTCAATCTTTCCAGATGTCTCTCCCTTCCTTGTAACTAGAATTTTGACTGCATCACTTAAAAAGTGTTAGTATGTTTCACAAAAATGTGTACCAGTATGAATTAGCAGTTTATTTATTTATTTATTTGTTTGTTTGTTTATTTTTAAAGATGGAGTCTTGCTCTGTTGCTCAGGCTGGAGTGCAGTGGTGCAATCTTGGCTTACTGCAACCTCCGCCTCCCTGGTTCAAGCCATCCTCCTGCCTCAGCCTCCCAAGTAGCTGGGATTACAGGCATGCACCACCACGCCTGGGTAATTTTTTTATTTTTAGTAGAGGTGGGGTTTCGCCATGTTGGCCAGGCTGGTTTCAAACTCCTGACCTCAGGTAATCTGCCCGCCTTGGCCTCCCAAATTGCTGGGATTACAGGCGTGAGCCACTGCTCCCAGCCTTTGCCCATTTTTTAGTTGGGTTATTTATTTATTTTGTTTTAGCAAAGTGTAAGAGTTCTTTATGTGTGCTTTTTGTGCCATATCTGAGAAACCATTAAGGGGCAGGATTTGAATACATATCTGGCTCCAGCATTCATGTTCTTAACCATTACACCACGCTGCCTGTCTTGAATTAGCAGTTTAGATATAAATGATTTATGTATGTTGTGACTTAGACTCTTGATTTATTCCAAACATGCTTAGTCACCACGCAGTATGTGTATTTTCACATGTGTATTTGTATATATGTGATGATTGTGACACATAAGAATGGTTATTGCATTATTCCCAACAATAGAAGATAATGGTTTGAAGCAGCAATAAGTGAGTACTATTATTGCTCTCCTTATTAATGGTGCCCTTATTTCAGTGATGACATTCTCTGTCTTTTTTGCCCATCACTTTTGTTTAATATTCTTTCCTCACTTCTAGAAAAAAATGTGTTTCTTCTTTAGTATCTGATATAGTTAATGACAGAGCAGGAGCACCGTCATCTTGGACAAACACCGCCACTCTAAATTCCAGCTCCCTTTCTAGCCTCATGCATTTCAAGGAAATCACTTCTTTTCTAACTACAAGCAGCCAGAAAAGAGCAGACAGTAAAACACAGATAAGACAGCTCAGACACAGAGGGAGGCGGGGAGGAAGTCTCCTGGGTAACTGCCGAACTTCACCCTCATACAATGGACCCCAGTAAAACAGTGGGCCTTACTAAGCACATTCCTTTCCCTTCAGGTGCACTAAGATAGGGAAGCTAAAAGTAGACTAGGAAGATGTATGGGAACAGACACAAAACTCTCCCTCCCAGATAAGCAAAACGAAGAGACACAGAAGCAGTCCAAGCCTCTGATAAACTCTCCCACCCTAAATCCTTAAAAACTCTTAGTCTGTAAGAGAGTGGGCTCTGATCTAACTTGGCCAGAATTCCCTGTCAGGTTTGTTTTCTCTAAAATAAACCTGTCCTTGACTGTTGAGCCACCTTTCATGTTTCTTTCCTCTTTCATTAATTCTTAGTTAGGCTTTGTGTTCCCCGCCCAAATCTTATCTTGAATTGTAATCCCCATAATCCCCACGTGTCAAGGGAGAGACCAGGTGGAGGTAATTGAATTGAATCATGGAGGCAGTTTCCTCCATGTGGTTTTCATGTTAGTGAGTGAGTTCTCACGAGATCTGATGGTTTTACAAGGGGCTCTTCCCCTTTCACTTGGCACTTCTCCTTCCTGCCGCCTCGTGAAGACAGTGCCTTGCTTCCCCTTTGCCTTCTGCCATAATTGCAAGTTTCCTGAGGCCTTCCCAGCCATGCTGAGCTGTGAGTTATTTAAGCCTCTTTCCTTTATAAATCACTCAGTCTCAGGCAGTTCTTTATAGCAGCGTGAAAATGGACTAATACAATATCCCTCATAGCAGATGAAATATTGCATCCTTACCATGGACATCTGTGGTTAATCCATTGGTGTAACTTAACAAACATAGTCAGATGGTGTTTAAAATATATTCACACTTACATAAATAGACATCACTTTAAGCTTACTGCACTACTTATTTCTTAGTTACCTTAGATTACGTAACAGGAATAATTTTTTTTGTTTTATTTTTCTATAACCAACTGAAAGAATAAGTCAAATCCCATTCTAGTATGTTCTGAAATTTTTTAAGGCTTTGATGTTAAAAGTTGTCATTCCTTTTCTTTTCTTTTCTCGTTTTTAGAGACAGGGTCTCCCTCTGTTGCCCAGGCTAGAGTGCAGTGGTGCTATCTCCGCTTACTACAGCCTTGACCTCCTGGGATCAAGCAATCCTCCCACCTCAGCCTCCCAAGTAGCTTGGGCCATAGGCACATACCACCACACTCAGTTAATTTTTAAAAAGTAGTTATTTCTAAAATGATTTTGTCTAAAATGATTCTCCTACTAATATAGGTGATTTTTTTTGTTTTTATAGAAGTTAAATATTCCCTTTTTTTTTGAGACAAGGATTTGCTCTGTTACCTGGGCTGGAGTGCAGTGGCATGATCATAGCTTACTGCAGCCTCTACCTCCTGGATTCAAGCGATTCTCCTGCCTCTACCTTTCAGTTAGCTAGGACTAAAAGTGTATGCCACCATGCCTGGCTAATTAAAAAAATAATGTTTTTTAGAGACAGGATTTTGCCATGTTGCCCAGGCTGGTCTTGAACTCCTGGCCTCAAGCAATCCTCCCGCCTCAGCCTCCCAGAGTGTTGAGGTTACAGACATGAGCCACTGCACTCAGCCAAATGTAATCCCTGTCACCACAAATATCTGGCTCAGGTTTTCCTTATCTATCTTATAATATTTAAAATTCATAGCTAATGAATTTTAGAATCTTAGTTCTGTTTTCATTAAATAGTCTATTCAACATGTTTAAGTTCTGAAAATGCCTTGATGGACATTAATTGTATACAAATGTCTCAATTTATGGCCTTATAAATGATTTATAATTTGTTTCCTTTTTAAAATGTTGCCATCTGTAATGGTTACATACAAATCCTTTTTTGATTTATTATTTTTATTTATGTTTTTGTTATGTTTGAAACTAAGCACTTGGCTAATTCATCAAAAAATTGCTTTTAAAAGAAGTCTGCCAGTGCACTCATTTGAAAATTTGATTTTGCCAAATGACTTTTAAAATTTAGTTTTTGCGCAAACACAAAAATAGCAATTATTTGACTTTATAAAGTAAAATATTTCAGATTACTGGCAAATATTCTTCGAAAGCAAATTTGCTTATGGATAATACAAATAGGATTATTTAGAACCCAGAACATACAGTATAATGACCACATGGTTTAAGACATACGTGTAATTTACTGCTAGACATGTTAGAATCTTCTCTAATGACTATGAGTTGTTAAATTTTAAAAATAATTCTCTAGATAATCTTGATATCTTTTTCTTTATTTTATTGAGGCAATGTGACTAAATAAATAAAAGTTTAGACATTTTATTTCTTTCTGGTTAATTGTTCTTTTTATTCTTTTTTCCATTTTTTGTTTGTTCCTTTTATTCTTATGTAGCAATCATATTTTTGCACTAACAATAACTTTTCATTCATTCGTAGTAAGAAAGTATTTGCCAGGCACTGTTTCAAGGGCTTTCCATGTATTATTTCATTGAATCCCCTCAAAAACCCAATTATGATCCCCATTTTACAGATGAGGAAGATTAGGCAGAGAAAAATGAGGCAACTTGACTGAGGCTACTCTACTAAGTGATAGAGCCCAGATTTGAGCTGGGTTTCTAGCCTCATAGTCCATGCTCTTCACTAATGTGCAACTTGTTGAGCAATTCCTTTGTGCCAGGCACTATTCAAAGCAATGGATCTACACTAGTGAATAAGACAAAGTCCTTGACCTCATGGTGCTTACATTCTAGTAGCAGGAGTGGTGGGGGTGGGGTGGGAGATTGATGATAAACCAACAAGCAAGTGCAACGGAAGAGCATGTAGAGGGAGACAGAAAAGTGTGGAGGTTGGAGTTTCTATTCTGTACAGGTTGGGCAACGAGAACCTCTCAGTTAAGGAATAGCTGAAAAGAGAGCCATGTGAGTTGAGAAAGAGCAAAGGCTCTGAAGCTGTGTGTGGGATGTTCCAGCAACTGCAAGGGCATCAGTGAGTTCAAAGTTGAACACATAAAGGCAAGAATGGAAGAAGGTGAAATCAGAGATGTAGCAGGTCTTGATCTGATAAGGCCTTATAAGTCATTGTAAGGACTTTGCCTTTTTCTACCAATGAGGTAGGATACATTAGAGGGCTTTGATCAGAGATATCAGTGATATCACTTATGCTTTTGAGGAATCCTTATGGCTATCATATTTAAAATTGACTATAGAGGGATGAGGGCAGAAGCAGGAAGGCCAGTTAGGAGACTGCTAGGAAATCCAGATGAGAGATAATACTGGTTTGGACCAGGGTGGCAGCAATGGAGGGAGCAATAAGTTGTCAGATTCTGGATATAATTTCAAGAGAGAACTGACAGTATTTTCTGATGGGTTGGCTGGTATATAACGGGGAAAAAAAAGAAGTGAAGAATGAGACAAGGCTGGGCATGGTGGCTCATGCCTGTAATTCCAACACTTTGGGAGGCTGAGGCAGGAGGATCACTTGAGGCCAGGAGTTCAAGACCAGCCTGGGCAACATAGACAGATACCATCTCTACAACAAATAAAACAATTAGCAGGGTATGGTGGCGCATGCTTGTGGTCCCAGCTACTCAGGAGGCTGAGGTGGGAGAATGGCTTGATCCTGGCCGGTTGAGGCTGTAGTGAGTCTTGATCATGCCACTGCACTACAGCCTGGGTGACAGAGCAAGACCATGTCTCTCAAAATAATAATAATGACACAAAAGAAAGAGGCCAAGTGTTTCTGACATGAGCAATGAAAACATCATAGTTTCCATTGCCTTAGGTGGAAACACTGAGGAAGGAGGAGACTTGGCTGGTGGTGGGGAGAGGAATTTGGTTGTTGACATATTAAGTTAGACATTGCCTGCATGGCATCTAAGTGGAAAATGTCTGTGTGCTGTTTTCCATGAATCTGGATGTAGAGGTATAGCTGCAGATATAAATCCGCAGGGATTGGGTATGTAAATCGTACTTAAAGTCACAAGACTGGATACTGTCACCTAGGGAGCGCATAGAGGGAGCAAAAAGAAGAGGCTGAGAACTCACCTCTGCGACACTCCCTCTTTTCCAGGTGGCAGAGATCAGGAGCAACCAGCAAATGGGTTTGTGAGAGTGGAGTGTGAGGTAGGAGAAAGAAGAGAAGCGAATCTAGGAAGGCAAGTGATTAGTATGTTTTAAGAAGAGAGGGATCAATTCTATCAAATGCTGACAGGTCGGGTAAGATGAGGAATTACCATTGGATTTCACACCATGAAGGTCATTGGTGATTGTCAAAAACCGATTGAATAGTGAAAGGGGCAGAATCTTCATTGGAGTGGGGCAGAGAGAAAGTGGAAGGATAATAATTGGAGACAGCAAGGATAGACAGCATTTCTTTTTGCCCTTACAGCCTATTTTATCTAATATTAATATAACTATACCAGCCTTTTTTGGGTCAGTATTTATTTGGTATATCTCTTTCCTTTTCTTTCTTTCTTTCTTTTTTTTTTTTTTTAGACAGGTTCTTGCTCTGTTGCCCAGGCTGGAGTGCAGTGGCGTGATCTCAGCTCACTGCAATCTCTGTCTCCTGGGTTCAAGCGATTCTCCCACCTCAGCCTCCTCAGTAGTTGGGACTACAGGCATGCACCACCAGGCCCAGCTAATTTTTTGTATTTTTGGTAGAGATGGGTTTTGCCATGTTGGCCAGGCTGGTTTCGAACTCCTGGCCTCAAGTGATCCACCCACCTTGGCCTACCAAAGTGCTGGGATTACAGGCGTGAGGCACTGCACCTGGCCTGGTATGTCTTTTTCAATTTTTTTTTATTGTGGTAAAATATACATAACATAAAATTTACAATTTTAACCATGTTTACTTTTCCATTCTTTTATTTTTAACCTTCTGGGAACTTCGGTTTTTGTTGTGCCTTTTGTAAACAGGTGAAAACTCAGGACAGGATTTAAAATGCTCTAGTCCTTTGCACTATGGGTAAAAATAGTTACAAATATTTATGTAGTTTTGGATGCTTAAAAGCTCAAATAGCCTTTACAAGAATAGATACAGAACAAACGAATTAGAGCAGGGAGAAAATGGAATGAGAGAAAATTAAAAACAAAAAATTTGACAGAGAAAAAGGCAAGAAAGGAAGAAAAAAATAAAAATAGAAAAGGTAGGACAAATAGAATACATTCAATAAGATGGGAGAAATAAATTCAAATATGTTAATAATCATAATAAATGCAATGGATTAAGCTCATCAGCTAAAAGATAAATATTGTCACTGGATTAAAAAATGCAAGTTATAGTCTGTTTTTAGGAGGCATCTAAAGGATAAGGTCAGAAAGGTTGAAAGTCAAAGGATGGTGTAGTTATATTAATAGCAGACAAAATAGATCTTAAGGCCAAAAATACTAAAAATAACTACATAATGATAAAAAATTCATTACACTAAGAAGTTTTAATGCAAAAATCATATGCACTTAATATATAATGATGTCAAAACATACAAGACAAAAGTTGATAGAACTTCTAGAATTAAAAATGAGAAATCTATCATGATACCACAGAGCACTTATACTTGCTGGGATGTAGGAGGACAACTCAGATTTTATGTTGCTAGTGAGTACCTTCAGGTCTCACTACACCACTTACAGATATCATTTTCCAATCAAGGACAAAAGAGTAGAGTTGGGGCCAAAAAATCCAGGTTGTAAACTTGGTATGAACTCTACCACAGACTTTATACAAATCCAGGCATTGTAACCTAAACTCTTTAAGTCACAGTTTTCTAATCAGTAAAATGGCAATAAAAATACCTACCCCTTTGAGATGTGGTGAGGAATAAATCATATAGTGCATGTGGTAGAAAGATCCCCTCCCCCACTGTTTCCCTAGCTGGCTCTGTCTGGACCAGATGACAAGGTTCAGGGTGATTTTCCTTCTAAAGTGTCATTCCCTTCTAGGTGCCCAGAAGGTCACTGTTCTTCTATAAGGGATTTATGAGAGTTTTGGGCCATTGAAAATAGGGTTTTCACATGAAGTTTTTACAATATGTGCAGTGGAATGACATATTTGTTTTAGCAGAATTTTAATACTATATTCACTTGTGGCCAACTATGTAGGATGAGATGCTCCAAATGTCTCCTCATTGTCACCTCCATGAGCTATGCTCCATAAACCCTGGGAAAAACTGGATATGAACATGCCCTCATTGGGACCTCAGCCCTCACACCTAGGTTCTCAGCCCCTTTGCCATTTCTTCTTCCTCCTCCTCCTCTTCTTCTCCTTTCTTCTTTTTCTCCTCCTCCTCCTTCCTCCCTCTTTCTTTCTTTCTTTCTTTCTTTCTTTCTTTCTTTCTTTCTTTCTTTCTTTTCTTTCTTTTTCTTTCTTTCTTTCTTTTCTTTTTTCTTCTTTTCTTCTCCTTCTCCTTCTTCCTTCTTCTTCCTTCCTCCTCCTCTTCCTCCTCCTTCTCTTCTTCTTTCTTCTTCTCCCCCTCTTCATCCTCCTCTTTCTTCCTTCTTTCTTTCCTTCTCTTCTTTCGTCTTTTTGTTTTTCTTTTTTTCTTCTTCTTTTATTCTCCTTTTCCCTTCTTCCTTCTCCCATCCACCTTCTCCCTTCTCCTCCTTCCTTCCTCTTCTTCCTCTTCCTTTTTTTTTTTTTTTTTTTGTAGAGATGAGGTCTTGCTATTGCTGCTCAAGCTGGTCACGAAGCCATTTCTAAACATTTTCTATTCTCATCAACTGAACAAGAATCTGGACCTAACATTTCTCCCTGCCCAACCCAACCATAATGTATCACCTACCTAAAAGCCATTCTTTTTATTTTTCTAATTTGGTCTTGAGGTCTCTCTCCTGAGAGTGGCCATAAATTCTAACCCCATCCTGTTGGGGCTCCAGGGAATGTGGTTGTGGGTGTTTACAATGTGCCTTCCAGAGAATTCTTTGTCCTGGTGGGCGGCTTAGTGCCTGTGTCTGACCCATGACCAGGTGTCCCTCTCCCAGAAAACCTGTTCATTCTGGCAGACGCCCTTGTGGCTCTTGTCTGACCTGAGTCCAGCTTATTCCTACCAAGATAGCCACTCTCTAGCAGAGCTCTGACCGGGAGAGAAGTTAGGTTTGGGCGTGTGGGGCAGGTGAGACACAGAGGAGGCCACTCAACAGAACACATGAAGTCATGGAGGCAGCGCATTCATTTCAGGTCCAGACGGAAGAGGGCAGCACACCTCACAGGGCCAAGGGGATGCAGAGAGCTGTCCACGACACACATGCTCAGCCAGCGAGTAGGGACAGAGAAGGGTACGGGGGACGGACCTGTGGGGTGAAGCCTTTTTGGGGGTCTAGGACGTTACCCGAGCAGCTTTCCCATGGAGAGTTCTAATTGGTGGGTTTAGAGCAAGCAGGCGCAAGTTCCATGGAGTCACCCCGTCACTGGGAGGTGGTCACTGCGGCATATCTGTGCAGTCCCTGCGGGGTGTGGGGATCAGAAGGGTGAGTCAAGTGGGTTTTGTCTAGCAGGTGATTGTATAAGCAGATCTCTGGGTCGACCACATTGAGGAACAGGTGGAGAACTGGGGACTGTGTCAAGGGTAACTAAGCCCTGCTTCTTTCTTGTATGAGAAAGTCCAACTTATATTCCGACTGCATGTCATAAAATTCTAGGAATTCACTACAGCCTTGCTCTGTGGGGTGTAGAAATCCCTTCACATTGGCCCTTGGTTTGGGGGAGACTGTTCTGGAAAGTCCCCACTCTGCCCTCCTGAGGCTGGTAAAATAAACTGTTAAGCCATGTGGTTTGTTTGTTTGTTTGTTTGTTTTGCTAGCTTGGCTGTGTTAGCCACGAGGATCACAGCCAGTTTCACAACCATACCCCTTTCCAAGTTGCACTTTTCTTTCTCTTTCAGTGGCTTTGGGGCTTCTTGTTTTCCCTTCTTGACCATCTGTAATATAAGAAAGAAGTTGGGAATGGGGTTGTAATGTGTCTGGTAAATCTTATGATTCATTCATAATTGGGAAAATCAGGAAACAATCCAAATATCTCTCAACTTGTGAATGGGTCAGCACATTGTGATTCATCCATACAATGGACTTATTTATTACACAGCCATAAAAAGAAACAAAATTACTGACTAATACAATATGGATGAATTTAAAAAGCATTATGCTGAGTGAAAGAAGCCACATAAAAATACTCTATTTTGTGTGATTATGTGACTCCATATGCATAGCTCTGTACTGTATGATTATTCAAAACCCTAGAACAGGCAAATCTAGTCTCTAGGGGCAGAAAGAAGGTCATCGGTTACCTGTGATGGGAGACAGTATATAGACTGAGAAGGGGCATGAGGGAGCCTTCTGGGGGAGTATTCTATATGCGGATTTGAATGAGTTGTCAAAAACCAGGCATTACGCTTATAATGTTTGAGCACACTGTATACTTTACTGTGAATTTTATCCCCCAGTAAGAGAGAAGTTAAAATAAAAAACGTACAGATATACCATGGAATACTATGCAGCCATATAAACGAACGAGATCATGTCTTTTGCAGGGACATGGATGGAGCTGGAAGACATTATCCTCAGCAAACTAATGCAGGAACAGAAAACCAAACACTGCATGTTCTCACTTATAAGTGCGAGCTGAACAATACACATGGACATGGGGAGGAGAACAACACACACTGGGGCCTGTTGGGGGTGGGGGTGGGGGGAGGGACAGCATCAGGATAAATAGCTAATGCATGTGGGGCTTACTACCTAGATGGTGATGGGTTGACAGGTGCAGCAAACCACCATGGCACATGTTTACCTATGTAAAAAACCTGCATATGCTGCACATGTATCCCAGAACTTAAAATAAAATTAAATTAAAAAAAGAAAATATTGGACTCCAGTTAAGACAGGCTGAATCAGAAACTCTAGGGTTTGAACTCAGCAATCTGTGTTTTACTAAACCCATCGGGTTATTCTGATACACACTGAAGTTTGAGAATCGTGGCGCTAAAAAACAAAAAACAAGAAATGTAGAACACAGGATTTACCTCAGAAAAATACCAGCCCATGCCTTTGCAAAGAAACATAGATGTGTTTTTTCCCAAACTTATCAATGTTTTCACAGATTCTTTTTACTTTTCTAACCTTAGCACCTGCAGGGATCCTCCCCTGTGGCCCTCTCCCTGCTTGAAGTCCCACCCGAAAGGCTTGGGGACATAGCAGCAGCTGCCTTGGTACAGAGGACTGATAAATTTTGTTTGATGCTCTCTCCATACTACAATGCCTGGATCGAGGTTAGTGCCATAAATATGTGCCAAATGTATGAAGGTAGGTCTCCCTCAGCTTCCAAGAAGTCATTTCATCTCCTGGACTTTTTTTGAGGTGCATGGCTCTTTATGACTTATTTGGTTTATGTGCAAGAAAAATCCTTTCTCAGGGAGGGAGGGCTGCAATAGGGTGGAGCAGTAGGGGCTGTTTGTTGCTCTGCTCCCTTAATTTCCATCTTTATCTGGTTCCTAGTGGACCTTTGCCAAGAGTCAGTGTCCTTGTGCATTTCACATAGACAAGCATACAAGTAACTATCTTGCTGGTACAAACTGATCTGAAACACACAATTCCCACAGTATTTCTGATTGTTTCTTTTATTGGAGTATAATTTATATGCAACAAAATGCTTCCATCTTGGGTATATAGCACGTTGAGTTTTTACAAATGTATAGACCCATGTAAATAACCTTCATCTCTACCAAGATACTTCTATTACCTCAGAAAGTTCCATCATAGTCTCTTCCCAGTCAGTCCTCTTCACCAGTCCTAAAACTTCATGTAAATGGAATCCATACAATATGTATTATTTTCTTTCTGGTTTCTTTTATTCAATACAAACACACACACACACACACCACACATATACATACATACATATATATATATATATACTGAATAAATTATACATATTAGAGGGACAGGGTGTCGCTCTGTTATCCAGGCTGGAGTTCAGTGGTGCCATCATAGCTCACTGCAGCCTCAACCTCCTGGGCTGAAGCAATCCTCCAACCTCAGCCTCCCAAGTAGCTAGGACTACAGGTGCACCACCAAGCCCTGGTAATTTTTGTATTTTTATTTTTGTACAGACAGGGTCTTGCTGTGTTGCCTAGGCTGGTCTCACATTCCTCAAGTGATCCTCCTGCCTCAGCCTTCCAAAGTGCTGGGATTACAGGTGTAAGCTACCACACCCGGCCTTATTGGGCATGTTGCTTTTGAGATTCCTCCATGCTGTTGCATGTATCAATTTTTTGTTCCTTTTTATTCTGAATACTATTCCATTGTATGGATGTTCCTCAGGTTCTTTATCCAATCACCTGCCAATGGTTAGTTTGGGGTTATTATGAATAATGTTGCTATGAACATTCATGAGGGCCACTGGGTTGATTCCTGGAATGGAAGCCATAACTTGCTTCAGGAGTGGTCAGTGTTTCGCTTCTCCATGAGTCAGTTTCAGACACTATATGGATTAGTAATTGGCAGTCTGAAAGATCAGTGGTTGAAGACCTGCTGGGGGCATGGCATTAGGGAGCCTGTGTTGTACACTATTCAAGCTTCTCATGAAAGGTTGCTAATGGCCCACTCTGGGACATAGTAATTGGTTATTACTGTGGATAAATGTTAGGAGGAACCTGGGCCATGCCAGTGATTGGGGGACCTTAAAATGTCCACTGCAGTCCCTGTAGTTCAGCCATGGGTGGCTTCTGCTGGTCAGTGATTGGCAGCCAGAGGAATCAGGGTCATGGTTCCAGGGATTTGGGACCTGAGGTTACCAAAGATCAACAGTCCTAAGTTGGTCAGCTATAGGTGGACCTGATGCTCACCTGATGTTTGGTGTCCATCACCAAAAGAAGGGGATGGGGAAGGTAAGTTTGAGTTTTTCGTCTTTGTCAGAGAGAGCTGTGTAGGTTGCCCTGAATGTGCACTGAAATATGCGAAAAATCTGTTTGTGTGCACGAGATATCATCATCCCTCAGCTGGAATGCTTGCTTAGAAGACAGTGGAAAATAGAAATACCATTTATTGGGAGCCGACTCTGTATGGGGTTCCATATGGCGTTTCAGCTGCTACTATTATATAATGGGCCAAATGATAATCATTGTTATCCAGCTGACAGAGTTACTGTGATTAAATTAAATGAGGTACCCGGCGTCTCTCCCCAGAGCCTCAGGGCAGGAGCAGGTGAGTCAGAGGAAGCAGCAGATTCTGGACCTGCTGCCTTGGAGACAGATTAGGATCCTCCCACCGAGAGTGAGCGCCACATGGCTGATGCTGCCACATCCAGGGCCCTGCGTGTTTCAGTGGACTGTGTGACTCAGCTGGTGGAGAAGAGGGAATGTGGAGGGTCTAGCTCCATGGCCTAGGGAAGAAGGAAAAGGCAGCTCCCTGCAGGTTGTCTGAGGCGGAGGTCCGGGTGGGAGCAGCCACTGGCCACAGCCAAGGAGATGCTATCCCCCACCCCAACAGGGACCCTTCTCTTTCATCGGTTCTTTACAGACATCAGCTGATCCCCCCAGAGCCCCGTTCCCGCTCCCTGGCACAGTACTGTTAAATAAACTATAGACTTAATTAAAATTTCACCAGTTTTTCCACTAATCTTTTTTCTGTTTCAGGAATTCCTCCCATGTTTTGTTTCTCAGTCCTTCCTTGTCTTTCATGACCTTGACACTTTTGAAGAATACAATTTAGGTATTTTGTAGAATGTCTCTCAGTTTAGGTTTGTCTGATGTTTCCCATGATTATACTGAGGTTACGCGTTTTAGCAAGAATGCTGCAGAAGTGTTCTTAGGGCATCTTACTGGGAGGTATGTGATGTTGATGTTAACCTTGGTCATTTGGTTAAAGTAATGTCTGCCAGTTTCTCCACTGTAAAGTTCCTATTTTTCCTGTTGTATTTAATAAATATCTTGGAAGAGATACTTTGAAATTATGCAAGTATCCTGTTTCTATTCAAACTTTGGCCTGCAAATTTTAGCATCCATTGGTAGATCATGCTTGCAACAATTATTACCGTGATGCTTGCCCAATAGAAATTTTATGTTTTCTCATTCCTTCTACATTTATTAATTGGAATTCCTCTATAAGAGAAAGCTATCCTGGCTGGGTGCCATGACTCACACCTATAATCTGACCACTTTGGGAGGCTGAGGCAGGTCGATCGCTTGAACCCAGGAGTTCAAGAGCAGCCTGGGCAACATGGTGAAACCCTGTCTCTACAGAAAAAAAATACAAAAATTAGCCAGGCATGGTCGTGCACACCTGTGGTTCCAGCTACTCAAGAGGCTGAGGGGGAGGATCTCTTGAGCCCAGGAGGTCAAGACTGCAGTGAGCTAAGATTGTGCCACTGCACTCCAGCCTGGGTGCCAGAGCAAGACCCTGTCTCAAAAAAAAAAAAAAGCTACCCCTTCTCTTTCTCTCTGATTTATTTATTCAACTTTTAAATTTACATCAGTATAAACGTGTGGCTATTTTATTGTACAGATTATTCTTCAATACTATCATTATTTATTGTGTTACTCAAATTATTCCATCTGTGGTCATTGGGAGCTCCTTAAGGTTGACTCCCGTGTCCTTTTAAAATATTTCAATAAACTTTTAATTTAGAAGAGTTTTAGATTTATAGAAAAGTTCCAAAGATAGTACAGAGGGTTTTCATATACCCCTCACCCAGTTTTCCCTATTGTTAACCTTCCATATTGCTATGGTATATTTATCACAAGTAAGGAACCATCATTGGTACATTACTGTGGACTAAACTACACACATCCTTTGGATTTCACTAGTTTTAAAATAATGTCCTTTTTGTGTTCCAGGATCTCATCCAGGATGCCACATTACATTTAGTTGTCACATCTCTTCGGTCTCCACAATCTCCTTTAGACTGTGACAATTGCTTATACTTTTCTTGTTTTTGATGAACTTGAAAGTTTTGAGGAGTACTGGTCAGGTGTTTGATGGAATATTCTTCAATTTAGATTTTTCTGCTGTTTCCCTCATTACTGGACTGGGGCTTTGGATTTTGGGAAGAATACCACAGAAGTGAAGTACCCTTCTCATCACTTCACATCAGGGGTACATGCCATCAACATGACTTAGCACTGACAATATTAACCCTGATCACCTGGCAGGCATTTGCCAGATTTCTCCACTGAACGTTCCTTGTTCTCCCTTTTTCATACTTTGCTCCTTGGAAGCAAGTCACTAAGCACACACATATCTGGGGGAGGAGTGGGAGGTTAACTGCCACCTCCTGGAAGGGGGGTTATCTATTTACACAAGTTATTTGGAATTTTCCAAAGGATTTGTCTCATCTCTCCTGTTTATTAATTTATTCAATCTTGTGTTTACAACAGCACGGACTCTTGGACATTTATTTTACTCTGTGGGTTATAAGCCAGTACTACCATTGTTTATTTTGTTCCTCAGATTCCAGCTTTGGCCATGGGGAGCTCCTTCATGCTGGCTTCTGCATCCTTCAGACATGCCCTGTCCTTCTGTGAGCACTGTCTTACTTTCTGACCCCACAAGATATTTCAGGCTCATCTTGTAGTTTCCCTGCTCCAGTCCTGGACTCAGCCACTTCTCCAAGAACCTCTGATTCTTTTTCTTAGAGAATGGTATTGAGAAGCCAAGATCTGGGGACGAAGTGTTCAACTTGTGTTCCACTGTTACTTTAATGTATCCCTGGAATCCAATCAAGAGCTAGAAACCACACGGTAGTTTAAATAGAGAATGTTTAATATAACTATTAACTATAACAGGAGATTGAAGAAATGGGGGACTGACTAGTAAGAGGTAAGAAGAACCCTAACCACTCCCAAAACAAAGGAGGAATAGCAGATTTAGGGAGTAGCCATTGTCCCCAGTGCCTAAGAAAGAGGCCACTCTCCATCTCTCCACCCCCTCTCAGAACCAGATCTCACTGGAAAGGGCAACGCTGTGACCTACTGGATGGCAGAGAAGATTGCTGGGGTGCTTTGGAAATCTGCCTTCTGTAATGCAGAAGGAAGCTGTCCATGGGCAGGAGTCGTGCTTTGGAACTCACAGCAAAGTCACTCGAGGGCTGCCGGGGGAAGCTGTTCATAGGGATGTGCCACATGCTGCTGGCCACTGGGCACTGCTGGCCACCTAGAGATGCACTGTGCAAGCCGCAGGTGCTGCAGGAGCCTGATGAGGAGAGCTCATGAGAACCAGGAAGAGAAATCTCTCCCTCTTCCAAAGTGTTTCTAGTGCCCTCTACTGATAATTGGAACATTTAGGTGAATTCTTCTGTTTCCCATGTTCTTCAGTGTCACTATGCTATTCATTTTTAATACACGTATGTTCATTTGTTAGTTTGTATGCAATTTAGAGTTTCCCCCACATCATAGTCCATTTTGAATTTGATTTTCTTCGGGTATGTGAAACAGTATGGTTCCAAGAGACAAAGCTGCACAAAAGGTCTCTTCAAAGAAGTGCCACTTATCTCATCCCTACTATCCTGTCCCTTTCCCACCATCCCCTTATAAGTAAGTAATCTCTTTAGTTTCTATTCTAGTTTATTCACCTGTATTTCTTTTGCACAAATGAGCAGGTACATGTATGTCTTCTTATGTCCCTTCTTTCTATGAAGGATAGCATACAGTAGATATTCTTTAGAGCTTTGCTTTTTCACTTAAAGATATGTCCTAGAAATTATTCTGTATTAATTCATGACATTCCTCTTTTTAACAGTTACCTAGTACTCCATCGTGTGTATATACCTTAGTTTGTTCAACTACTCTCCTATGTATAGACATTTATATTTTGTAATTACAGTGCTGTAATGAATAACTTTGTGCACTGTATTTTGCTATTGTTGGAGATGTATCTTCAGGATATTGTTAAGTATTCTCCAATTCCCCTCCAGAAGGACTGTACCAGTTTGCATTCTCAACAGAAACATACAAGAGTGACTGTTCCCCTACAGCTTCACCAACATAATATCTTGTCATACTTTTCATATTTACCAGTCCAAAAGATGAGAAATGAAATCTCGATGTTGTTTTAATGTGCATTTCTCTAATTATAGATGAGTTTGAACTTTAAAAATATGTTTGGTTGAATAATATTCCATTGTGTGTGTGTGTATATATATATATATATATATATATATATATATATATATATATATCACATTTTCTTGATCCATTTGTCCATTAATGGACAGGTAGGTAGTTTCTATATCTTGGCTATTGTGAAAAATGCTACAATGAACATGGGAATGCAGATATTTTCACTAGGTGGTGAAGTATTATTCAGCCATATGAGAGGAGGAGATCCTGCCATTTGCCACAACATAGATGGACCTGCAGGACATTATGCTAAGTGAAATAAGTTAGATACAGAAAGAAAAATATTGCACAATTTCACTTATGTGTGAAATCTAACAAACAAAACTTAAAATATCCAGATATAGAGAATAAAACAGTGGTTACCAGGTGTATTAGTCTGTTCTCACACTGCTGTGAAGAAATGCCTGACTCTGGATGATTTATAAAGGAAAGAGGTTTAATATGCCTGACTCTGGATGATTTATAAAGGAAAGAGGTTTAATAGACTCACAGTTCCGCATTGTTGGGGAGGCCTCAGGAAACTTACAATTGTGGCAGAAGGCAAAGAGTTGCAGGCACCTTCTTCACAGGGAGGCAGGACGGAATGAGTGCAAGCAGGGGAAATGCCAGATGCTTATAAAACCATCAGGTCTCATGAGAACTCACTCACTATTACGAGAACAGCATGGGGGAAACCGCCCCCATGATCCAATTACCTCCACCTGGTCCCACCCTTGACACATGGGGATTATGGGGATTACAACTGGAGATGAGATTTGGGTGGGGACACGAAGCCTAACCATATCACCAGGGATGGGGTTGGGTGGGGAGGAAATGGGGAGATGTAGCTTAAAGGACACAAAGAAGCAGATATGTGGGATGAACAAGTCTAGAGACCTAATGTACAACATGAGGACTATAGGCAATAAAACTGTGCTGTAATAGGGATTTTTGTTAAATAAGTAGATTTTAGTTGCTATTGTCACTAAAAAGTAACTACATGAGATGATGGATATGTTAATTTGCTTCACTACAGTAACCATTTTACTATTTATATGTATCTCATAACATCATGTTGTAAACCTCAAATATACACAATGAAATTTATTTTAAAAATAAAAAGTATGTTTGGTGACCATCGTATATCTTTTTTTGCGAATTGCCTGTTCATGTCTTTTTCCCGCTTGTCTGTAAGGTTTTTAGGCCCTTGTCTCTCAATTTTAATAGCCCTTTATATCAGGGATTAGCAAATGAGGGACCATAGGCTAAATGTGGCCCACCACCAGTTTTTTAAAATTTTTTTATTTATTTTATTTTTTTATTTTTGAGACAGAGTTTCACCCTTGTCGCCCAGGCTGGAGTCCAGTGGCGTGATCTTGGCTCACTGCAACCTGTGCCTCCCGGGTTCAAGCAATCCTCTTGCCTCAGTCTCCTGAGTAGCTGGGACTACAGGCGCATGCCACCACACCCAGCTAATTTTTTGTATTTTTAGTAGAGATGGGGTTTCACTGTGTTAACCAGGATGGTCTCGATCTCCTGACCTCATGATCCGCCCACCTCAGCCTCCCAAAGTGCTGGAATTACAGGCATGAGCCACCACTCCTGGCCCACCCACCAGTTTTTATAAATAAAGTTTTATTGTTACACACACACACACACTCATTTGTTTGCATATTGCCTGTACTGTTTTTACATTATAACTGCAGAGTTGATTGGGTATGACAGAGATCATACGATTCACAAAACCAGAAATATTTACTATCAGGCCCTGTCTTAGTCTGTTTGGGCTGCTATAACAGAGTACCCCAGACTGGGTAATGTATAAACAACAGAAATTTATTTTTCGCAGTTCTAGAGGCCAGAAGTCCAAGATCAAGGTGAAGGCCCAGTCTCTGCTTCCGAGATGGTGACTTGTTGCTGCATCCCCCAGATGCAGTGGGGAAGGTAGAAGGGCAGAAAAGGGCCTAAGCTACTTCCCTCCAGCCCTTTTATAAGTCATGAATCCATTATTTAATCAGTTCCCAAAAGGCCCCACGTCTTAATACCACCACAATGGAGATTAAGTTACAACACATACATTTTGGGGAACATTTAGACCATTACAAAAGGCCCTTTACAGGAAAAGTTTGTTGACCCCTCCTTCATACATTAGAGATTAGCCCTTGTCTGTAGTATATATTTCAAGTATTTTCTCCCAGTTTGTCAGTTGTCTTTTGACTTTGTTTATACTTTGCTGTGCACACTAAATAATTTTTAATGTAGTCAAATATATTCATCTTTGATTGCCTGTGGATTTTGAGTCATAGTTAGATACTTTCTCATGATGACTTGAAAGCCATGGTTTCATTCTGTTTGGGATGTTGATTTAGAATTTCCTTCCGCTTAATGATTGTTGGGAAGAACTTTCCTTAGTTATGTATGAAATTTCATTTCCTGATTTTCTGCAACAGCTCTCTTTGGACTGGATTTTTCTCTTGCCTTTTTGTTTGTTTGTTTTTTGTTTTTTTGAGACGGAGTCTTGCTCTGTTGCCCAGGCTAGAGTGCAGTGGCGCAATCTCGGCTCACTGCAAGCTCCACCTCCTGGGTTCACGCCATTCTCCTGCCTCAGCCTTCCTAGTAGCTGGGACTACAGGTGCCCGCCACCACACCTGGCTATTTATATATATATATATATTTTTTTTTTTAGTAGAGACGGGGTTTCACTGTGTTAGCCAGGATGGTCTCGATCTCCTGACCTCGTGATCTGCCCACCTCGGCCTCCCAAAGTGCTGGGATTACAGGTGTGAGCCACCGCGCCCGGCCTTCTCTTGCCTCCTTTTATGGCATTGGGTATTTAACAATAGGCCTAATTTAATGGTATGAAAAAAGTAGGTATAAAGGACAGTTTGGGACAATTGCAAAATTTCATTATGGAGTATGGATTCGGTAATAGTGTTGTATCATTGTTAAATTTCCTGCTTTTGATAATTTTACTGCATTTATCTTAAGAGAATATTCTTGTTATTAGGAGATACACACTCGAATATTTATGAATAAAAGGGAACAATGTTCCCTTTTTCATGGTTCAGAAAAAATTATACGTATAGCAAATGGGGTAAAATGTAAATTTTGGTAAGTTTGGTAAAGAATATATTGTAAGTTTTGTATACTATAATTGTTACTTTTCCATAATGCACAAATTATATCTCCCTAGACAGGTAGTGAGGTTGGAATTTAGTTTTTAGAGCAATGGACACTTCTGTGCTCCGTGAAGCACATATAAATGTTGTATTAACACATAATAGGAAAAATGCAAGCTTCATGGGGAAAGAGGATGTGTACTTAATACAGATGTTTCTCCATTTATGATGGAGGTTACATCCCTATAAACCTGTCATAAGTTGAAAATATCACTAGTTGAAAATGCATTTAACCTGCTGAACATTGTAGCTTAGCCTAATCTACCTTAAATGTGCTCAGAACACTTACATTAGCCTACAGTTAGGCAAAATCATCTAACATAAAGCCTATTTTATAATAAAGTGTTGAATAGCTCTTGTAATTTATTGGATACTGTACTAAAAGTGAAAAACAGAATGGTTGTATAAGTATTCAAAGTATGATTTCTATTGAACGCATATCATTTTTGCACTATTGTAAGGTAAAAAAAATCATAAGTTGAACCATTCTAAGCTGGGGACCATCTGTACTGAATTTGGTAATGAACTAGATTTTTTTTTTTCTTTGAGACAGAATCTGGCTCTGTTACCCAGGCTGGAGTGCAGTGGCATGATCTCAGCTCACTGCAACCTCTGCCTCCTGGATTCAAGCAATTCTCCTGCCTCAGCCTCCCGAGTAGCTGGGACTATAGGCATATGCCAGCATGCCTGGCTAATTTTTGTATTTTTAGTAGAGATGGGGTTTTACTATGTTGGCCATGCTGGTCTTGAACTTCTGACCTCAAGTGATTCCCCCTCCCCTCAACCTCCCAAATTGTTGGGATTCCAGGCGTGAGCCATCGCACCTGGCCAAAACTAGATTTTTAAAGACAATTTTTTCGGTAATTTGTGGCTTCAAGCTCATATACACAATTATTTTTACAGGTTGATGACTCTTCATTTCTACACTTATGTGTTGCTTATTGAATCTGAGACAGGAGACATAGATGCATTTTTTAACTGAGGAGTGTAATTTTTGCGTAAAACGTTGTTACTGTTTTTGCTTTAAACAATTATTTTAAAAGGATTTAAACATGATAAAGATGTCTTTTATATTTACCCACTGCTATGGAATGAACTGTGTCCCCCTAAAAGTCATGTTGAAGCCCTAACCTCCAGTATGTTGGTACTTGGAGATGGGGCCTTCGGGAGGTAATTAGGTCATGAGGGTAGAGCTCACATGCTGAAATTAACACCCGTATAAGAAGAGAGCTCCTCTTCCTCTCCTCCTCTCCTCCTCTCCTCCTTCTCCACCACAAATACAGCAAGAAGGCAGCCATCAGACAGAGAGTCCTCACCAGACACTGAATCTGCTGGTGCCTTCATCTTGGACTTCCCAGCCTCCAGAAATTGGGAATTAAATGTTTGTTTTTTTAATCTACCCAGTCTATGGTATTTTGTTATAGCAGCCCAAGTGAAGACACCCACCTATTTAACATATCCATTTGACATTTTCCTTCTGCCTTCTGATTTCACTTAATATTTCTTGTAATGCTGGTCATCTTAATTTATGACAGATATTTTTATGGGGCATAGAATTCTAGGTTGAGAGTTTTAATACTTTCAAGATGTCCTCTGGCTTGCTTTATTTCTGATAAATAGCCTATTGTTTTTCTTATCTATGTTTCTCTGTAGATAGTGTATCTTTTTGCTTTGATTTCCTTAAATATTTCCTATTTTCAATCACTTGTTTCTACACTTTAATTATGGTGGGCCTTGGTGTAATTTTCTTTAGGGGCCTATCATCCTCTTGGAATGAAGAGATCTCTACCTCTGTATCTTTTAAAGATATAATTGACATATAACAAACTTCACATATGTAAAGTACGTTCAATATATTTTTTCATGTGTATATATCTGTGGAACCATAACAGTAAAAATAAGAGCATATCCATAAACACAAAAAGTTTTCTCATATGCCTTTGAGATTCTTCCTATCTCCCCATATTTAGGCAACCACTGCCCTGCTTTCTGTCACCATGGATTAGCTTGCATTTTCTAGATGTGTGTATAAAGGAAGTTATACAATATGTAGTCTTTTGAGTCTGACTTCTTTCACTTAGCATAATTATTTTAAAATTCAGCAAACTTGTGTACATCAAGAAGTCATTCCTTTATTGCTGAGTAGTAGTCCATCTTATGGATATACCAGAATTTGTTTATCCATTTACCTGTTGATGGGCATTTGGGTTGTTTCCAGTTTTTGCTGTTCTAAATAAAACTACTATGAACATTTGCATGCATGCTTTTGTATGCATACATATTTCCTTTCCTTTCGGGTTAATACTTAGGAGTGAAATGGCTAAGTGATGTGGTAGGTACATGTTAAACCTTTAAAGAAATTGCCAAACTGTTTTCCAAAGTTGTACTATTTTACATTCCCACCAGCAGTGTAGGAGACTTCCACCTCCTCTGCATCCTTGCCAAGACTTGGTATGGTTGGTCTTTTTAATTTTAGCCATTCAAACAGGTATAGTGTTATCTCATTGTGGTTTTAATTTGCATTTTCCTAGTGACTAACGATATTGAGCACCTTTTCATGTACTTATTTGCCATCTGTATATTTTCTTTGGTGAAATGTGTGTTCAAATATTTTCTCTATATTTTAATTTGGCCTCACTTTCTATGAATTGGTGGCTCTATTCCCAGCTTATTTTACCATATATAGGTATAGCTACCTTACTCCCTCCACCAAAGTTAGGAGAACATTATGACTTTAACCAAATAACTTTTCATGCCTCACTCTGACCTCCTTGAGACTACTCTACAGAACTCAAACTTAGAATTCTTTATAGATGGGTCATATCTGAGACTGAATAAGGATAATTTCAAGCTGGATATGCTGTAACCACTTCCTAAGATCCTATTAAATTCAATCCCCTTCCTGAAGTCAAGTCAGCAAAAGGAAGTGAACTTACAGGCTGGACTTCAGCCTGGAAGTGAGCAAGGGGTAAAAGAGCTAACACATACACAGACTGCAGGTATACGTGTGGTGCGGTTTATGATTGCCACATGATATGGCAACAACAGGATTTCCTAACTGCTGCTGGTACTCGTAAGCATAGTGAGCACATTTGAGCGTTTCTAGATGTCTTTCTCCTCCCCATGGAATTCATTTCACCTGAATTCAGTTAGTTCACCAAATTAAAGATGACTTGGTAACTCCAGATTACTTCTAAGAAATCTTCAGCAAATTGCAGTCACAAGTAAGTAACAGATTCAGAAAAAAAGATATTGGGAGAGAACTGGATGTGTTCTTTATGGAGACAGCAAAACAGTTCCTTGATTTCTCCAGAAATTATCCATTCTCTGGGATGGGTGTTGGTAAAAATTTGCACACTGTGGCCCATCATAGTCAAGAAAATGTAAAACTATTCTGGGACAACATTGGTGGGGAGATTTTAATCAGGTAGTAGACGAGGTCTCCAATGAACATTCCACCTGCCAGACTCACAGCCCTGGAAAAACTATAAAAATGGGACATAGGAACTACAGTCTTGAGGACTTTTTGAACATTGACAAATGGATTTTATATAACTTCTTACTGATAGAGGCTGGCAAGGTAGAGTCCCTGCCAAAAACCTCACCTTTGAGCTGAAAAGCTTGAAACCCATGGCCTAAAGTGAAAACTTCTATCCCTGTTGGCCCACTCTCTCCCAATTGGTTCTTTCTGAATAATGCCTTTTTACCAATCAAATGTTGCTTTTACCAAGATCACCCCTGGCCTGCCCCACCGCCCCAGTCCTGTGCCTATAAAGACCCCAGACTCAGTTGGTAGAAGAGAGAGAGACAATTTGATTTCAGAGAGAGGCAACCTGACTTCAGAGGGATGGCTGGACTTCGGAGAAGAGCTGGCCAGAGACAGCCAGACTCTGGGGGAAGATTACCTGTCTGTCTCGTCCCCTTTTCAGCTCCCACTGAGAGCCACTTTCATCACTCAATGCAATTCTCTGCATTCACTGTCCCTCAATTTGTCCGTGTGACCTCATTCTTCTTGGGCACTGGACAAAAGCTTGGGACTCATCGAGTGCAGGTACCTAAAAAAGGCTGTCAGAATGGTCCTTTGCTCTCGCTGGCAGAGGGCAGCCACCCCATGTGATGGTACCACTGAGCTGATAACACACTGCTGTCCATGGATGATGGGGCTAAGAGAGCATTATAATATGCCCTCTGGGGCTTCAGGGGTTGCAGGCACCCCCCTGGGTGCTGCCACGGGGCCCACCTGGAGCTCGTTCCTGCTGGTGCCCAAAGCAGCTGGCCAGATCCCACACTCACTCGCTAGCATTCTCCCTCTCATAAAGGGTTGAGTGTGGTGGGCTGAGTAAGTGGGGCACCACCATCACAAGTCCAGTGAGGGGTCGAGAGAATTCCTGCATCACTACATCATGTGGATCTGGACACATATTTACTGTTTTCTGCCTTTTCTTTGGTTGGCCAAAAGCTTCCCCTGTTTGAAAAGCAGTGGCTCTGTGGCTAAAAACAGTAGGTTTTGCTTTCCTACTTGGGAATTCCCTACTTACTTCTCTTACTGGCTGAGGTACTAAATTTATGGGGACCATAATTAAGGAATTTTGTAAGGTGCTGCCTATTAGCCAAAAATTACACTTTCCTTACCATCCCTAATCCTCAGAAAAAACTGAAAGAGGTACTTTAAAATTAAAACTTGCTAAACTCTCTGAAGACTTATAATTACCTTGGCCTAAGGTTCTCCAATTGGCCCAATTGACCATCTGGTGTTCTTCTGGCAAACGTAGATTGTTATCTTATGAACTTGTTACAGCCAGACCAGTGAAATTGGACATTACATCTCTTATTTTAGACTCTACTTTGTTGCAAGCAGATATGGCTCAATAATATAAAGGACTAATGGTATATACTCAGATTCATCATCAACAGGTTCAAATTGCCTTTTCAAAGGAGCCACCTTCTAAGCCTCTGCATGACTTACAACTAGAAGGTTTATTCTAATGGAAGAGACACGAATGAAAAACTGCTCTGGAGCTCCACTGGAAGGGCCTCTACCAGGTCCTCCTTACCACAGCTAAGTTATAAGGAATAGATAATTGGGTCTATGTCTCCTAGATAAAGAGACATTGACCTTTGATGGACTGGACTTCTACTTTCACTGGAAACTGAGAGATCCCTTGTAACACTTCTGAGGCAGACAATGGCATGAAGGAGACATTTCCCCAAGGATATAGGAACAAGCAGATGACCTTAAACAGTGCACAGCTTCTGCTAAAGATGATGGAACAAAATATCTTTTTGATCTTTGTTATTTTCCTTTTCTTCCTAGCCTTGTTTCTTATCCTTTACCTTTTAATTTCTGAATTTGTGCATCTCTATAGAATTACAGTAGTTCTTCCTTATCCATGAGAGATGATTTCAAGACCCCAAGTGGATGCCTGAAACCACAGATAGTATCAAACCCTATATATACTATGTTCTTCCCTATACATACATATCTATGATAAAGTTTAATTTGTAAATTAGGCACAATAAGAGATTAATAACAACAATAACAAAGTAGAACGATTATAACAATATACTATAATAAAAGTTATGTGAATGTGGTCGCTCTTTGTCTCTCCCTAAATATCTTATTGTACTGTACTCGTCTATTTTCAGTTTTCAGACCACAGTTGATTACGGGTAACTAAAATCATGAAAAATAAAATTGCAGATAAAGGGAGACTATTGTATCTCTAAGTGCTGGGCATAAAAATGCCGTTTCCTTTTTTTTTTTTTGAGATAGGGTCTTGCTCTGTCACCCAGACTGGAGTGCAGTGGCACAATTATAGCTCACTGCAGCCTTGATTTTTCAGGCTCAAGCAATCCTTCTGCCTCAGCCTCCCAAGTAGCTGGGACTATAGGCACAATACCATGCCCGGCTAATTTTTAATTTTTTTTTGTAGAGATGGGTTCGCACTATGTTGCCCAGGCTGGTCTTGAACTCCTGGCCTCAAGCAGTCCTCCTGCCTTGGCATCCCAAAGGGCTAGGATTACAGGCATGAGCCACTGCACCCTCTCCTTATTTCTCTGCTACATTTCATTTCTCTTCTCTCCTTTCCTTAATGCCCAAAGTTCTTGGATTTTTTTAAGATTTATGATTATGAAGCTAATGTCACCTATGATTTTTGCTTTTGCTCACTTTTTTTTTTTCTGTCAGTTCCATTGTACCTTCACAAATACTACTCGTTCCTGACTTGTTCTTGACCCTGAGAGAACTCTCCAACCATTATTGCTGTTGTTTAGGGCATAGTCCCCAAACTGGGTCTCTGACAAATCTCCAAGATTAACAAATTATATTCTGAAGAGGTAGAACTTGTTTTTCTGGAAAGGCTGAAGCAGGTGGATGTTGTTGGTCTGGCCTCAACACTATCTTCACCCAGGCAAACCACAATGATAAAAGTGTGAGTGTTTTTTAGATGCTGGAGAGAACCCCCAAGTGATTCGTATTTTGTTTTGAGGTCTAAGGATTGCTGATTTTTGCCAGCAAATTGGACGGGGTCATGTTGCCTTTCCCATCTCTTTCCTCTTTCTGACTATACAATTGGACTGAGTTTGAGCAGTTTATCACATTTTTAGTTCAGAAGTTAATCCTAGTTCCCAAGCCAGAAGAACAATCCACCCTCTGAAAAAATGCCCATTCTTAGTAGGTGATGAAAGGGACTGTGTGAAGAAGCTGAAAGACTTGGAATCAATCGAAGTGAGATCTCCACACTCAGGGAATGTTTTATGTTGCATCCATCCCTTAAGAGATTAGCCCTGTGGACTATTCAAGTTCTACACAATGCCTAGTTTTCCATGCCTTCATTTGTGAAGCCACCCAAGCCACTAACCATGTTACCAAAAATATTGACAGACTCAAGAAATTCAGGAACTCCAGAAGGCTGGTGCTCATCACTGACTGGCATTATAGATCATCCTGGCATCTATGGGAGGTGTATGCACTGCTGTTGAGGATGATTGACATATACAGATTCCAAAAACCTTTCTGATGTCTTTTTGGTGAATCAACACATCTGTGAAGCCAACCAAAACATTTATCAGGTAAGCAACAGAGTTCTGATTCCTAGGACCTATGGGTTGCCATCAGGTAGCTAGGGATGGGAAATGTTTCCCTGGATATTCTGAACAGGGACATCATTCTGAGGATATACTTTTCTCCAAAGGCTCGGGAGCTTTTACTATTTTTCCTGATAGGAGTATCTCTAATCAAATGCATTCTATCATGTTTAATTCAGACCACCAGTACTGTCCTGTCCAAACAGATGATCCAAACTACAATTAAGGAACAAAAGATCAAAGAACAAACTGCTCCTCCACTGCTCATCGTGGGAGCCTTCTTTACTTAGTTCTTGAATTTTATACATTCCTGTACTTTTGCTTTATCTCTCTATAGATTTGGCCAGTGAAGAAAGGAGTTTATTTTGGCCAAGAGGAAGAGTTATAAAAGAATGAAAACAAACCTCAGTTTTTCTTGTTTCAACCTTTGCCTCCTTTCCCTTGTTTTCTCATTCTCCACTCCACGCCCACTTTTTAAAAACTATCTCCTTCCCTCTTGAACCTTAAAAAACTGTGAGGATTAAAAAAAACAGCTCTCAAAGAACTGTTCTGAAAGTTGCAGGCATGGGATTGCACCAATAATCCTGAGCAAAAGGCATGAAAAACTGGATCAATTTCTCAGTGGTTCCAACCAGAAGTTTTCAGCAGGTACAGATAAAAAAAATTACAACTGGGACCAGACTGCAGTCATATACCCCTCTGTTCTTCTTGCCTAACGTAAACTAATTCTGCTTCAGTACAGGAAGCTTCTTGTTCTTAAGTTTTTCACTGATGCACATCAGTTGAATAAAATATTTAAACACTATTTGAGTGACTTTTTTTTCCTCTTGATAGGGTCATGTTGTGGTAATTAAGGGGTTAATTAAGCAAAAGGATATAACAATCTTGAATGTTAAGGGATCTAATAACAAACAGAGCTTCAAAATATGTCAAATAAAACCTGATAGAGCTGCAAGGAGAGATACATAAATTTACAATTACAGTCAAATATTTCAACACTCCTATCTTAATAATTAATAGAATAAGTAGACAGAAAATAAGTACATACAGTCCCAGCTACTTGGAAGGCTGAGGTGGGAGGATCGCTTGAGCCCAGGAGATGGAGTCTGTAGTGAGCCGAGATTGTGCCACCGCACTACAGCCTGGGCGACAGAGACCCTGTCTCAAAAAAAAAAAAAAAAAATTAACTTTAATTCTTTAAAAGCCTGACTTTTTTTCTTCAGTTGACAGTATTTTTCAGTTCTAAAATTTTCATTTGGAAATTTTATGATGGCAGAGCCCTCATGAACTAATCACCTTCCAAAAGCCACACCTCTTAATACTGCCACATTAAGGATTAAGTTCCAACCTACGAAGGTTGGGAGACACATTCAGACCATAGCAGGCCCTCTCCATTTTCTCCTGAACACGCATGCAGATTTGCTCATGTGCAGTCTTCCAGACCACTTGGGATAAGTAGGATCTTATCGAGGCCTTTTTTGTCTGTCTCATTCCCTGTATCTTCCTGTTAAATTTATTACTGAACTGTTGACTTATTACTTACCCCAGTCAGTATCAAGACCTCAGAATGTCTCTGATATTGACCTTTCCTGGTCGTTAGCCACTGAGATCACTGTTGTTTTATTGTTTGTTTGTTTTTGTTTTGAGACGGAATCTTGCTCTGCCGCCCAGGCTGGAGGGCAATGGTGCAATCTCAGCTCACTGCAACTTCAGCCTCCCTGGTTTAAGCAATTCTCTGCCTCAGCCTCCCCAGTAGCTGGGATTACAGGTGCCCGGCTAATTTTTTTTTGTATTTTTAGTAGAGACGGGGTTTCACCATCTTGCCCAGGCTGATCTTGAACTCCTGACCTTGTGATCCACCCGCCTCAGCCTCCCAAAGTACTGGGATTACAGGTGTGAGCCACCCCGCCCAGCCATATTCAGAATTTTTATAAGGGCCAGGAGTAACACTTTTGTTTCTTGACAGATTTTTCCCAAGTCCATTTAATAACTAGATTTTTATGTTCCACTTGCCCTGAGGATTGGAGATGGTATGGGGCATGAAATTTTAATGAGTACTCCAGAGATTTTGCAAGCAAGAGGTTTATCTCTGATGTAAAATGAGTTTCTTTGCCTGACTCGATCCATAAAGGGATGCCAAAGTGAGGTATAATCTCAGTTATCAATTTCTTCACCATTGTTTTGCCATTAGGACCTCTAATCCGTCCATGAAACCTGCAGACTATAGCCAAAGAGCAGGAAAAGCCAAGGCTGGAAGTAAATCTATGAAATGTATCTGGAGTGCTGCAAGGAGAAGCATGGGCCTTGGAAGACTGCCTGAGGAGTGTTGGTTTCCTCCAAAAAATGTGATGAGATTTACAAGTAATGCACTGGGAAATAATTTGGACAGACATTTTGTAGATCCCAGGGTAAAATCAATTATTCTTTAGTTCCTCAACTATCCCCCATATGCACATATGTCCCATCTGATGAGACATAAGTACAAGCCAAAAGGTTAAATGAAAAGGGTCCACAGGAAGTCCATTTGGCCCAATATACAATCCATCTGATAATTACTTGGCACCCTTTTGTACCCATTTATCTTTTTCATATTTTGGAGCATTTGCCTGAAAATGAATAATATCAATTAGGGATAAATGTAAGTTTATAAATTGGGTGGAAAAATAAAAAGGGGGTCAGTTTTTGGCTGTGTGCTTAGCAGCCTTTTCTCTCCTATCATTCCTAAAGATATGGTATCAGTCTCCTTAGTGTGGGATGGACAATGAACAATAGCAATTTTAGTATGAAAGTGAACAGCCTGTGATAAAGCAGCGATTATATGTCCATTAGCAATAGGAGTACCAGCAGAGGTTCAGAATCCACGGGATTTCCAGATTGTGCCAACAGCATGACAGACTCCAAGAGCATATCGGAGTCAGTGTAAATAGTGGCAGTTTTTCCTTTTACCAATGTGCAAACTCTAATAAGAGCTATAAGTTCAGAAGCCTGGGCTGACTTTATAGTCAGCAAAGAGTATCCCTCAAGCATTTCATGTGGGGAAACTGTGGTATAGCCAGTTATTATGTTTCCCTTAAAATTAAATTTGCAAGAACCATTACGAAATAGCAGCACGGCTAGGTTGTCTAAAGGAGAGTCTGAGAGATCCCTTTATGGCTTTCAATCCATTTCTATAGCTGCTAGGCAATCAAGTGGAATGGAATGAGGCTCTTCATCATCAGGGAGGGGTAGGAGTGTAGCAGGATTTAGTGTCACAAAGGCGTAAGATGATGGAGGGATTGGTTCACAGGGCTTGCTCCTAGGTGCTCTGTCCATGTGTAGAGAGGTGCTGCATCTTAAGAACTTGGAAGAGAGTGGACACAGCATGGGAAACATAGAAGTGGATGGGGGAGCCTAATGTATGGGTGCTGACACCCATACATTAGGTAATACAGTAATTAGGGCGGCAGCTGATGCTACTGCATGCAGGCATGGGGGCGTTTCTGCTGCCACAGTATTCCATTGGCATGAGAAATATGCTACAGGTTGTATCGGAGAGGCAAAGGGTTGCCCTAGAATACCTGCAGCAATCTCACTATTTTCATGACAATAGAGGTGAAAACGTTTATCAAAATTAGGTAAGCCAAGAGCAGGGGGTAGGACAATCCTAATTTTGAGGCTCCAAAAGAAGTTAATGCCTCTGAAGGCCAGAGAATGGTCTCTGGAGTGGCATCTGGAAGGAGGGCATATAGTGGGTTGGCAATAGCCACAAAACTAGGACTCCATGGTGGTCAATAGCCAGCTGCCCCTAGAAATTTACACAGCTGCTTTTTCATTTTAGGGAGAGGAATGGATAAAACTGACTTGAGGTATTTTGGGGTGAACTTCTGAGTGCCCTGAGGTATTTCATGTTCTAAGTAAGTAACAGTTGTTTGCACTAACTGAAGTTTAGATCTAGAGGCTTTATGGCTTCAGTCAGCTAGTGCCTTTAGGAGAGTGAGGGAGCGTCTTTAAGGGTATCCTATTTAGTTTGGTTACAAAGCAAAAGGGCAAGGTCATCAATATATTGCACAGGAATGGAGTCTTGGGTGAAGGCTACAGAATCCAAGTAGGCTTTAAGGATTAGAGAGAGTTTTGAGAGTGACTCACAATATCCCTGAAGCATGCGAGTCCATGTTAATTGCCTCCCTCTAAATGTAAATGAAAAGAGAAACTGAGTCAGGGTGCAACGGAAAGGAAAAGAAAGCTGAGCAGAGGTCAACTACATCACCAGGAATTGAGGTAGGGATAGTAGCTGCATTGGGGATAACGGGGTGGTGGGGAATTACAAATCTTGTACAACTTACAAATCTTGTAAAAATAGATTTGATCTGCATTGGAAGCAATTTTTTCTTCTTTCTTTACTGGTAAGGTTGGGGTGTTACAGGGTGCTGCAAAAGGGAGTCTATGATAGGTTCAATTCCTCTCTCTGCATCTCGTGAGAAGGGGTACTGAGCTACTACTGATGGGAAATGTTTGTTCCTTTTTCATGCAATGTGTACCGGTTCTGTACTCAGTAGTAGTCCAATCTCACTTGCACATTAAGCCCAGAGACAAGCTGGGACATCTTTTAAGATTGCATCCTCTTTAGAGGAATTTAAATCAAAGGGGGTTTCCATGAGAGAGCGTGTTAACTGTTTACCAAGGTTAATAGAAAGTTTGAAGTTTGGGCTGAAGGCAGAGACATAAAAACGCCTTCCTTATTACATTGTATGGCAGCATTAAACCTACATAATAAATCCCTACCTAAAAAGTTTGCTAAGTTAGGAGTCAGAAACTAGAAAGGCATGGCAGGTGTTGAGAGGGAAAAGGATGTTGGGGTGTCCTGAGATATGGGCAATGAAATAGGTTGCCCAGAGATTCCAATAGCTTGAATAGAGGCAGAGGTAACAGGTAGAGATAATTCTTCTGAGTGAATAGTAGAGGAAGTCCTATCAGTGTCAATTAAATCCAGTTCTTAATCCTCTACTTTAAGTTCAATGGTGGGCTTTGAGGTGCAACTGAGGATCAGCTGACCCCATCAATCAATGTAGTATTGTCCCAAAGGAGGGGAATGATGAGCCTTCTAAAGGTGTTGGATTCTAGGGAGAGTTTCTTCCGTTTTTTTTGTTTGTTTTGTCCAAGACAGCGATTTTTCCAATGCCTCTGCTTTTTGCAATATCTGCAAATTTCAGAAGGCAAACTAGAAAAACCTTGTGGCTGACCAAAGATATGAAAGAACTTTGAGTCATTCTTAGAGGCACGCCTTTGTTTCTGTAACAATTCAAGCTGCAAGATGACTTGATTTTAGTTCTTTTTTCCCTTTATTTTCTTGCAAGCTGTTTTCAAATAATTGAGTGCCTGCTTCCATTATAATGCTTACAGACTGACCATCCCAACCACTATACTAGTTTGGATTTGCCTTTTTGTATCAAGAAGATTTCCGACCAGAGAAGAAACTGGAATATTTCTATACTCTGGAGCTTCAGGATCTAATGCCGCATGCCTTTGAAAACCTCGTATACATCTCTTGACAAATGCCTTGGGGTGCTCTCCCTCGTTCTGAACACATAATTCAACATTAGACAAATTTACCTTGGGAGGAGAGCCTCTGATATTGTCCCTATCAGGCCCCTGAATATCAGCAACTAGCTGGGCGATCTCCTCATTTGCAGGAGGGCCAGGAAGGGGCTCCGGCCATCTGTTCACTCTGTGGAGGGAGTTTTCCCCAGGAGGCCGTCTGGCCTGTCTAATAACTGCAGTATGATCATAAGAGGGAAATACACCCCTTAGCAGCCAGTCAAGGTCTCTATGTATGGGGTTACAGATGGCCAATGATCTCTCCAACTATTCTCTGAACTTGGTAGGTCCTTCTGAAAGTGGGGGCAAAATAGCTTTATAATTTAAAATATCTGTTGCTGTCCAGGAGACATGAATTCTTTGAGAAAGGAGTCCAGGATACATTTACAGAGGGCATTGCATAGAGAGGTCTGGAGCTGATGGAGTCTGATTACAAAGACTTGGGAAATAAGAGAGGTTTCAAGGCACAGAAAAACAAGTCTTGTTGAGTGTCCTTGGAGCCTGTGCCAGATTTATTTCATGGTAGTCAGTTCTTACATAAATGACCTCTAAGCTTCAGGTTTTAGGACCAGGCCTGATTCGGGCTTTTAAGATCAGGAGGGTTTTTGTAAATCATCCAGGGAAAGAGAGATAAAAGAAGGCAGCTGGATGTCTAAGGAGGTTTTCCGGGGTTTGGAGGAGCGGAGGGAATTTGTTGAGAAGATAGAGGAGGAGGGAGAGGCTGAGGAGATGGGGCTGGATCTTGAGGAGGGGGGCTCAGATCAGGGGCCCAGAGAGTGAATAGATCCTCTGGTGGGTCAGGGACATGGAGTTGGGGGGTGAGTGGAGAAGGGGGATTTATAGTGGGAAGGGGGATTTATAGTGGGAGCAGATTTCAACTTGTTCTAGGTCTGCTTTTGTTCTTTAATTTTGTTAAGGAAATTTTTAGGGCTAGTCATAACACTTTTCTGAGTTCTTTGTTCTGTCTGATCTTCCCATAAATACAATAAGCAAATAGTTTAGAATAAGCGTTCTCTAAAATTGTTTTCAAATAAATTTCAAATAAAATTTTTCTTTCTAATTCAAAGGATCTGTCTTCTGGTCATTGACAATTAGGATCTTCATTGGTGTATAGATTCCAATTGCGACTTAATTCAATAAGACTTTTATGGAAAGACCACGTGGTAACTTTCCAGGCTTAGGAGAAATCTTTACTAGGGATGCAAGGAGTGTTCCTGGAGTGGGTGCAGAAGATGCAGCCCCCATGATTCAAAAATTCATTCTCAGAGATAGATTAAGAAAGCAAAGACCTTGGCTGGTGCAGTGGCTCATGCTTGTAACCCCAGCATTTTGGGAGGCCAAGGCCAGAGGATTGTTTGAGCCCAGGAGTTTGAGGACAGCCTGGGCAACATAATGAGATTCCTGTCTCTATAAAAAAATGTAAAAATTAGCTGGATGTCATGGTACGCTCGTAGTCTCAGGTACTTGAGAGGCTGAGGTGGAGGATCACTTGAGCCTGGGAAGTTGAGGCTGCAGTAAGCTGTGATCATGCCACCGCTCTCCAGCCTGTACTACAGAGTGAGACCTTGTCTCAAAGGAAGAAAATGATTACAGAATAAATAAATTTTTCATAAGTTTTAAAAAAGAAAAAAGAAAACAAAGAATTTTGTGGCTACAGGCGGTTAAGGGTCTCTGGGCTGATGGGATTGCTCCTGGGATTGCAGTCAAGTAGAGATTTAGCTGGGCCACATGGTTGCTAGCTGGGTATGCAGTGGGGTCTGCAGTTGGTGGTTCCAGTACCAGAGTCCTAGGTGGGTGTGGATCCTGCATGGTGTCTGGGCCAATAGGATTGCTTCCAGGACCTTGGTCAGTGGGACTGGTGTTGGGACAAGGATCCACTTCAAGGTCTGCAGTTGAGTACACAGACAGTAGCCCTGTTACCAGGTGTGTGGATGCACATGACTCCCACCAGTTCCCTGGGCCATCTCCTGCTGGGTTACTGGGTAGGTCACTAGACAGGCAGGATTGGCTCCGGAATGTGGCTGAGAGAGGCTAGAACCAAGTCACAGGGCTGCTTCAGAGTCCACAGCTGGGACTGACATCTGCAGTTCTGCCTCTGGAAATATGGATAGGTGTGCCTCCTGCTGGGTTCCTGTATGGGCATGACTGCTCCCAGACCATGGCTGACAGGTCTTTTTCAGTGATGGTTTCTGTTAGTTTATTTTTTCCCTTGAATGGGCCATACTTTCCTGTTTCTTTGTATGCCTTCTGATTTCTTGTTGAAAACTGGACATTCAAATGTAGTAATGTAATAACTCTGTATATCAGATGCTCCCCTTTCCTCAAGGCTATTATTTATTTACTTGTTTATTTAATTGTTGTAGGCTGTCTCTGTGCTGAGAATCAGCCTGAAGTGTAAACGCAGTTTTCTCAGGTCTTTACTAAGCCTGAGTCCCTTCCCCTGGGCATGTGTGGTGACTTTCTAATTTCCCCCATATGTATGGTTGCTTTTGAGTGTACTATGGCTGGCTCCCAAAAAAGGGAAAAAGAGAAAAATGAGAGAGAAAGGCACTGACCCTTTAAATCTCCTGGAAATCACATCTCCTGGGGGTGGGTGGATGGGAGGTGAAGTTTTTTGCTTGTTTGTTTGTTTGTTTGTTTTTTGAGACAGAGTCTCGCTCTATCGCCCAGGCTGGAGTGCAGTGGCGTGATCTTGGCTCACTGCAACCTCCAGGAGGTGAGGCTTTCAACAGTAGTGGGAGGTGTAACAAAAATGGCTGCTAATTCATTTTCTGCAATTCTGTGATCGGAAGCAGTGATTAGTGATCCAACCACAGATCCCTGATACTGGAAGATAGAGTTCTTTTTGCCTACTCTGCTCCTGCAAGTTGTGTGCAAGCTGCTCCAGGAACATGCGCACAGCTGTTTGCCATAGGGCTGAAAAGTCGGGTGGGGAACTGCTACTGTGCTAAGAGCTTAAATTGACTGAAATTAACTGCAACTCACCATTTAGGCTTCCCCTGGAAATTGCAAGCCTTTGACAGACTCCAGAGTTCCAAAATAGTTATGTCGGACAGATTATGTCAGTGTAACTGTTATTTCTGTGGGAAGGTGGATTCCTGGTGCTTCCTACTCCACCACCTTCCCAGAATCCTCCTCTAGTCAACATTTTTGTTTTTCACAGAGTTTCACTCTGTTGCCCAAGATGGAGTGCAGTGGTTCAATTATAGCTCATTGCAGCCTGCAACTCCTGGGCTCAAGTGATCCTCCCACCTCAGCTTCCTGAGTAGCTGGGACTACAGGCAAATGCCACCACACCCGGCTAATTTTTTATTTTTTGTAGAGACAGGGTCTTACTATGCTGCCCAGGCTGGTGTCGAGTGATCCTCCTGCCTTGGCCTTGCAAAGCACTGAGATTACAAGTGGGAGTCACCATGCCTGGCCTTAGTCAACTAATTTTTTTTTTATGAAGTACAAAGCCATTTCAATGGAGAAAGTATCGCCTTTTTAATAAAGGATGCTGGATGTTCTCACTTGTAAGTGGGAGCTGGACAATGAGGATACATGGACACGGTGAGGGAAACAGCATACACTGGGGCCTGTGCTGGGGGATGCGGGGAGAGGGAGAGCATCAGGAAAAATAGCTAATGCATGCTGGGCTTAATACCTAGGTGATGGGTTGATAGGTGCATCAAACTACCATGTCACACATTTACCTATGTAACAAGCCTGCACAGCCTGCACATGTATCTTGGAACTTAAAATAGAATAAAATAAAAATAAATGATGCTTGAACAATGGACTATCCATATAAAAAAAAAAAAACAAAAAACAAGGCAAACTTCAACTTAATGTAACACTTTACATGAAAATCAATTCAAACAGATCATAGACCTATTGGTAAAATATAAACTTATAAAACTTCTAGAAGAAAACATAGGAGGAAATCTTTGTGACCTTAGGTTAGGCAAAGAATTTTAGGCATGATACGCAAAGCATGATCCATAACAGAAAATACTGATACATTGGACATTATAACAATCAATTACAAGTACAGAAACAGTCTGCAGAAAAAGGTTAAATTCAGAGTATCTGCTCCTGGAATGGTTCATGTTCTTGTTCCATCCAATCTGGATGGACAATCTAGTGTTTGCCTCTAAGGACGTGCCGGTCTGCCAACAAAGCACTTAACATCTAGTGTATCTGGGCAGTCAGAAGAGACCAAAGCTGTAAGTCAGTAATCACCAGCAACTGTTGTAGGAGCACTGTGCTGGGAAGAGAGAAACCTGTAAAATATACAACAACACTGAGCAGAATGACAGAAATGCTGTGGGAAAACTGAGGAAGGAGGAGCAAGGAATCTGAGAAAGGCTTCCCAGTGGGGCAGGCATCTGAGGTGAGTCTTGAAAGAGAAGCTGAATGTTGATAGGCAAAAATAGACAAACACAAACAGATGCGAGAGGTTCAGGCAACACTCCCCCACCCATTATAATTCCAAGAAAATAAAAGGAATACCCATCACTGTTACAATTATGCTCACAAGTGCATTCAGAAGAGGGGCAGATCACCCAGTTGGAAAGGAAATAGAGTTTTCTAGATGGCGATGCCAAAGCTTAGTCTTGCAGGGTAAGCAGGAATTAGCAAAAGTAAAGGAAAGGCAAGCCTCAGTGAAGACCCTGAACTCGGAAGCCCATGCTGGATCAACAAGAGAGCGAATACTCCCTGATTGCTCGACGTTTAGAGAGGCTGGGAACAGGACTTGTTTGGTACACGCAAGTGGGGCCCTGTCATAGAGAACTTGGAAAGACACACTATAGAGTGGAGCCCTGATCCTGAACATCTTGGAGATCCAGGAAAGATTCCTAAGGAGGATGGTGACATTTTTTTCTTTCTTTCTTTCTTTCAACAGGGTCTTTCTCTTTTGCTTGGGCTGGAGTGCAGTAGCACGATCATGGCTCACTGCCACCTCAGTCTCTCAGGCTCTAGCCATTCTCCTGCCTCAGCCTCCTGAGTAGCTGGGACCACAGGTGTGCACCACCGTGCCCACTAATTTTTTGTATTTTTTGTAGAGACAGGAACTCACTATGCTGCCCAGGCTGGTCTTGAACTCCTGGGTTCAAGCGATCCACCCATCTCAGCCTCCCACAGTGCTGGGATTAAAGATGTGAGCCACTGTGCCTGGCTGATGGTGACATATTTCTTAATCCATGGCCCTCTGGGAAGATGACCTTGGAGGCAAACTGCATTAGCCATCCACATCTCAGAGACAGGAGTTCATCATGATGTAAAATATGAGAAACCTGAGTGAAAGAAAAACAGCAGTAAAGAGACAGGAGACATTAGAGAAGTGGGTTTGAAGTCAGAAGTGAAGAGGATCAAAAAGTTATTGACGATGCATCTGAGAGGGCCACAACAATGGCTGCTGCTTCATTTTCTGAAACTTCATGATCAGAAGCAGTGGTCAGTGATAGTAGCACAGATCCCTCATATTGGAACAATTCAAAGGAAAATAATTCAAAGGAAAGTTAAAATACACCTTAGCTTGGATACTGCAAGTACTATTTATTAACTTTCACAGCCACAGAGTGGTAACACTTTCTTTAGAGTGACACAGTAGGAGCACCGTCATCTTGGACAAACACTGCCACTTTAAGTTCCAGCTGCCTTTCCAGCTTCGTGCATTTCAAGGAAATAATTTCTCTTCTAACAACAAGCAGCCAAAAAGAGCAGACAGTAAAACACAGATAAGACAGCTTGGGCACAGAGGGAGGAGCGGGGGAAGTCTCTTGAGTAACTGCCAAACTTCACCCTCATACAATGGGCCCCAGTAAAACAGTGGGCCTTAATAAGCACATTCCTTTCCCTTCAGGTGCACTAAGATAAGGAAGCTAAAAGCAGACCGGGGGCAGGCAGGCGGGGGTGGTGTGTGCCCGCGGCTGCAGTAAGATGTATGGGAACAGACACAAAACTCTCCCTCCCAGATAAGCACAACAAAGAGACACAGACAATCCAAGCCTCTGATAAACTCTCCCACCCTGAATCCTTAAAAACTCTTCGTCTGACAACAACAAAAAGAGAAAATTTCAGGCCAGTATCCCTGATGAACATCAATGCAAAAATCCTCAATAAAATACTGGCAAACCAAATCCAGCAGCACATCAAAAAGCTTATCCACCATGATCAAGTCAGCTTCATCCTTGGGATGCAAATCTGGTTCAACATACGCAAATCAATAAACGTAATCCATCACATAAACTGAACCAATGACAAAAACCACATGATTATCTCAATAGATGCAGAAAAGGTCTTTGACAGAATTCAACACCCCTCCATGCCAGAAACTCTCAATAAACTAGGTACTGATGGAACACGTCTCAAAATAATAGGAGCTATTTATGACAAACCCATAGCCAATATCATACTGAATGGGCAAAAGCTGGAAGCATTCCCTTTGGAAACTGGCACAAGACAAGGACGCCCTCTCTCACTGCTCCTATTCAACATAGTATTGGAAGCTCTGGCCAGAGCAATTAGGCAAGAGAAAGAAATAAAGGGTATTCAAATAGGATGAAAAGAAGTCAAATTGTCTCTGTTTGCAGATGACATGATTGTATATTTAGAAAACCCCATCATCTCAGCTTAAAAACTCCTTAAGCTGATAAGCAACTTCAGCAAAGTCTCAGGATACAAAATCAGTGTGCAAAAATCACAAGCATTCCTATACACCAACAATGGACAAGCAGAGAGCCAAACCATGAGTGAACCCCATTCACAATTGCCACAAAAAGAATGTAATACCTAGGAATACAACTTACAAGGGACGTGAAGGACCTCTTCAAGGAGAACTACAAACCACTGCTCAAGGAAATAAGAGAGGACACAAACAAATGGAAAAAAATTCCATGCTCATGGATAGGAAGAATCAATATCATGAAAATGGCCATACTGCCCAAAGTAATTTATAGATCCAATGCTATTCCCATCAAATTACTATTGACATTCTTCACAGAACTGGAAAAAACTAGTTTAAATTTCATATGGAACCAAAAAAGAGCCAGTAGAGCCAAGACTATCCTAAGCAAAAAGAGCAAAGCTGGAGGCATCACACTCCCTGACTTCAAACTATACTACAAGTTTACAGTAACCAAAACAGCATGGTATTTGCATCAAAACAGATATATAGACAAATGGAACAAAACAGAGGCCTCAGAAATAACACCACACATCTACAACCATCTGATCTTCGACAAACCTGACAAAAACAAGCAATGGGGAAAAGATTTAATAAATGGCGCTGGAAAAACTGGCTAGCCATACGCAGAAAACAGAAACTGGACTCCTTCCTTACACCTTATGCAAAAATTAACTCAAGGAGGATTAAAGACTTAAATGTAAGACTTAAAACCATAAAAACCCTAGAAGAAAACCTAGGCAATACCATTCAGGACATAGACATGGGCAAAGACTTCATGACCAAAACACCAAAAGCAATTGCAAAAAAAATGCTAAAATTGACAAATGGGATCTAATTAAACTAAAGAGGTTCTGCACAGCAAAAGAAACTATTATCAGAGTGAAAAAGCAGCCTACAGAATGGGAGAAACTTTTTGCAATCTATCCATCTGACAAAGGTCTAATATCCAGAATCTACAAGGAACTTAAACAAATTTACAAGAAACAAACAAACAACCCCATCAAAAAGTGGGCAAAGGATATGAACAGACACTTCTCAAAAGAAGACATTTATGCGGCCAACAAACATGAAAAAAAGCTCATCACCACTGGTCATTAGAGAAATGCAAATCAAAACCACAATGGGATACCATCTCATGCCAGTTAGAATGACGATCATTAAAAAATCAGGAAACAATAGATGCTGGCAAGGATGTGGAGAAATAGGAATGCTTTTACACTGTTGGTGGGAGTGTAAATTAGTTCAACCATTGTGGAAGACAGTTTGGTGATTCCTCAAGGTCTAGAACCAGAAATACCACTTGATCTAGCAATCCCATTATGGGCTATATATCCAAAGGATTATAAATCATTCTACTATAAAGACACATGCACACGTATGTTTATTGCAGCACTATTTACAATAGCAAAGACTTGGAACCAACCCAAATGCCCATCAATGATAGACTGGATAAAGAAAATGTGGCACATATGCACCATGGAATACTATGCAGCCATAAAAAAGAATGAGTTCGTGTCCTTTGCAGTCACATGGATGAAGCTGGAACCATCATTCTCAGCAAACTAAAACAAGAACAGAAAACCAAACACTGAATAGTCTTACTAATAAGTGGGAGTTGAACAACAAGAACACATGGACACAGGGAGGGGAACATCACACACCGGGGCCTATCGGGGGTGGGGGGTAAGGGAAGGGAGAGCATTAGGACAGATACCTAATGCCTGCAGGGCTTAAAACCTAGATGATGGGTTGATAGGTGCAGTAAACCACCGTGGCACATGTATACCTATGTAACAAACCTGCATGTTCTGCACATGTACCCCAGAACTTAAAGTAAAAAAAAAAAAGCAATTCTTTTCTATTTGTTTTTTGTAAAGGCCATGATGAACCTTTCTTTGTAATCACGTAGACTTTTATCATAAGCATTGAAAGAAAATTGTCCTATGTATGGCCTTGTTGTCTTAGTTCCTGAACAAAAAACAAAATGAAAAAATAAAAAATAAGTGAAAAAACTCTCAGTCTGTAAGAGAGAGTACCTCTGTCCTAACTCAGCCAGAAGCCCCTCTCAGGTTTATTTTCCAAAGTAAACCTGTCTTTAACTGCTGAGCCGCTTTTCATGTTTCTTTCCTCTTTCTTTAATTCTTACATAGAGCTCACAGTGTACTTCTGAGTTCAGCTTGGGTTTCTCACTTCATGCTCCAATCCCTAAACTGAGTTTGATACAAGCTGTGAAGATTTAGATTTAGCTGAAGACGCTGTCATTAGTCACCAGGCTTGAATGAGGGAAAATAGCTTCTTAACAAAGATCTTAACATTTTTTGAGTGTTGACTTTGTCCATGGTTAGTTAAATGTAATTTTAGTGTAAATTATAGCATTTATTTGCTTTTATCTCTAAGAAATAATATGGAGCTACATAGATTACAGTAATTTGCCATTTTGCAAAAACACCAGAAGGTCAGAGTCCCTGATATATTTCTTTAATCACCAATTGCTACTGGACACCTCCTGTGTGCCAGGCAGTAAACCGGGCACCAGGCATCTGACAGTGATGAAGGACGATATTGTCCCTTCCCTCATTTCTAGTGGGGAAGACAGACACAAGACAGTTGTAAGAGGTTCAGGCAACACCCATAGTTTCTTCTTAATTTCAAGATTAAAATAAAATGAACAGCCCTTGCTATATTATAGTTAATCCATAAGTTCATTCAGAAGAGAGGCCAGACACCCAGATGGAAAAGAAGCAAAGAGAGCTTCCCAGACAGAGATACCAAGGCAGCGGCTTGAAGGGTCAGTGGGAATTAGTGGAGCAGTATGGTTATAATCTTTTACAATGATAACATATTTTTGCTATTTTACCATTTGTTCTAATGTATTTTCTTTGTGTTTATTTTACACCATTTTCTTAAGTGTATATAAGATTAGAATTTTTATATTCATTGTGAATTGAATCATTGTGGAAGGGCCCTCTCAATTCCAATGAATACTTTTTGTCTTAGTCTTTTCATTTTACTAGTAATATCACTGACCTTGCTTTATTTTGATTAGCATGGGCCTGGCAAATTTTCTTCTATCCCTTTATTTCAAACTTTTCTGTATTCTTATGATTTGCTAGGTTTGGCATAAACAGTATGTGACTGGATTTGTCAATTTTTATACAAAATGACAACCATTAACTGGAGTATTTACTCTATTAACTCTGTTAATTAATGTTAATTAACATTAACATTAATATGATGGGGTCTCTTTTGTAATTTGAATTAAAGCAATTGCTGTTCATTTTTTAACTCTCTCTCACAAGCACCAAATTTTACTTATTTATTTATTTATTTATTTTTTTTATTTTTTTTTATTTTTTGAGACGGAGTCTCCCTCTGCCACCCAGGCTGGAGTGCAATGGTGTGATCTCGACTCACTGCAACCTCTGCCTCCTGGGTTCAAGCGATTCTCCTGCCTCAGTTTCCCACCCCGAGTAGCTGGGATTACAGGCGCCCACCACCACACCTGGCTAATTTTTTTTTTTTTTTTGTATTTTTAGTACAGATGGTGTTTCACCATGTTGGCCAGGCTGGTCTCAAACTCCTGACCTCAGGTGATCCACCCACCTCGGCCTCCCAAAGTGCTGGGATTACAGAGGTGAGCCACCACGCCTGGCTCTTATTATTTGTTTAAAAAAAATACTTTAAAAATTTTTTTGTTTTATTTTAAGTTCCAGGATACACATGAAGGATGTGCAGGTTTGTTACATAGGTAAATGTGTGTCATGGTGGTTTGCTGCACCTATCAACCCATCACCTAGGTATTAAGCCTCATGAGCATTAGCTATTTATCGTGATGATAAGCACCAAATTTTAATACGTAAGTCAATTTTGGGGGGAGGAAACATCATCAAGAACTTCCTTCTGAAACAAAACAACGATGTTCATTCCTTCAAACATCCAAATTGAAGGTGTACCAAAATGAAAACAAAAAAAGTCCACAGAGAAATAAAAAGGAACACAAATCACATTCCAGGGGGTTAGTGCATTTAGCAGTCTTAGCTGTGCTGTCTAACCATCCTTCAACTGACTTTCAAAAAAAAACACCCTATACTCATCAAAATATACATTTTCCATTTGCTGTTTTAAAATTAAAAATAATAATTGAAAAAGGAAAACTTTAAGGAAGTCACAATTAGTTGCGTGACTCATTTTGATGTCATGTACAGCATATGGAGGTCAGGAAGGCTATTTGCAAAACACAGGATTAGAGGATATTTGTCTTCGAGGTTTAGCTTTCTTCCCAATGGTGTAAAATACCCACAATTCCAAGTATGAAGAGACACAGACTATTTCCTTTGAGAATTCCAAAGGACGACACAGGCACCCCAGCTGTTCTTCATAGAGAGACAGGGCTTCCGTCAGATTGACAGAGTTCTCCTTGTGTAAAATATTTCACATCCTGTTTCAATACTTTCATTGAGAGGTCAGGAATCAGTCTGAGAAACTCCCATGTGGAATCTTCTGGAGACATGGAGATTGGAACAGCTATCAAATCATTAATCACATAATCAAATTATCTCCCTTCTTTGGCATACCTTTTCAGTACTGGAATGCAGTACTGAACCTCATACAGCAGTCTCCTTTAAGATTATCTAAGACATCACCACAAGTTTTCCACATATGTTTCCTACATCCATCAATCACCATTTTGTCAATCTCTATCATAGTGACCATCTTTAGTTTTAGTTCGACTATTTCACACGATATGCCACCATCTCGGCCTCCCAGAATGAGTACATCTTTGCCGATATAATCTTTGCCACTGCCCATGATGGTCCAGGTATATGTCAAATCACTCTCTGCCAAATTAACATTCCCACTAAGGATGGGAATATTTCCAAATTGCTTCGAGTGTAGAATTTTATTGTTCTGATAAGGTGAATCTTCATCATATACCACTTCATCTGTGTTGTGTTCAACCAGGAGTCCATCTGCGGTGGGCCAATATCTGTCGATGGCTCCTGGAACTATAGGTGGTAATTGCCTCATCTGCCAACTACTTTCTTGACTCAATTCTTTCTTTCTTTCTTCTCCTTTGTTCAAAAGACTGTCTATCTCTTCTTTGCCTTGTGCATCACCATCATAACTCTGAAGGTCCAGTAACTCCAATCCACGTGAGTAAATTCTTAAATTGGCAAAGCTGCCGTTTTTGTTTGTGCAGGTTGCCAAATAGCGGTGTGGTCCTGCCAGGTGTCCACCGGTTCTGCCATCCCCTGCTCCTGGAAAATGGACTGGAGCCCTTTTGGAATGGTCTCGCCATCAGCTTTGGCGCTGAGCATGAAGTCGATTGTGCTGTGCCATGCCGCAGTCATAGTGAGGCGAGACCCTGAGCCATGCCTGGGGAAGGCGGCCGCGGGAGACTGAGGGGCTGCGCAGTGTGTCAGGCTTTCGCCCCATTAACAACTTTTTAAAAAGTTACTGATCATGTAATAAAAGATGAACTTCAAATGTGAATTTATTCCTACCTTCATACATTTCGCTATTTTCCTGTACTTTTTATAAATCTTTTCCTAGTTTCCTGACTTTAAAAAATGATGTGATTTTTGTTTGTTTTTTCTCATTGCCTACCTTATAATTAAAATAATAGCAGATAGTCTGTAATTCCAGCTACTTGGGAGGCTGAGGTGAAAGAATCGCTTGAGCCCAGGAGTTCGAGGCTGCAGTGAGCTGTGATTGCACCACTGCACTCCAGCCTGGGTGACAGAGTGAGACTCCATCTCTAAAAATAATAATAATAATAGGCCGGGCGCGGTGGCTCACGCCTGTAATCCCAGCACTTTGGGAGGCTGAGGCGGGCAGATCACGAGGTCAGGAGATCGAGACCATCCTGGCTAACAGGATGAAACCCCGTCTCTACTAAAAATACAAAAAATTAGCCGGGCGTGGTGGTGGGCACCTGTAGTCCCAGCTACTAGGGAGGCTGAGGCAGGAGAATGGCGTGAACCCGGGAGGCAGAGCTTGCAGTGAGCCGAGATCGCGCCACTGCACTCCAGCCTGGGCGACAGAGTGAGACTCCATCTCAAAATAATAATAATAATAATAATAATAATAATAATAATAATAATAATATAAATAGATAGTAAAATAGTGATAATATTAAATTATTCAAAATAATTGGAAATTATAAGAGGAGCAATTTTCTTGTTATATATGATACTGCAATGATCAATCACCTACAAAATGTAATGCACGAGTCCAACAGGACCCAAAGAGGGGAACAATAGACATTGGGGTCTACTTGATGGTGGAGGGTGGGAGGAGGGTGAGGATTGAAAAACTCCCTGTCGGGTACTATATTCACTACCTGGATGATGAAATCTTTTGTACTCCAAACCCCAGCAACTCTCAATTTACCCATATAACAAATCTGCACTTGGACCCCTGAACCTAAAATAAAAGTTGGAAGAAAAAAAATAAAAATAAGCCAAAACAAAAGGTAGCAACTGTGCACACATGGCTGTATTGTTTCTCTGTAACTATGCTCTTGAACTTGGGTGGTACAGCAGCTCCGTCCAGGTGTTGAGCAAGCCCGAATTGGACCCATTTAGAAAGGGGCGGGACAAGGGTGCTTCCCGAAGCTTCTCTTTCGCAGCTTTTTGGCTGCACCTCACAGGAGGCTCCGTGGTTCAGCACCTACTTGACGCTGAGGTATTTTGCAAGAGCTTTGATGACAGACTGAGTTTTGTGATTGGAGGGTGGATGTAGGATCTTCGAAGGGAATTTGGGGGTTGATAATGGAGGTTTTTGGAATCACAATAGGGACTTGCTGTAAGTTGAGTTGAATGCTCCCAGTCAGATCCTCTGATGGGTAATTTATTTCCATTTTTCTTCTTTTCTTATATTAAGATGAGAAAAGAACTTTAAGATGGCTTAAAGTTCCATCTAAGACAACGAGTTGAGTATTATTGTTTTCATAATAGTTAAGTGTTTTCTAATTTCTTTTTACCAAGAGTTATTTATATGTGTGTTTCCAATTAACAAAAGCTAAGACTTTTATTGATTTCTAATGCACCTTATCTGTGTGCTGTGTGGTGCTTATTCATCGGAATGTGTTTAGAGTCCCTTTAAGACTAAGTCCAAGGTCCATTTTTATTAATATTGTATCTCTAGCTTGAAGATAGTATGAGTTCTCCAACTGATACTGTTTTGTTCAAGATGCGTATCGGTCCTGTGGGTGTTCTTGTTTCCTTAATTGCTGAGAGTAGTGACTTGTTTGCATGTGTGGATATATATGATGCACACAGAAATGTGTACACATGTACGTATATATTTTGAGATGGAATCTCACTGTGTCGCCCAGGCTGGAGTGAGGTGGTGCAATCTCGCCTGGAGTGCAGTGGCGCGATCTTGGCTCACTGCAGCCTCTACCTCCTGGGCTCAAGAGATCCTCCTGCCTTGGCTTCCTGAGTAGCTAGGACCACAGGCTTGCACCACCAAAACCGGCTAATATTTTTTTAAATTTTTTCTAGAGATGAGGTCTCGCGATGTTGCCTCAGGCTGGTCTCGATCTCCTGGGCCGCAAAAGTATATTTGTATATTTATGCATTTTATGTGGCAATATTGGGCACAGGTAGGAGTACTTTTCAGAATAAAGATTGTAAAATTTCGCTAGGTGGGTGGGTCAGGGCCGGTAGGCCCGGATGAGGCCTGTGCAGGTGGGGAGGAGGGTCAGGGCTTGGCGTCTTAACATATTTCAGCGGGCTGTGAGGTGAGGCCACGTCCTTTCTGTCCCAGAATGCGGAGGAGCCTGTGGTGCTGTGAGAGTCTGGGAAGGGGGCGGAGCCTGGCAAGGGGCAGGGCTGGGTATGACCGAACGCCATGTGTGAGGCCCACAGGGCATGAAGGGTAAGGTGAGTCTGAGCATCCCTAAACCCGTCTGCCCATCCATCCACCGTTTGATCATCCCTCAATCCATCCGCCCATCCATCCACCATTCGATCACCCATTCACTCTTGCCCCAGGCGCGCAGGAGTGGGTAGGCGGAACCTGGGGAGACTAGCAGAGGAGGCCAGGCAGTGAGGCAGACTGAATTTGCCTGAGGGGCGGGGCCAAGTGTGTTTGGGCAGGCAGAGGTGGACTTGTCTGGGTCCATCGTGTTGGGTAAGCAGGGTAGCGTGTGTGTCTTGGAGGGAGGGGTGGATCAGGCTGAGCAGAGCAAATCTGAAGGGGTGGCACCCAGATTTTCTGGGCGGACAGGCAGGCCATTATGCATGGAGGTAGGCAAGTTGGGGGCAGATGTGTCCAGGTGGACCAACCAAGTGTGCCTGGATAAGGGATAAGGTGGGCAGGCAGGACCAGGTGGTATCAGTCATTCCCAGGCAGGCAGGGCCTAGTGTGTCCAGCAGGTGTGGTTGCCCCAGGCTAGATTGGCCTGAGGGTGAGGCCAGGAGTGTTGGGGCAGGGTGGTCTTTCCCTACCCACTTAGGGCTGACCAACAGCACTCTTTCCACGAGCATGGGAATCCTACTAGTAATCTCTGGCCCCTGGTGAGTCCAGGATACAGGGTAGACAGGGACTTGAGCTGATGCTGAGAGTCTGCCCCTCAGACCTTGCCTGTAACACCCCCAGAGACCTTGCTGTGGTCCCACTGGCCACTGGCCACTTGACAGCTGCCTCAAATGCAGAAGTCCAGGCTAGCCCAGAAGTACCAGATGGCAGTGGTGCCACTGGCAGTAAGGGGGGCACCTGGGCAACAGACACACCTCACCTGTTGTCTGAAGAGGACCTGCCTTGGCACTGTGACCTGTAACAGGACACTTGCAGAGGGGATTTTTGGCAATCAGAGCCTGGCAAGTGTGAGGGAGGGCCCTGGGGTAGAAGGATGGGGACAATGAAGGCAGTGAGGTTCAGCAGTGAGGTGACAGGAGGCAGGGAGTATCCAAAGACCACTTTGAGAAACCAGTTGTGTGGAGTGTGTCAGTATTTCCTGATCTGCAGCCTTGGGTGAGTAACATCAAGAAGCTCCAGCTTATGGATCCCACAGGCAGAAGCAGGCAGTGAATGTGAAGCACATGAAGAGTTTGAAGAAAAAGGTAGAGCAGAAGGTGATGAATTGAATGGGGAGCATGAAGGCAGGTCGGGGGTGGAATGCAGGGCAGGGGTGCAGGAGTTGGGGGTTGATATCGATCCTCCTGATCCTGCTCTGACCACTCTTGTCCTGAAGAAGGAGAAGCAGCAGACGCAGAAAAGGAAGCACACAGGCAAGTGGAAGCATCCGGAGCACGTCAAGGACCAAGCCTCACCACGGCAGTGCCTGGGACCCGGCTGTGTGTATCCCACCTGGCCAGGCTCCAAGTACTGTTCGGATGATTGTGGCATGAGGCTGGCAGGTGAGTGAGTGCATCTCGAGGTTAAGGTACAAAGGCAAAGTAAGGTGTGATCTATGCCATCTGTAATTCCACTCAGCCACCCACCCATCCACCATCATAGTCACCCACTCACTGAACTGCCCATCCACATTACATCCACCAGGATGTTCATCCACCCTTATAGCCACTCACCCACATGCTCATCCACCCTTATAGCCACTCACCCACCTGCCCCTCCACCCATCCACCCACCCACCCACTGTTCAACCACCCATTCACCAACATGCACTCATCCACCACTCAGTACCCTATAGAGTCACCATTTGGTAGCTCATCTTTCTCATTCCTCTGATGTCCCCATCCACCCATTTCATTTCTTGCTCTCTCTTCTTCCAGCCACATCAATAACATCCTTCCCCAGTGCATCCAGCAGTGGCAAAGGAGCCCCTGTATTGCCAATGAGCATGGAAAGAAAATGCTCGAGCACATCCACCATGAGCAGCAGAACACCTATACTCGCCTGAAGGACATGGAGTGCCATTTCCATGAACTTGAGGCCATCATTCTGCATGGCAAACAGCAGGCTGTGTGCACGGATTACTAGGCGAGAGGGCATTGGCGAGGTAGAGCTTAAAGGTACCTGGCCTCTGGTCCTGTCCTCCCCATCCTGTACTGCTTCCCTGGTCCCTCCATTGTCCTGTGCAGAGCAGCAAAGGTGAAAAGGGCAGCAAAGACCTGCAGATCTTTTGTGTCTCCTGTGGGCGGCCCATCTCTAAGCGCGTTGCCTTGCGCCACATGGAGCACTGCTTTGCCAAGGTTGGAACACTGGCTGGGAGTCAGATGGGACAAGGGTGTTTTTGGTTGGGTGGGGTGGCACATGGGTGGGGTCCATGTGGTGGGGGCAGATTTGGTGCCTGGATATTTGTTATAGGAGGAATGTGACACACATCCATGGCTTCCCCTGTGTGTGCTTTTCCCCCGTGCCCAGTATGGAAGCCAAAGTCAGGGCATTAACCAGTGGTGAGGGGGACACTGGCTATGCAGATGGGAGCATAGGGTCTGCAGGGGACAACAGACCTGGTGTTTGGAGCTTTATTGTAGGAAGACATGCAGCATATGTCCACAGTTCCTCCCATTTGTGCTCTTTCTTCTCCAGTATGAGTGCCAATTGTCCGTTGGGTCCCTGTACTCTACTTGCATTGAAAGGTGAGTGTGGGGGCTAGTAAGGGTCGAAGGCATTACGTGGACAGGGTCAGAAGCAAGGTTGAGCAAGGTCAGGGGCAGGATGTGGGTGGGCTCAGAGGCAGAGGCAGATGTAGTTAGAGGCATGGTATGGGCGGGGTCTGGGACCCGGTACAGGTAGGGTTCTGGGGTGGGACCTCGCTCCTCCTGACTCTTAGCACCTCACTTTTCCACCCCCCTCCAGGGCCACATGGCTCTTCTGTGATGTCTACAATCTGAAGAGTAAGAGGTACTGTAAGCGCCTCCAGGTGCTGTGTCCTGAGCACTCTTGGGAAGCCAAGGTGAGACCCTTCCTTACCTCATCACCCTCCATTCCTCCAATCCTCCCTGCCTGACTGCCCTCCGCATCTCCTCAGCAACTCCTGTGTGTCCTCCTTCCCTTCCCGACAAACCCACGTTCCATGCTCCCTGCTGCCTGTCACCCTCTCTTCTTCCTTTTCTCTCTACCTGGCTGTCTGTATTCATGCCCTCCTTGCCCGACCACCTTCTGGGTGGTCCTGCCCCTTCTCACTGCATAAGCACCCCCTAATTCTGCTCCTCTTCTTGCTCAACCATCCTCCCTTCCTGCCCCACCCCCTGCCTGGCCAACTCACTCTTCCCTCCTCCTTGTGTGGTGCCCTCAACTTCTCTTCCTCACTTTCTGACTTTCCTCCATTCTGATCATTCTCCCTGCCTGACTGTCCCCGATTCTATTTTCTGCCTGTCATCTACATCCTTTCTTCCTCCCTGTTTGACTGCTCCCCATTCTCTCCCTCCACCCTCCTCTCCTTCACCTCAGCCCTCACCTCCCCTCTGCCTCAACAAGCCCCACTCATCTACTTCTCCTCCTCAGACCACCCTCAACTCTTCCCTCCTCCTGCCGGACTGCTTTCCAGCCCTCCAGCTCTCCAGCTCTCCCTGGCCCACCTGCCCTCCAGCCATCCCCCCTTCTGTTGGATCTCTTTCTGTGCTTCCGTTCTTTCTGCCTGATCACCTGCATTCTTCCATCCCTGCTTAGTCTACCTCATTCCTCTATCCTCTATGCCTGATCACCCACTATTTGTCCTCTGGTCTCTGAATTCCTCTCCTCCCCCTGCCTGATCACTCCCCATCCCTCTCCTCTCTGTCCTCCGTCCCCCTATTGTTCCCCTGTGCCTGATCATTCCCCAGGGCTTCGCTCCTTCATAACTCATCCTCCTTTATTCTTCCCCATAGGTGTCAAAGGATGAGGTGGGCGGTTGTCCGCTAGTGCACAATGTCTTTGAGTTCACGGGTAATTTCTGTTGCCTCCCCAAATGCCTGTGCAACCGCCACTACAGCTGGGAGAAGCTGAGGCGTGCCGTGGACCTGGAGTGCATGCAGGCGGTAGGTGCCATGCCGAGGGGGCTGAGGGATTGGGTAGGATCCTGGACTCCCTCTCGCATATTCAGGTCCCACAGTTGCACAAGCTGGAACAGCTGTTTGAGCAGGAGCAGAAGGTGCACATGTCTATGAGGAACCAGGTGGGGCTGCTGACTCTGATGCTGCACGGGACGATCCAGCACGACCCGTTCACCGGTGACCTGTGCTCCAGAGTGGATATCTAAGCCTTGCTGGACCTAGGTCCCGTATTCCACACTCTGTGTAAAGGTGACACCTCACGAATCTCTCCTCCCACATCTGTTGCTTCATCCACCTTTTTCTTTCTTTCTTTCTTTTTTTTGAGACGGAGTCTCGCTCTGTCGCCCAGGCTGGAGAGCAGTGGCGCGATCTCGGCTCACTGCAAGCTCCGCCTCCCGGGTTCACGCCATTCTCCTGCCTCGGCCTCCTGAATAGCTGGGACTATAGGCGCTCACCACCACGCCTGGCTAATTTTTTGTATTTTTAGTAGAGACGGAGTTTCACTGTGTTAGCCAGGATAGTCTCGATCTCCTGACCTCGTGATCCGCCCACCTCGGCCTCGCAAAGTGCTGGGATTACCGGCGTGAGCCACCGCCCCTGGCCTCCGTGCACCTTTTTCTTAGGGCATCTTGGAGTTTCTCTCTGTGCTTCTCTGTCCACCACTTGGTCTCCTGTGTGTCTGTCTGCCCCTCCTTGGTGGTGGTCGGGGGGATTGTCTAAAAATTCCCCATTCCCATCCATTCCTCCATCCCTGTCCCTTTCTTCCCTGAACCTGGGTGAGGCCAAGGGATCTGCCCTGCTGTTACATCCACTGTCTAGAGTTTTCTTCACCGACTTTGGAAGAACAAGGATTTTGATATCTCATGATGTTTCCTAAACCTGTCTCTCTGGCTGCAAACCCAATTCCAAACCTCCAATAGTAGGTGGGTGACAGGCCCCGCCTGTCATGACCATCATGCCCCCACCCGCACCCATCTTGTCCCATTCCTGACCATCCCACGAGGTCCTTGCCCTGTCAGCTTTGGCCCATCTCAGTCCAACCCTAGTCTGTCCTGCCTTTCACTTCTGGGCCCCCTCCCCCCACCACCCTGCTCTGAGTATGCCCTGTCTTTTCCAGCCTGTCCTGTCACACCTGTTTCACACCTGTAGCTTTGCCAGAAGGTGACTTCTGCCACATCTGCCTTTGCCAGCCCCCAGCCAGGCCTTCTGTGCCATTGGAGGTGTGTCCAGTAGTGTTGCTTGTGGGTGCTGGTATGTCTCCAATGACAGACCTGAATGACCTTTCCTGTTTTTTTTCCTATGCTCACTGATTCCTTGTAATTTTTTTTTTTTTTTTTGAGACAGAGTCTCGCCCTGTTGCCCAGGCTAGAGTGTGGTGACCCAATCTTGGCTCACTGCAACCTCTGCCTCCAGAGTTCAAGTGATTCTCCTGCCTCAGCCTCCTGAGTAGCTGGGATTACGGGTGGGCAGCTGGCATTTTTTTGTATTTTTAGTAGAGATGGGGTTTTACCATGTTGGCCAGGCTGGTCTCGAACTCCTGAACTCAGGTGATCCGCCTGCCTCGGCCTCCCAAAGTGTTGGGATTACAGGCGTGAGCCACCACACCCAGCCCTTATGATTTTTTTTAAATCTGATTTTATAATTACTCTCCTCCCAGGAACTCATATAGTTCTAAATGTTTAAGTGTGTTGCTCTAGACTTTATACCTCATATTCCAGTACAACTACTTTACATTACTACTTGTCTGGTACAATATCTCCTTTCTCATTACTAATATTGTGTTTCTTTCTTTTTTTTCAATTTGATCAGATTTCCCAGATCAGCTTTTTATTTATTTATACGTCCTAATTTTATATTTATTTTATTTATATAAACTTCTATTTGTATTATTTATCACTTCTTGACTCTTTGTTCTGTGTTTTTATTTTATTTTTTTTTGTTTAATTTTGCTGTTCTTTTTCTAATTTCCTAAGTCATGTTCCCAACTCGATCATTTTGGGGCTTCCAGTCTTTTTTTTTTTTTTAATAGTAAAGTATTTGAGATTATACACTTTCCTCTACATGTAGCTACGTTTCAAATACTCTGGTATGGAAGGTGAAACTACAGAATTGACTTCTCATTTTGATCCTAGGTATTGAAGAAAGCTTCTTAGGTTCTTAGTGGTTAAGGTAGTTTGGTTGTCTTTTTTTCATTTTTATGTAATTATGTTTTTTATTATGGTCAGAGAATGTAGCCTGTAGAATATGAATTTGTAAATGTTATTCAATATTTTCTCTGTGGCCTAGGTACATGACATAATTTTGTAAAACTTTCATGGATATAAGAGAAGAAACTATATTCTCTGTTAGATATTAGGACTTGGTGGGGACTTTTCAATCTAGTTGGATGATTTATTTTTTGTCTTTCTGTCTACTTCAGCTGTTATATTATCAAAAGGTAGAATAAATCTACCTTTTAAAACAAACTTCTCCTGTGGTTCTGTGTTTTTTGGGGAGAGATGAATCCTAAAGTATATATCTTAGACCATTCCACACTGTGTCACGTATTTTCTTTTTTTTTTTTCCTTTTGAAATGGAGTCCCGCTCTGTCACACAGGCTGGAGTGCAGTGACCTGATCTTGGCTCACTGCAACCTCTGCCTCCCAGGTTCAAGCAATTCTCCTGCCTCAGCCTCCTAAGTAGCTGGGATTACAGGCATGTGCCACCACACCTGGCTAGTTTTTGTACTTTTAGTAGAGATGTGGTTTCGCCAAATTGGCCAGTCTGGTCTCAAACTCCTGACCTCTAGTGATCTGCCTGCCTCAGCCTTCCAAAGTGCTGGGATTACAGGTGTGAGTCACTGTGCTCCACCAGTTTCTGTTCATTTTTTCCCTACTGTTTTCCTCATTAGTTTGGAAAGTTTTACTTTTATTAATTGTCCCATTATATACTTTTCCCATTTCCAACAGGCATGATTTATTTCCTTTACTATTTTATCCGAATATAACTGGACCTTATTTTATAGAAGAAGATGAATAGTATTACTTTCTTATTTTTCTAGAAAAATTTAAGCTGTGTATTTAAAGACTATATTTTTCTTATAGGTTGAGTTAATCCTGCTTCAAGAAATCTCACTTAACATTTTTATTCAAAATCCCCAGTGACTTCATCTATTGTAATTTAACTGTAGGAGTGTGTGCTCAGGGGTGTGTATTTTACCTCAACAGTAATTGTGAACCATTGTTTTGCTCTCTTATTTTGAGATCTCTCTTAGGATTTCATATTCATTTATTTAGAATACATCCCTAAGTATTTTCTTTAAGCAGAATAAATCAGTGAAACACTCTTCAAATTATTTCATGTCTGAAACTGTCATTCTTTTGCCCTGACCAAGGAATGGTTTCTTGGGATGGGGTACAGGATTGGAATTCTTATCTCTCCATGGCCTATGGTAGGGGTGTCCAATCTTTTGGCTTCCCTGGGTCACACTGGAAGAAGAATTGTCTTGGACCACACATAAAATATAATAATACTAACAATAGCTGATGAGCTAAAAAAAATAGCAAAACAAATCTCAAAATATTTTAAGAAAGTTTACCAATTTGTGTTGGGCTGCATTCAAAGACGTCCTGGGCTACATGTGGCCCATGGGCCGCAGATTGGACAAGCTTGGTCTATGGGAAGTAGCTCCTACAATAACCCTCAGTGATCCCTGCCTCCTGGAATTCATCACCCTGTGTAATTCCCTCCATTTGAGTAACTTGCTTCTAACCAATACAATACCTTAACATTGAGAGGATGCCACCTTTGTGGTTAGATTACAAGAGATCATAGCTTCTGTCTTGGTGACAGGCTCTTTCCCTTGTTGGTTTTGGCAAAGCAACATGCCATGTTGGGAAGGCCCATGTAGCAAGAGACTAAGGATAGCCTCCAACTATCAGAAACTGAGGCTTTCAGTACATCCCAACATCCCAAAAGGGATAGAATCCTGTGAACAACCACGTAAGTGAGCTTGGAAGTATTTCCCCAGTTCAGCCTTCAGATGAGGCCACAACCCCTGGATGACACCTTGATTGTAGCCCTATGAGAGACTCTGAAACAGAGGACCCAGCTAAGCCATACCCAGATTCTTAACCTACAGAAACCATGAGATGTGTGTGTTTTTAAGGCCATCAAGTTTGTGGTAATTTATAATACAGCAATAGATAACTAATACATGGTCTGTAGATGTTAAATGACATCTGAATTCAATTTTTGTCAATGAGATGTCTGCTGCTGGTCTTATTCCTCTCCCTTGCATAAAACTTGTTCCTGCATGGAAGTGTTTAAGAATTTCTCCTCATCTTTGGACTATAAGACTGTAACCTTTATCTGCAAAACAGAGAGAGATTTTAAAAAAGATTGTAACCAAATTTGGTCATTGCAAGGGTTCCTGTGGTGATTAATTATTTTTAGCAGCTTTGTGGGGGAGGATCAGTGATGTAGTGATCACCTTTTACTGTACATCATAATCTTCTGTGGAGTTGAGATGGAAGAGGGGGGGATGTGGAGGGTTCATCCCCATGGCCTAGGGGAGAGAGGGAGGCAGCTCCCTGCAGGGTGTCTGGGGGGAGATCCGAGTGGCAGCAGCCACCAGCCATAGTCAGGGAGATGCTATCCCCCACCCCAGCACGGATCCTTCCCTCTCCATTGATTCTTTACAGATGTCAGCTGATTCTCACCAGCACTCCCTTTCCCCCTTCCTCTGGGGATGTGCCAATTTCTCCTCTATCCTGATTTAGGTATAGAAAAACCCTTTTTTCTTTGGAACTTAGGGACTGACAGGGTAGTAGGGCCACCACAGTCTCCAGGGTCCTTCCAGCTCTCCCTCCTCCCTTCAAAGATGAATAAAATGGCCCCAGAAGGCAAGTGACTCACCCAGACCTCTCAGGTTGGCAGTGACAGCACTAGACTGGAGCCAGGTCTCCTGACTGTGTCTTCTATCTTCACCCACCACAGCTGAGATAAATTTTCCCACTCAGAGTTCCCGTTGAGATTCTGTAAACCGAGGAGGATGATGAGTGAGCCAGGCCCTGGCTGACAGCTCCCTCCTTTCAGACCTGCCTGTGGATGCTGTTGGCTCTGGAAGGGTTCATCCTCTCAGGGCTCAGGGTCATGCAGTCAGTAAGCCTGTATATATTCTGAAACTCTGTTGCTTTAGTTTCGTTTATTATATAAATAATTATATTCCTAATATTAAGTTATGCATTATGAATAAATACAAAGAAGAAAGTAAAAATGACCTCTAACTCTGCCATCTCCTAAATATAAATTCTATCAACAATTTGATTTATTTGCTTCCATATATTTTTTTCTGGGTATGTGCTTTGGTGCTTATGTTTGCAAGTGATCAGTATATTCATATGTGCACTTTTAGTTTAAATTAAAACTGGAATCACGTTGTTTGGTTACCTTGTTTTTTTACGTTGTATTTTAACTTTAATATTTTACCATGGCAGCATAAATTTTTCTAAACAATTGTAACAGCTGCAAATAGCGTATCTTTGAATATATCATAATTTATATAACCAATATGCTGTTAATAAATATTTATGAAAGTTGGTTTTGGTTTTAACTGTTATGAACATCACCGTGGTAAAATTCCTACATTTAAATCTTTGTGCACATACATGATTATTTTCTACAGATATAGTTTTAGAAATTGTACTCTTGGGTCAGGGTGTAAGGACAGGTGTTAATAATAAATGGGCTGGACGCTGTGGCTACGCCTGTAATCTCAGCACTTTGGGAGGCAGAGGTGGGTGGATCAGTTGAGGTCAGGAGTTGCAGACCAGCCTGGTCAACATGGTGAAACCATGTCTCTACTAAAAATGCAAAAATTAGCTGGGTGTGGCGGCACACACCTATAATCCCAGCTACTTGAGAGGCTGAGGCTGGAGAATCTCTGGAACCCAGGAGGCAGAGGTTGCAGTGAGCTCAGATTGCACCACTGCACTCCAGCCTGGGCGACAGAGCAAGACTCTTGTCTCAATAAATAAATAAAAATACAAAAATTAGCCAGGCATGGTGGCACGCGCTTATAATCCCAGCTACTTCGGAGGCTGAGACAGTAGAATCACTGGCACCAGGGAGGCGGAGGTTGCAGTGAGCTGAGATCGTGCCACTGCACTCCAGCCTGGGCGACAGAACGAGACTCTGCCTCAAAAATAAATAAAAATACAAAAATTAGCTGGGCATGGTGGCACACACCTGTAATCCCAGCTACTCCAGAGGCTGAGGCATGAGAATTGCTGGAACCTGGGAGGTGGAGGTTGCAGTAAGCTGTGTCACTGCACTCCAGCCTGGGCGACAGAGCGAAACTGTGTCTCAAATAATAATAATAATAATCATAATAATAAATGAATTGGGAGAGGACAATTGCACACTTAGTCCCAAAGAGAAATCTGCCTTTTTCCAAGTGCCACATGATCAAATCAGTCACACATATGCAGCTTGTGATCACAGAGGCATGGAGTTCTCTGGCTTCCCATGGGGTACAGCCTCTTGCCCAGCGGAAGTGTGGAGATTTCCAGCCTACTTAATCTGAGCAATACAACCTTGACTTCACAGACCTACATCCCTTCCCAAGAAAGTCAGGAAATAACCACGTTTCTCATGAGTTATCGTTAATTCATGTATTTGTTTGTTGCACCCGTTGCAGTTCAGCAGCTTTTGTGAGCTTTTAAGAATCCCTGTAGTAAAATGTACAAGTATAGCTCCATAAAAATTAGATCAGAGAAAATATAGAAAAAATATAAGGACCAGAATTGATTTGGGCTGTAGGCATTTGGGCCCTAGGGTTCTGCAGAGTAAAATTAAACTGCAAGTTTCCTTCTGAGCTTCCTATCAGACATAGCTGGAAAGAAAATGCAGTTATTTGTAGGATTTACCTTGGCCTCAGGGAGAAAAATGACTACAAGGGTGAAGAAAAATTTTTCCAGGGTAAAAATTTCCTGATAATTGAATGTAAACCATCTCCCACCCCTCTTATTTTTGAGACAGAGTCCTGCTCTGTTGTCCAGGCTGGAGTGCAGTGGCTCCATCTTGGCTCACTGCAAACTCCGCCTCCCAGGCTCAAGCCATTCTCCAGCCTCAGCCTCCTGAGTAGCCGGGATTACAGGCACGTGCTACCATGCCTGGCTAATTTTTGTACTATTTATTTATTTATTGGAGACAGAGTCTCGCTCTGTCACCCAGGCTGGAGTGCAGTGGCACCATTTCAGCTCACTGCAAACTCCACCTCCTGGGCTCAAGAGATTCTCCAGCCTCAACCTCCCAAGTAGCTGGGATTACCTGCATGCACCACCACACTCAGCTAATTTTTGTATTTTTTTGTAGAGACAGGGTTTCACCATGTTGGCCAGGCTGGTCTTGAACTTCTGACCTCAAGTGATCCACTGGCCTTGGCCTCCCAAAGTGCAGGGATTACAGGCGTGAGCCACTGTGCTCGGCTCCAAAACCCCTTTTTGATCTCATTATGGATTATAGGTGAGGTGACCTTATACTTTATCATCCAAATTCAGAAACTTTGGAAAGTGA